>NC_134696.1:48032077-48694577 GCF_050947455.1 Rhinoderma darwinii
CATTAATAACCTGGGACACTTCTGCAGAACACATTGTAACCTGATTATGTCGCTCGCCTCTCAGATGGACCGCAGCCAGATTACAAGGTGCAATGTGCTGCAGCTATAATCTACCGGGCACCATGCGCTGACATGTATATGTGACAAAACATCCCCTACCCCTGATAAATAGATGACATTACCTACATAGCCAAGGGCTGAAATACTGAAGGAATAAAGCGACAGGCGGGATAAAGTCTTCTAATCTTCAATGCTGTAAATTGTTCAAAGTGTTTAGATCTATTCTGAGTAAAGGTCTATCTATCTATCTATCTATCTATCTATCTATCTATCTATCTATCTATCTATCTATCTATCTATCTATCTATCTATCTATCTATCATCTTTCTATCAATCTGTCTGTCTGTCTGTCTGTCTGTCTGTCTGTCTGTCTATCTATCTATCTATCTATCTATCTATCTGTCTGTCTGTCTGTCTGTCTGTCTGTCTGTCTGTCTGTCTGTCTATCTATCTATCTATCTATCTATCTATCTATCTATCTATCTATCTATCTATCTATCTATCTATCTATCTATCTACCTATCTATCTATCATCTGTTTGTCTGTCCGTCTATCTATCTATCTATCTATCTATCTATCTATCTATCTATCTATCTATCTATCTATCTATCTATCTATCTATCTATCTATCTATCATCTCTTTGTCTGTCCGTCTATCTATCTATCTGTCTGTCTGTCTGTCTGTCTGTCTGTTTATCTATCTATCTATCTATCTATCTATCTATCTATCTATCTATCTATCTATCTATCTATCTATCTATCTATCTATCTATCAATCTATCTATCTGTCTGTCTGTCTGTCTGTCTGTCTGTCTGTCTGTCTGTCTGTCTGTCTGTCTATCTATCTATCTATCTATCTATCTGTCTGTCTGTCTGTCTGTCTGTCTGTCTATCTATCTATCTATCTATCTATCTATCTATCTATCTATCTATCTATCTATCTATCTATCTATCTACCTATCTATCTATCATCTCTTTGTCTGTCCGTCTATCTGTCTATCTATCTATCTATCTATCTATCTATCTATCTATCTATCTATCTATCTATCTATCTGTCTGTCTGTCTGTCTGTCTGTCTGTCTATCTATCTATCTATCTATCTATCTATCTATCTATCTATCTATCTATCTATCTATCTATCTATCTATCTATCTATCTATCTGTCTGTCTGTCTATCTATCTATCTATCTATCTATCAATCTATCTATCTATCTACCTATCATCTGTTTGTCTGTCCGTCTATCTATCTATCTATCTATCTATCTATCTATCTATCTATCTATCTATCTATCTATCTATCTATCTATCTATCTATCTATCTATCTATCTACCTATCTATCATCTGTTTATCTGTCTGTCCGTCTATCTATCTATCTATCTATCTATCTATCTATCTATCTATCTATCTATCTGTCTGTCTGTCTGTCTGTCTATCTATCTATCTATCTATCTATCTATCTATCTATCTATCTATCTATCTATCTATCTATCTATCTGTCTGTCTGTCTGTCTGTCTGTCTGTTTATCTATCTATCTATCTATCTATCTATCTATCTATCTATCTATCTATCTATCTATCTATCTATCTATCTATCTATCTATCTATCTATCTATCTATCTATGTTTCATGTTTTTAGATGTACCAAGCTGCAAAAATACAAACTCACTCACTCACTCACTCACTCACTCACTCACTCACTCACTCACTCTCTCTCTCTCTATCTATCTATCTATCTATCTATCTATCTATCTATCTATCTATCTATCTATCTATCTGTCTGTCTGTCTGTCTGTCTGTCTGTCTGTCTGTCTGTCTGTCTATTTATCTATCTATCTATCTATCTATCTAGTTTGTGTGAATTAGAGAGAGAGAGAGTTTGATAATAATATTTAGAAAAGATGTATGATATATATTTCATCCTTAGTGCAGACACATGTACATCTTTTGTTTTCTTCCAGTCCATCCCACTTTCAGCTATTTTATAAACCCCAATAATCTCAGCACCTTCCTTTGATTGCATTGTTCTATAATCTGTAAGATTGATTTGATTTACTTTGCAGATGGCTATGATAAATAATACATGAGCAGCATTCAGTGCATCATTATAAGCAGCTCTAGAGTTTCCATCTTTCTCATTGCTCTGAATACAGCTCAGGCCCCTCAGACATAAAAGGGGTTCAGAATGTTGCTTTCAGCTCAGCAGTGCCTGTTTGTGGAGAGCAGTTATTTTTCATGTTAGCCTACAATATGAAGACATCATAGGTGATCCTGCCTTTCAGCCTAGGGCCCAGACTGACCCGGGCATGCTGGGAATTATAATTAAAATTGTATTTCTCTGTACTCCCATAGGAGTCCATCTATACAACAGCTATGAACACAATGATAGATATAGAGCTGTAAGAAAGAGAGAAGTGGGGGGGGGGGGGGGAGAGAGAGAGACAGAGGGAGAGAGAGGGAGAGAGAGGGAGAGAGAGAGAGAGAGAGAGAGAGAGTGGATATATCTAGAAAGAGAGAAGAAAAGATAGTGAATATGTTATAAAAAAATATATATGTTATAAGGAAATGGGGGACAGGGAGAGAAAGTAGGAAAGGAAAACAGAAAAGAGAAGAGAATGATAAGGGATGGAAGACAAGAAACTGAGAAAGATAGAGGTTAAGAAATGAAGGGTCAGAGAGTAACATAGTAACATAGTAAAACAGTTAATAAGGTTGAAAAAGACACAGGTCCATCCTATTATCCTGCAATGTTGATCCAGAAGAAAGCAAAACAACCGCTATGAATTAGTTGTCAGGCAAAGTGTTCCATAGTCTCACTGCTCTTACAGTAAAGAGTCCTGTATGTGATGATATAGAAACCACCTTCCCTCTAGATGTTATGGATGCCCCCTGGTTATACTGTAGTTACAGTCCTGGGTATAAATAGATCATTAGACAGATATCTGTACTGTCCATTGATATAGAATTGTGGACAGAAGTGTGGATATATCTAGAAAGAGAGAAGAAAAGATAGTGAATATGTTATAAAAAAAAAAATATGAGAGAGAGAGAGAGAGAGAGAGAGAGAGAGAGAGAGCTATCTAGTGTCACTTCCATCCTTCAGTTGTGTTGCATCTCGTATAAAAATATAGATTTTTTTACAATGCTTTACCAGTCTTGGGATTAGTTTCGAATCAGTTTTTTTTTTTTTTTTTACATAGGAAAGATAAGATGTTGTATAGTCCTGTTTGTAATAATAAGGTGTGAGAGACTCATTTACCATTTGTACAGAAATATCATTAAAGACACAAGGAAATCTGTAAAACAAATAATTTCAAGTACCTGCTATTTAGAAAAAAAAAACCAAACATGTAAAATCTCACTTGTGCTGTCTCAGACCATGTTCATTATTATAATACAAAATTGGTATAATATTACAGAGGGATTTGGGGAAGCTGGAGACGTGGGCAGAGAAATGGCAAATTAAGTTTAATGTGGATACCTATAAGGTTATGCAATTGGGCAGTAGGAAACAAGTTCTCTAATTATGTGTTAGATAGTAAAAACAGGTAAAACTGCCACTGAAAAAGACTTGGGGATATTGGTGGACATTAAACTTTATCTTAGCAACCAGTGCCAGGCAGCTGCTGCCAAGGCAAATAAAAACATGGGATGCTTTAAAAGAGGTAAAGATGCTCATGACAAGAACATAGTTTTGCCTGTATACAAATCACTAGTAAAACCACACATGGAATATTGTGTACAATTTTGGGCGCCTGTGTATAAGAAGGACAAGGGGGCATCCTCTACGTTTATATGGAAGTGGGTTTCACCATCATCATAGATGGGGATTCTTTACTGTAACAGCAGTGAGACTATTAAACTGTCTGCCACAGGATGCTGTGATGGCTCAATAAATATGCCTGGACGCCTTTTTTGAAAGATATAATATTACAAGTTATGAGTACTAGATCTGGAGATTGGATGTTGATCCAGGCATTGATTTTGATTGCCATCATTGAAGTTTGGAAGGAATTTCCCCCCCTAATATGGGGCAATTGGCATCCGCCTTACCTAGGTTTTTGCCCTGCTCTGGATCAATACTTTCTTCAACCTTTTCAACTATGTAACTATGTAAAATGAAAACTCTATGCAGTTCAATTAAAAGAGTTAAGAATCTAAAGTTTTGAAATAACTTGTTAGTGAATTCTAAGTTAATGGACATGGGGGGGGTTCCCATTGAGGATCCTTATCTATTAGCCAGAGTGATGTGCAGCTACAATAAGCATCTCTCACTCTGTAGGACCTGGCATATCCATGCCTTACATGAACAGCACAATGATCTCAATGGGAGCTGTGTAATTCTTCATTTCCCCTGTGATGGCGCTGCAGGGAAGTTTATATTCACTTCTAGATACCCCCACAGATTACATCTGATTGCTGGGGGTCCCAGCAGCAGAACACCCTGTGATCAGTTTATCTCCAGATTACTCTTCTAACAAAAAGGGTTTTCCTTTATGGATAACCCCTTTAAATCAGGGCATTACAATTGTATTATATGCAGGTAAAAGTAGATTATAATTTCCTTATCTGATACAAAAGTTAAAATGTCAGATTTTGTTAAACCAACTAAATGGCATTTATAAGACTGTTCTTCATGTTCATGGATACTAAAAGGGTCAAGATTTTGTTGTATCTGTGCTGACCTTTTCTAGAGATTACTATCTAAATTGCGTAATCCAATGGCGAAAGCGTTTCACTGTTAGGGAATTAACTTTGAAATCTGGAAAAGCAGGAAAGATTATACAGAGGAAATGAAGGTTCTGTAAATATGGATGTATGTTTTTTTTTTTTATAATGATCCATTATAACTCATAACCCAGCCTCAATGTCTCAAGAGGTGAACCTTTCATTACCTGCTTGACATAGACAAGGGTACCATGTGGCTCCTGGGCCCCAATGCCAACATGTCCCTGAACTATCCCACATCATATAGTACTAGTCTCCTCATATGGGACAGAGGGATCTTTTGGGCGTCTAAAATTCCAGGCACTGTGTGTGAATACAACCTTTAGGCTGGGTTCACACGTGGCGGAATTTCACTTAAATTCCGCTGCGGACACTCCGCAGCGTTAATCCGCAGCGGAGCCGTTTGTCCATTGACTTACACTTTAATTTAGCAGTGTTCGTTTAGACGAGGCGTAAAATTCCGCTGCGGAGCATAGGCTGCGGAGCGGAATTTGGTGTCCGCAGCATGCTCTGTCTGTTGCGGAGCAGTGGCGGACTCATGGCGGAATTTCTCCATTGACTTCAATGGAGATTCTAAATTCCGCAATGAAGTCCGCAGCTGTCATGCACATGTTATGTGTGCTGCGGATGCGTTTTGCTTTTTTAACTTGACATTTCTTCATTCTGGCTGGACCTATGTATTTCTAGGTCTACAGCCAGACTGAGGAAGTCAATGGGGCTCCCGTAATGACGGGAGCGTTGCTAGGAGACGTCTGTAAATCGTCACTGTCCAGGGTGCTGAAATAGTTAAGCGATCGGCAGTAACTGTTTCTGCACCCTGGACAGTGACTACCGATCCCAATATACATGTATCTGTAAAAAAAAATGAAGTTCATACTTACCGAGAACTCCCTGCTTCTGTCTCCAGTCCGGCCTCCCAGGATGACGTTTCAGTCTAAGTGACGGCTGCAGCCAATCACAGGCTAATAACAGGCTGCAGCGGTCACATGGACTGCCGCGTCATCCAGGGAGATCGGGCTGGATGCCGAAGGAGGGACGCGTCACCAAGACAACGGGCGGTAAGTATGAATTTCTTTGACTTTCACAAGGGAAAGTGCTGTCCCTTCTCTCTATCCTGCACTGATAGGGAGAAGGGAAGTACTTTTCCCGCAGTCCGCAGCAGCTAGTCCGCATCAATTTACTGCACATTTTGTGCAGATCCGCAGCAGAATCTGCAACGCAGATTCTGTGCGGCATTGATGCGGACAGTTGCGGAGGAAATCCGCCACGTGTGGTCATGCCCTTACACACCTTATAGACAAAGTCCTAGATAGCAATTTATATAATATGACCAATGATTATACTTCCTAATTATAATCGTCATGTCCATGGTAACATCTCTGTGATGCACATTGAACGTAATGGTTGTGGAGTTTCCAACGAAGATCAAATAGGTCGCTTTTTATGGTTATATAAATTTTTAAATACTGTAAATTGTCCTGGTTTATGATTTTAGCTGTCAGAGGCAGTGGTGTTGTCATTTTACTGGAACCAAATCCTGTTTCTTGGAATTCACCTTTAAATCTACTTTCAAAACTGGTTAGAGACCAATTCTCTCCTCACTTTGATGAGTGTCAGTCTGTCAGCAGAGCAAGTACATGATTCAAACATTAGAGATCAGTTCTGACGTCAGGGGTTGCTACTAATGGGATTTGATCTTGTATTATGCTCCTGTAGTAATGAATGAAAGGTGTTGCATACACCCTGACAATACGCAAGATTTAAGTATTGCACACATTCATACAGAAGATATAGAGATTGTCATTGATAGGCTGTCATGTTATGGCATATATGAAGGTAGGGCTTTACTATTACAGGAGCCCCATATATGTATAGAATCCCCAATAATGGCAAACACTGATGTTTTAACTAATGTTTCTTCATGGAAATATAGCTAAAAACTAGCAGAGTAACCCACATGGGCTGCTATAAGATACACAATCTGTGAAATCCATAATTGCCAAGTTAATGTGGCTGAGTTGCAATCCCAGGCACAGCCTATGGACAGGAGTGGTGCTGTTTCTAAAAAAAAAAACAGACACTTTTAGCACTCTAGCTACCCAGGTTCTCAGTTTAAATGGAATATTGGTCCTCACATATGCTCTTTGTAGTGTGCGAAGGGCAAGAGGGGCTTTAACAGTATTAAACGGGAAATAACGTATGCGTCACCAGGGTTCAGTCACTATAAGGGCATGACCACACATGGCGGAATTCCTCCGCAACTGTCCGCATCAATGCCGCACCTAATCCGGGTTGCGGATTACGGCTGCGGATCTGCACAAAATGTGCAGAAAATTGATGCGGACTGGCCGCTGCGGACTGCAGGAAAAGTGCTTCCCTTCTCCCTATCAGTGCAGGATAGAGAGAAGGGACAGCACTTTCCCTAGTGAAAGTAAAAGAAATTCATACTTACCGCCCGTTGTCTTGATGACGCGTCCCTCCTTCGGCATCCAGCCCGACCTCCCTGGATGACGCGCCAGTCCATGTGACCGCTGCAGCCTGTGCTTGGCCTGTGATTGGCTGCAGCCGTCACTTCCACTGAAACGTCATCCTGGGAGGCCGGACTGGAGACAGAAACAGGGAGTTCTCGGTAAGTATGAACTTATATGTTTTTTTACAGATACATGTATATTGGGATCGGTAGTCACTGTCCCGGGTGCAGAAACAGTTACTGCCGATCGCTTAACTCTTTCAGCACCCTGGACAGTGACTATTTACTGACGTCTCCTAGCAACGCTCCCGTCATTACGGGAGCCCCATTGACTTCCTCAGTCTGGCTGTAGACCTAGAAATACATAGGTCCAGCCAGAATGAAGAAATGTCATGTTAAAAAACCAATACGCTCCGCACCACACATAACATGTGCATGACAGCTGCGGACTTCATTGCGGAACTTAGAATCTCCATTGAAGTCAATGGAGAAATTCCGCCATGAGTCCGCAACCAGTCCGCCACTGCTCCGCAACAGACAGAGCATGCTGCGGACACCACATTCCGCTCCGCAGCCTATGCTCCGCAGCGGAATTGTACGCATCGTGTAAACGAACACTGCGAAATTAAAGTGAAAGTCAATGGAGAAACGGCTCCGCTGCGGATTAACGCTGCGGAGTGTCCGCAGCGGAATTTAAGTGAAAATCCGCCATGTGTGAACCCGCCCTAAGACTGTACTTATAAAACTATTGGTTGCAGAAGTCTGACCCTCTAGTCACTAGGCACAAGCAATGAGCTTCCTCACATTTGCTTATGTGCAGTCAAATATAAAGGATGTTCATTAATCTACCGAAAAATACTGAAAAAACATACCACGATCATAGCTCCAGATGTAGACAGTATAACATCTGTATCTGTATAAGTCTCTATTATACATATATTTGCTCAAATAGTAAAATAAAAACCAACTTTTACAATAGTCTTGCTTAAAAATATTTTATCATTTTGTGTATACAGCTCCAATTCAGACCAATGTGTCTCCATGGTTACAGACAACAAACAAACCCTGCGTAGTCTGTCCCTGCAGTCATACTCTTTTATATTTCATAATAATGTACGCTTGGTAGGCAATGGAGAAGAGGGGACGGATGGAAGAGAGTATGACTGTTCAATCAGACTACACAGAGGCTGTTTGCAGTCTATAACCATGGAGACACAGTAGGTCTACATAGGAGCTGTATACACCAAATGGTAGGATATTTTTAATTATGACTTTTTGCAAAGTTACTTAATTTTTTATTGGTGATGCATTAGAGCAATGAAAAATTGGTTGAAAAGGTGGACATAACCTTTAAGTATAATATTATAAGATTTTCTCCTTCCTTTTTGCTTATTTACTTGTCAACAGCATAAGAGGGGCAGATGACATCTGACATTTTTCTGGATATCATTATCAATTATCAATATAAAAGAGAAGAACTTTTCATGTGCTATGATATTTCTTTTAGGTCTCATGATATTACTGGGAAATAGTAGTAACCCATTTTAAAACAATTCCCAAAGGATTGTTCTTCTGATCTAGACCAAACTACTATTCAAGGTCATTAGTATTACAGATCATGGATTTTATGTGGTCAGTACGGGAAATGGAAAAATGATCTGTCTCAGTGCAAACAATATAGATTCAGCAAACATTAAGTTTAATATACATATTATAACAATGCTGGCTGTATGAGAGCTAAAAGTATCCCGTATAGATTGCTGACAGCAGCATAAAATTCATATGCAAGAAAGAGAAAGATGCGGTAGTAAATTTACTAACGGAGAAATCCAGTAAAAAAATCGTTTAAATTCTGTATTGTAAAAAGATAACATTTAATCAACAGTTTTTTCAGCATTAAATAGGTTTTTAGATTTTATATAAATAAAGCTTAAAGGGTTAGTGTTGGCGATTCTTAAATATTTTTTTACATTTTTTTCCCATTTATGCTGCACTCCCCCAAACTACTGCATTTAAATTACAAATAGTGCATATAAGCCCCTTCAAATACAGGCCTCACACCAGATCCCCTAAATTAATACAGACCACAGATTATATACAGACCCCAGACCAAACCCTTAAATACAGACCTGATAAAGTAATACAGATCCCAGAACCTATTCTGTTTGTCAGGCAATGAAATTTTTTTGTTAACATCCAAAGTCTGATACAGACCTAATACTTCTCACAGCTGAGTGTTTGCTTAAAGAGGCTCTGTCACCAGATTTTGCAACCCCTATCTGCTATTGCAGCAGATAGGCACTGCAATGTAGATTACAGTAACGTTTTTATTTTTAAAAAACGAGCATTTTTGGCCAAGTTATGACCATTTTTGTAGTTATGCAAATGAGGCTTGCACAAGTCCAAGTGGGTGTGTTTAAAAGTAAAAGTCCAAGTGGGTGTGTATTATGTGCGTACATCGGGGCGTTTTTAATACTTTTACTAGCTGGGCGCTCTGATGAGAAGTAACATCCTCTTCTCTTCAGAACGCCCAGCTTGTGACAGTGCAGATCTGTGACGTCACTCACAGGTCCTGCATCGTGACGGCCACATCGGCACCAGAGGCTACAGTTGATTCTGCAGCAGCATCAGCGTTTGCAGGTAAGATCGACTTACCTGCAAACGCTGATGCTGCTGCAGAATCAACTGTAGCCTCTGGTGCCGATGTGGCCGTCACGATGCAGGACCTGTGAGTGACGTCACAGATCTGCACTGCCAGAAGCTGGGCGTTCTGAAGAGAAGAGGATGTTACTTCTCTTCAAAGCGCCCAGCTAGTAAAAGTATTAAAAACGCCCCGATGTACGCACATAATACACACTCACTTGGACTTTTACTTTTAAACACACCCACTTGGACTTTTGCAAGCCTCATTTGCATAACTACAAAAATGGTCATAACTTGGCCAAAAATGCTCGTTTTTTTTAAATAAAAACGTTACTGTAATCTACATTGCAGCGCCTATCTGCTGCAATAGCAGATAGGGGTTGCAAAATCTGGTGACAGAGCCTCTTTAAATTGTATCAAGTACAGTGAGTTGTGACTAGTGAGCTAAATACAGCAGTACAAATCTCTCTCTTGTCCTGATAGTTTGTTACAATATATCATTTTAAGTAAAATGTATCGGGATGGAGTCTAGAATGTTAAGGCTGGGTTCGCACGACCTATTTTCAGACGTAAACGAGACGTAATTTGAGCCGTTCTTCATTGAAGTCAATGAAGAGCAGCTCACGCTTACAGGCGACAAAGACGCCTCGCATAATGCGAGGAGCTTTTACGTCTGAAACGACGCAGCTGTTTTCTACTGAAAACAGTCTGTCTTTTCAGACGTAAAAGGCACTTCTCGTGTGCACATACCCTAAGATTACAAAGGATTGCCTGGACTGGATGCAACTCTAGCAAACCTTCAGCTGTGACTAGTAATTTAGGGCTCATCAAAATGATTGGTGCCTCTCATCAATAGAAATAAAAGGCTGGCGAGACACACATCGATAGATCTGTTAATATCCCCATTAGCAACAATTAAATAGTTAAAAATACCAAGAAGAAGTGTAATAAACTTAGGCCCAGTGCCCACGATAACAGCAAGGACATTTTTACGACTCTGGAGCACAAGGTATAGTTAGTGCAACCTGGTGAATAAAGTTCAAATTGAGTAGGGTTCTTATATCGGTCAGCAGGCAAAATCCAAGTAGCTGAAACCTGACTGTGATAACAGGCAGAGGTATGAAGATAAGGACAGGAATGTCAAGATTGGGTCCAGGGAGAAGGTTACACCGGGGCTAAATACTGGGCAACAGGGACAGGTTTTCAGGAATACAGAGCTTGAACAGGACACTTTATCAAGGTCATGGAGCTACTGAAACATAAAGAAGCATGGAGCCTCAGGAACCCAGAACTTTAGGAACCGAGATATTGTGCTGGACAATAGACTGCTGATACAGGAACATTGAGGTTCACAGAGCTAAAGGTACACATCGGTTTACGAAACACAGAGCCTCGGCAACATTGGCTTCTGGAGCACAAGGCTTCAACAAAATGGAGCTTCAGGACCAAAGGGCTTGGGTTGGACACAGGATTTCTTGGCAGAATGGTAACAGGCACATTTGTTCCAGCATTGCTCTGAGACATGGGTTGGCGTATATAGCCAGGGTGCAGTGCATCCTATAAAATATAGGTGAAAAAAAAATGGTAAAGGAGATTCAAAAATAGAAAACACCAGACTCAAAGGATACAACACAAAGACAAGGTATGTCATATCACCTGAACGATAACCTGGTGGATAAAGGCTTTTTGTTACGGAAACACTGGTTAAGCAATTCTCTATATGGAATTGCTAGGCAAGCGATTCCCAAAAAGGCTGCTGGAAAATGGCGGAAGTGGGCGAGCAAATGAATCCGCAACCTCAAATCCGTCACAACTCTAATAAACAGAGTCTAAGGCTACTCTATGGTTTTCACCAGAGCCCACCGCAAAGTAGGATGGTTTTTGCTGCATAGAATCCAGGTTGTTTTAGCAGAGTTCAGTATTGGATAAGAGGAGCAAAGCAGGCAAACCTGAACAGGATAACCAGACAGCCAGAGGGTAAACAGAAAGTCCAAATCAGTAAGCAAGTGGTTAACAGATATAGCAGAGGTCATAACCAGCCAGGAGCAGATATTCCAAATCAGTAAACAAGGGGTTATCCAGAGACAAGTCAAGGTCAGTTTCCAAAAAGTCAAGGTATAAGGTATTGTCAGAAGCTTGATCAAAACACCTGAAGACAAGGAAATTCACAAGCAAAAAAAGAGGGGAGGAAGCCAGGTATAAATACTCCACCCTTACACGTGACAGGAAGAAAGACAGAGAAGTGGGATAGGCTCAACAAGGAAAACCAGAACCGTCCAGAAGCTAAACTAGTAGTCATGGCTATCATTAAAGGAACAGACGTTTCCTAACACTTTGCTGCTGAGAAGGCCGGGAAACAGGTCTGAACCCTACAAGAAGACTATATAATTCCAAGATGTCTTCAATATACCATCTATAGTATATCACAGCTTTGTGGTTACATATGTCTCATCCATATGCATGGGATTTGTACAAAGATCCCTACAGATGTATCATATGAAAAATGTATTATGAATGTCTAATGTTCAGTGATTTAAAGGCTAATTTTATATTTCTGGAGAGCCCCTTTAAGTATTAGATCCATGGTAACACAAGTTAACAATTTAATGACTGTACACAATATATTTTCATGTCCTGAACTGATAGTAACTTATAACTGATGGTAAAAATCAATTGATAACATTTTGGAATAAATGGATTTCAATAGATGAGAGGGCAGGATTAAGGATTTGGCTTATGCTTAGATTTTATTTAAATTAGCAAGATGATTCATGGTTCTAACCTGGTTACAATGATATCGTCAGCTGGAGGCAGTCTGTATACATTGAGTAATTTCTGCAGATTAGTGCAGTATACACATTTTTATTTTTTATTTATTGCAGCTAGTGATGAGGGAATAAGGGCAGTTGTCCTTAAAGGGTATGTACACTTTTGCAACTGTTTTGTTATTGCTCAAGAATAAAAAATGAAGCAACTTTTCAAATAGTCTTAATTTAAAAAAAATTCTACTATTTTGTGCCTACAGCTCCTATGCTGACCTATGTGTCACCATGGTAACATGGTAACTAAGGCTGGGTTAACAAAAGACTGATGCCACCAGACACATGGATCTATGGGTTCAGTTGCATCATCAGTTTCCCTCTGGTGTCTTTGCACTACATACTGTAGAAGGGTAAAAAGACTGGAGGGCCATGTACATGTGACTCAGCCTCAAAGAGGACCTATTTAAATGCTATTTAACTCTTGCTGCTGGTGCCAGTGGAGCACCCACATACCCAGCACACATGCCCAATCACTAGGGTTGTGGGTTTTTTTTATGACAAATTGAAGAAAGTCACTACTCTAGCTAGCTTTGTCCTCATAAATAAATTAGACTACTATTGGGGTTAGGGACATAGCTAGCGGGGGCTACCAGGGCATGTGCAGAAGGGGTGCCAACAAGTCACTTTGCCTTGGCCAGGATATTTCTATACAGGGATGGGGGAAGAAAACCAAAACATTTGGAGAAATAAAAACCTGTCTACATTTCTTATTGGGGTTTACATTATACACAGAATTTATTTCCTGTTGCTTATGAAACGGCAACATATTCCGCAGCGCTGTACGAAGATTGTCAATACTTACTGTACCCAAAGGGGCTTACAATCCTGTTTCACAAGAAGCCCATTAACCTGTCAGTACCATTATGGAGGGTGGGAGTCCCAGGACTCCAGTGCCGCAGGACAACAATGCAAACCACTGAGTGTAATATATTATAACAATGTTTCCTCAACCTGATTTGAAACTACAACTCCCATCATGCTCTGACAGTCTAAACACTGTATTACAGTCAATTATCAATCCTTCCATAGAGCATAAAGAAGGTGACTTGGGAGCTGCTGTCTACAGTCCTCCTTCCACTTAGTATTCCTTTCCCCTGTGTTTTCCCTGTCACTGTTCCAGAACACAGGCTGCTGTACCAGTTTGCTGCTGCGCTCATTTCGGTACATTATACAGTACATTAGGAATACAGTGTAAAAACCTCTGGGATATTTCATAGTGAATTCTGTGGTTAGATTAGGATGCTCCTTTCTTCACTGAAACCTTACAAAGGGAGAGCTCAGCTTTAATGTGTAAGAGCAGCCCCCCGCGCCTTCATGTGAGATGATTTATTTATAGGATGTGTATGGGCTTGCTGGATGTCCTGATGCATATTTTATAAGAGTGGGGGTCTGCTACACTTCTTCTCGACTTCCTGAAGATCTCGGTGCCAGCACCATCTGTTCACACTCCCTGCAACGCAGGACCCCTGCAAGAGAAAAAATAATGAAACACTTCATTAACAACTCCACCTGAGAGCTGCTGACTAAACAAATGTCAGGAATTGACAGGGAAGTGGAGTCAAATATTCAGAGAAAAATCTGCCGATATATATAGATATTTATGAGCTGTAACCAGGCTCTCATTCTTAAAGGGTTGACTGCTTTCAGATACTGTACCTTCTTTTTTATATAGCCTATTAGGACCACCTGCTCACGACCTCATTCAAGGAGTTGTCTGATTTATGAGAAGGGTCCCCCAATAATAAGCTACTCAAAGGATGTCTTACAGTTGGGACCTCAAAGGTCAGCTGTAATCAATGAGGGAACCTAGCAGCAAATATTCAATTTCTCTGCAGCGCCATCGCAGGGGAAATGAAGCATTACACAATTCTCATTGAAATCAATAGACTGTCCATGTAGTACATGGGTATGACAGGACCTCTAAAGCGAGAGACACACGTTGTAGCTGCTTTCAGCTCCAGCTAACACATGAGCAGAGGTATTCCTCCCTCTTAGGGTATGTTCACATGCTTAAGCAAAAACGTCTTAAAATACGGAGCTGTTTTCAAGTAAAGTCACGTTTTTCGCTGCGTTTTTAGCAGCCGTTTTTGGAGCTGTTTTTCTATAGAATCTATGACAAACGGCTCCAAAAACGGCTGAAGAAGTGACATGCCCCGTCGGAACAGAACGCCATTTTCTCATTGAAATCAATTAGTAGATGTTAGTAGGCATTCTGCTTCCGATTTTTCAGAAAAACAGCCGAAAACACTCCTTGTGAACATACCCTTGTATTGAAAACAAAAGTGCTTGCATTGCGTGAAACACACATGCCACACGCAAAGCACACTGATGCAAAACGCAATGCACACGACCAGATTTATGCACATGTTTTTCTGCACGTAAATCTGTCACACTCATGTGAATGTAGCCTTAGATACAGGGCCCAAGCAGTAAGTATCCTTGTACTAACCCTCAGGGGCAAATTTGTCATTTCTGGGGCCATAAGCAAAGTTATGTCTCGGGTCTCTAATCAAAGACACCTGTAGAGAGTTCCACACACAATGCCCCCTGTATATAGTTTCACAAACCCCCTGTATGGTTCCACACACAGTTCCCCTGCCATACATCCCCCTTGTGGACAGTGCCATGCAGTCCCCTGTAGGTAGTCCCACATACCCACCTTGTTTCAGCAGATAGTATCATACATGATAGGCTTAGATACATGGCCCCAGCAGAGAGTATCACACATGATAGGCTTAGATACATGGCCCAGCAGACAGCATCACACATGATAGACTTAGATACAGGGCCCCAGCAGTCAGTATCACACATGATAGACTTAGATACAGGGCCCCAGAAGTAAGTATCCTCGTACTAACATATGTCCACCCCCCAAAAAAAATGTGTGTGCGCGTATGTATATGTATGTGTGTGTGTATATACACTACCGTTCAAAAGTTTCATTAAAAAGTACCCGCAAAACGCCAGTGTCAACGTCTACAGTGAAGAGGCGACTCCGGGATGCTGGCCTTCAGGGCAGAGTGGCAAAGAAAAAGCCATATCTGAGACTGGCTAATAAAAGGAAAAGATTAATATGGGCAAAAGCACACAGACATTGGACAGAGGAAGATTGGAAAAAAGTGTTATGGACAGACGAATCGAAGTTTGAGGTGTTTGGATCACACAGAAGAACATTTGTGAGACGCAGAACAACTGAAAAGATGCTGGAAGAGTGCCTGACGCCATCTGTCAAGCATGGTGGAGGTAATGTGATGGTCTGGGGTTGCTTTGGTGCTGGTAACGTGGGAGATTTGTACAAGGTAAAAGGGATTTTGAATAAGGAAGGCTATCACTCCATTTTGCAACGCCATGCCATACCCTTTGGACAGCGCTTGATTGGAGCCAATTTCATCCTACAACAGGACAATGACCCAAAGCACACCTCCAAATTATGCAAGAACTATGTAATGTCAGGTTAGGGAAACAGACAAGTGAGCCCTAATCTACCCACCACTCAGTCCCTGCCTACTTGCAACAACCCGCCCTAGGCGACGGGGTACAACTGGGCGATGGTCCCTACACTCAATAGGTGCATGACAGACAAACAGACAAGGGTACAAAGAAGCCAGGGAAATGGGGAAGTTGCCCACGGGAACACCATGAGCAACAAGCGAGGTGAACGAGCCGAGTCAAACCAGGAGATGAGCGAGGTACAAAAACGCAGAGCAGAAGAGTGGTCAGAAAAGCCAAGGTCAATCACAAGCAGAGGATCAGTAGTTCAAGAAGCTGCAGCAGGGCCAGGAAACCAACAGAGAAGAATCACAAGCAAAGGAGGAACAGGAAAGGCAGGTATAAATAGACAGAGGGTGGGAGCTAGCTCCGTCTGGCCAGGCTGTGATAGGCTCTCCCACTCCTAAGCCTGCCATCCTGGGTGGTGGAAGATGGAGTCAGTCTCACATGCATAGAAGCAGGTGCAGACTGATTACCTATGGGCGTCGACACAGAAGTTGTGTCTGGCATATCCTTTACAAACTATTTAGGGAAGAAGCAGGCAGCTGGTATTCTATCTGTAATGGAGTGGCCAGCGCAGTCACCAGATCTCAACCCCATAGAGCTGTTGTGGGAGCAGCTTGACCGTATGGTACGCAAGAAGTGCCCATCAAGCCAATCCAACTTGTGGGAGGGGCTTCTGGAAGCATGGGGTGAAATTTCTCCCGATTACCTCAGCAAATTAACAGCTAGAATGCCAAAGGTCTGCAATGCTGTAATTGCTACAAATGGAGCATTCTTTGACGAAAGCAAAGTTTGAAGGAGAAAATTATTATTTCAAATAAAAATCATTATTTCTAACCTTGTCAATGTCTTGACTATATTTTCTAGTCATTTTGCAACTCATTTGATAAATATGTATGAGTTTTCTGGTAATGCTAGCCTGCAGCTGCTGCTTTGTTGTATCTGGCTGGTTATGAAAAATGGGGGGGGGGGGGGGGGCTTGTTGTTTTTTCCAATTATTTATTAAAAAATAAATATATTTTGTAAAAAAATTACGTAGGGTCCCCCACAATTTTCATAACCAGCCAGATACAACATAGCAGCAGCAGGCTAGCATTACCAGGGTGGGAAGGGCCACTGTTTTTGGCCTTTCCCCGCGTAAGAATACCAGACTGCGGCCGCCCCAGTGCCCGGCCATCGCTACAGATGGTCAGGTACTGGATCCTACCCGGCTCTTCCCAGTACCCCTGGTGGCGGTGGGTACCAGGGTAATAATGAGGGTTAGTGTTAGCCTCTGCACCGGCTATCAGCCAGCGGCCATTACTAAGGCTGTAGTAATAAAGTTTAAAAGAAAATACAAAGACATAGATAAAATATTTTATTGAAATAAAAACCCCACACACAATCCTCATTAACCATTATATTGAAAATAAAAAAAGCCATATTCGAAGTAGTCCTCTAATCCCAAGTAGTCCAACGACTATTAAAATGAGTAACACATGTGGTAGGCTTAGATACAGGGCCCATGTGTGATATTGTCTGTTAGACCATGTATCTAAGTCTACCACCATGTTAGGCTTTGATACAGGGCCCCAGCAGACAGTAATTTTATACTGTATAAGATTACACTCTGCTGGGGCCTTGTATCTAAACCTACTATGTGGTAAGCTTAGATACAGGGGCCATCAGACAGGATCAGAAATGGGCCATGTATCTAAGAATACCAGGTGGTAGGCTTAGATACAGGGTCGATGTATGACATGGTTTGTTAGATCCTATATCTAAGCATACCTCAAGGTAAGCTTAGATAAAGAACTCCAGCAGACAGTAATCTTATACAGTATAAGATTACTGTCTGCAGGTCCCTGTATCTAAGACTAACATATGGTAGGCATAGATACAGGGCCCATGTGTGATACTGTCTGTTAGAACCTGTATCTAAGCCTACCTCAAGGCTGGCTTAGATACAGGACCCCAGCAGACCGTAAGGTTACACTTACCCTCCTCTTCGGCTCCGGATGCAGTGGATGTCCCGACACTATCTAGCGCCGTGACGTCATCTGCGGCGCACAGCGTTGTGACGTCATGACGCGAGAATACATCATGACTTCTGCTGTGCTCGGGAAGATAGATGGGTAAGTATGTGTCGTTACTATAGTAACAGGAGCCCGTGTATTTTATTACATAGGCCCCAGTTACTATAGTAACTTTTATAGATGCGGTGTGGGCGGCCGCGGCCCAGTCGTAATTGCGCCCACTGTGACCCGGTTGCAATTGCGACCACTACGACCCGAATGTGGCAGTTGTCGGGGATCCGGGACACTGGGCCAAAGATCCCCGAAGGTCCGGTGCTAGCAACGCCCTGCCCCTTACAAATATGTGAACGAAGCCTTAGTCAACTCAGATATTTGAAAATGGGCTTATTAAACCAGAAAACGACTTTGAAGGGAATGTCTCATAACGACAATCCCAGTCCTTGTGCAATATTAGGGAATATGGACATTACAGAGGGGCCTCCCTCTACTAGGCAGAATGGAGGACCGCTAAGTAACAGGTGGATCTGGCTCATGTAAGGCATTACATGGTTGGTATGACACGTAGGACTATATTTCTCCCCATGTAGCAGATCAAGGGCTTCTTTTTAAAAAGAGGTTGTCTTTATGAGTACTATGTCAAAAATGTGTACTCACTACCCCCATGTCCAACAGTTTCCAGTTTGGGAACATGCAAACTTTTCGGACAGCTCAGATCAGGCATATCCATCAGAAAGTTGACATGTTAAAAAATGTGTTTATTTTCTGATACTTGTGTGACATTTTATGCAGTAGTATTTGGCGCACATTCAGTTAATTTTGCACATTTTTAATGGCAACAAAGAGTAAGGAAGGATTGTGTTTAACACTCATGTGGATGGGTGGGTCCAATGATGGGCAATGCCATAACTGCTTCATGTGAATATACATCAACACAGTTAATGCTCCACCAGTTTTTATATACTATATGCTCCTGAATTAATTTAAGCAATTGTCGCACAGACATTCAGGTTTCCTGGGACGATGTAAAATCTGTAGGTTATTTGGATTACTTGCTCATTAACTGTAATAATGACAGATGGTGTTTCATTCTGTACAAACTGACAGAAGTGATTCTTGTTGGGTGAGCACCAATGGCTCTAATTGGTTAAATTCATGTACATGGTAGTTGTAATTGCTTATGATAATGGTGGGATGTACAATTTCAGCCCCCATAGTCCTCCATTTTCTGTCCGCCCTTATGTCTCTACATCCAGAGAAAGATATGCCCATTATATCCGCTATCTTTCAATTGTTCACCTTGGTAAGGCTAAAATGTTTTTGGTCCTGTTAAAAAAGGATTGGATTTAAATTTTAATTTGTGAAATAGATAAATAAATAAATAGATATATATGAGATAGATAGATAGATAGAGAGAGAGAGAGAGAGGGGGATGGATGGATGGATGGATGGATGGATGGATGGATGGATGGATGGATGGATAGATAGATCGATAGATAGATAGATATGAGATAGATAGATAGATATGAGATAGATAGATAGATATGAGATAGATAGATAGAGAGAGAGAGAGAGAGAGAGGGATGGATGGATGGATGGATGGATGGATAGATAGATAGATAGATAGATATGAGATAGATAGATAGATAGATAGAGAGAGAGAGAGGGATGGATGGAAGGATGGATGGATAGATAGATAGATAGATAGATAGATAGATAGATAGATAGATAGATAGATAGATAGATAGATTCTTGTTGGGTGAGCACCAATGGCTCTAATTGGTTAAATTCATGTACATGGTAGTTGTAATTGCTTATGATAATGGTGGGATGTACAATTTCAGCCCCCATAGTCCTCCATTTTCTGTCCGCCCTTATGTCTCTACATCCAGAGAAAGATATGCCCATTATATCCGCTATCTTTCAATTGTTCACCTTGGTAAGGCTAAAATGTTTTTGGTCCTGTTAAAAAAGGATTGGATTTAAATTTTAATTTGTGAAATAGATAAATAAATAAATAGATATATATGAGATAGATAGATAGATAGAGAGAGAGAGAGAGAGAGGGATGGATGGATGGATGGATGGATGGATGGATGGATGGATGGATGGATGGATGGATGGATGGATGGATGGATGGATGGATGGATGGATAGATAGATAGATAGATAGATAGATATGAGATAGATAGATAGATAGATAGATATGAGATAGATAGATAGATAGATAGATAGATATGAGATAGATAGATAGATATGAGATAGATAGATAGATATGAGATAGATAGATAGATAGATAGATAGATAGATAGATAGATAGATAGATAGATAGATAGATAGATATAACGGTTGGTTTGACCGTGAGTGCAAAGAAGTACGGAAGACCCTAAGAAATGCCTCAAATAAGAAGCACCGAGACCCAAACAACACCGGTCTGAAGGAGGCCTACAGCAACATACAGAGGCAATACAAGACCATCCTCCGAAAGAAAAAACAAAGGCACATCTCCACCAAACTTACCCAACTCCAAGATGCCCTCCATGACAACTCGTTCTGGGAATTATGGAAACACATGGGCAAAAATTGCAAGAAAAACAACCTTCATATTCAAAATGGCAACATCTGGCTCCAATATTTCAGGGACCTCTACAAAGATATCCCGAAAGAAGAACAAAGCCAAGAACAAAAACAAATAATATCAAAATTGAAGGCGATGGAGGAAACACTTAAAGATTCTCAAAACCCCCTGGATACACCAATAACACTGCAAGAAGTAACAGAGAGAACCTCAGACATAAGGTGTAAAAAATCCAGCGGCCTAGACAGAATCTCACCAGAAATGATAAAACACAGCCCGCCAGAAATACAGGCCGCAATAGTAAAACTATTTAATATAGTGCTGAGTGCCGGCTACTTCCCGCAAATCTGGAACCAAGGCCTTATAACACCAATCCACAAGAGTGGGGACAGGTACGACCCGGCCAACTACCGAGGGATATGTGTCAGCAGCAACCTGGGGAAACTGTTCAGCAGCATCCTGAATAAGAGAATCCTCAGCTTCCTCTCCCAGCACAATGTCCTCCACCAAAGCCAAGCTGGGTTCATGCCAAACCACCGCACCACTGACCACATCTACACCCTGCGCAGCCTCATCAAGAGCCACGTCCACAATACAAAGCATGGGAAGATTTACGCCTGTTTTGTGGACTTTAAGAAGGCCTTTGACTCAGTGTGGCACCCGGGCCTATTCCTGAAACTGCTGGAGAGCGGAATAGGAGGTAAAACCTATGACGTCATCAGAAGCTCCTACACAGAGAACAGATGCAGCGTGAAGGTGAACGGGAGAAGAACGGCTGATTTCCAGCAGAGCCGAGGAGTCAGACAAGGCTGCAGCCTCAGTCCAACGCTCTTCAACATCTACATCAATGAACTGGCCACAGCTCTGGAATCCTCCTCAGCACCAGGTCTCGCCCTCCATGACACCCAGGTGAAATTCCTGCTGTATGCAGATGACCTTCTGTTACTATCACCAACCGAGAAAGGTCTCCAAGACAACCTGCAAATCCTAGAAAAATTCAGCTCCACGTGGGCACTACCCATCAATGCCAAGAAAACCAACATCATGGTGTTCCAGAAGAGAAACTCAAAATCCCCCAGGCACCCGACCTTCACACTAAATAACGCCACAATCACAGCGACCGACAGGTACACTTACCTGGGCCTAGAAATCAACCAATCAGGAAGCTTTAAACAAGCCATAGAGATTCTGAAAGACAAGGCGTGCAAAACCTTCTATGCCATCAGACGAAAACTCTATCATCTCAAACCACCAGTGACGGTCTGGCTGAAAATCTTTGACTCCATCATCTCCCCAATCCTCCTGTATGCCAGTGAAGTCTGGGGTCCGGACACATACCCAGACTGGTCAAGGTGGGATTCCAGCCCAACAGAAATCTTCCACCTAGAATTCTGCAAACACCTTCTCCAAGTCCATCGGAGCACCTCAAATAGTGCCTGTCGGGCAGAACTGGGCAGATTCCCACTACACCTCACAATCCAGAAGAGGGCGCTATCATTCTGGGCCCATCTACACAGCAGCAGGCAAAGTTCCTATCACCATAAAGCCCTGTTACACCAAGGGGTCCCAGGTAAACCAGGCCCCCCAGAACATCTCACCCTGACCCGGCCTGAAGAAAATGTCACCCAGCGCGGCCTCACAAAAGCCGAAATCAAGAAGACAATAAACAAAGGCCAAGAGGAATATATCAGTGACTGGAGGAACGACATAAAGACATCCCAGAAACTGACAATATACCGGAGTCTACAGCGGGAATATAAACTGGCGCCATATCTGGAGAAACTGCCAAATCACAGAGACAGACAGATCCTGAGCCGCTACAGACTGAGCGCCCACAACCTGCTCATCGAATCCGGGCGCCACAGACAGACCTACAAGCCCAGGGAGAGCCGACTGTGCCAACAGTGCGACCAGGAGGCCGTGGAGGATGAGGCCCACTTCCTGCTACACTGCTCCAAATACTCAGCAGTAAGGGACACTCACTTCAGGAGACTCTCTGATCTCTTACCGGACTTCAGCTCCATGGAAGAGGAAGAGAAACTCTACATCCTGCTGGGTGAAGAGGAAACCACAGTGGGCACAGCGGCACAATATGTCACTGCATGCCATAAACTGAGAGAGACATGATATGCCATGGACTTGTATAACCCCGACCCTAGATATGTCCCTATCCCCAAGCCCTCAGTCCCTATCCCTCATTCCCTTACTTCTTACTTGCTTTGGCAATGCTAATATGTATTTGGTCCTGCCAATAAAGCTTCTTTGAATTTGAATTTGAATTTGAATAGGCATCACTTATTTCAAGGTAGTGAAATAAGTTTTATTCACCCATATGTGAATGCAATGTTTCAGCCCCATGGGCCTTTCTCTAGCATATATATATATATTTAGATATAGAAATGTGGGACTGGAGGCTGAAGTCCTGAGGCTTGTGCACACACAGCTTTATCTTTTTCCATCTTTTTGTGCTGCTCTTCTTTTTCCTTTTTAGATAGATAGTTCATTTATGGATCAACATTTGTATCATTATATATTTCTATATAAACCACTATATACTATATTATATAGATATATGATAGATAGATAGATGTGAGATAGTTAGATATAAGATAAGGATAGATAGATAGATAGATAGATAGATAGATAGATAGATAGATAGATAGATAGATAGATAGATAGATAGATAGATAGATAGATATGAGATACAGGAATAGATCATTTATTTATCGACATTTGTATATTATCTGTCTATATAAACCACAGTATTTATACCTTTTTACAGATAAACAGTGCGGTGATAATCAGATATTATATCTGTAGATGTGAAATGTACGTCTAATAAATGGAATAACTTAGAGACATAGTAATAGTATTGCTTCGCCGTCACTGGATAGATGAAGAGATATTTTCCTCCGGCCCCTTTAATCTGCATTATAAATAGTTGATACGTGAGAAGTGAGAATTTTTTTCTCCCATTTTCAGGTTCTTTTCTCAGCTGTGATGTGAAAGTGAAAGATTTCACAGCTGTTAATGAGCCATTTTTAAACTGAAACATAACAAGAAAAAAAGTTAACATTTCCAAACTTGACATTCAGAAACAATCAGGGAACCATTTTGTATTCCATAGTAAGAGATCACAAAATGGCTGATGACACATCTACACTTTGCTATGTGTGTCAGTAGGCAGATATATTCCATAATTTTGTCACTATTTTACATTTACTAAAAAGCTGGAGACGTGCTGGCAAGAGGCTATGCCCATCTTAACCCCTTAAGGACACGGACAATCTTCGTTTTTCATTTTCAATTTTTCCTCCACGCCTTCCAAAAGCCATAACTTTTTTATTTTTCCATCGACATTTTGTGTGACAAGGTAACGTTTTTCATGGCACCATTTAGTGTACCGCATAATGTACTGGGAAGCTGAATAAATAATATTTGTGGGGTGAAATGGGCATAAAACAGTGACTTTTCTGGGGGTTTTGTTTCTACGGCGTCCAACAGGCAGTAAAGACGACATGTTCACCTTACTCTACAGGTTGGTACGATTACGGCGATACCAAATTTATATGTTTTTTTATGTTTTACCATTTTTATAAAAAATGTATTCGATTGAGCGATGGGAGGGCTTTTTTTTGCGGGGCGAGCTGTAGTTTTTATTGGTACCATTGTGAGGTACATGCAACTTTTTAATCACTTTTTATTCAATTTTTCTGGAGAGCTAAAATGACTAAAAAACAGCAATTTGGGTGTTTAACCCCTTTGCGCACCCAGACGTGCTATTACGTTCGGGCGCGGGTGGTGATGTTTGGAGCACACTCTATATGCTACAGGTGTCAGTTGTATTTTACAGCCGACACCCAGAACTAAAAGCGGGGAGAAGTTCCTTGCTGTTTAACCCCTCAAATGCTGCGGTCAATCGCAACCGCAGAATCTGCGGCCTTGAAAAGAGGGGGGCGGCTCATTGCTCCCCCCGCAGTGAGATCGGGGTGTGATGACGGTTGTTATGGCAGCCCAGGGGCCTAATGAAGGCCCCCAGGGCTGCCTTCACTTTGCCTCTGTTAAGCGATTTACAGATGCCTGTAATAATGACAATATACTGCAATAGGTTAGTATTGCAGTATATTGTACCAGCAATCGGTACCAAAAGTTTTACATACCAAAAAATTCTACCAATAAAAACTACAGCCTGTCCCGCAAAAAATAAGCCCTCACGCGGCTCAATCGGTGAAAGTATAACAAAGTTACGGTTCTCAGAATGTGGCGACACAAAACTGTTTTTTTTTAACAAACAGTTTATTATCAATAAAAGTAGTAAAACATAAAAACCGTATATACATTTGGTATCTCTGTAATCATATTGAGTCACAGAATAAAGATAAGTTGTCATTTTTACCGCACAGTGAAAACCGTAAAAACTAAACCCCAAAAAAAATTAAGGCATTTACAGTTTTTTCCAACTTAAGCTCGCAAATAATTTTTTTTCAGTTTCCCCGTACATTATATGGAACTATACATGGTACCAAAAGAAACTACAACTCCTCCCGGAAAAAATAACCCTCACACCACTCTATTGACGGAAAAATAAAAAAGTTATGGCTCTTGGAATGCGGGGAGTGAAAAACTAAAATGAAAAATCAAAAAATGGCTTTGTCCCGAAGGGGTTGATCTATATTTATTTTTTCAGTGTTCACCAAGCAGGGTAAACAATACTACATTGTGATAGTTCGGACTTTTACGGACGTGGCGATATCAGTTATGTTAACTTTTTTTTTTAACATTGCTTAGGGGAAAAATGGAAAAAGTTTTTTTTTTAACTTTAAATTTTTTTTTTCGAACATTAAAAAAAACTTTATTTAACTGCCTTTTACTTTTTCATTTATTAGTCCCCCTAAGGGACTTGAACCAGCGATCGCTTGCATAATATACTGCATCAGGAATTTCTGGGCCCCATACTGTCAAGGTGTCTGGGCCCACCTCCATTACCAGGAGTGGACATCGGAAAGTGTGGCGCTCATGTTTGTACATTATACACGTTAACCGATTTTGGTGATGATGTCATTTACAGTGACCGGTTAATGCCCTGGATTTTGCTCAATTTAGCCAAAACGTATCCGACTGTATGGCATATAGTGGGATACATCGCCCGGGGAGTGGAGCTTTCCCAGGGCTGGAGTCCCCGGGAAGATCTTCTACTAGCGCTCTGCCCAGGGACTCTGGGGCTGTTCCTTATGTCCATAAGGGTATGTTCACACGGCCTATTTACGGACGTAATTCGGGCATTTTACGCCTCGAATTACGTCCGAAAATGCGCCTCGATAGCGTTGGCAAACATCTGCCCATTGAAAGCAATGGGCTGGCGTTTGTCTGTTCACACGAGGCGTATATTTACGCGTCGCTGTCAAAAGACGGCGCGTAAATAGACGCCCGCGCCAAAGAAGTGTCATGTCACTTCTTCAGACGTAAATTGAGCCGTTTTCCATGGACTCCATGGAAAACCAGCTCCAGTTACGCCCGTAAGGGACGCGGCGTTCAAGCGCCTTCACATGCCGTTACGGCTGAAATGACGGGGCTGTTTTCTCCTGAAAATAGCCCCGTAATTTCAGCCGTTAAGGACGCTGCCGCGTGAACATACCCTAAATGTTAGGCTTCGTTCACATCTGCGTCAGGACTCCGTTCATGGGTTCCGTCTGACTTTTCCATGAATGGAAACAAACTGAAACAATCGGAAGCCATAGCTTTCCATTTGCATTACCATTGATTTCAATGGTAACGCATCAGTTGCAAATGGTTTCCGTTTGTCTCCGTTCTATAAGGTTTCCATTGTTTTGACGGAATCAATAGCGCAGTTGACTGAAAAATCGCACCACACACTTACCCCCTCCTCTGACGTCTGCTCCGGCCTCCCTGGATGACGTTGCAGGCCATGTGACGCTGCAGCCTGTGATTGGCTGCAGCGGTCACTTGGGATGCAACGTCATCCCAGGAGGCCGGACTGCAGGAAGAAGGACGCGGGTTTTGCATCCCCATTGAATTCAAAGCGAAAAACCCGCAGCAGAAAATCAACAAAAACGCAGCATAAATTGACATGATTTAAATTCCGCACCGCAGGTCAATTTATTAACGTTTATGCTACATTTTTTTTTCCGCAGCGTGGGCATGAGATTGACAAAATCTCATCCTCTTTGCTGCTACTGTAAATCCTGCGGAAATTCCGCAGCGTTTAGCTACGTGGGAACCCGGCCTTACCAATCAAATCTAAGTTATAAACAAAGATGTGATCGATAAGAGCTTGATCCGACCGATGTCACTGAACCCGTCAGTCCCGCTGACCTGACGGATTCAGGTCTCAGAACTAGATACAGCTGCTCTGTATACAGGCTATAAAGCCGCTGTATCTCAAATAGTAAAAATAATTTGTAATAAAATGTAATTGCCCAGTTGCACCAAACACACTGATAGACATTTTTAATTAAAAAAAAAGTTTTTTGTAGGCCGTATTTCCCTGACCAAACACACTGCAGGGAGCCGGGCTCCTAGCATCATAGTTATGTACGATGCCAGGAGTCCCTGCCTCACTGCGGGAAAACTGTCCCGTACTGTAATCATGTCTTCAGCACAGGACAGGGGAGGCAGGGACACCTGGCATCGTACAGAACTATGATGCTAGGAGCTCAGCTCCCTGCACTGTGTTCGGTACGGGAAATGCGGCCGACATGCGGTCCGTATATCACGGACCGAACACAGTGGTGTAAATTAAGCCTTAGGGTCAGTTCACACGTAGCGTAAATACTGCAGTTTTTCCACAACAGAATTTGTTGCAAAAAATCTGCGGCAAATACAGTAGGCAGTGGATGAGATAGAACAAATGTCATCCACACCCTGCGTAAATAGTGAGCGGTAAAAATGCCCAGAAATGTACTTGCAGTGCAGAATTTTATTCCGCAGCATGTCAATTGTATTTGCTGAATCGCTGCTTATTTGTTGCGGGTTTTCTCCATTGAAGTAAAAAAAATGCAACTCATAAAAAAAATATCTTATATTTACACAGGAGTCTGGGTTTAATCCTCTCTCCAGTGTGGCCTACTGAGATGATGTTTCATCCCATGTGACTGCTAGCAGGCCGGCTACATGCAGCAGTTTCCATCGTGGACATTCCGGGCGAAAAACTGCACCACAATTTGGTGTGGATTTTCGGTCGGAATTCCCTGCGGCGCACAGGGCGTATACGCTGCGTGCTTTTACGCAGCGTATCCGTCCCGTGTGAACTCAGCCTAACAGTTAAGTTCCCGCTCCCCCAAGAAAAATTAATAATGAATCCCTTCCCCCACACATAGCATTCACAGCCAAGTCCCACCATCCCCCACAAAAACGTTTGACACAAAATCCCCTCCCCACACATAGCATTCAGAGCCAAGTCCCACCATCCCCCACATATAGCATTTTACACAAAATCCCCTCCCCCACACATAGCATTCACAGCCAAGTCTCACTCTCCCCCACATATAGCATTTGACACAAAATCCCCTCCCCCACATGTAGCATTTACAGTTAGGTCCCCCTCCCCCACAAAAACGGTTTACACTAAATCCACTCTCCCACATATATCACTTACAGTTAAGTCCCCCTCCCCCACAAAACCGATTTGTAAAGAATCCCCCACACATAACATAACAGTTCCCTCTTACCTGTCCTCGAGGAATCTTCTTTAGCAGTTACAAGTTGCTGGCAGGAGGAGGGAGCTACGTGGCACTGCTCCTCTCCAGCTCCTCCTTCCTCCGTCTTCTGTTTGGTGGGCGGCTCCCTCCACACGTGACACGGAGCTTCTGTTTCCTGCAGCATCTTCCACTCAGGGCCCCAGCGTAAGTTACTTCAGAGTAAAGAACGGCCCGTAACGTTGCAGGGTCCATTCCTTTCTCCAAGTATCTAACGCTGGGGCCCTCAATGAAATGTTTAAAGTAGCAGACGGGCCCCTTATTTTCATCCTGGTTGCCGGGCCCCTGACTCGAGTACCAGCAGTACTGCCCTGATGGCGGCCATGACTGCAATACTCATGTATTGCAGTATATCGTTATACTAACAGTCTCTTTAAAGCCCTTCAAAGAAAAATTTAAATGTTTTCTTTGATTCTTCCCATTGCAGTGAGGTGTCGGCTGTATTACACAACCATCAACCCCTAAGTATGGAGCAAGCTCAGCTTGTGAGCCCGCTCCATACTTTCCCTTAACGGCTACCACATACCTGTACGTGGTATGTCGTTAAGGGGTTAAAAAACCATTTCCTTGCTCCCTAGTCCTACCCCTTAAAGGCCATTTCCACCTTTGTAACAGATTTTTAATTTCTCAAATGTATCTTAATTTTTTTTTAAAAAAGCAATTTTGCTTGGTTATTTGGTTATAAAAAATCTCGTACTCTTTTATGTCTACAGCTCTTGTGCAGATCTAGGTATCTCTATGGTTACAGACTACAAACAAACCCTGTGTAGTCTGACCTTGCATTTAAATTTGTTCCCTAGTACTTATTAATATATATTGTCTAGGTAAGCAAAAAGTAAAGGACAATGTACAAAGTATATGGCATGGTCTCTGGGCAGGAATTTGCTCTGTACGCTACTGCTGTATTTGTAAGCCAAAAGTTTGATATTATATAATAACCAAAGCTGACAAGGAAACTGAGGTCTACAATGATCTAAATAATGATCTATAGTTTTATGTATTTTTCTGGAAAATTAGAGTGTATTTGTTATTAAAGGGTGTGTGTCTTTTATTTCATTTTAGTTTCATTAATTAGATGTAAGTCTGAGGAAGGAAAAAAAATGTGTTTATTCTGTTTTTAAAATCATGTAACTATTTAATTTAAATTTTTAAAGACTTTACTGGGGCAGTCATATTGGAGACATACACTCACTTCATGTATTGTCTGTATACTGTAAACAATGCAGCAGGGTGTAAATGTTTTATAAGAACTGAAAAGTCAATTGACAGCAAAATGTCAAAGATTACTACAATCGGGACAAAGGATTAAAAGTTGCAGTATTCGGGTCTCGGCACCTGGCTTGTGGTCAAAGACGTCAAACTTTTTCTGTAGTCATATACAATTCATTGGTAAAGACAATGTGTTTCAGGCCCGAACTGGTCCCCTCAACGACCTGATGAAGGGACCAGTTCATTCCTGAAACGCGTTGTCTTTACCAATGAATTGTATATGACTACAGAAAAAGTTTGACGTCTTTGATCACAAGCCAGGTGCCGAGACCCGAATACTGCAACTTTTAATCCTTTGTCCCGATTATCTTTCTTTCCTGGAGTATGGATTGATGCCCCGAGGGGGAGCAGTGGGTGGTATTCAACAGTAAAAATACTTATCTATGCATGCCATTCAATAGTGGTGTACCTACAATTGCACAACTCTAACAGGTGGGTTAAATAACATCTATTTCCTTTGAAAAAAGCTGTTGTTTCTTAAACACAAACAATATTATCTTAGAGGAGCGCCGCCTCCACTTTTTTTGTCTTTATGATATATTATCAAAGATTATTACAGTCCTGGCCAAAAGTTTTGAGACCGACACAAATTTTGTTTTTCACAAGTTTGCTGCTTCAGTTTTTATAGTGGCAATTTGCATTAACTCTAGATTGTTATGAAAAGTGATCAGATGAATTGCAATTAATTGCAAAGTCATTCCTTGCCATGAAAATTAACTTAATCACAAAAACTCTATTTCCACTGCATTTCAGTCCTGCCACAAAATGACCTGCCAACATAATTTTGGTGATGTTCTTGTTAGCTCAGGAGAAAGGTTAACGAGGACAAGGCAGCTGATATCACTCTGTCATGCTGATTGAATTATAAGAGCAGACTGGTTGCTTTAAAAGGAGGACGGTGCTTGAAATAATTGTCTTCTTCTGTTAACCATGGTTACCTCCAAGGAAACACATGCAGTCATCATTGCTTTGCATCAAAAGGGCTTTACAGGCAAGGACATTGCTGCTTGTAAGATTGCCCCTAAATCATTTATCGGATCATAAAGAACTTAAATCGAGAGAGGTTCAACTGCTGTGAAGAAGGCCTCAGTGCGCCCAAGAAAGTCCAGCAAATGCCAGGACCATCTTCTAAAGAGGATTCAGCTATGGTATTGGTTCATCACCATTGCAGAGCTTGCTCATGAATGTCAGCAGGCAGGTGCCAGTGCTTCTGCATGCACAGTGAGGCGAAGACTTTTGGAGTCTGGCCTGGTGTCAAGAAGGGCAGCAAAGAAGCCACTTCTCTCCAAGAAAAACATCAAGTGGAGACTGACATTCCACAGGAAGTACAGGGATTGGACTACAGAGGACAGGGATAAAGTTATTTTCTCTGATAAAGCCCCCTTCAGACTGTTTGGGAACTCTGGAAGAATGATTGTCCGGAGAAGAAAAGGTGAGCGCTACCATGAGTCCTGTGGCATGCCAACAGTAAAGCATCCTGCAACCATTCATGTGTGGGGTTGCTCATCTAAGGGAGTGGGCTCACTCTCACAATTTTACCTAAGAACACTTCCCTGAATAAAGAGTGGTGTCTAAACATAATCCAAGGAGCAACTTTTACAAACAATCCAGAAACATTTGGTGATGAATAATGCTTTTTCCGGCATGATGGAGCACCATGTCACACGGCAAAAGTGATAACTAAGTGGCTTGATGAACAAAACATTGAAATTTTGGGTCCATGGCCAGTAAACTGCCCAGATCTCAATCCCATTGAGAACCTGTGGTCAATCCTCAAAAAGCGGATGGACAAACAAAAACACGAAAATTGTGATAAATTTCAAGCACTGATTAGGCAAGAATAGGTTGCCATCAGTCAGAATTTGGCCCAGAAGCTGATATCCAGCATGCCAGGGCGAATTGCAGAAGTCTTGAAAAAGAAGAGTCCAAACTGTAAACACTGAGTCTTTGCATAAACTTGATGTATTTGTCAATAAAAGTTTAAAAACTTTTGAAATGCTTATAATTGTACTTCAATATACCATAGAAACATCTGACTACAAGATCTAAAAACACTGAAGCAGCAAACTTTATGAAAACCAAAATTTGTGTCAATCTCAAAACGTTTGGCCAGGACTGTACAGTCTCAATAAAGTGATGGAGTATAGCCCCTGTCCTCAGAGACAAGGGAGTGGCAGGGGAGCTTCAAACAGAGCCTTATCTGTGTATAATTTTACTATCCTGCCTTATCTAGGCCTCCAGTAGTACAATATAGTTGTCATTGAATCCCACCTCCCTTTGCTGACCCTATCCCAGTCTACACAGCAAAGCTGACAAGTGAGCTGCAGAAAACAGACTTTATCGTGTGTGCTCTAGTTGCCAGTCTAAAAACTGGACCATGTCAAGCCTTTTACCCTTTCCCGACATTTGACGTATCCATATGCCAGTCGGGTAGGGGAAGTATGGAGCGGGCTCACGGAGTGAACCCGCTCCATACGATGCGGGTGTCGGCTGTGTGTTACAGCCGACACTTCAGAGTAACCAGAGGGCATCGCGCTCGAGCGCCATCCCGCTCGTTTAACTTGTTAAATGCTGCGGTCAATAGCGACCGCAGCATTTAAATCGTTAGAAAGAGGGGGCGACCACCTCTAACAGCTCATCGCGCCCCCCGCAACGCAATCGCGTGGGGGGGGGGGCGATGGTTGCTATGGCTGCCTGGGGGGCCTAATGAAGTCCCCCAGGTCCGCCGTCTTTGTGCACCTATTAAGCCCTGCCTCCGGCAGGGCTTAATGGATGCCTGTCAGAGTCACGATATACTGCAATATATTAGTATTGCAGTATATCGCGCAAGCAATATAACGATTGCTGGTTGAAGTCCCCTAGGGGGAGTAATAAAAAAGTAAAAATTTGTTAATTAAAGGGTTTTTTTATGTGTAAAAAAAAAATAAAAATATTAAAAGTTCAAAAAATCCCCCTTTTCCCATTTTCCCCCCTAGAGCATAGTAAAAAAATAAATAAATAAACATAATTGGTATCGCTGCATCCGTAAAAGTCTGAACTATTAAAATATATAACTATTTAACCCGCACGGTGAACACCTGAATCTCTATTTTTTGGTCACCTGATCTCCCACAACAAATGAAATAAAAAGTGATTAAACCATCGCATGTACACCAAAATGGTATTATTAAAAACTAAAGCTTATCCCGCAAAAAATAAGCCCTCACACCACTTAATCGACGGAAAAAGAAAAAAGTTATGGCTCTCGGAATTTGGCGACACAAAATAAATTTTCTCTTTTACACTTAGGTTTTTACTTGTAAAAGTAGTAAAATATAGAAAAAAACTATATATATTTGGTATCGCCGTAATCGTATTGACCCACAGAATAAAGTTAACATGTTGTTTTAATTGCACAGTGAATTCCGTAAAAACGGCGCGCAAAAAACCAAGGAGGAATCGCAGTTTTTTTCATTTTTTACCCCACAAATATTTTTTTGCCCGTTTCCTAGTACATTATATGGCAAAATAAATGGTGCTACGAAAAACTACAACTCGTCCCGCAAAAATCAAGCCCTCATAGTACTATATAGATGGAAAAATAAAGACGTTATGGCTTTTGGTAAGTGGGGAGGAAAAAACGAAAATGAAAATCTGAAAAAGGGCTGCGGCGGGAAGGGGTTAAAAAATAAAAAATACAAAACAAAACCAATATTTAAAAAAAGTGTAAATACCTGATTTAAATAATATGTTAACCCCTTCCCAACATCCGCCGTATATATACGGTACACGCCGGGTGGGTGAATATGGAGAGGGCTCACGGGCATGGGTGTAGCTAAAGGCTCATGGGCCCGGGTGCAAGAATTCAGCTTGGGCTCCCCTACCACTCCCCAACACCACCATCATCATCAGGCCACTGCACGCACCTATGCCCAGACGCCTTGCCCAACAGCCCCCATAGTATAATGCCCCCACACAGTATAATGCTCCCATAGCTGCCCCCACACAGTATTATGCCCCATACCGTATAATGTGCCCCATATCAGCCCCCCATACAGTATAATTCCCCCATATCAGCCCCCATGTAGTATAATGCCCCCCATCTTATCAACCTCCATACCATATCAGCCCCAATGCAGTATAATGCCCCCCCCCCCGCAATATCAGCCCCCCATACAGTATAATGCCCCCATATGTGCATAATAGAAAAATAGCTTAATTACTTACCTATCCCCATTCCCACGTCGTGTGGAGGATCCTTCGCCTCCTCCGGTGTGTACTATGGGTGACTCAGCGCAGGCAGGCACCATGATGTCGCTACATCATGACTCAGTGACTCAGCTCCTTGCTCCAGGATTGAATGGAACCGGGACCTCGGTGAGTGACTCGCGACCCCCCGGAAGTCTTCACACGAACCCCCAGGGGGATGCGACCCACAGTGTAGGGATGTCACGATACCAAAATTTGGAATTCAATACCGATACTTCGTTTAGTATTGCGATTTCGATACCAAAACGATACTTTGCCAACAGTAATAAAAAAAAAAGTTCTTTCGTTTTCTAATGTGAGGCACGAGGTGTGATGAATTTTGAATGTGCCTCACATTAATAGTAATTAAACCCATCATGTTTCTCAGTCATAATGGGTTAATGTGTGAGGTACATGATGGGGTTAATTACTATTAATGTGAGGCACATAGAGGTTAAATTCATCATCGCATCTCGTGCCCCACAATAAGTGATAGAAAGCAGTTTTTATTTTATTTTTTTACAGCGTACACATCATAAATGATGCAAAAAAAATTGTTGTGCAGGTTATTACGTCCGCGCCAATACCGATTATGTGTATATTTTATGTATTGAGACTTATTTTAATGTTTATTGTAAAAAAGGTGCATGTGTATTTTTTATTTCATTTAACATTACTTTGTTTTTACTTTATTTTTAAACTTTAATGTACCGGCAAATATCTATATACTGATAGTACACAGGCATATATCTATATTACAGTACATTAGCCTGATAGTACCGATAGTACACAGGCAGTTGTTAGGATATACCTAAGTATGCCCTAACAACAGGAAATATGGTAAGACAGCTCTGGGGTCCTTCAATGGACCCTGGGCTATCTTCCCATATATGGTATGTCCCTCAATCGCGTCACAGGGATTCCTGTGATGCGATCCAGGGGCATCCGCCCTTATAGAGCGGGGCTGCGGCTGTGTAATACAGCCATTGTCCCGCTCCTGACAGGAAGTGCGCGCGCGGTCAGCATGAGGTGATGCGGCCGGCGCTGCACTAATGAGCGGCGGTTCAGGCACTGAAGACAGAACATGGGGGTGTTTTGTAGTGCACCCGCCATGTTCTGTCCTCAGTGCTGCAGATCATTAGTGCAGCGCCGGCCGCATCATACTGATGGCGTGCACATGTCAGGACTGAGGAGCGGGGCAGTGACTGTATTACACAGCCGCAGCCCCGCTCTCATACAGTCATGTGTTACTATACTGTATTGTGTTGTATTGTGCAGTTTGCGGTGGAGAGAGGAGGGGGGGCTGTAATTTAACGGGCCCCCCCTCTCCACTGCAAACAGCACAATACAACACAATACATTACAAGGCATCACAACACAATACATTACATTACAATACATTACAATACATTACATTAGAACACAACACAACACAATACATTACAGACTGCAGCTTACCTGGAGTCCTCCGCACCGACTCTTCCACTGCACTGTCTGGAAGACGTGTCACGTGACAACACGGTCACATGGTACACTAAGTGTACTATGTGACCGTAACCAGGAAGTGCCGGCTTCACGGCACAGAAGATTTATTTAGGAAGCATGCTGTATGGCAACGGGGGCAACTGCGACCGCTGCGACCCCTATAGCTACGCCACTGCGTTTGAGTGCGATCCCGCTTGTTTAACCCATTAAATGCAGTGGTCAATAGCGATCGCGGCATTTTAATGACTAAAAACAGGGGGGCGTCCCAACGGCACCCCCGCGGCAAGATCGGGGGGTGCCATTGGTTGGCATGACAGCCTGGGGGCCTGATGAAGTCCCCCAGGTCCGTCATCTTTGTACTCATATGAAGGAGTACAAAGATACATTAGTATTGCAGTATATCGTGCAAGCGCTCTAACGATCGCTGGTTAAAGTGAAGTAAAAAAAGTAAAAAACAGTAAAATAAAGTTTTTTTAACAAATTATTTTTTTTTTTTAAATTAAAAGCTAAAAAAAAAACCCTTTTCCCATTTTCCCTCAAGCACAATGTAAAAAAAAATAAAAAGCTAACATAACTGGTGTCGACGCATCCGTAAAAGTCTGAACTATTACAATATATCATTATTTAGTCCGCACGGTGAATGCCGTAAAATTTTTTAAAAAATGTAAAATTAAAAACATCAGAAATGCTGTTTTTTGGTCCCTTCATCTCCCACAAAAAATGAAATAAAAAGTGATAAAAAATTCCCATGTATCCCAAAACAGTACCAATATAAACTACAGCTCGCCCCGCAAAAAAAACCCCTCACAATATTAAATCGATGGAAAAATAAAAAAGTTATGGCTCTCATAATGTGGCGACAAAACTCCAATTTTATTTTTAACAATCGTTTTTTTTCCTTGTAAAAGTAGTAATACATAAAGAAAACTACATAAATTTGGTATCACTGTAATCGTATTGACCAGCAGAATAAAGTTAACATGCCATTTTTACCGTATGGTGAACGCCGTAAAAACAAAACCACCCAAAATTTTGAGGAATCACTGTTTTTTCCTATTCCACCCCACATAAATGTTCTTTTCTCATTTCCCACTACATGATATGGTACAAAAAATGGTGTTGTGAAAATCTACAACTCGTCCCGCAAAAAACAAGCCCTCATACGGCAATATTGATGGAAAAATAAAAACGTTATGGCTTTTGGAAGGTGGGGAGGAAAAAACAAAAGTGAACATCCGAAAAATGGCTGTGGAGGGAAGGGGTTAAGAGTTATGATCGCCATTGTTTATGTTCAGGTCATTTTATTACTCATTTAGGTCCATCAAGATCATTACATACAGTTATTAAGAAATTCTGAATGTGTTGATTCAATTGGAGGCAGCACAAAATGTACTCCTTGACACTTTTTCTTACTTATTAGGGCATGTTCAGACGAGTTTTTCCGTTGCAAATGATGGTGCAGATTTGGGGCAATTATGCAACAAATCTACACCAACATTTGCATATTTGACAGGTAATTCAGATGTTGCAGAAAACATAGCGGACTTGCCACAGTTTTTTCATTGCAAAGGCTGAAATACGCAGTGAAATTCCGCTTCCTCTCCACAACAGACTGCATGCTGCGGAGGGAAAATTCTGCACCGCAGCCTACGGTCCGCAGTGGAGTTTTCCGCAACGTCTGAACTAACTTGCCTAAAAATGTATTGAAACAAATGTAAAAAAACGGCTGCTGGAGAATTCCACTGCAGACTGTCCGCAGTCGAATTCCACAGCTATTTTTCGCCACGTCTGAACCTGCCCTTATATCCACTATATGTATACTATTTAGTTTAAAAAATCTAGACAATCTAGCCACTTATAGCTGTATGATGAAAAATCCTTTTCTATACTTATGGGTAAAATGTTCCTCTATTTTGCATCTAATCAGTTATATCTTTGTAGTGGATCACACATGCAGAATGCGGCCCCTGAGGCTGTCATCTGCGGCCCGCGGGACACAGAGCCGCTAGTACAGACTCTGCTCTGAGACTCTGGAATTCCCTGACATCGCTCTCCACATATGGACAGCGATGTCTGGGGCTTCCCCAGAGCCGGAGTCCCGTGCAGAGCGCTAGTATCGTCTCTTTTCCGGGCCTCTGTGGAATTCCCTGACATCGCTGTCCATATATGGACAGTGTATTCAGGGTCTTCCCCAGAGCAAAGTCCCGGGCAGAGCGCTAATATCGGCCCTGCTCCGGGACTCTGTGGAATTCCCTGACATCGCTGTCCCTATATGGACAGTGTGTCAGGGTTTTCCCTAGAGTGGAGTCCCGGGCAGAGCGCTAGTATCGGCTCCGCTCTTGGACTCTGTGGAATTCCCTGGCATCAGTGTCCATCTATGGACACACACAGGGGCATAACTAGGAAAGACTGGGCCCCATAGCAAACTTTTGACTGGGGCCCATCCTCCCCTGGGTGTCACACAACCCCCCCTTTTTTACAGCCCCCTTGTAGATATCGCCATACAGCCCCCTCTGTAGATAACATCATACAGCCCCCCCCCTGTAGATAACGCCATACAGCCCCCTGTAGATAACGCCATACAGAGTCCCCCCTGTATATAACGTCATACAGCCCCCTTTGTAGATAACACCATACAGCCCCCTCTGTAGATATCTACAAAGGGGGCTGTATGGCGTTATCTACAAGGGGCTTTATGGCGTTATCTACAGGGGGCTGTATGACGTTATCTACAGGGGGGGCTGTATGGCGTTATCTACAGTGGGGGCTGTATGCCGTTATCTACAGGGGGCTGTATGGCGTTATCTACAGGGGGGGCTGTATGGCGTTATCTACAGGGGGCTGTATGGCGTTATCCACAGGGGGTTGTATGGCGTTATCTACAGGGGGGGCTGTATGGCGTTATCTACAGGGGGGGCTGTATGGCGTTAACTACAGTGGGGACTGTATGGCGTTATATACAGGGGGCTGTATGGCGCTATCTACAGGGGGGGGCTGTATGGCGTTATCTACAGGGGGGACTGTATGGCGTTATCTACAGAGGGGGCTGTATGGCGTTATCTACAGTGGGGGCTGTGTGGCGTTATATACAGGGGGGCTGTATGGCGCCAACGCCATACAGCCCCCACTGTAGAGAACGCCATACAGCCCCCACTGTAGAGAACTCCATACAGCCCCCACTGTAGAGAACGCCATACAGCCCCCCCTGTAGAGAACGCCATACAGCCCCCCTGTAGGTAACGCCATAGAGCCCCCCCTGTAGGCTGTATGTAACGGCATACAGCCCCCCTGTAGGTAACGCCATAGAGACCCCCTGTAGGTAACGCCATACAGCCCCCCTCGTAGGTAACGCCATACAGCCCCCCCTGTAGGGAACGCCATACAGCCCCACCCTCTGTAGGTAACGCCGTACAGCCACAACCCCCCAAAAAAATCCGACCTACAGTGTGTCCTACAAAAGACATGTATCCCCTATCCACAGGATAGGGGATACATGTGGGATCGCTGGCATTGATAGGGAGAACGGGGGACCAAAAGTCCCCCAAAGTTCTCCATGACTAACCTCTGACTTCCGGCGTCTGCGCAGCTCAAGAAAAATGAAAGGAGCGCTGGTCACGCATGCGTACAAGCGCGACCGGCGCTCCATTCATTTCTACGGAGCTGCCGACACAGACCCCGGAAGTCCGAGTATTGTGAGGGAGAACTTCAGGGGACTTTCAGTCCCCCATTCTCCCTATCAATGCCAGCGATCCCACATGTATCCCCTATCCTGTGGATAGCGGACACATGTCTTTTGTTTAATGGCAGAGCGCGGAGATACCTCCCTGCTCTGCCGTAGTGTTAAGTGGCGTCGCGCTGTTGTAGCCATAGCGGCTGCTAGCAGAGCCTCCGGCAATGGTGGCGGCCCGTGCCGGCGGGCGACACGGGCCCCCTCAGGCCGCGGGCCCCGTAGCAGCCGCTACGGCTGCTACGGCGGTAGTTACGCCACTGGACACACGATGTCTGTGGCTTCCCCAGAGCCATAGTCCCGGACAGAGCGCTAGTATGAGCTCTGCTCTGGGACTCTGTGGAATTCCCTGACATCGCTGTCCATACATGGACAGTGTTGTCAGGGTCTTCCCCAGAGCGGAGTCCCGGGCAGAGCGCTAGTATAGGCTTTGCTCCGGGACTCTGTGGGATCTTCTGACATCGCTGTCCATACATCGATAGTGATGTCAGGGGCTTCCCCAGAGCAGGAGTCCCAGTGATGTCAAGAGCACAGCTGGAGTCCCAGGAAGAGCCTACTAGCGCTCTGCCCGGGACTCCAGCTCTGGGGTTGCCCCTGACATCCATGTCCATATATGGACAGTGATATCAGGAGCAGAGCTGGAATCCCAGGCAGAGTGCTAGAAGCGGCTCTGCTCCGGGATTCCAGCTAGGGGCAAGCCCCTGACATCACTGTCCATATATGGACACAGATGTTAATGGCTTCCCCAGAGTGCTCTTCTCCAGGACCCCGGCTATGGGGTTGCCCCTGATATCACATTCCGGTCCAGGAGGATCCCCTGATGTCACTTTGTATGGACAGTGACGTCAGGGGCTCCAACAGTAGAGGAATCCCCAGCCAAAGTGTCGACAACGCTCTGGCTGGAGATTACACTCCTAGAGGGAGCCTCAATGGAGCTATCTACTTGAATTGTGTGTGGCATTATCTGCAGAGGGCACTGTGGCAGCATCTGCGTAGGGCCCTGTGGCAGCATCTGCGGAGGGCACTGTGGCAGCATCTGCGGAGGGCACTGTGGCAGCATCTACGTAGGGCACTGTGGCAGCATCTACAGAGGGCACTGTGGCAGCATCTACAGAGGGCACTGTGGCAGCATCTACAGAGGGCACTGTGGCAGCATCTACAGAGGGGGGCTGTATGGCGTTATCTACAGGGGGGACTGTATGGCGTTATCTACAGAGGGGGCTGTATGGCGTTATCTACAGTGGGGGCTGTGTGGCGTTATATACAGGGGGGCTGTATGGCGCCAACGCCATACAGCCCCCACTGTAGAGAACGCCATACAGCCCCCACTGTAGAGAACTCCATACAGCCCCCACTGTAGAGAACGCCATACAGCCCCCCCTGTAGAGAACGCCATACAGCCCCCCCTGTAGGTAACGCCATAGAGCCCCCCCTGTAGGCTGTATGTAACGGCATACAGCCCCCCTGTAGGTAACGCCATAGAGACCCCCCTGTAGGTAACGCCATACAGCCCCCCTCGTAGGTAACGCCATACAGCCCCCCCTGTAGGGAACGCCATACAGCCCCACCCTCTGTAGGTAACGCCGTACAGCCACAACCCCCCAAAAAAATCCGACCTACAGTGTGTCCTACAAAAGACATGTATCCCCTATCCACAGGATAGGGGATACATGTGGGATCGCTGGCATTGATAGGGAGAACGGGGGACCAAAAGTCCCCCAAAGTTCTCCATGACTAACCTCTGACTTCCGGCGTCTGCGCAGCTCAAGAAAAATGAAAGGAGCGCTGGTCACGCATGCGTACAAGCGCGACCGGCGCTCCATTCATTTCTACGGAGCTGCCGACACAGACCCCGGAAGTCCGAGTATTGTGAGGGAGAACTTCAGGGGACTTTCAGTCCCCCATTCTCCCTATCAATGCCAGCGATCCCACATGTATCCCCTATCCTGTGGATAGCGGACACATGTCTTTTGTTTAATGGCAGAGCGCGGAGATACCTCCCTGCTCTGCCGTAGTGTTAAGTGGCGTCGCGCTGTTGTAGCCATAGCGGCTGCTAGCAGAGCCTCCGGCAATGGTGGCGGCCCGTGCCGGCGGGCGACACGGGCCCCCTCAGGCCGCGGGCCCCGTAGCAGCCGCTACGGCTGCTACGGCGGTAGTTACGCCACTGGACACACGATGTCTGTGGCTTCCCCAGAGCCATAGTCCCGGACAGAGCGCTAGTATGAGCTCTGCTCTGGGACTCTGTGGAATTCCCTGACATCGCTGTCCATACATGGACAGTGTTGTCAGGGTCTTCCCCAGAGCGGAGTCCCGGGCAGAGCGCTAGTATAGGCTTTGCTCCGGGACTCTGTGGGATCTTCTGACATCGCTGTCCATACATCGATAGTGATGTCAGGGGCTTCCCCAGAGCAGGAGTCCCAGTGATGTCAAGAGCACAGCTGGAGTCCCAGGAAGAGCCTACTAGCGCTCTGCCCGGGACTCCAGCTCTGGGGTTGCCCCTGACATCCATGTCCATATATGGACAGTGATATCAGGAGCAGAGCTGGAATCCCAGGCAGAGTGCTAGAAGCGGCTCTGCTCCGGGATTCCAGCTAGGGGCAAGCCCCTGACATCACTGTCCATATATGGACACAGATGTTAATGGCTTCCCCAGAGTGCTCTTCTCCAGGACCCCGGCTATGGGGTTGCCCCTGATATCACATTCCGGTCCAGGAGGATCCCCTGATGTCACTTTGTATGGACAGTGACGTCAGGGGCTCCAACAGTAGAGGAATCCCCAGCCAAAGTGTCGACAACGCTCTGGCTGGAGATTACACTCCTAGAGGGAGCCTCAATGGAGCTATCTACTTGAATTGTGTGTGGCATTATCTGCAGAGGGCACTGTGGCAGCATCTGCGTAGGGCCCTGTGGCAGCATCTGCGGAGGGCACTGTGGCAGCATCTGCGGAGGGCACTGTGGCAGCATCTACGTAGGGCACTGTGGCAGCATCTACAGAGGGCACTGTGGCAGCATCTACAGAGGGCACTGTGGCAGCATCTACAGAGGGCACTGTGGCAGCATCTACAGAGGGCACTGTGGCAGTATGTACAGAGGACACTGTGGCATTATCTAGGGGTGTGTTGCATTATCTACAGAGGGCACTGTGGCATTATCTACAGAGGGCACTGTGGCATTATCTACAGAGGGCAGTGTGGCATTATCTACAGAGGGCACTGTGGCATTATCTACAGAGGGCACTGTGGCATTATCTACATCGGGCACTGTGGCATTATCTACAGAGGGCAATGTGGCATTATCTGCAGAGGGCAGTGTGGCATTATCTTCAGAGGGCACTGTGGCATTATCTACAGAGGGCACTGTGGCATTATCTGCAGAGGGCACTGTGGCAGCATCTACAGAGGACACTGGCAGCATCTACAGAGTGCACTATGGCAGCATCTACAGAGGGTACTGTGGCAGCATCTACAGAGGGCACTGTGGCAGCATCCACAGAGGACACTGTGGCATTATCTAGGGGTGTGTTGCATTATCTACAGAGGGCACTGTGGCATTATCTACAGAGGCCACTGTGGCATTATCTACAGAGGGCACTGTGGCATTATCTACAGAGGGCACTGTGGCATTATCTACAAAGGGCACTGTGGCACTATCTAAAAAGGGGCTGCCCAATCTTGACATGTGTGTCTGCCAAACACTGCTAACTGAGCCGCCGGACTGCATTTAGCGACACTTAAACTGGAAAACTGGATTGTTGAAATAAGCACGTGGAGAAATATCTCAAATTTTAAACCTAGCGGAATTATTATAGTAATGTAGTGCTATTATTGTAATATAGTGTTATAGTAGATCAAATAACTAATTGATTAACAATAATTTAGTATTGTATCAAATTTGAAAGTAATGCGGCCCGTGAATGTCACATTTTTTCTATATGTGGCCCACTTACCCAGCAAAGTTTGAGACCCCTGGTTTAAACTAACGTAACTACATAACTGTAAATCACACAGAGGAACCCTAAAATAGAATTTATATTTGTGTCCATTGTTTTTTTTATCATTTATTTTGATATGCAACATGGTCTAGTTAGTGGAATTGCATCTGGGCTATGGTTTTGGACAAGTTGGTGGGGAATTATTATTTTTTTTAAAACAGTTATTTTTAAAAAAATATAATTATCTCATTATTATTTGTTTCATTTTTACTTCTTTTTGTGCTTTAACTTGTCCCCAGAAGGTCAGATAAGACCTTTGGGGGACATAATTTTTTATTTTTTTAATATTGCATATTTTTCCTTTATCTGGGGCTGTCAGACAGTTATCATTATCAGGGCTGTGCTGGATGTAGTTAGAGCCAGCAGCTCTGTCATTCAACAATTTTCCCGGCAAACGTGTTTGCCGGAACTAAAATAGCACTTCCGCTGCCCCTATTGTATTCAAAGTGCTCATTGAGCATTGTGTGTACGGAAATTGAGAGGGAAAAAACACTGTGCAGCTGTAAAGGATCTGCCAGGCACTGCGGGGTTAACTCCCAGAACTAATCAGTCAGCACCTGAGAATACATCCCTGAGACTGACTCCTGCTTCCACCATTCAGGCTGGCAGGCTTAGGAGTGGGAGAGCCTATCGTAACCTGGCCAGACTCAGCTAGCTCCTGCCCTCGGTCTATTTAAGCCTGCACTTCCTGTCCCTCGGTGCTTGTTATTGCTTTTGTTTCCTTCCTTGTGGTTCCTGGCCCAGCTACAGCTCCTGCTATTTTTGATCCTGCTCCATACCGACCCTGGCTTACCGACTACTCTTCTGCTTTTCGTTTTGTACCTCGCACACTCCTGGCTTGACTCGGCTCGTTCACCACTCTGGTTGCTCACGGTGTTGCCGTGGGCAACGGCCCCTTTTCCTTGCTCGTGTTCCTTGTATGTTTGTCGTGTTTGTCGTGCACTTACTGAGCGCAGGGACCGCCGCCCAGTTGTACCCCGTCGCCTAGGGCGGGTCGTTGCAAGTAGGCAGGGACAGAGTGGCGGGTAGATTAGGGCTCACTTGTCCGTCTCCCTACCCCCTGCCGTTACATAATAACAAGCCCATACCTAGTCTACCCCTGGTCCCTGACACAACTATGGATCCCCGTGAGACCCTGGCTCAGCAAATGCAGGGTCTCTCCCTACAGGTCCAGGCCCTGGCTCATAGGGTCAACCAGCCTGATGCTACCCTGGTAGTTCCCCGCACCGCACCTCTTGAACCCCACCTCAAGTTGCCCGACCGGTTCTCAGGGGACCGGAGGACTTTTCTCTCCTTTCGGGAGAGTTGTAGGCTTTACTTTCGTTTAAAGCCTCATTCCTCAGGTTCTGAGAGCCAGCGGGTGGGTATAATTATGTCCCGGCTCCAGGAAGGGCCCCAAGAGTGGGCCTTCTCCTTGGCTCCTGACGCCCCTGAACTTTCCTCCGTTGATTGTTTCTTTTCTGCTCTCGGACTTATTTATGACGAGACTGACAGGACTGCCTTTGCCGAGAGTCAGCTGGTGACCTTAAGTCAGGGTAAGAGACCTGTTGAGGAGTATTGCTCTGACTTTCGGAAGTGGTGCGTAGCTTCTCGGTGGAATGACCCTGCCTTAAGGTGCCAGTTTAGGTTGGGTCTGTCGAATGCCCTGAAAGACCTGCTAGTTAGCTATCCCTCTTCTGACTCCCTAGACCAGGTTATGGCTTTAGCGATACGACTTGACCGACGTCTCAGGGAACGACAACGTGAACGTTTATGTGTTTTCTCCTCCGACTCCCCCATGATGCCTCCCGAAGCTCCGTTGCTTCGTTCCTCCCCGAAAGATTCAGAAATACCTATGCAACTCGGGGCCTCCGTGTCCCCCCAACAACGTAGAGAATTCCGCAGGAAGAATGGTCTCTGCTTCTACTGTGGGGACGACAAGCATCAAGTGAACAACTGTCCTAAGCGTAAGGTTGCAGCCAGAGAACTTCCGCGTCTAAGTGATCATCGGGGAGGTCACTTGGGCGCACAGGTATTTCCCGTAAATATGAAACGTACTAAGATCTTGCTTCCCTTTCAGGTCTCTTTTGGTGGTAGGTCTGCTACCGGCAGTGCTTTCGTGGATTCAGGGTCCTCTACTAATATCATGTCTGTGGAATTTGCTATGTCCCTTGCTATGCCTCTTATTGATTTGCCTAAACCTGTCCCGGTAGTGGGTATCGACGCCACTCCTCTTGCTAATGGTTATTTTACACAGCATACCCCTGTTTTTGAACTCCTTGTTGGCTCCATGCATTTGGAGCAATGCTCTGTACTGTTGATGCAGGGATTATCGTACGATTTGGTGCTAGGTCTTCCCTGGTTGCAGTTGCATAATCCTACGTTTGACTGGAATACTGGGGAGCTAACCAAATGGAGTAATGAATGTTGTACGTCATGTTTTTCTGTTAATTCTATTTCTCTCCCTAAGGAGGCGAATACGCTACCCGAGTTTGTTCAGGACTTCGCTGATGTTTTCTCTAGGGAGGCCTCCGAAGTGTTACCTCCTCATAGAGAATACGATTGCGCTATCGAATTGGTACCAGGAGCTAAGCTTCCTAAGGGTAGGATATTTAATCTTTCTTGTCCCGAACGTGAAGCTATGAGAGTGTATATCCAGGAATCCCTGGCCAAGGGTTACATTCGTCCCTCTTCTTCTCCGGTAGGTGCTGGCTTCTTCTTCGTGGGGAAGAAGGATGGTGGTCTTAGGCCATGCATTGACTACCGTAGCCTGAATAAGGTCACGGTAAGGAACCAGTATCCCCTTCCTTTGATTCCTGATCTCTTTAATCAGGTTCAGGGGGCCCAATGGTTTTCTAAATTGGATCTACGGGGGGCGTATAACCTTATTCGCATCAAAGAGGGGGATGAGTGGAAGACTGCGTTTAACACGCCCGAAGGCCATTTCGAATACCTCGTCATGCCCTTTGGGTTGTGTAATGCCCCTGCGGTCTTCCAGAATTTCATAAATGAGATTTTGAGAAATTACCTGGGGATTTTTCTGGTAGTGTACCTTGATGACATACTGGTGTTTTCCAAGGACTGGTCCTCCCACGTGGAGCATGTCAGGAAGGTGCTCCAGGTCCTTCGGGAAAATAAACTGTTTGCCAAAACCGAAAAATGTGTGTTTGGGGTACAGGAGATTCCATTTTTGGGTCAAATCCTCACTCCTCATGAATTCCGCATGGACCCCGCCAAGGTTCAGGCTGTGGCGGAATGAGTCCAACCTGCCTCCCTGAAGGCGTTACAGTGTTTTTTGGGGTTTGCTAATTATTACAGGAGATTTATTGCTAACTTCTCGGTCATCGCTAAGCCCCTTACGGACCTCACTCGCAAAGGTGCTGATCTCCTCCACTGGCCTCCTGAGGCTGTCCAGGCTTTTGAGGTCCTTAAGAAGTGCTTTGTCTCGGCCCCGGTGCTGGTTCAGCCCAACCAAATGGAGCCATTTATCGTGGAAGTTGACGCATCTGAGGTGGGAGTGGGGGCTGTCTTGTCCCAGGGTACCAGGTCCCTCACCCATCTCCGCCCCTGTGCCTACTTCTCCAGGAAGTTTTCGCCAACTGAAAGTAACTATGATATTGGCAACCGCGAACTCTTAGCCATTAAATGGGCATTTGAAGAGTGGCGCCACTTCCTGGAGGGGGCTAGGCACCAGGTAACGGTCCTTACCGACCACAAGAATCTGGTGTTCCTAGAATCTGCCCGGAGGCTAAACCCGAGACAAGCTCGATGGGCGTTATTTTTTACCAGATTCAATTTTTTGGTTACCTATAGGGCTGGGTCTAAAAATATTAAGGCTGATGCACTGTCGCGTAGCTTCATGGCCAGCCCTCCTTCGGAGGAAGATCCTGCTTGTATTTTGCCTCCAGGTATAATCATTTCCTCGATCGATTCTGATTTAGTCTCTGAAATTGCTGCTGATCAAGGTGCAGCTCCCGGGAACCTTCCTGAGAACAAGCTGTTTGTTCCCCTGCAATTCCGGCTAAGGGTACTTAGGGAAAATCATGACTCCGCACTATCTGGCCATCCAGGCATCCTGGGTACCAAACACCTCATTACCAGAAATTATTGGTGGCCTGGGTTGCCTAAAGACGTTAAGGCCTACGTCGCCGCTTGTGAGGTTTGTGCTAGGTCCAAGACTCCCAGGTCCCGACCAGCGGGCTTACTGCGTTCGTTGCCCATTCCCCAGAGACCTTGGACACATATCTCCATGGATTTTATCACCGATTTGCCTCCATCCCAAGGCAAGTCGGTGGTGTGGGTGGTGGTGGACCGCTTCAGTAAGATGTGCCACTTTGTGCCCCTCAAGAAACTACCCAACGCCAAAACGTTGGCTACCTTGTTTGTCAAACACATCCTGCGTCTCCATGGGGTCCCTGTCAATATTGTTTCGGACAGAGGGGTACAATTTGTTTCATTATTTTGGAGAGCCTTCTGTATGAAGTTGGGGATTGATCTGTCCTTCTCCTCTGCCTTCCATCCTGAAACCAATGGCCAAACGGAGAGGACTAATCAGTCTCTAGAACAATACTTAAGGTGTTTTGTCTCTGACTGTCAATTTGATTGGGTCTCTTTCATTCCCCTCGCCGAATTTTCCCTTAATAACCGGGTCAGTAACTCGTCTGGGGTCTCTCCTTTTTTTTGTAATTTTGGGTTTAATCCACGGTTCTGCTCCGTTTCACCTGGTAGTTCCAACAATCCTGAGGTAGAGGTCGTTCATCGGGAACTGTGCACAGTCTGGGCCCAGGTTCAGAAAAACCTAGAGGTGTCCCAGAGCGTACAAAAAACTCAGGCTGATAAAAAACGTTCTGCTAACCCCCTGTTTATGGTCGGGGATCTGGTGTGGTTGTCGTCTAGGAACTTGCGTCTCAAGGTTCCGTCCAAGAAGTTTGCTCCCCGGTTTATTGGGCCGTATAAGGTCATTGAGGTCCTCAATCCTGTCTCCTTCCGGCTGGAGTTACCCCCGTCTTTTCGGATACACGACGTGTTTCATGCCTCCCTCCTCAAACGCTGCTCCCCGTCCTTGGCTCCCTCGAGGAGACCTCCTGTTCCCATCCTCACCCCGGAGGGGGTGGAATTCGAGGTGGCCAGGATTGTGGACAGCAAGATGGTCCAAGGCTCCCTCCAGTACCTGGTCCATTGGAGAGGATACGGGCCCGAGGAGAGGACTTGGGTACCCGCCCGGGATGTTCACGCTGGGGTATTGGTCAGGAGGTTCCACCTGCGTTTCCCCAGTAAGCCAGGTCCACTTAGAAAGGGTCCGGTGGCCCCTCATAAAAGGGGGGGTACTGTAAAGGATCTGCCAGGCACTGCGGGGTTAACTCCCAGAACTAATCAGTCAGCACCTGAGAATACATCCCTGAGACTGACTCCTGCTTCCACCATTCAGGCTGGCAGGCTTAGGAGTGGGAGAGCCTATCGTAACCTGGCCAGACTCAGCTAGCTCCCGCCCTCGGTCTATTTAAGCCTGCACTTCCTGTCCCTCGGTGCTTGTTATTGCTTTTGTTTCCTTCCTTGTGGTTCCTGGCCCAGCTACAGCTCCTGCTATTTTTGATCCTGCTCCATACCGACCCTGGCTTACCGACTACTCTTCTGCTTTTCGTTTTGTACCTCGCACACTCCTGGCTTGACTCGGCTCGTTCACCACTCTGGTTGCTCACGGTGTTGCCGTGGGCAACGGCCCCTTTTCCTTGCTCGTGTTCCTTGTATGTTTGTCGTGTTTGTCGTGCACTTACTGAGCGCAGGGACCGCCGCCCAGTTGTACCCCGTCGCCTAGGGCGGGTCGTTGCAAGTAGGCAGGGACAGAGTGGCGGGTAGATTAGGGCTCACTTGTCAGTCTCCCTACCCCCTGCCGTTACAGCAGCGCTGTGTTTATAAGTCACACAGTGAGAAGTAATAATATCATATCTGAAGTTTGAATTGGCTCTTACAGCAGCTGCCTGACGCTGAGTATTGTTTAACTTAAAGGTAAAATCTAAATGCAATTTTGTTCAGTTGTTTTTTTACTCTAAACTCTCATAATACATATTCTAATTATCAGAGTTCAAGCAAACCACACAGTGTTAAATAATGACCTATCCAACAAAAGGAGAAAATCTTTGACGTTTCTTTCTAAATATTGTAAAATCGTAATTTTTAAAAGTATGTTTTCTTGATCACAAATAAGTTTAACTAAAACATCTTAATTTTTTTATAGGATATTGGAAAAACGACAGACAAATGGGGAAACAATTGAGCTGACAGAAGAAGGAAGGCCTGTGATTAAGACCGAGAAACGCCAGCCTGTCGTAGACTGTACATGCTTTGGATTGCCCAGACGTTACATTATTGCCATTATGAGTGGACTTGGCTTCTGTATCTCTTTTGGCATCAGATGTAACCTGGGTGTTGCCATTGTCAGTATGGTGAATAATAACACAGTGTACAGAGGGAACAAACTGGTCATGGAGGTAAGAACTCTCATCATAATAGAGGTGGACTGACCATATAAACTATCGTAGCCATGTACATGAAACAGTTCAGAGAGATGAAATATTAGAGACGATAAAGGTAAAGCCTAGGTGTGGATGGAATATTTTAGAGTCACCAGATCATTACTGACAATGCAGCTCTGTTTTGTTGTATTCCCAAATATCCAGGTCTTAAGGCCATATTACACCTGCCAATTTTGTCCGGTGCAACGAGCGGCGATCAGCGAGACATCATTGATTGACGCTCCTTTGCTCCAGTCACAAGGAGCTATGTATGGGGATGAGTGGTCGTTACTTAGATCACTCGTCCCCATACCTTATTATCATGTCGGCAGAGTGTCTCCATGTTTACACTGGGAGATGAGCTGCCGACAACGATAATTTTTTTGTTTTTTAAAACGATACGATCAGCAGATGAAATAGCGTTTGCTCATTCATCTGCTGATAGCTGCTCTGTTTACACAGGTCAATTACAGGCAACGAGCGTTTTATGAACGCTTTGTCTACCCGATAATTGCCCAGTGTAAAAGGGCCTTTAATCTGGACCTTCTTTAAAGGCCAAATAATGATTTGAAGGCTTAAAATCACATATTTTCTCGAGTGCCAGAAAGGTCATTATGAATACGTCAAATCAGAAGGAAAAAATGAGATGCCCATTTGGAGGTTAGGTAGGGTTGTGTATAGTTAAGAAAAAGTATTCGAACACGGAGCATAGACGGCCATCCGCGATGGTGGTCCAAAAATCCCAATGCAACAATTTTTCAAGTTTACAGATAAGATCATTGTTTGCAATTCAATGTTTTCTACTTTTAAAGGAGGTTCCATGAATGATGTTAAGCTTGTTGCGCTATTGTGAGAAAAATGCATTTAAAAATATGTATGTCCTTCTCATCCAGGATTTTACAGATCTATACATATGAATAGGGTCTGGAAATTTGCAATGAGAGCAGCATTTGTATTTCTGGCAGGCTGACAGTATGTTAGGCTGCTAATAGCATAGCACTTGTGTAAGCTGTACCAGTTATGGTGGTGGTTGAAGCCATGTTTATCTGGCAGAGGATGCTGAAAACCGTCACATATCCAGTAAGACTTAGGCCCCATGCAAACGACCGTAGAAAACCTCAGTTTTTGCGGTCCGCAATTGCGGTCCGCAAAAACTGACCCATTCACTTTCATTGAACGCGGACACCTTTCCGTAGCACTACGGAAGGGTGTCCATGCCATGGAAATGTTCCGGGAATTATGGAACATGTCCGTTCTTTGGCATATTGCGGGCCGTGCTCCTATACTTTGTATGGGAGCACGGGCCGAAAATGCGGCTGTCAGTCGGCGGCCGGCCGTGCCAGCAATCGCGGGCCGTGATTGCGGGCACGGTCGTGTGCATGGGGCCTTACCTGGTGCATCAAAGACCATGTCAAAATAATACTTGCAACAGAATAGGCCAGCATCTACATGGGAAACTGAGAGAATGTGGGCTGCTGGGAGAAAATTTTTTTGGGGAGAGGGCTAGGAACCTGAAAATAAAAGCAGACGTCAGTACCAGATTACCCATTATTTATACTGGCATTCAATATTAGGTTGACCCAGTGTCTGTAGTCACTAATCTTGACTTCATTGGCTTGCACCTGTGCAGAGGTGGAAAACTCTAGGTACTACCCCAAATTCCCTGCAGCATAACTGTAGAGGAGAGGGCACAGCCTTGTTAAAATGAGTGCCATTTTGGCATCGTTCAACTCCATTACGCCATCAACTTGCAGAAAGCCTCAGAATCCAATAGCTGGAATAGAGGGACCATGCCGACTAACAAAAATGCTGGAATAGTGTGAACGCTGGGTACTGAAATTACACCATTTATTTGCCAGTGTATTCTGCCTGTGTCACAGATGGAAAAAAACGTAAAGGAAATGTGTCATCAGAAACTTACTGTTTAAATCAAGTTTTTATGTTAAACATATTTTTTAAAGATTTTTTGGTGATTATTTTTTATTTTCCATGTCATTGTTTATATAAAAAAAATAATCTTAAAATCTCTCCGTTTTCACTCTGGCCACTGATTCTCACAATAGGCTGACACTTCCTATTCTGTAGAAGTCACTTCTAAGCAGTAATCTCATTATCATCATAGGCAGGATTAGGGCAGATCGAGAGATCACGCTGTGTCGTCACTCACAGGTCCTGCATCGTGTCGGACGAGCGAGGACACATCGGCACCAGAGGCTACAGTTGATTCTGCAGCAGCATCGGCGTTTGCAGGTAAGTCGATGTAGCTACTTACCTGCAAACGCTGATGCTGCTGCAGAATCAACTGTAGCCTTTGGTGCCGATGTGGCCGACACGATGCAGGACCTGTGAGTGACGACACAGCGTGATCTCTCGAGAACACGGCTGTGTCTGCACTGCCAGAAGCTGGGCGTTCTGAAGAGAAGTGGATGATACTTCTCGTCAGAACGCCCAGCTAGTAAAAGTAGTAAAAACGCCCCGATGTACGCACATAATACACGCCCACTTGGACTTTTACTTTAAACACGCCCACTTGGACTTTTGCAAGCCTCATTTGAATAAATACAAAAATGGTCATAACTTGGCCAAAAATGCTCGTTTTTAAAAAATAAAAACGTTACTGTAATCTACATTGCAGCGCCGATCTGCTGCAATAGCAGATAGGGGTTGCAAAATCGGGTGACAGAGCCTCTTTAACTCTTTCAGCACCCTGGACAGTGACTATTTACTGACGTCGCCTAGCAACGCTCCCGTAATATACATTACTATAACAATACTACATTATTATAATAATACATTACTATAACATTAGTACATTACTATACCAATACTACATTACTATCATAATAATACTACATTACTATAATAATACATTACTATAATAATACTACTACATTACTATAACAATACTACATTGCTATCATAATAATACTACATTACTATAACAATACCGCATTACTATAATAATATAACAATACTATAATAATACTACATTACCATAATACTACATTACTATAACAATACTACATTACTATAATAATACTGCATTACTATAACAATACTACATTACTATAATAATACTACATTACTATAATAACACTACATTGCTATAATACTACATTACTATAATAATAATACATTACTATAATAATACTACATTACCATAATACTACTTTACTATAACAATACTACATTTCTATAACAATACTACATTACTATAATAATACTACATGTCTATAATAATACTACATTACTATAACAATACTACATTACTATAATACTACATTACTATAATGATACTACATTACTATAACAATACTACATTACTATAATAATACTACATTACCATAATAATACTACTAGGTTTAATCTTAATGAAAATGTGCGAGTTTACGCCAGATGCTCATTTTAACAATCCAGTTTTCCAGTTTAAGTTTAGCTAAATGCAGTCTGGCTGTTCAGTTGGTAGCATTTGACAGACACAAGAATATGAAGATTGGGCAGCCCCTTTTTAGATAGTGCCACATTGCCCTCTGTAGATAATGCCACAGTGCCCACCTGTAGATAATGCCACAGTGCCCTCTGTAGATAATGCCACAGTGCCCTCTGTAGATAATGCCACACCCCCTCTAGATAATGCCACACCCCCCTAGATCATGCCACAGTGCCCTCTGTAGATTATGCCACAGTGCCCCTTGTAGATAGTGCCACACACACACACACACACACACACACACACACACACACACACACACACACACACACACCTCCCTGTAGATAGCTCCATTGGGGCTCCCTCTAGGATTGGAATCCCCAGCCAGAGCATTGCTGACGCTTAGGCCGAGGATTCCTCTACTAGAGGAGCCCCTGGCATCACTGTCCACAGACAGGGACGTTAGGGGATCGTCCTGGACCGGAATGTGATGTCAGGGAAACCCCAGAGCCGGAGTCCCAGATCAGAGCAGAGCACTAGTATAGGCTCTGCTCTGGAACTCTGGGAATGCCTCTGACATCACTGTCCATATATGGACAGTGATGTCATGGGCAACCCCAGAGCCGGAGTCCCGGGCAGAGCGCTAGTATAAGTTCTGCTCTAGGACTTCGGCTCGGGGGAAGCCCCTGACATCATTGTCCATATATGGACAGTGAAATCAGGGGCTTCGTCCTCTTTCGGCCTGCTCTCTCCTTTCCCAAGGGAGCTATGGTGCCCCGTGGGCCGCAGATGACAGCCTCAGGGGCCTCATGTTTGAGATCCCTGCTCTAAAGCATATCTCAGGCAAGATGGCTGCCCCCATAATAATGTAGAGTAAATGTAATAAAAAAAATCTACAGTAAAAAAAAAAACATTACAAAAAAAGATTGTTTCACTATCTGATTTCAAAAAGGAACAAAAGTATAAGTGATACATTCCCTTTAAGTGCAAAGTAAAGAGCGCGCCTAAATGCAAAATTTTCTGAGCGGTGAAAAAAATACAAAATACATTTTTGGGCAGGTATAAGGTAGCAAGTACGAAATCGAATATGGCTAGCTGGATATCTGAGATTGCTGGTGCTTGTGGTGCTTCCTATGTCTTCGGCAGAGAGCATGATAGCAGCGTGAAAATCCAGACCATCAAATCAATTATGTGGCATCAGCTCAAGCCCAACCAGAAATGTCCACACTATGTGAATATACAAAATTCACTCTCTTTCATAAGTGTGACTGTCCTGAATAACTCAAGTTATTAATATTTAGGACTATAATCCTTTTAACCTGTTGCCGGCATCTATGCTTGTCATGAGTGGCTGGATGTTTCCACATCATGACAAGCATAGACGTGCTCTAACGGCAGAGATAAGAAAAACCTCTGATCTCCGTTAGCCCCATGAATGCCGTGATCAAAGCTGACCGCGGCATTCAAAGGGAAAATAAGAAGGGGGGAACCCCCTTTGATCATGTCACAGGGAATTTCTGTGATGCGACCAAGGGACAAACCTTGTATGGCCAGACAGCCCAGGGTCCATTGAAGGACCCCAGGGCTGTCTGACCATATTTAGGGCATACTGAGGTACAGTTTAATGTACTAGAATATAGATATATACCAGTATATTAAAGTTAAAACATAAAAATGCAAATTAAAAATCCCCTATGGAATTAAAAAAAAAAAGTTGAATTAATTTAAATAAAGTAATGTTAAATAAAAGAAAATCAGTTAAAAAAAATACACATAAATGCAAATTTATTTACAATTAATTACAGTAACTTTATAAAATATAAGTCCCAAAACATAAAATAATATACACGTATTTGGTATCGCCACGACTGTAACAACCTGCACCACAAATTTATAGCATCATTTATGATGATTGGTGTACGATGTAAAAAAAAAAAAAGAAATTAAAACTGTAGCGCAACTGCTTTTTTTCAGCCTTTTTGACCAAATAAAAAGGTATATAAATTAAACGATAATGTAGATGTACCAAAAAATGGCACCGATATAAAGTAAAAATAAAGTGTCATACAGCTACATCGAACAAAAAATAAAAAAGTTATGAGCGCCGGGATGCATAGAGGAAAATATAAAAAAATTGCTCTGTACTCAAGGCCAAAATTGTCAGTTTCCTTAAGGGGTTAAAATCCTTTTTTGGTTTTCATGTAAATGTCATTGTCCTATCTTCTCTGCAGAACCGATATAACTATGGAGATAGAATTAGTGTCACATTAGTCTTTATGCATCCACAGATTTTTTTACTGAAGTTTTGTACCATGTCTAATATCCCTGTAATTCTATTTTCCAGCAAGCACAATTCTCATGGGACCCTGAAACAGTTGGCATGATACATGGATCTTTCTTTTGGGGCTACATAGTCACACAGATTCCGGGAGGATATATTTCGCAAAAATTTGCAGCTAATAGGTAAGAGATCTCTCACTTTTTTGGATCTCTTGCTTATATTATAATGCTTTATTTTATTAATGTGTGTATAGTAATAATATCGCTTGGTCAATACGTGATACAATGTTACAGTTGATATAATCTATAGGAAAAGTGGGTTTAGGCTTCGTTCACATCTGTGTCAGGACTCCGTTCAGGCGTCAGGGGAACCAATGAACGGAACCCTGACTGAAACAAGCGTAAACCATAGTTTTCCGTTTGCATCACCATTGATTTCAATGGTGCCGGATATGGTGCAAATGGTTTCCGTTTGTCTCCTTCTGCAAAGGTTCCGTCGTTTTGACGGAATGAAAAGCGCAGTCGACTATGCAGCAAATACAGTAGCAGCAAAGTGGATGAGATAAAACAAATCTTATGCACATGCTGCGTAAATAATGAGCGGAAAAAACACTCCGAAATTGACCTGCGGTGCGAAAATTTTATTCCGCAGCATGTCATTGGTATTTGCATAAACGCTGCTTATTTGTTGCAGGATTTCCCCTTTGAATTCAACGGGGAGGTAAATCCCGCAACAAATAGAAATTGTTGCATTTTTTGCGGCGGGTTCGAAGCGATTCTGCCGCAAAAAACGCAACTCAGGAAAAAAAATAAAACCTCATATTTACCCAGAAGTCTGTGTTCCTCCCCCCAGCGTGGCCTCCTGGGATGACGTTTCATCCCATGTGACCACTGCAGCCAATCACAGGCTGTAGCGGCAGTCACATGGGATGAAACATCATCTCAGGAGGCCGCCCTGGTTGACGTCAGAAGGCCGGCCTCCTGGGATGACGATTCATCCCATCTAACGTCATTCCAGGAGGCTGGCCTGCTACCAATCCACATAAGTGCTGCAGTTTTCCTGTAATGGCAGGAAGGAGGTGAAGGGAAAGTGAGCCCTAATCTACCCACCGCCCTGTCCCTGCCTACTTGCAACGACCCGCCCTAGGCGACGGGGTACAACTGGGCGGCGGTCCCTACGCTGTCTAAGTGCACGGGAGAACAAACAGGGAACACGCAAGGGAAGGGGCAGTAGCCCACGGAATGCCGCGAGGAAACGGAGCGGTGAATGAATAGTCAGGACCAGGATGAAGTGGAGTATACCAACGTGAGCATGGAGAAGGAAGCAAGCCAGGGGCAAAGCGAAGCAGGATAAGCGGAACTGCAGCAAGGCAGAAGCACGGCAGAAGCAGGCTGGAGCAAGGCAGCAGTGGGGCCAGGAATCCAGAAGAATTACAAGCACTGAGGAAGAGAACACGGTAGGTAATAAAGGACAGGAGGCGGAGCTAACTCAGACTGACCAGGCCGCGATAGGCTCTTCCACTCCTGAGCCTGCCACCCTGGTTGGTGGGAGACGGTGTCAGTCTAACAGGTCTGGCCTCAGGTGTGGATTGATTAATCCCAGGAGTATACCTAGACGTAGTACCTGGCAGATCCCTAACAGTACTCCCCCTTTTATGAGGGGCCACCGGACCCTTACTAAGAGGACCCGGTTTAGTAGGGAAGAGAAGGTGGAACCTCCTGATCAATACCCCAGCGTGAACATCACGGGCAGGTACCCAAGTCCTCTCCTCCGGCCCGTATCCTCTCCAATGGACCAGGTACTGGAGGGAGCCCTGGACCATCCTACTGTCCATAATCTTGGCCACCTCGAATTCCACCCCCTCAGGGGTGAGAACGGGAACAGGAGGTTTCCTCGAGGGGGACCAGGACGGGGAGCAGCGTTTGAGGAGGGAGGCATGGAAGACGTCATGTATGTGAAAGGATGGGGGCAGCTCCAGACGGAAGGATACAGGCAGGCAAAGGCAAAGGGCTGAGTCCAGCGCTGAAGAGGATAAAAAGGAAACTAGTTCCAAGTTTACTGAATTTTCAATTAAAAAGGTCCAATAGGTTGGAGCCCTGGTGTGCAGACAGGAGTAAGTAACGATCCAGTCCTGGAGCCTACGCGTTTCAGACGTTAAGCACGTCCTTAATCATGGCTTCCAGACGGAAGGATACAGGGTTGAGGACTTCAATGATCTTATAAGGTCCAATAAATCGGGGAGCAAACTTCCTGGACGGGACCTTAAGGCGCAAGTTCCTGGACGACAACCAGACCAAATCCCGACGACAAACCGGGGGTTAGCAGAACGTCTACTATCAGCCTGAATCTTTTGTGCGCTCTGGGACGCCTCTAGGTTCTTCTGAACCTGGGCCCAGACTGTGCACAGTTCCCGATGAACATCCTCTACCTCAGGATTATTGGAACAACCAGGGGAAACGGAGGAGAACCTTGGGTTAAACCCGAAATTACAGAAAAACGGGGAGACCCCTGACGAGTTACTGACCCGGTTATTCAGGGAAAATTCAGCAAGGGGAAGGAATGAGACCCAATCGAATTGACAGTCAGAGATGAAACACCTTAAATATTGTTCCAGGGATTGGTTAGTCCTTTCCCTTTGGCCATTAGTTTCGGGATGGAAGGCGGAGGAGAAGGACAGATCAATCTCCAACTTTTTACAAAAAGCTCTCCAAAATAAGGAAACAAATTGTACCCCTCTGTCAGAAACTATATTGACTGGGGCCCCATGGAGACGCAGGATGTGTTTCACAAACAAAGAAGCTAACGTCTTGGCGTTAGGTAGCTTCTTAAGGGGCACAAAGTGGCACATCTTGCTGAAGCGGTCTACTACCACCCACACCACCGACTTGCCCTGAGATGGGGGCAAATCGGTGATAAAATCCATGGAGATATGGGTCCAAGGTCTCTGGGGAATGGGCAAGGAACGTAGTAGGCCCGCAGGTCGGGACCTAGGGGTTTTGGACCTAGCGCAAACCTCACAAGTGGCGACGTAAGCCCTAACATCTTTAGGCAACCCAGGCCACCAATAGTTTCTGGTAATGAGGTGTTTGGTGCCCAAGATGCCAGGATGACCAGATAGAGCGGAGTCATGGTTTTCCCTGAGTACCCTTAGCCGGTATTGCAGGGAAACAAACAGTTTGTCCCCAGGGACGTTCCCGGGAGCTGAACCCTGATCAGCTGCAATATCAGAAGCTAAATCAGAATCCGTGGCAGAAACGATTATACCAGGGGGTAAAATACAAGCAGGATCCTTCTCGGAAGGAGGATTGGCCATGAAACTACGTGACAGAGCATCAGCCTTAATATTCTTGGACCCAGCCCTATAGGTAACCAAGAATTTAAATCTGGTAAAGAATAGTGCCCACCGAGCTTGTCTAGGATTAAGCCTCCAGGCCGATTCTAGGAAAACCAGATTCTTGTGATCCGTAAGGACCGTTACCTGGTGTCTGGCCCCCTCCAGGAAGTGCCGCCACTCTTCAAAAGCCCATTTAATGGCTAGAAGTTCGCGGTTGCCAATATCATAGTTACTCTCCGTGGGCGAAAACTTCCTAGAGAAGTAAGCACAGGGGCGGAGATGGGTGAGGGAGCTGGTACCCTGGGACAAGACGGCCCCCACTCCCACCTCGGATGCGTCAACCTCCACAATAAATGGCTCCTCTTGGTTGGGCTGAATCAGCACGGGGGCCGAGATAAAGCACTTCTTGAGGGTCTGAAAGGCCTGGACGGCCTCAGGGGGCCAATGGAGGACATCAGCACCCTTGCGAGTAAGGTCCGTAAGAGGCTTAGCGACGACCGAGAAGTTGGCAATAAATCTCCTGTAATAGTTGGCGAACCCTAAAAAACACTGTAACGCCTTAAGGGAGGCAGGTTGGACCCATTCCGCCACAGCCTGAACCTTGGCAGGGTCCATGTGGAATTCATGAGGAGTGAGGATTTTCCCTAAAAATGGTATCTCCTGTACCCCAAAGACACATTTTTCAGTCTTAGCAAACAGATTATTCTCCCGAAAGACCTGGAGCACCTTCCTGACATGCTCCACGTGGGAGGACCAGTCCTTGGAAAACACCAGTATGTCATCAAGGTACACAACAAGAAAATTACCCAGGTATTCTCTCAGGATTTCATTAATAAAATTCTGGAAGACAGCAGGGGCATTACACAACCCAAAGGGCATGACCAGGTATTCGAAATGACCCTCGGGTGTGTTGAACGCAGTTTTCCACTCATCCCCCTCTTTGATGCGGAGAAGGTTATATGCCCCCCGTAGATCGAACTTAGAAAACCATTGGGCTCCCTGAACCTGATTAAAAAGATCCGGAATCAAAGGAAGTGGGTACTGGTTCCTTACGGTGACCTTATTCAGGTTACGATAATCAATGCACGGCCTAAGACCACCATCCTTCTTCCCCACGAAGAAGAAGCCAACACCTACAGGAGAAGTCGAGGGGCGAATGAAACCCTTGGCCAGGCATTCTTGGATATACACTCTCATAGCTTCACGTTCAGGACATGAAAGATTAAATATCCTACCCTTAGGAAGCTTGGCACCAGGCACCAAATCGATGGCGCAATCGTAATCTCTATGGGGGGGCAACACCTCGGAGGCCTCCTTAGAAAACACATCGGCGAAGTCCTGAATAAACTCAGGAAGCGTGTTTACCTCCTCCCGGGGAGAAATAGAGTTAACAGAAAGACATGACATAAGACATTCATTACCCCATTTTGTAAGCTCCCCAGTATTCCAATCAAACGTGGGATTATGCAACTGCAACCAGGGAAGACCTAATACCAGATCAGACGATAATCCCTGCATCACCAGTACAGAGCACTGCTCCAAATGCATGGAGCCAACCAGGAGTTCAAAAACAGGAGTATGCTGAGTAAAATAACCATTAGCAAGGGGGGTTGAGTCGATACCTACTACAGGGATAGGATAAGGTAAATCAATAAAAGGCATCTTTAGAGACATAGCAAATTCCACAGACATGATATTAGCAGATGAGCCAGAATCCACGAAGGCACTGCCAGTGGCAGACCGGCCAGCAAACGAGACCTGAAAGGGAAGCAAAATTTTATTGCGTTTCACATTAACGGGAAATACCTGTGCGCCCAAGTGACCTCCCCGATGATCACTTAGGCGCGGAAGTTTTCTGGCTTTTTATTCTTGCGCCTGGGACAGGTGTTCAGTAGATGCTTGTCGTCCCCACAGTAGAAGCAGAGACCATTCATTCTGCGAAACTCCCTACGTTGTCGAGGGGACATGGAGGCCCCGAGTTGCATAGGTACCTCCGAGTCCTCCGTGGAGGGAGCGAGGGGACGGGACCTCGGGGGGGATCGCAGAAAAGTCAGAGGGGAGCACATTGAAACGTTCAAGCTGACGTTCCCTGAGACGTCGGTCAAGTCGTACTGCTAGGGCCATAACCTGGTCAAGGGAGTCAGAAGAGGGGTAGCTAACCAGCAGATCCTTCAGGGCGTCAGATAATCCTAACCTAAACTGGCACCTTAGGGCCGGATCGTTCCACTGAGAAGCTACGCACCACTTTCTAAAATCAGAACAGTATTCCTCAACCGGTCTCCTACCCTGACGTAAGGTCACCAGCTGACTCTCGGCTAAAGCAGTCCTGTCAGTCTCATCGTAAATGAGTCAGAGGGCAGAGAAAAAACGATCAACAGAGGAAAGTTCAGGGGCGTCAGGAGCCAAGGAGAAGGCCCACTCTTGGGGCCCTTCCTGGAGTCGGGATATGATGATACCCACCCGCTGGTTCTCGGAACCTGAGGAGTGGGGTTTTAGGCGGAAATACAGTCTGCAACTCTCCCGGAAGGAGAGAAACGTCTTACGGTCCCCTGAGAACCGGTCAGGTAACTTGAGGTCGGGTTCTAGAGGTGAGGTGAGGGGTACTACTAAGGCAGCGTCACCCTGGTTGACCCTCTGGGCCAGGGCCTGGACCTGTAGGGAGAGGCCCTGCATCTGCTGGGTCAGGGTCTCAAGGGGGTCCATGATAGCGTCAGCGTAGGAGAATGGCAGACTAGGTATGGGCTTGTAATTATGTAATGGCAGGAAGGAGGTGAAGGGAAAGTGAGCCCTAATCTACCCACCGCCCTGTCCCTGCCTACTTGCAACGACCCGCCCTAGGCGACGGGGTACAACTGGGCGGCGGTCCCTACGCTGTCTAAGTGCACGGGAGAACAAACAGGGAACACGCAAGGGAAGGGGCAGTAGCCCACGGAACGCCGCGAGGAAACGGAGCGGTGAATGAATAGTCAGGACCAGGATGAAGTGGAGTATACCAACGTGAGCATGGAGAAGGAAGCAAGCCAGGGGCAAAGCGAAGCAGGATAAGCGGAACTGCAGCAAGGCAGAAGCACGGCAGAAGCAGGCTGGAGCAAGGCAGCAGTGGGGCCAGGAATCCAGAAGAATTACAAGCACTGAGGAAGAGAACACGGCAGGTAATAAAGGACAGGGGGCGGAGCTAACTCCGACTGACCAGGCCGCGATAGGCTCTCCCACTCCTGAGCCTGCCACCCTGGTTGGTGGGAGACGGTGTCAGTCTAACAGGTCTGGCCTCAGGTGTGGATTGATTAATCCCAGGAGTATACCTAGACGTAGTACCTGGCAGATCCCTAACATTTTCACAGCGGATAGTCTGGGCGAAAAACTGCACCACAGGTTGGTGCGTTTTTTTGGCCGGAATTCCCTGCGGCGCACAGAGCGGATACACTGCATGCTTTTACGCAGTGTATCCGCCCCGTGTGAACTCAGCCTTAATGCGTACCTCCAATTATACTGACATTATATATTCAAATGATTATAGTGCAGGAGGGTGCACAATAATACTTTTTCTAAATAACTTGTTGTATTAGCCATTTTGCGTCTAACTACAGCATTGGCTATCTGAAGTCTGTCCTGCCAGCCGCTCATAACTCTGCAGTAGGAAAGCGTCCTGCTCGTCTCCATGGTTCCCGCATCCAGAACACCCGCCATCACTGTAGAATGAAATGTGATCCTATAGCGTTAGCGGCCATCCCGGAGACAAAAGCCTAGGACACAGAGCAAGGATGCTGTGTCTCCTACAGCAGAGTTATGAGCTGACGGCAGAACGTTTTTTAGACAGTCCGTGCCATAGTTAGAAGCAAAATCGCTAATACAAATGATTATTGGGCACACTCATGCACTATAATAATTTTTCTAAATAATGTCAGTATAATTGGAGGTATGCTTTAATAGATTGGGGTCTTCTGTTCCAGACCCTCATCTCTTGAATTCTGGCGTAGAAATGTTGTTAACTTCCCCCACAGTATCTCCCAGCCAAAGGCACATACATATCTAACATCAGAGCTGAATTACTTGCAATTGCAATTTTATTTGATCCATGTAAAAAGACAACTGTGCGCCATCGTGTGCCAAAAACTGGCACAAAATTCTGTTGCAAAATAAGCCAAATCAAAGATGGTGTAAGATGGAGAAAAGTATCCAGCATCTTAAGTAAGACGCGCCAAATTTATCATACAGCATTCACCACCACTATGATAAATTTGCTGCATCTTACTATACGCTGTCTAAGTCTTAGACTGCATTAGTACATCTGCCCCAATGTGAGGTATAGAAAGGATTCAAAGTTATGTTAACCCTTAAAGTGGTTTACCCACGAGGGACATATATGACATATCCACAGGATATGTCATAAATGTCAGATAGATGCGGGTCCCACCTCTGGGACCCACACCTATCTCTAGAACGGGGCCCCCTAAGCCCCATTCTACCTCTGTGTGTGTTGGCTGATTTCCGACCATGAAGGTCAAAACAGCGTAGCTCGCTGATCTATGCTGTTTTCGTAAGCTCCATAAAACTGAATGGTAGTTACGGAAACAGTGGAGCTCGCATGCTACGCTGCTTCCGTAACTGCTATTCGCTAATACGGGAGTTATGGAAACAGCGTAACTCCCGACCATAAAGTCAGGAAGTGGCCGGGAGTCAGCCATAGCAGACGGGGTTTAGGGGGCCCCGTTCTAGAGATAGGTGCGAGAGAGGTGGGACCCGCATATATCTGACATTTATGACATATCCTGTGGAAATGATACCAAAATAACGTATTTGAAGCAGCACAAATCCCGATATCAGGAGCAGTGTCACGCTGTAAATGCAGACAAACCCAGTCTGATGTAACGTAATCCTCCGAAAATGCATGGTTGAACAGCAGCACACATCTCCGAAATGTAAATCAATAGATTATTTTATTGGTCAAACATCCAGTAAAAAATGGCAACGTTTCGACCCATGACAAGTGGAGGGTCTTTCTCAAGCCAGACTTTCTGAGGATATCCTGTGGAAAGTCATAAACATCCCTCGTGGGAAAACCTCTTTAACTCCTTAGTGACCAGCCTATTTTAGTCCTTAATGACTAAGCTATTTTTCAAGTTTTTCCATTGTCTTATTCAAAGAGCTATAACTTTTTTAATTTTGCGTTGACATGGCTGTATAAGGTCTTGTTTTTTGTGGGACATGTTGTATTTTTTAATTGCAGCATTTAGGGGTACATATAATTTATTGATTAACTTTTATTAACTTTTTTTTGGGGGGGGGGGGTATAGAAAAAAACAGCAATTTCACCACTCTTTTTTTGCCTCCTAAAATCATGCCATTTACCGCGTGGTATAAATAACACAATAACTTTATTCAGCGGGTTGTTCTTATGTTTTACTACTTTTACACAGTAAAAACACTTTTTTTTTTTCAAAATTGTTTGTTTTTGTGTTTCCATAATTTAAAAGCCATAACATTTTTATTTTTCTGCCAATGCTGCTGTAGGAGGGCTTTTTTTTTGCAGGACGACTTTTTTATTTGTTTTTATTGCTACCATTTTTGAGTACAATGCGACTTTTTGATCACATTTTTTTTAAGGCAGGATGTACAGAAAACAGCTATTGTTGCATTGTTTTTAATTTTATTTTTTACGACGTTCGTCGATCAGGTTAAATAATGTAATAGCGTTATAGTTGGGGTCGTTACGGACACGGCGTTACAAAACATGTGTAACTTTTATCCTTTTTTTTCATAATAAAGCATTTTGTAAGGGGAAAAATTAGGTTTTTAATTTGTTTACTTTGGATTTTTATTTATTTATTATAACCTTTTATTAAGCTTTTTTTTAAACTTTTTTATTAGTCCCACTTGGGGACTTCACTATGCGATCATCTGAACGCTTTTATAATACACAGCAATACTTCTGTATTGCAGTGTATTACTGCCTGTCCGTGTAAAACGCCTTTGGCATGGCCTAACAGGCATTAACTAGAGGCAGACCTGGGGGCCTTTATTAGGCCCCCGGGTGCCATAGAAGACATCGGCACCCTGCGATCACATTGCAGGATGCCATTGGGGTGAGAGAGGGAGCCCCCTCCCTCCAAAACCACTCAGATTTGGCGCTCGCTATCTCAGGGGTTAAACGAGCAGAATCGATACTGATATTGACCTCGACCATTCGAGCAGGTCTGCTCCCAGCCCTAAGCTACCTCAAGTAACTGAGAGCAGGGAGATTTAACTGCTCCCCACTTTATTTATTTATTCCTATGCAGTGCCGTAATAATGCTACTGCATTGGAGTAAAGCCCCTTAGTGGCCGCCGTAAGAACACCTATGGGTGGTCACTAACAGGTTAAAGGGGTTGTCCGCTTTAGGTAATGCCTACTTGTTAGAAGGGCCCATTGACAATAAGCAGATCATAAAGTGTCTCCCTGATAGTAGGTGTTCATTTGTCTGTGTAATGTAGGATAGGATACGTCCTGCAGAGTGAGGGGCACTCTTTGTAACCGCTCTCCACTCTGGCCAAGAGGGTCCTGAACAGAGGACCCTTGTATTAACTCAGAATTAGGTTTTCTAAACTAGTCCACTCCTTTAACAAGGATATTGTGACTAGGACATACTAATCAATAAGAGCCCTGTTTTATTCCCTAACAATACTATCCTTAGTATCCCAATCTGAAAGAAAATGTTTCCTGATAAGGCCTATAAGATGATCCATGTCCATATACCATGAACCCTTTAACTTGTTCCCCCTAGAGACCTGCTAAAATATTCAATTTTTGCATGGGCAGACGTACCATAGAGGTAGCACATGTGGTGATGATCGGGACCCTGGGCCTGGGGAGAGGGCACCCAGCTCAGGATGGCTATTTCCCTTATGTTAATAGGGTTATTAGAACTTGTGCAGAGATCCTCTCTTAACATGCCCTACAACTTTATCAAACATGGCTGTGGGGAATTAACTCAAGGATTAAGTAAAGGAGACGGGGGAAAAACTGTCCCCGGTGGTGAGGGGTGTATAGAGTCTACTCCCTGATTGCAGGATAAAAGGCATTGCAATATTTCTCCCTCAGTGTGTGTGTGAGATTCATGTGCCCATGAGGGGGAGCAGCAGTAGGGAGATGTCTGATGGCTCAGAGCACACAGCACAGTTCTGATATCATGTCAGGAAAGAGCCACTCAACAAGTATGGACAAGAAACTGTATATTTATAGAGTTCAGCAGAGAGAAGGAAGATTTCAGGCTGCACTATCTAAGTCTGCTGTAAAGGATCTGCCAGGCACTGCGGGGTTAACTCCCAGAACTAATCAGTCAGCACCTGAGAATACATCCCTGAGACTGACTCCTGCTTCCACCATTCAGGCTGGCAGGCTTAGGAGTGGGAGAGCCTATCGTAACCTGGCCAGACTCAGCTAGCTCCCGCCCTCGGTCTATTTAAGCCTGCACTTCCTGTCCCTCGGTGCTTGTTATTGCTTTTGTTTCCTTCCTTGTGGTGCCTGGCCCAGCTACAGCTCCTGCTATTTTTGATCCTGCTCCATACCGACCCTGGCTTACCGACTACTCTTCTGCTTTTCGTTTTGTACCTCGCACACTCCTGGCTTGACTCGGCTTGTTCACCACTCTGGTTGCTCACGGTGTTGCCGTGGGCAACGGCCCCTTTTCCTTGCTTGTGTTCCTTGTATGTTTGTCGTGTTTGTCGTGCACTTACTGAGCGCAGGGACCGCCGCCCAGTTGTACCCCGTCGCCTAGGGCGGGTCGTTGCAAGTAGGCAGGGACAGAGTGGCGGGTAGATTAGGGCTCACTTGTCCGTCTCCCTACCCCCTGCCGTTACATCTGCGTTGTTTTCCCGTTCAGTCCACTGCGCTATTAATTTAGTCAAAAACAACGGAACCCTGTATGCAAGGATCCAGTCCGCGTTGTGGAAAAGCTCCTTTAGTTGTTGGAACGGGGCCTAGATGAGTACAATTTTTTGTTTTATTTGTTTGGGGGGCACTGTCTACAATGGTGAGGTGGGGGCTATATGGCACTATCTACAAAGGCGAGGTGGGCGGCTATCTATAAGGGGGGGCGGCATGGCACTGTCTACAAGGGGGGAGAGGGGCCATATCTACAGGGGGGGGGCTGTGTGGCACGATCTACAAGGGGGGTGTGACACTAGCTACAGGGGGGTTGTATGGCACTATCTACAGGGGGGCTGTATGGCACTATCTACAGTGGGGGCTGTATGGCACTTTCCACAGGTGGGGCTGTATGGCACTTTCTACAGGTGGGACTGTATGGCACTATCTACAGGGGGGCTGTATGGCGCTATCTACAGCGGTCTGTATGGCACGATCTACAGGTGGGGCTGTATGGCACTACCTACAGGGGGGCTGTATGGCACTATCTACAGGGGAGCTGTATGTCACTATCTACAGGGTGGCTCTATGGTAGAATATACAGGGGGGCTGTATGACAGAACCAACAGGGGGGCTGTATGGTAGAATCTACAGGGGGGCTGTATCGCACAATCTACAGGGGAGGGGCTGTATGGCACTATTATCAGGTGGGCACTATCTACAAGGCGGGGCTGTGTGAGGCAGCCAGGGGAGGAGTGGGGGGGGGGGGCAGCCAAAAGTTTGCTATGGGGACCAGTCTTTCCTAGTTACGCCCCTGACTACCACGCAATATATCTTCCTCGTCTCTATCATTTACAGGTTTAAGATGTCTTTTTCTTTATATGCCACCATAGATGGGTTACTCCTGTGTGTTATGAATTTTGACCTTTTGTATTTACGTTTTTTGTTACAAAACAAATCAATAAAAAACATTTAAAAATAAAAGTAAATCTATTTTAATATACTAAAGAATAGAATAAATATAATCTAAAATACTTTTGTATAGTATTACCACATTTAACATAGCAGGGTTTGCTACTAGGTAATGGGTGGCTACTGAAGATATGAGAATGGCTATTTATACATTTTTAAAAAAAGGCAGTAAGCAGCTCTAACTGACAGATATTGACTGTTTTCATTGTCTGTACCCATGGGTGTAACTACCATGGTAGCAGGTATAGCAGTTGCTATGGGGCCCAACAATTAATAGGGCCATCTTCACTCGAAGGTAAGTTACAGTTAGTGATGACTATAGATCATATTTTTATATGGAGTCTCATTGTTGCTTGATAAGTCCCTGCTGTGTGCATGATCCCTGTAATTCGGTATCACTGTATGCATCATACCTGCAGTGTGACATTATTATTATTTTTTTCTGTGCTATTATGTCACTGTGTGCATGGTGACATTTTTGTATGTATCATTATTTGCATTATCCCTGTACTGTGACATCACTATGTGAATGCATCACGTGATGAAACATAATTGAACTAATTATGCCTTTACTGTGACATTACAATGTGCATTATCCAAGTGCTGCTGTTCTATGCTGGGACATCACTGTGTGCATAGTTCCTGTGCATTAGGCAAAAACACATGGTGCACAGTGGACACCAAAATAATCCCATTCTTTTCATGTTCTGAATTTACTGGTGGTAATGGTGGAAAGGGGCTCTAGTCTATGTTTTGCTATGTGGACCTATGTTAGGACCATCTCTGTTCCATTACTGACAGCTCCTCCTTTAAGTACTGTAGCTCCATTAATGGGTAACATCAGAAATATCTGAGCAATGCATAGCTAAATTTCTTTAGGGATAAAGGTAAAGCTTTAGAAAATATTCGGTGAAAAATATACTACAATGACGGAGTGAAATCTACAAACAGATTGTGAACCAATGTGTGTTATATTTAACAATGTACAAAGTGCCACACAGAACAATAAATTCTCTCCAACTATTATCCGTTGCCATCATGAGTCGAGGTTCCAGCAAGTTGTGAACATGCACTTTCATCAGTGAGGAATCCAGGTACAATAAGAAGATGTCATGCTGTTACTGACACCTTTAAACATAGAACAGAGCTAACCGCTATTACAAAGCATATGACAGCGCTGCTGTGTCGGCTAATAAGGCTTTGTGCAAAGGTGAAAGTTTCACTTGCTGGATAAAAATAATTGGAATTTTGTGCTAAAAGAACATGTTTTAACCCTATGAAACATTAGTTTTAAAGAGGAATCTTTTGCATCTAAGTATATAGGAACAGGAGGTGTAAATTACAGCCAGTCATTTATGTTGCTGAGCCGAGTCTTCTGGTCACTCGATCCCCACTGCGTACAACTACTCACGGTGTTGCCACTTTATACTTCCTTCTCTCGCTCTTTCTGGTTGATAAAAAGTTTTATACATAGGTATCATGGCTTAAAAGAAGACATATGGCAAGATATATGGTCTCAAGTTCAACTGGTAGGAAATGGGAGTGTCATAAAAAAAAGGGATCCCAGTTATCCCCTCGACAGGCTCCATCCCTAGACTAGTAGGCAGAGGGTAACTGCTATCATGTCTTCTATACACTGCACACATAGAAGAGGAGAATCCTGCTCTCCTATAGTATGTCTATCTATCACATCATGCATATAAAAGCTGCAGCAGCATGGAGGAGATTATACAGCAATAATGAGCAGTGTAGCTGAGAATCCAGCACTGGGGTGGGAAATTACTCACCACTGAGCTGCTGCAGCGTCTGTGTGTTTCGTTCCCACTCTGCTCTGGCTTCCCCTCCCCTCCCAATAGACTTATATTGGCAGCGTGTCTAACTCACTCTTCTCCAGCTTTCTCCTCCTGCTCCCCCCTCCCCTCTTCATAGACTTCGATGAGCAGTGTCTGTGTGTGTCTCCTCTCTCGGCTCCTACTCCCTCCTCCACCCGCCCCTTCTTCATATACATGTATAGGCAGGTAGTGAAGAGTCTCACTAACACTTTCTGCAGTCCGTCAATTCTGCTCTGTAACTAGGAACAGATTTTGTTTGACAACATGGGATAGACAGCAGATTACAGGAAGGGAGACACCTAGTGGCAGTAACTCCACACAGAATTTGCATGGATAAAATAACATAATTTTAAGGGTCAATACACACAATGCGTATTACGTGCGGTTTTGCCGCTCGTATTTGCGTCTGGCAAAACCGCATCATAATACAATACCAGCATAATCAATGAGATTCCAGGAAATCTCATATACACGCTGCAGTATTTTTATGCACGTAAATTGACCTGCGGTGCAGATTTAAAAATCTGCAGCATGTCAATTTATCTTGCGTTTCCGCTTGCGAATTGTATCTGACTAGTGCTGTGGAAAATCGCACCAAAATCCGCAGCATGAAAACATTCCGAAAAACGCATCAAAACATAAAAACCATACCGAAAAACGAACGATTAAGTGCGGTTTTTACTTGCGAATTTCCTGCGTATTGCTGCGGTTTTAGTGCGAAGCAAAATTACGCAACGTGTGCATGTAGCCTAACAGTGAGTAAATTGCAAAATGGATCTATATTAGATATACTATTAGATTAGCATAAATTGTTTGAAAAGTTAGTGTCCATTTAATAATAAATTATGATGTACACCTATTTGGGGTAACAGTCATCTAGATACCTTAACCCTTTCAGGACACAGCTATTTTATGGATTTTCGTTTGCATTTTTCCTCCCCGCCTTCCAAAAGCCATTTTCCATCGATAAAGCCATATGGGGGCTTGTTTTTCATGGAACCATTTATTGTTTATGTTTTACTACTTTTACAAGGAAGAAACTAATTGTTAAAAATAAAATTTGTGTTTTGTCGCCACATTCTGAGAGACATAACTTTTTTATTTTTCCGGCAATTGAGCGGTGTGTCAGCTTTGAGATCTTATATAGACAGGGCTGTGTCTTTTTAAATCACGTCCAATCAAATGAATTTACCACAGGGGAACTCCAATGAAGGTGTAGAAACATTTCAAAGATTATCTAGAGGAATGGGAGTCACCCAGACCTAAATTTCAAGTGTCATAGCAAAGGGTCTGAATACTTATGTCCAGGCGAAATTTGAGTTTTTCATTTTTATTAAATTTGCAAAAATTTCTTAAATTCTGTTTAAACTTTGTTATTATGGGGTATTGAGTGCAAAATGATGGGATTTTTTTTTATTTTTTTTTACTTTAGCACAAGGCCTCAACATAACAAAATGTGAAAAAAGTGAAAGGGTCTGAAGACTTTCCGAATGCACTGCATTAAGCCCGATGCTCACGTCCATAGTTTTTATCCGCAATTACAGATCCGTAATTGCGGATAAAATACTGACACATTCATTTCTATCGGCCCCGGACACCTTCCCACATATATACGGGTGTGAGTCCGGGTCATATACATGAGCCACAAAAAATAGGACATGTACTATTTTTTGCATTTATGGATCGTGCTCCTATACTTATTACTTTGAGCACGGTCCACAAATGCGGATGACACGCCGCAGCCTGTCTGTGCAGTATTTACCCACGGTAAATACTGCAGGGACGTGTGCATGAGGCCTTAAAGGGGAGCTTGGATTGGGGGATCGGTATTGGTTTCTGTAAATTCAATTAAAGGCAGCGGTCAATGCAGTCACAGACAAATTCAAGTTGAAGGTTTGCGAGTATGATATTGTTAGCTATTTAGTCTATCTAAGGTAAAGGGGCACTCTCTAAGCTCTATGACATGTTGCTACAAAACATGGACCATACGAACCCCCTGAAATGTAAACAGAAGTGGGAAGAGGATATAGGGGATATTTCGGAGGCACAGTGGAATACTATTTTAAAATCCATACCCCTCCTTGCATTTAACCCTGGATATTTATTATATTATACCCCAAAAATCCTTAGCAAAATGGGAACAGAGAAAGAGACTCAAATTGCCCAAAATGTCTTAGGGATGAGGCAGATCTGCTTAATCTTATATGGAGGTGTCCGAAGTTGCTTCCATACTGGGAGGAAGTTCTCTAAAATTTGAAAGGGATTTTTGAAACAGAAGTTGTTACGGATCTGGTAGTGTGTATATTGGGATATGTTTAAGGTTCCAAGTTGCCTCTGAGATATCCCCTATCTATCAAAAAAAGCCCTGTATGGTGCTAGAAAAGTGGTACTAAGGCATTGGATGAGCACTGTATGCCCTGGTGTGGAGGAGTGGAAAAATATAATATTTAAAAATGTGATGTCTTAGAAACTTTACTACAGAAAAATGCAAAAACGTGAAGATAAATTATTGTTATGGAAACCATGGCTAGTGTCACTTGATGATAGCCATAGAAAAAGAGTTGGTTTGTAATTAGTGTTTTTTATTCCTTCCTGACTGGATGGGGGGGAGGAAGGGGACGGGGTGGCATAGGGTGGGAAAAAAGTTAAAGGAATTTGTATAGCTACATTTTTATATATGTTAGATTTGTTATTGTAATTTAAAAAAAAACATGAAATAAAATAAACATTTCTTTGAAAAACAAAAAAAGAATAAATGATTTATATCTATACAAGTCAGTTCCAAAAGTATTTGAACAGTGCAACAATTGTAATGACAGGGTAGGGAGACAGACAGGTGAGCCCTAATCTACCCGCCACTCAGTCCCTGCCTACTTGCAACGGCCCGTCCTAGGCGACGGCGTACAACTGGGCGACGGTCCCTACGCTCAATAAGTGCACGACAGACAAACAGACAAGGGTACACCAAGCTAAGGGAAATGGGGCAGTTGCCCACGGCAACACAGTGAGCAACAAGAGTAGTGAACGAGCCAAGTCAAACCAGGAGTGCACAAGGTACAAATCGCAGAGCAGAAGCGTAGTCAGTAAAGCCAGGGTCAAAAATGAAGCAAGGTCAATAATCATAGCAGGAGCAGCAGAGCCAGGAAACAGAAAAGAATCACAGGCAAAGGAGGAGCAGGAAATGCAGGTATAAATAGACAGAGGGCGGGAGCTAGCTCTGTCTGGCCAGGCTGTGATAGGCTCTCCCACTCCTCAGCCTCCCAGCCTGACTGGTAGAAGATTGTGTCACTCTCTCAGACTTAGGAGCAGGTGCAGACTGATTAACCACGGGTGTCAACACAGAAGCTGTGACTGGCAGATCCTTTACATTACCCCCCCCCCTTTTAAGAGGGGCCACTGGACCCTTTCTAGGTGGACCTGGCTTATTGGGGAAGCGAAGATGGAACCTCCTGAGCAATACCCCAGCGTGAACATCCCGGGCGGGTACCCAAGTCCTCTCCTCAAGCCCGTATCCTCTCCAATGGACCAGGTACTGGAGGGAGCCTTGGACCATCCTGCTGTCCACAATCTTGGCCACCTAGAATTCTACCCCTTCAGGGGTGAGAACAGGGACCGGAGGTTTCCTCGAGGGAGCCAAGGACGGGGAGCAGCGTTTAAGGAGGGAGGCATGAAACACGTTGTGCACTCGAAAAGACGGGGGTAACTCCAGTCGGAAGGAGACAGGGTTAAGGACTTCAATGACCTTGTACGGCCCTATATATCGGGGAGCAAATTTTTTGGACGGGACTTTAAGGCGCAAATTTTTAGAAGATAGCCACACCAGATCCCCGACCACAAACAAGGGGTTAGCAGAACGTCTTTCTATCTGCCTGAGTCTTTTGTATGCTCTGGGACGCCTCTAGGTTCTTCTGAACCTGGGCCCAGACTGTGCACAGTTCCTGATGAACGACATCTACCTCGGGATTGTTGGAACTACCAGGTGAAACGGAGGAGAACCGTGGATTAAACCCAAAATTACAGAAAAAGGGGGAGACCCCTGACGAGTTACTGACCCGGTTATTAAGGGAAAATTCGACGAGGGGAATGAAGTAGACCCAATCATATTGACAGTCAGAGATAAAACACCTTAAATATTGTTCTAGAGACTGATTAGTCCTCTCAGATTGGCCATTAGTTTCAGGATGGAAGGCCGAGGAGAAGGACTGATCAATCTCCAACTTTTTACAGAAGGCTCTCCAAAACAATGAAACAAATTGTACCCCTCTGTCAGAAACAATATTGATAGGAACCCCATGGAGACGCAGGATGTGTTTGACAAACAAGGTAGCTAACGTCTTAGCATTGGGTAGTTTCTTGAGGGGCACAAAGTGGCACATCTTACTGAAACGGTCTACTACAACCCACACCACCGACTTGCCTTGAGATGGAGGCAAATCGGTGATAAAATCCATGGAGATATGGGTCCAAGGTTTATGGGGAATGGGCAAAGAACATAGTAAGCCCGCTGGTCGGGACCTGGGAGTCTTGGACCTAGCACAAATTTCACAAGCGGCGACGTAGGCCTTAACGTCTTTAAGCAACCCAGGCCACCAATAGTTTTTGCCAATGAGATGCTTGGTACCCAGGATGCCTGGATGGCCAGATAGTGCAGAGTCATAATTTTCCCTGAGTACCCTTAGCCGGAATTGCAGGGGAACAAACAGCTTGTTCTCAGGAAGGTTCCCGGGAGCTGAACCTTGATCAGCCGCAATTTCGGAGACTAAGTCAGAATCAAAAGAGGAAATTATTATACCTGGAGGCAAAACACATGCAGGATCTTCCTCCGAAGGAGGACTGGACATGAAGCTACGCGACAGTGCATCAGCCTTAATATTTTTAGACCCAGCCCTATAGGTGACCAAAAAGTTGAATCTAGTAAAAAATAACGCCCATCGAGCTTGTCTCGGGCTTAGCCTCCGGGCAGATTCTAAGAAAACCAGATTCTTGTGGTCGGTAAGGACCGTTACCTGGTGCCTAGCCCCCTCCAGGAAGTGGCACCACTCTTCAAATACCCATTTAATGGCTAAGAGTTTGCGGTTGCCAATATCATAGTTACTCTCAGTGGGCGAGAACTTCCTGGAGAAGTAGGCACAGGGACTGAGATGGGTGAGGGACCTGGTACCCTGGGACAAGACAGCACCCACTCTCACCTCGGAGGCGTCAACCTCCACGATGAATGGCTCCATTTGGTTAGGCTGAATCAGCACAGGGGCCGAGATAAAGCACTTCTTAAGGACCTCAAAAGCCTGGACCGCCTCTGGAGGCCAGTGGAGGAGGGCAGCACCTTTGCGAGTAAGATCCGTAAGAGGCTTAGCGATGACCAAGAAGTTAGCAATAAATCTCCTGTAATAATTAGCGAACCCCAGGAGGCACTGTAACGCCTTCATGGTGGCAGGTTGTACCCATTCCGCCACAGCCTGGACCTTGGCGGGGTCCATGCGGAATTCATGAGGAGTGAGGATTTGACCCAAAAATGGTATCTCCTGCACCCCAAACACACATTTTTCGGTTTTAGCAAACAGTTTGATTTCCCGAAGGGCCTGGAGCACCTTCCTGACATGCTCAATGTGGGAGGACCAGTCCTTGGAAAACACAAGTATGTTATCAAGGTACACTACAAGAAATACCCCCAGGTAGTCTCTTAAAATCTCATTTATGAAATTCTGGAAGACCGCGGGAGCATTACACAACCCAAAGGGCATGACGAGGTATTCAAAATGACCTTCGGGCGTGTTAAACGCAGTCTTCCACTCATCCCCCTTTTTGATGCGGATAAGGTTATAAACCCCCCGTAGATCAAACTTAGAGAACCATTGGGCCCCCTGAACCTGATTGAAGCGATCAGGAATCAAAGGAAGGGGATACTGGTTCCTTACAGTGACCTTATTCAAGTTTCGGTAGTCAATGCATGGCCTAAGACCACCATCCTTCTTCCCTACGAAGAAGAAGCCAGCACCTACCGGAGAAGTAGAGGGGCGAATGTCACCCTTGGCCAGGCATTCCTGGATATGCTCTCTCATGGCTTGACGTTCGGGACAAGAGAGATTAAATATCCTACCCTTAGGGAGCTTAGCTCCTGGTACCAAATCGATTGCGCAATCGAATTCTCTATGAGGAGGTAACACTTCGGAGGCCTCTTTAGAAAAAACATCAGCAAAGTCCTGAATAAACTCAGGTAGAGTGTTCACCTCCTCAGGGAGAGAGATAAAATTAACAGAAAAACATGACGTCATGCATTCATTACCCCATTTGGTAAGATCCCCAGTATTCCAGTTAAACGTGGGATTATGCATCTGCAACCAGGGAAGGCCTAAAACCAAATTGGATGATAATCCCTGCATCACCAGTACAGAGCACTGCTCCAAATGCATGGAGCCAACAAGGAGTTCAAAAACAGGGGTATGCTGTGTAAAATAACCATTAGCAAGAGGAGTGGAGTCGACACAGAAGCTGTGTCTGGCAGATCCTTTACAACAATTTTGTAATTTCGCCATGCACCACCACAATGGATTTGAAACAAAGCGGTGAAGATGTGATTGTAGATTTTCAGCTTGATTCAAGGGGTTTAAACAAGAATATTGCATTGACCGTTTAGGAATTACAGTCATTTTTTTACATGGTCCTTCCATTTTCAAAAGGTTTAAAAGTAATTTGAGAAAGTAACATAATTATACATATAAGGATTCATTTTAATACTTGGATGCCAATCCTTTGCAGTCAATAAGCTCTGAACACATGAACATCACTAGATGCAGAGTTTACTCCCTTAAAATGCTTTGCCAGACCTTTACTGCAGCCGCCTTCAGTTGCTGCTTGTTTGGGGGTCTTTCTGCCTTCAGTTCAGTCTTTAGTAAGTGAAAAGAATGCTCAATCACGTCTCTTGATTGTAGACATTGACCATGATGTGCCTACCTTCTCATGAGTGTTCTTGACTTGGCTAGACATCGTGGAGCGTTCTATCTTTACCAAGGACAGAATTCAGCGATGATCTCCCCTAGTTCTTTTCCATGGTCTTACAGGCTTCTTGGTGTTGCTGAGCTAACCAGCCTCTATACCTTCTTTTTAAAAATGTACGAAATTGCTGATTTGGCCACTCCTATAGTTTCTGTTATCTCTCTGATAGATTGTTATGTGTTTTCAGCCTAATGATGGCCCTTTTCACTTTCATTCACACCTCTTTGGAGTGCACATTGAAAGTTCCTATGAACACCTACCAAATGCAAATTCAACACCTGGATCCAACTCCTGACCTTTTATCTCCTTAATTTGTCATAAAACTGATTATAATTCAATTGTCCAATTACTTTAGAGCCTGTGAAAACGGAAGGACTATGTAAAAAAATATATACCTGTAATTGCTTAACGGTCAATGCAAGTTTATTGTTAAAACCCTTAAATTAAAGCTGAAAGTCAACATTTCAATCACATCTTCAATGCTTTATTTCTTCTCCATTGTGGTGGTGTACAGAGGCTAAAGTATGAAAATTGTGTCACTGTCCAAATACTTCCAGACCCGACTACATACTGTATATATTTATTTAATTTTCAGACATAGCCATGATTCTTGATTTCTTTGTTAAAGGTTTAACTATGTCCACATTAATATTATATAGCTTTTCTTGGGTCATTGACTGAACATTTCATATTTCATTGTTACTATTGATCTGCCACATATTCCCTTGTTCTGTGCGCATTTCTCAATTATTTTGGCAACTTTATCTATTACAGTAAAAGCGTGCACTGTGACAAGAATAACCACCAGCTTTTATTAGTGTTGGTGTGTGTATATATATATATATATATATATATATATATATATATATATATAGTTGTGTGAGCCAAAGTACTGTGGATGATGGGGATAGAAATGGCGTTTTCAGGTGAGGCCCAACATTTTACCAAAAAAAGACAAAGTAATTATGTCCATATAAGCGTACCCTCATCCTATTAGAATGAGATATTGTCCTGAACATGTCATGCTGGACTGTGTACATAATGTCAAGGGCATACAGGCCATAGAGATAGACCATGCAACTGCTATGGGGCCCTTGGAGAGCGAAGGCCCAGACCCCCACCCCCTTACCTACTGGGTAATGAGAACCCTTTGCAGGACTCCACTCTCCAGAAACATTGGGATAGGGAATTTGCCCAAGGGTCATGCAAAAGACACAAAAGTAAAAAAAAAACACTGGGTTTAGCATCATAATAGGGAGCTATCTGGGTCCCCTCTCCTCTATGTGAGCCACTGCATACATTTTTTTTCTATAATAAAATATAGGTATAGAATTATTTTTTTCTATTACCACCATAAGACCTCACAGGCCACACGAAGAGGCGTTGTCTAACGCAGTTCAACTGCAATCCCAACAGATCAAGCTCACAAAATAGAATAAAAAATGTGTCCAATGTAACCTCCAACAGCATATTCCCTAAAAAATATTTGAATGGGAAGGAACTTCACGCATAACAAATTTTGTAGGCATTACCTGCAAAACTAAACCTAGTTGCTAGAAGAAAGAGCCGGGACTAAAGGTGGGTGGAGTGAGCAATACTCTGCCATTAAATTTCTTTGTACAACCAGTTGGACGCTGTATCCAAGCTGCTGATAATGCTGTAATGGCAGGAGTACAATATGAGCTTCCCAATAGTACAATGATGAGGGAACAGTGCTTGTCACACAGGTATAGACATTCAGTGTGTGACAGGTACTTAGTGTATCCAGAAAGCACTTACCTGTACGGAAAACAAACGTTGGGCTGCAATATATATATGGTGAAGGGTCAAGCTCGGAGAGGAGCTGACAGGGCCAATGGAACCTACCCCGGACAAGGGGTAAGGTGACCAGCCGGCCCTGCATTGAGAAGTACACATTACACATATGTGGAGAAGATAAAGCTGGAGGTATATACGGAGTATTTATTTTAAATAAGAATGCTAGGGATTGTTGGGAAAGGTAAGGGATAGCAGGACACATCAAATTAATGACTTAAATATTGGGTTAAAGTCTGGGATGATTGGTCGATGTGGAAGTCAGAGCTACGGGCCGTCAAGACTGATGAGGAAGATCAGAAATATTTTTGGGGTGAAGGACAGTACTAGAATTTCACAACTCTTCCACTGATTATAAGAGACTAAGGAGACATGACATTATGGACACTATCTCCTCTCCTGGTTACTAGGACAATATGGCATCATAGAGACAAGAGAAACCTCATCAGCTCTATGACTGTAGCATGGGGGAACACATGAAGCCACATTAAACATTGTCAGGTACAGTACACACTAATAACTAGGATGCACGGTGGTGGATTTCTAGGACACTTGTACAATTCTAGGGTGATCACTTTGTATTTACAAATTAATGTTTCTATGGATGTTATATAATCTGCAATTAAAATGACTCTTTTGCTTATATATACTGTATGTATTTAATATTAATGTATTGTGGGACCGAAAAATGACTCCAAGTGACTAATGGCATACTGACGCTAGGTGAGTCATTTCATTAAAATCTAACCGTGCAAACACATGACACTGGATCTTCCTGAATCCCTTAGACAGTAAAGTGTTCTTGACAGATTTCCTAATCAAAAAGACTGAGCTGAAGCCTCGTCATACAGAACCTAATTTATTTTTCTGCGCAGTATGCTGGTGAAGGTGTTAGAGGGGGTGAAAATCAGCAGTGAGATATTAAATTCTGAGGTATCAGCAAACTCTCCAGAGTCCATGTACTCTACCATTGCACATACACATTGATCTACAGCTGCAGATAATCCGCTGGTTGTTTCTTTCACAGTTTTAGATTTTTCTAAAGGTTTAGATTTTGCTATTTATATGTAACCTATTATTAATAAAATACTAGGTTAGCAATTCTTCCAGCATTATACATATCCATGCAAAATAAGCACCAACTATGTTGTTGGAATACTCTGGGCTAAAATGGAACATGAACAGCTTGTTTTATATCAATTATTGGTCACATCGTGTGGGTTGTCATGGCTCCGCCCACATTGCTAACATTACTGTCTAGTAATTCAAACTTGTTTTTTTTTTCCTCTTTTTTTTTATTTTTTTAGTAGAAATCCTTTAAAACAGAGTATGAGAGTAGTATTATTTGATATTTTACTATATACAGCTAGCTATATTCAGGCACATTTTTATGTTTTTGTCACAAAAGTAAAAAAATCTGAGTTGTATTTGGGCGTAGATAAAAATTGCCCATTCGGCAAGACTCTGACTCAAATCTCTGCAGAACATCTACATACAAATTATAGTTACAGCTTTGGAGCTACTTTGTTGGGAATATTTGCTACTTGTTTAATTACCAATTCTATTTATTTTAATGGAACTATCTCTTTAACTGATGGAGCTAACTAAAAATATATAATGGCTAAAAAAAAATATTTAATTTCTTGTTAGTCCTCCCAGGCTTCATGAATAGGCTAGAGGCTGTGCAAACATGTTAAGGCGGTTCTGCACTAATATTAAACTCATTAAACTCATTTTAAAAAATCCTATTAGAGAATTCTGAGTTAATTGAGGGGGGTCATTTATTTAAGACTCTCATCTGTTAATCATGACTTAGAAAGGCTATAAAAGCTTGTGTCTTTCTCTAGAGGAGTTGACATGTTTATGCATTTCACAGACTGCCCATTGATCTTAATAAAAATGGTGTAATGCTTAATTCCCCCTGTGGTGGTGCTGTAGGGAAATGAAACATCATACCACATTGTAGGTTTAGATACAGGGCCCCAGCAGACAGTAGTATTAAACTGTATAAGATTACTGTCTGCTGGGGCCTTGTATCTAAGCCTAACATGTAGTAGGTTTAGATACAGGGCCCATCAGACAGCATCGCACACGGTGTGATCCTGTCTGTTGGGCCCTGTATCTAAGCCTACCACATGGTAGACTTAGATACATGGCCCATGTGTGATCCTGTCTGATGGGCCCTGTATCTAAGCATACTACATAGTAGGCTTACATACAGGGCCCCAGCAGACAGTAATCTTATACAGAATAAGATTACTGTCTGCTGGGGTCCTGTATCTAAGCTTGCCTCGTGGTAGGCTTAGATACATGGTCTAACAGACAGTATCACACATGGGCCCTGTATCTGAGCTACCATCTGTGTTACTAATGTTTTGTTTTTTGTGTTTGTTTTTCTTTAGAATTTCGGTTGTTAGACTCCGTCGGATTCAAGGACTACTTCGATGACGTTTTTTTTTATTTTCGCGAACTTTTTTTTGGGTGTAATTGATGCGTAAAACACGGACGGCACACGGATGTCGTCCGTGTTCTGTCCGTGGTTTTCATGCACCCATTGACTTCAATGGGCAGCTAGGTGCGTGAAAACGCACCAATATAGGACATGTAGTGAGTTTCACAAAACAGATACTCGCTGCATGAAAACTCACGCATGTGTGATATTAATGGGTCCATGTGCTATGTGTTGTTTGAACACACAGCACACGGTCGAGAATCGGACGAGAATGAGCCCTAAGTCTATCATGTGTGATACTGTCTGCTAGGGCCATGTATCTAAGCCTATCATGTGTCATACTGTCCGCTGAGACAATGAATCCAATTCTATCCAGCGGTGTAGCTAAAGGAGCCTTAGTCTTAGGGTATGTTCACACGGCCTATTTTCACCCTTTTTTCGGACCGTAAACGCCCGAAAAACAGCCGAAAAATCAGAAGCAGAACACCTCCAAACATCTATCCATTGATTGCAATGGAAAAAACGGCGTTCTGTTCCGATGGGCCGTTTTTTTACGCCGCTGTTTTGAAAATCGGCCGCGTAAAATAACGGCCGCGAAAAAGAAGTGCAGGACACTTCTTAGGATGTTTTTGGAGCTGTTTTTCATTGTTTTTCATTGAGTCTCTTGAAAAAAGCTCCAAAAACAGGCGTAAAAAACAAAGCGAAAAACATTGCGAAAATCGCATGTCTGAAAATCAGGAGCTGTTTTCCCTTGAAAACAGCTCCGTATTTTCAGACTTTTTTGAGTTTGCATGTGAACATACCCTTGTAGATATGCTATCTCCGATGTGTATGTAAAAGTGTATTTATTTTTTCGGAGGGGGGGGGGGGGGTAAATATATGACTCGGGATTGTGCCCCTGATCTTTTAAGACTTTAAGACCCTAGTAGCAACGCCCCTGTCCTTGAATGTCACTCACCACTTCTATGGAGGTGAGTGCGACGAGCCACTGCTAAACAGCTCAATGGCCACTTATCCCAGGACAGTAAATTATAGCCAGATTGGAAAATGACAAACTTTTTAATATATTTCTCCCAGGAAATAGTTGACTGAGGGTGTCTGATGGACCCTATAGACATTAGATGTCTGCAGATCCCACTGAAGTCTTACTAGCAATAATGCAGCTTCCATATAATAGAACATGGTAGCATCTTGTTATTGAGATGTTTAAATGCAGTGATTCTGGAAACGAATTCTATATACATATGATTTACCTTATACAGTGAAGGAAATAAGTATTTGATCCCTTGCTGATTTTGTAAGTTTGCTCACTGTCAAAGACATGAACAGTCTAGAATTTTTAGCCTAGGTTAATTTTACCAGTGAGAGATAGATTATATATATAAAAAAAAAAAGAAAATCACATTGTCAAAATTATATATATTTATTTGCATTGTGCACAGAGAAATAAGTATTTGATCCCTTTGGCAAACAAGACTTAATACTTGGTGGCAAAACCCTTGTTGGCAAGCGCAGCAGTCAGACGTTTTTTGTAGTTGATGATGAGGTTTGCACACCTGTTAGATGGAATTTTGACCCACTCCTCTTTGCAGATCATCTGTAAATCTGTTATGGCAGGAAGGAGGTGAAGGGAACAAGTGAGCCTTAATCTACCCACTGCCCTGTCCCTGCCTACTTGCAACGACCCACCCTAGGCGACGGGGTACAACTTGGCGGCGGTCCCTACGCTGACTAAGTGCAAGGGGATACAAACAGGGAACAAGCAAGGGAAGGGGCAGTAGCCCACGGAACACCGTGAGGAAACGGAGTGGTGAACGAGCCAGTCAGGATCAGGATGTAGTGGAGTATACAAACGCAGAGCACGGAGCAGGAAGCAAGCCAGGGGCAGAGCGAAGCAGGATAAGCGGGAACTGAAGCAAGGCAGAAGCACAGCAGAAGCAGGCTGGAGCAAGGCAGCAGTGGGGCCAGGAATCCAAGAAGAATAACAAACAATGAGGAAGAGAAAACGGCAGGTATAAATGGACAGGGGGCGGAGCTAACTCCAACTGACCAGGCCGTGATAGGCTCTCCCACTCCTGAGCCTGCCACCCTGATTGGTGGGAGCCGGTGTCAGTCTAAGAGGTCTGGCCTCAGGTGTCGACTGATTAACCCTGGGAGTATCCACAGACGTAGTGCCTGGCAGATCCTTTACAGTACTCCCCCTTTTATGAGGGGCCACCGGACCCTTACTAAGAGGACCCGGTTTAGTGGGGAAGAGAAGGTGGAACCTCCTGACCAATACCCCAGCGTGAACATCTCGAGCAGGTACCCAAGTCCTCTCCTCTGGCCCGTATCCTCTCCAATGGACCAGGTACTGGAGGGAGCCCTGGATCATCCTACTGTCCACAATCTTGGCCACCTCGAATTCCACCCCCTCAGGGGTGAGAACGGGAACAGGAGGTTTCCTCGAGGGGGACAAGGACAGGGAGCAGCGTTTAAGAAGGGAGGCATGAAAGACGTCGTGTATGCGAAAGGATGCGGGCAGCTCCAGACGGAAGGATACAGGGTTAAGGACTTCAATGACCTTATAAGGCCCAATAAATCGGGGAGCAAACTTCCTCGACGGGACCTTAAGGCGCAAGTTCCTAGACGACAACCACACCAGATCCCCGACGACAAACCGGGGGTTAGCAGAACGTCTTCTATCAGCCTGAATCTTTTGTACGCTCTGTGAAGCCTCTAGGTTCTTCTGAACCTGGGCCCAGACTGTGCACAGTTCCCGATGAACGTCCTCTACCTCGGGATTATTGGAACAACCAGGAGAAATGGAGGAGAACCTTGGATTAAACCCGAAATTACAGAAAAACGGGGAGACCCCTGACGAGTTACTGACCCGGTTATTCAGGGAAAATTCGGCGAGGGGAAGGAATGAGACCCAATCAAATTGACAGTCAGAGATGAAACACCTTAAATATTGTTCCAGGGATTGATTAGTCCTTTCCGTTTGGCCATTAGTTTCGGGATGGAAGGCGGAGGAGAAGGACAGATCAATCTCCAACTTTTTACAAAAAGCTCTCCAAAATAAGGAAACAAATTGTACCCCTCTGTCAGAAACGATATTGACTGGGGCCCCATGGAGACGCAAAATGTGTTTAACAAACAAAGAAGCTAACGTCTTGGCGTTAGGTAGTTTCTTAAGGGGCACAAAGTGGCACATCTTGCTGAAGCGGTCTACTACCACCCACACCACCGACTTGCCCTGAGATGGAGGCAAATCGGTGATAAAATCCATGGAGATATGGGTCCAAGGTCTCTGGGGAATGGGCAAAGAACGTACTAAGCCCGCAGGTCGGGACCTAGGGGTCTTGGACCTAGCACAAACCTCACAAGCGGCGACATAAGCCCTAACGTCTTTAGGCAACCCAGGCCACCAATAGTTTCTGGTAATGAGGTGTTTGGTACCCAAGATGCCAGGATGACCAGATAGTGCAGAGTCATGGTTTTCCCTGAGTACCCTTAGCTGGTATTGCAGGGGGACAAACAGCTTGTCCCCAGGGAGGTTCCCGGGAGCTGAACCTTGATCAGCCGCAATGTCAGAGGCGAAATCAGAATCAGTGGCAGAAACGATTATACCAGGGGGTAAAATACAAGCAGGATCCTCCTCAGAAGGAGGATTGGCCATGAAACTACGTGACAGTGGATCAGCCTTAATATTTTTGGACCCAGCCCTATAGGTAACCAAGAAGTTAAATCTGGTAAAGAATAGCGCCCATCGAGCTTGTCTAGGATTAAGCCTCCGGGCAGATTCTAGGAAAACCAGATTCTTGTGGTCAGTAAGGACCGTTACCTGGTGTCTGGCCCCCTCCAGGAAGTGACGCCACTCTTCAAAAGCCCATTTAATGGCTACAAGTTTGCGGTTGCCAATATCATAGTTACTCTCCGTGGGCGAAAACTTCCTAGAGAAGTAAGCACAGGTGCGGAGATGGGTGAGGGAGCTGGTACCCTGGGACAAGACGGCCCCCACTCCCACCTCGGACGCGTCAACCTCCACAATAAATGGCTCCCTTTGGTTGGGCTGAACCAGCACGGGGGCCGAGATAAAGCACTTCTTGAGGGTCTCAAAAGCCTGGACGGCCTCAGGAGGCCAGTGGAGGACATCAGCACCCTTGCGAGTGAGGTCCGTAAGAGGCTTAGCGACGACCGAGAAGTTGGCAATAAATCTCCTGTAATAGTTAGCGAACCCCAAAAAACACTGTAGCGCCTTCAGGTAGGCAGGTTGGACCGATTCCGCCACCGCCTGAACCTTGGCAGGGTCCATGCGGAATTCATGAGGAGTGAGGATTTGACCCAAAAATGGTATCTCCTGTACCCCAAACACACATTTTTCAGTTTTCGCAAACAGATTATTTTCCCGGAGGACCTGGAGGACCTTCCTGACATGCTCCACGTGGGAGGACCAGTCCTTGGAAAACACCAGTATGTCATCAAGGTACACTACAAGAAAATTTCCCAGGTAATCTTTCAGAATTTCATTAATAAAATTCTGGAAGACGGCAGGGGCATTACACAACCCAAAGGGCATGACCAGGTATTCGAAATGACCTTCGGGCGTGTTGAACGCAGTCTTCCACTCATCCCCCTCTTTGATGCGGATAAGGTTATATGCCCCCCGTAGATCGAACTTAGAGAACCATTGGGCCCACTGAACCTGATTAAAAAGATCCGGAATCAAAGGAAGGGGATACTGGTTCCTTACTGTGACCTTATTCAAGTTCCGATAGTCAATGCAATGCCTAAGACCATCATCCTTCTTCCCCACGAAGAAGAAGCCAGCACCTACAGGAGAAGTCGAGGGGCGAATTAAACCCTTGACCAGGCATTCTTGGATATACTCACAGCTTCACGTTCAGGACATGAAAGATTAAATATCCTACCCTTAGGAAGCTTAGCACCAGGTACCAAATCGATGGCGCAATCGTAATCTCTATGAGGGGGCAACACCTCGGAGGCCTCCTTAGAAAACACATCAGCGAAGTCCTGAACAAACTCAGGTAGCGTGTTTACCTCCTCACGGGGAGAAATAGAGTTAACCGAAAGACATGACGTCAGGCATTCACTACCCCATTTGGTGAGATCCCCAGTATTCCAATCAAACGTGGGATAATGCAGCTGCAACCAGGGAAGACCTAATACCAGATCGGACGATAATCCCTGCATCACCAGTACAGAGCACTGCTCCAAATGCATGGAGCCAACAAGGAGTTCAAAAACAGGAGTATGCTGAGTAAAATAACCATTAGCAAGAGGAGTGGAGTCGATACCCACTACCGGGACAGGATAAGGCAAATCAATAAAAGGCATTTTTAGAGACATAGCAAATTCCACAGACATGATATTAGCAGATGAGCCAGAATCCACGAAGGCCCTGCCAGTGGCAGACCGGCCAGCAAACGAGACCTGAAAGGGAAGCAAAATTTTATTGCGTTTCATATTAACGGGAAATACCTGTGCGCCCAAGTGACCTCTCCGATGATCACTTAGGCGCGGAAGTTTTCCGGCTGCTTATTCTTGCGCCTGGGACAGGTGTTCAGTAGATGCTTGTCACCCCCACAATAGAAGCAGAGACCATTCTGCCTGCGGAACTCTCTACGTTGTCGAGGGGACATGGAGGCCCCGAGTTGCATAGGTACCTCCGAGTCTTCCGTGGAAGAGCGAGGAGACGGGACCTCGGGGGGAATCGCAGGGAAGTCAGAGGGGAAAACATTGAAACGTTCAAGCTGACGTTCCCTGAGACGTCGGTCAAGTCGTACTGCTAGGGCCATAACCTGGTCTAGGGAGTCAGAAGAGGGGTAGCTAACAAGCAGATCCTTCAGGGCGTCAGATAATCCTAACCTAAACTGGCACCTTAGGGCCGGGTCGTTCCACCGAGAAGCTACGCACCACTTTCTAAAATCAGAACAGTATTCCTCAACAGGTCTCCTACCCTGACGTAAGGTCACCAGCTGACTCTCGGCTAAGGCAGTCCTGTCAGTCTCGTCGTAAATGAGTCCGAGGGCAGAGAAAAAAACGATCGACGGAGGAAAGTTCAGGGGCATCAGGAGCCAAGGAGAAGGCCCACTCTTGGGGCCCTTCCTGGAGTCGGGATATAATGATACCCACCCGCTGGTTCTCGGAACCTGAGGAGTGAGGTTTTAGACGGAAGTAAAGTCTGCAACTCTCCCGGAAGGAGAGAAAAGTCTTACGGTCCCCTGAGAACCGGTCAGGTAACTTGAGGTCGGGTTCTAGAGGTGAGGTGATGGGTACTACTATGGCAGCGTCAGACTGGTTGACCCTCTGAGCCAGGGCCTGGACCTGTAGGGAGAGGCCCTGCATCTGCTGGGTCAGGGTCTCAAGGGGGTCCATGATAGCGTCAGCGTAGGAGAAATGGTAGACTAGGTATGGGCTTGTTATTATGTTATGGCAGGAAGGAGGTGAAGGGAACAAGTGAGCCCTAATCTACCCACCGCCCTGTCCCTGCCTACTTGCAACGACCCGCCCTAGGCAACGGGGTACAACTTGGCGGCGGTCCTTACGCTGACTAAGTGCAAGGGGATACAAACAGGGAACAAGCAAGGGAAGGGGCAGTAGCCCACGGAACACTGTGAGGAAACGGAGTGGTGAACGAGCCAGTCAGGATCATGATGTAGTGGAGTATACAAACGCAGAGCACGGAGCAGGAAGCAAGCCAGGGGCAGAGCGAAGCAGGATAAGCGGGAACTGAAGCAAGGCAGAAGCACGGCAGAAGCAGGCTGGAGCAAGGCAGCAGTGGGGCCAGGAATCCAAGAAGAATAACAAGCAATGAGGAAGAGAAAAAGGCAGGTATAAATGGACAGGGGGCGGAGCTAACTCCGACTGACCAGGCCGTGATAGGCTCTCCCACTCCTGAGCCTGCCACCCTGATTGGTGGGAGCCGGTGTCAGTCTAAGAGGTCTGGCCTCAGGTGTCGACTGATTAACCCTGGGAGTATCCACAGACGTAGTGCCTGGCAGATCCTTTACAAAATCATTAAGATTTCGAGGCTGTCGCTTGGCACCTCGGATCTTCAGCTCCCTCCATACGTTTTTGATGGGATTAAGGTCTGGAGACTGGCTAGGCCACTCCATGACCTTAATGTGCTTCTTTTTGAGCCACTCCTTTGTTGCCTTGGCTGTATGTTTCGTGGTCATTGTCGTGCTGGAAGACCCAGCCACGAGCCATTTTTAATGTCCTGGTGGAGGGAAGGAGGTTGTCACTCAGGATTTGACGGTACATGGCTCCATCCATTCTCCCATTGATGCAGTGAAGTAGTCCTGTGCCCTTAGCAGAGAAACACCCCCAAAACATAATGTTTCCACCTCCATGCTTGACAGTGGGGACGGTGTTCTTTGGGCCATAGGCAGCATTTCTCTTCCTCCAAACACGGCGAGTTGAGTTAATGCCAAAGAGCTCAATTTTAGTCTCATCTGACCACAGCACCTTCTCCCAATCACTCTCAGAATCATCCAGATGTTCATTTGCAAACTTCAGACAGGCCTGTACATGTGCCTTCTTGAGCAGGGGGACCTTGCGGGCACTGCAGGATTTTAATCCATTACGGCTTAATGTGTTACCAATGGTTTTCTTGGTGACTGTGGTACCAGCTGCCTTGAGATCATTAACAAGTTCCCCCCGTGTAGTTTTCGGCTGAGCTCTCACCTTCCTCAGGATCAGGGATACCCCACGAGGTGAGATTTTGCATGAAGCCCCAGATCGATGTCGATTGACAGTCATTTTGTATGTCTTCCATTTTCTTACTATTGCACCGACAGTTGTCTCCTTCTCACCCAGCGTCTTACTTATGGTTTTGTAGCCCATTCCAGCCTTGTGCAGGTCTATGATCTTGTCCCTGACAGCCTTAGAAAGCTCTTTGGTCTTGCCCATGTTGTAGAGGTTAGAGTCAGACTAATTAATTGAGTCTGTGGACAGGAGTCTTTTATACAGGTGACCATTTAAGACAGCTGTCTTTAATGCAGGCACCAAGTTGATTTGGAGCGTGTAACTGGTCTGGAGGAGGCTGAACTCTTAATGGTTGGTAGGGGATCAAATACATATTTCTCTGTGCACAATGCAAATAAATATATATAATTTTGACTATGTGATTTTCTTTTTTTTTTTTTATATAATCTATCTCTCACTGGTAAAAGTAACCTAGCCTAAAAATTCTAGACTGTTCATGTCTTTGACAGTGGGCAAACCTACAAAATCAGCAAGGGATCAAATACTTATTTCCCTCACTATACAAGGCACACTGCTTCTATTAACACTTGTTTTCCTGTGAGCCATCTGTGTTTCACAGCCCCACAACTAGGCACAGTAAGAAATCAAGTATAGGGCATGCTACGTCTAGGTATGTTGATACATTGGCTCCAAGGCACAAGTTAATGAGACCTGCCGTGTGGTGGTTGACTTCAGTACATGCCACGAATTGTACGGGGCCAAGAGGGTATTGATGTATTTTAATTACCTATTTAGAATTCCTTCCCTTATCCCTCTCAGCCAACTCAATAACAGTGCATTAATGAGGCAGCAGTAGAACGAAAACCCGGCCCAATCAATAATACTCGACACTGCAGTATCTTACAGCAATTTTCTTCTTTCTTCTTACTCATTACAGTTTACTGGACACAGAACACTTCATTTAGTAGGTTGTGGACAGTCCTCACTTGTTAGCAAACCAGTTTCATGATAAAGGATCTATCTGTACTATAGTAATGAAATATAAATTTATGGTATTGTACCGCCACTTCACTCTCCCCTTTTGCTGCTATTATCTTAAGTCGAAGACCTTTAGTTCATTATAGCCGCCATTTTAGCACAACTTTCAACATCTGATTAGAAAGCCTTATTTTAAATAAATGTGTAATACAGTTCAATTTCTCTATTCTAAATCAGGAAACCCCACTGTTTCACACGTGTGCTAAAAAGCCCTAAATTTAGTTTAGGAACCAAATGCAAAAGTAAATAGTGGACAGCTAAATAAACTGTAGTGACCAATGCCAGACAGCTGCTGCCAAGTCAAATAAAATCATGGAATAGAAAAAGAAGCATAGATGAACATTTTGAGAACCGTTGTATAGTTCTACCTCTATACAAATCACAAGTTAGACCACACATGGAATATTGTGTATAGTTTTGTGTACTAGTGTACAAGAAAGACATAGTAGAGCTGGGTCGGCAACCAAAGTAATACATTAAGTTGTTAAACTTCAATACCTAAAAAGATTATACGTTTTGGAAAAAGATGGGTTAGGGTGACCTTATAATTATGTATAAATAAATAATATGATTCAATGATCTTTTTAAACCCAAAACTGTGACTATTGCAGGGGGAATCCACTACGTCTAGAGAAAAGAAGGGGATTCTTTACTGTAAGAGCACTGACACAGTGAAATTCTCTGCCAGAGGATGTTGATTAGTTGAAAATTTTTAAAAGGGGCATAGATGTCTTTCTTAAAAGTAATAATATTACAATTTATATATGTACTACATACTGGAGATGAGTGGTTGATCCACGGACTTATTCTGATCGCCATATTTAGAGTTGGAAAGGAATGTTTCCCCTCAAATTATTATTATTTTTTTGCCTCATTGAGGTTTTTGCCTTCCTCTGAATAAACATTACAGTAGCGTAGGTTGAACTTGAACATTAGTCTTTTTTCAACTTTATTAACTAAACTATGTTACTGTAAAAATAATGAGTGAGTTCCAGGAAGCATCTGGTCACTGATAGAAAGGGAGTAGAAACGAATGTAATACTCTATTGTTGGCACTGAGGACAACCATTGCAGTTGTTAACCCAGTATGACCCATTCTCTTTAATATTGAATGGATGTTAAAAGAAAAGCCAATAGTCTGCTATTTGTAGCATTACATGTATCTGTTTTTCCGTCAGGGTTACATCGATTAGATATGAACTAAATGTTATTTATTTTGTCATTGGATACTTTAGCTGGGGACAGCCTGGCCACATGGCATATTCAAAATGAACACCAAGGCTTCGTTCACATCTGCGCCAGGGTCCCGTTCCGTCTGAGCTTTCCGTCGGAACAGGACCGTGGCGTAGATGTGAACGAAGGTTTCCGTTTCCATCACCATTGATTTCAATGGAGACGGATCCGGTGCTAATGGTTTCCATTTGTCTCAGTTGTGCAAGGGTTCCGTAATTTTGATGGAATCAATAGAGTAGTCGACTACGGTATTGATTCCGTCAAAACTACGGAACCCTTGCACAACTGAGACAAACGGAAACCATTCACACCGGATCCGTCACCATTGAAATCAATAGTGATGAAAACAGAAACCTTTGGTGTCCGTTTGTGTCAGTCAGGGTCCCGTTCTGATGGAAAGCTCCGACGGAATGTCGGAACGGGACCCTGGCGCAGACGTGAACGAAGCCTTACCTGGCAGTCAATTTGAATGTGTCCAGTCACCAAAAGTGAGAAGTACAAGCAAAAGGCTATATATTTTTTTTATTAATACAATTTTATTTGAATTTGTTCCTCTATGTGGTATATCAATGTCTGCTATAGTCTTTATTTTTGCACTGACACCGTGGCTTCACTTTATTATTAAATTACCATTAAATTAACTGATAATGGGATAGAGATCTTTCTAATTATCTTTTTGCACCTACTGTAGGATTGTAACCATGACAAGGCGGCATTATCTACATCTAGAGGAAAGAAGGTTTCCCCATAATTATAGACGGGGATTCTTTACTGTAAGAGCAGTGAGACTATGGAACTCTTTGCCACAGGATGTTGTGATCGTTGGTTCATTGAGCAAGTTCTAGAAGGGCCTTGATGCCTTTCTTGAAAAATATAATATTACAGGTTATGAGTACTGGATTCTGGAGATGGAACGTTGATCCAGCTATTTATTCTGATTTCCATATTTGGAGTCAGGGAGAAATTTTTCCCCTAATGAGGCACTTGGCGTCCGCCATACGGGAGTTTTTATCTTTTTACGGATCTGCCTCCTCCTTGATATAAACTGGGAGGCAGAAACCTGCAGGTCCAACAAAGGAAACAGGATTTTGGCAATTACCTTTCACAACTGGTGCAAGACCCAACAAGAGGGGGAGGGGGGGGGCACTTCTAGACCTAATTTTAACCAATAGGCTGGACAGGATATCAAAAGTACAGGTTGGGGGTCACCTAGGTAATAGTGACCGCAACATATTAAGTTTTCACGTATCCTTTAATAAGATGTTTGGTAGAGCGATGACCTTAAGGGCATAAACTGGGACAATGTCCTCAAAAATAAAAATACACAAACTAAATGGGACATTTTTAAAAGCCTCTTAAATAGGTCCTGTAAAAAATATATACAAGCTAGAAACAGGGGGAAACCAATGTGGTTAAATAAAACAGTAAGGGGGGCAATAAATGATAAAAAGAAAGCGTTCAAACTAAAGCAGAATAGTAGTGACGAGGCATTAAATAATTATAAAATTATTTATTAAAAATATAAGTTGTGTAAGAGACAAATAAAGGCAGCAATGTTTGAAATAGAGAGACTCAGTGCCAAAGAAAGTAGAAATAACCCAAACATATTTTTCAAATACATAAATAATAATAAACTGAAAACTGAAAGTATCGGCCCTCTCAAAAATAATCTGGGTATAATGGTGGAGGAGGATGAGGAAAAGTAAAATCTATTAAACGCCTTTTTCTCTACTGTATTTACACAGGAAAATCCAATGCAGGAAAATCCAATGCCAGACAACATGATTAGGGATAAAGTAAATTCTCCATTAAATGTCACATGCTTAACCCAGTAAGAAGAGCAGCGCCGCCTTAAAAGCACTAAAATAGACAAATCACCGGGTCCGGATGGTATACACCCCTGAGTTCTGCAGGAATTAAGTACCGTGGTAGACAGACCCTTATTTCTGATGTTTAAAGATTCTGTAATGACTGAGTCTGTTCCACAGGACTGGCGCAAAGCAAATGTGGTGCCAATATTCAAAAAGGTGTTAAAAAGTGAGCCAGGAAACTATAGGCCTGTACATTTAACCTCTATTGTGGGTAAAATATTTTAGTGTTTTCTCTGAGATGCTATCCTGGAGTATCCCAATGCAAATAAACTGTTAACGCAGCATCAGCATGGGTTTATGAGGGATCGGTACTGTCAAACCAATCTGATTACTTCTGTGAGGACGTCAGTTCTAGAAGGGATCTGGGTGAGGCTGTGGATATGGTGTATCTAGACGATTCAAAGGCGTTTGACACTGTGCCGCATAAAAGGTTGGTATATAAAATGAAAATGCTGGGACTGGGGGAAAATATGGGTAATTGGGTCAACAACTGGCTCAGTGATAGAAAACAGAGGGTGGTTATTAATGGTACATCCTCAGAGTGGGTCGCAGTTACCAGTGGGGTCCCACAGGGGTCAGTATTGGGCCCTCTTCTTTTTAATATGTTTATTAATGACCTTGTAGAGGGCTTACAGAGTATCATTTCAGTATTTGCAGATGACACTAAGCCTTGTAAAGTAATCAACACAGAGCAGAATAATGTAATACTAGAGAGGGATTTGGGGAAGGGGGAAATTTGGGCAGAGAAATGGAAAATTAAATTTAATGCGGATAAATGTAAGGTTATGAACTTGGAACGAGGGTCCAAATTTTACAATTATGGATTAAATGGTAAAACACCGAGGAAAACTACTACTGAAAAAAAATTGTGGATATTGGTGGACAGTACATTTTCCTTTAGCAATTAGTACCAGGCAGCTGCTGCCAAGGCAAATAAAATCATGGAATGCATCAGAAGAGGCATAGATGCTCATGACAGAACATAATTTTGCTTCTATACAAATCACTAGTGAGACCACATATGGAATATTGTGTACAATTTTGGCCACCTGTGTATAAGAAGAACATGGCTTAACTAGAACGGGTGCAAAAAAGGGCAACCAAGTTAGTTAAGGGAAGTTAGTTAAGGGTGGATTGCAGTACCAAGAAAGATTATCAAACTTGGGGCTATTCAGTTTAGAACAAATATATAATTGGACAGTACAGAGATCTTTCTAATTATCTTTTTACACCTAGGCCTGTAACAAGGACAAAAGACAAAGGGGCATCCTCTACGTCTAGAGGAGAAAAGGTTTCACCATCATCATAGACGGGGATTCTTTACTGTAAGAGCAGTGAGACTATGGAACTCTCTGCCACAGGATGTGGTGATGGTTGATTCTTTGAACAAGTTCAAGAAGGACCTTGATGCCTCTCTTAAAAAATATAATATTACAGGTTATGAGTACTAGATTCTGGAGAAGGGACAATGATCCAGGGAGTTATTCTGATTGCCATATTTGGAGTCAGGGAGGAATTTTTACCCTAATCAGGCAATTGGCATTAATCCCATGGGGTTTTTTCCTTCCTCTGGATTAACACGGTAGGATTGTGTGTTGGACGACTTGATGGACCTGTGTCTTTTTTCAACCCTATGAACTATGTAAAGATTGGACATTTTGATGTCCTATGTGCTTAATGTAGCATGATTTTTTGTGTTGTAATTGTAACAGCTGTATTGTTTTATGTAATATAGAAAAAAAATAAACTATGTACAAATGTAGCAATCCTTATCTTCTCATCTAAAACTTATGGAGTTTTCTTGGAGATCTAGAGAAGTAAGGCTGGGTTCACACGACCACATTAACGTCCGTAATGGACGGACGTATTTCGGCCGGAAGTCCCGGACCGAACTCAGTGCAGGGAGCCGGGCTCCTAGCATCATACTTATGTACGATGCTAGGAGTCCCTGCCTCTCTGCAGGACAACTGTCCCGTACTGAAATCATGTTTTCAGTATGGGACAGTAGTTCCACGGAGAGGCAGGGACTCCTAGCATCGTACATAAGTATGATGCTAGGAGCCCGGCTCCCTGCACTGTGTTCGGTCCACTACTTGCGGCCGAAATACGTCCGTCAATTACGGACGTAATTAGTGTGTGTGCACATACCCTTAATGTTTGATTACATGACATGAATTGTATAGATGTAAAACAAACTGATGATTGCTGAGAGGAAGAGGGAGCTGCTTCATTTAGTGTCTGGACCCAAAGTTAATAACTTGACTGCTGAAGAAACCAGACAAATACTGGTACAGTAATATCAAGAAGATTTTGAATTAGATTGTTAATCTCCTATACACATTACATTTATATGTTTTTCCTTTGTTTGGGGGGTTAGGAGTAATCAACGGATGCATTTATATACCCTTTAGGCTTTATTCAGACGAACGGGAATTACGTCCGTGCAACGCGCGTGATTTGCACGCGCGTTGCACGGACCTATATTAGTCTATGGGGCCGTGCAGACATGTCCGTGATTTTTACTCAGCGTGAGTCCGCTGAAAAAAAGTCACGACATGTCCGTTCTTTGGGCATTTGGCGCGAATCACACACCCATTGAAGTCAATGGGTGCGTGAAAACAACGCATGCCGCACGGAAGCACTTCCGTGCGAACTGCGTGATTCGCGCAACAGCTGTCAAAAGGATGAATGAAAACAGAAAAGCACCACGTGCTTTTCTGTTTACAAACATCCAAACGGAGTGTCATTATGATGGCGGCTGCGCGAAAAGCACGCAGCCGCGCATCATATGCTGCAGCCACATGGAGCTGTTAAGTGGCTTTGCGCACGTGTGAACTCAGCCTTAAAGGGATTTCTCCATAGACATGTCTGGAATATTCAAATTTCATCCTTGATACCCCATCTATCAGGAGAACAGAGGTTCATTGAGCCCTGTTCCACTGATGCGTCCGGCCATAGCCACATTCAGGTGGAGACTGAATGAAGACGTGGCCATGCATGTGTGCAGGGACTGTTTGTGTAAATCTAGACAAAAACCTGTATATTCATTGCTTTATTTTTCTTTATATTTTCATTACTCTGAATGCTTGTGGTACAGTAAACAAAACCAATGCTCCTTTCTGTAAAGCATCCAAGTGTTGTGCATTTTTAGTTCATAGCAGTTGATGTGTCGCACAATCTGTCAATGTTAATCTGCTGCCTGTTCTTAGAATAAGTAGAAAAAGCAATAAACAGAGAATCAACCCTGTACTCATTATGGTATGTTCACACGTAGTATTTTCATATGTTTTTCGGCCCGCAAACGTCCCGAAAAACGGCTGAAAAATCGGGGTGCTTTTTTTCGCCTCGTTTTCCAAAAACGGCACGTAAAAAGACACCTGCGAAAAAGAAGTGCGTGTCACTTCTTGGGACGTTTTTAGAGCCGTTTTTCATTGACTCTATAGAAAAACTTCTCCAAAAACGGCCGGAAAAAACACAGCGAAAAACGCGAGTTGCTAAAAAAAAGTCTGAAAATCAGGAGCTGTTTTCCCTTGAAAATAGCTCCGTATTTTCAGACGTTTTTTGGTAAGCATGTGAACATATACAAAACAGCCAAAACACATAGGGTATGTTCACACGGCCTATTTACGGACGTAAATCGGGAGTTTTTGCCCCGAATTACGCCCGAAAATAGCGCCTCAATAGCGCTGACAAACATCTGCCCATTGAAAGCAATGGGCAGACGTTTGTCTGTTCACACGAGGCGTATATTTACGCGCCGCTGTCAAATGACGGCGCGTAAATAGACGCCCGCGTAGAAGAAGTGACCTGTCACTTCCTTGGCCGTAATTGGAGCCGCTATTCATTGACTCCAATGAATAGCAGCGCTAATTACGGCCGTAATTGACGCGGCGTTCAAGCGCCTGCACATGCCGGTACGGCTGAAATTACGGGGATGTTTTCAGGCTGAAACATCCCCGTAATTTCAGCCGTTACGGACCCCCGCCGTGTGAACATACCCATATACAAAGCTGTACGTGTTCTATACATTATACAGTGTCTATACTATCTAAATGTTCGGTGTTACAGAAAAAATACTGGTCCTTAATTAATTTATCTTCCCTTGGTTATATATATAGTCTGTCTTTTTCTTCTGGTACCAGCACTCCACCCCCATTTGGCCCAGGTATTTTTATTTGCAGGAAACTGCATAAAAAATGTGTTCCTACCTAATTGTTCTCAGTTGGCCCCTGAGACTACAGGGAAAGGTGAGCTTTTTCCATCTGTTCATTTTTTTGTGGTATTGCGTGGTAATCTTTTGTTGCTGTGGTGCTGTATCAGTGGGGGGACGTGGTCCGGAGCCGAGGTGGCTTAGACCGGCAGCATGGGTGCTGTTGGTCACCTGGGTTGCTCCCTCTGCAGGTGCTGTGTTGCAGTGGCATTGGTTGCCATGGGATACTACACTTGGTAGAGTAGGGATTCACTTGAAAGAGGTTGTCGTGAAGTGGCAAATGGGCTTATACAATTTGATCAAAATGTTTACTAAGAACCTCATGTTCGTACATTTTATTTTGCTGAACCGCAATAAATCAAGTATAGCAAGTAGATGTGCGGTCCAGGTTTTCTTTCTCAACTTGGATACAATTCATGTTTAATATTATAAACTATGGAAACAAAGGCTTGACTATATGAAATATATATATTGAAATGATGGACAACTGCTGTCCAGTGGCCTCTTCCCTATACGAGAAGCTAATAATGATGTCACAGTACAGACATATTGAACGCACTGATGTTACAGCATGGAGATATTACACATGGTAATGTCACAGTTAGGCCTCATGCACACGACCGTAAAAACTCCCGTTATTACGGGTCGTAATTAAGACCCGTAATAACGGGCTCATAGACTTCTATTGGCGACGGGTGCCTTCCCGTTTTCTCACGGGAAGGTGCCCGTGCCGTTGAAAAAGATAGAACATGTCCTATTTCAGGCCGTAATAACGGCACGGACAGTCCATAGAAGTCTATGGAGCTCTCGTAATGACGGGTGGCTACATGTGTGCACCCGTCATTACGGCAGCGTTGCTAAGCGACATCAGTAAATAGTCACTGTCCAGGGAGCTGAAAGAGTTAACTGATCGGCAGTAACTCTTTCAGCACCCTGGACAGTGACTACCGATCAGAATAAACCTGTAAAAAATAAAAACAAAAGACGTTCATACTTACCGAGAACTTCCTGCTTCCTCCAGTCCGGTCTCCCGCCCGTTGCCTTGGTGACGCGTCCCTCTCGACATCCGGCCCGACGTCCTGGATGACGTTTCAGGCCATGTGACCGCTGCAGCCAATCACAGGTCAATCACAGGCTGCAGCGGTCACATGGACTGCCGCGTCATCCAGGGATGTCGGGCTGGATGTGAAGAGAGGGACGCGTCACCAAGACAACGGCCGGGTAAGTATGAATTTCTTTAACTTTTATTACAGAAAGGGCTGTCCCTTCTCTCTATCCTGCACTGATAGAGAGAAGGGGCTGCCGATTAGTGCAGTGCTATTTTGCCGCCAAAAACGTGCCCGTAAATACGGGTGGAATACGGGTGACACCGGACCCATATTTACGGGCACGGGTTCGTAAATACTGGTGCAAAACGGGTCGAATACGTGTGACACCGGACCCGTATTTACGGGTGGGAAAAAATACGGTCGTGTGCATGAGGCCTAAGGGAATTTTCACACGTAGAGTTTTCAGCCGTTTTTCGGGCCGTAAACGTCTCCGAAAAACGGGAAGCAGAACGCCTACAAACATCTGCCCATTGATTTAAATGGGAAAAACAGCGTTCTGTTCCGACGGGGCGTTTTTTACGCGGCCGTTTTTCAAAACGGCCACGTAAAAAAACATCCGCGAAAAAGAAGTGCATGTCACTTTTTCAGCTGTTTTTGGAGCCGTTTTTCACAGTCTATAGAAAAACAGCTCCAAAAACGGCCATTAAAAACGCGACTTTGATTAAAAAAACATCTGAAAATCAGAAGCTGTTTTTCCTTGAATACAGCACCGTATTTTCAGAGGTTTTTAATTTTGTGTGTGCACATACCCTTAAGGTGCAATTAACTGAATGAAGTTACGGCACAGGCATCATACACGCAGTGATGTCACAGTACAGGGATAATGCACACAGTAATGTCACAGTACAGGTATAATATACACAGTGATACCATAACACAGAAATACTAAACACAGTGATGTCACAGTACATGAATAATGTGCACAGAGATGTCACAGTAGAAGAATAATGATGTCACAATACAGATATACTAAACACAGTGATGTCACCGTATAGGGATAATGAACACAGGATTGTCACAGTACAGGCATAATATACATAGTGATGTCACAATACAGAAATACTAAACACAATGATGTGACACATCAGGAATAACATAAACAAAAATAAAAAATGTAACAATATGCACAATGACATCACTACACAAGAAAAAAACACATTAGGTTGTCACAATCACAATAAACATGAGGCTACATAGCAAAATTATGTAACTCCATTGGAATCAAGTTCCATTTAATCTTCTATACCAACATCTATTGTAATCCTTAACTGCACCTTACCGCTATTGACAATTTACAGCCAGCACAGTAAATGTTCCTCACAGTGATTTACCATTTACATTATATATGATCTGCTTTGGGGTTTTACCAATTTAGACATAGACTATCCACTGGATATTCCATAAATGTCTCATATGTAAGGGTACCAACTCTGGGATCCCCACCTGATCCAACTTCCTCAAACAAACCATCGGCGGTCACCTCTCCATTCAGTCTCCTCCTAAACATGGCTGTCGGCGGCTAGCTTGGCTGGCAGAACTGGGGTCAGGGGACCTTCATTCTCCAGATAGGTTGGGGGTCCTTGTGAGAATGCCATAAATGTCTAAAATGGGAAAATCATAAAAAAAATTATGGTTGGTCATTATTGGTTTTGGCATATGTGTAAAAGTGCCTATTAAAGTTAACCTTTTAAAGCTTTTAAAAACTGAGAAGTGGGGAAAGCTGAAGACATATTTTATTATTATTATGTTTATTTGTACGGACGATAATAATTTATGTTTACTTTCAAAAGAAACATTAACAAACATTAACTTTCAGCGTTAAACTGCAATAAAAGCCAAAATAAGTCCTAGATACAAGTGATAAATGAGCAAATTACATTTTTTTTTAAATCCTGATGAGTTTAGCAGAAATTCTCAGAAAATGAATTCACCACAAAGCTCAGTATATATTTTTTTCTATTTATGCTTGTTTCATATACATGATAATTTTTCTCTAGCACCCCTTTCTGATCTTCATTTGCCCCAGTATATGTGTGGCAGGTGCCCAATAACTGTCTGTTTGTATATACTGCAGCTGAGGCTTCGTTCACATCTGCGTCGGGCTTCCGTTCATGGGATCCGTCAGACCTTTCCGTCAGGGGAACACATGAATCGAAACCATAGCTTTCCGTTTGCATTACCATTGATTTCCATGGTAATGAGATAATCGCTGGGTTTCAATGGTAATAGCAATCTCTAAGTTGCTATCTGCCTTGTACGGAAGCCGATGAGGAACTGCCGGAGCGGGTCCTCATCGGCTTGCTGTCAGTGAATAACTGACAGCTCTAATACACTACACTACGTATGTAGTGAAGTGTACTAGAATAGCGATTGGGGCTTCAGGCCTTCAAGTCCCATAGTGGGACAAATAAAAAAAAGTTAATAAAAATGTTGTTAAAAAATAAAAAAAATAGTTTCAAGTAAAAAAATAAAAGCCAAACTGCTTTTCTTCCCATAGTAAGTCTTTTATCATTGGAAAAAACGTAAAAAACAAAAAAAAAAACTATACATAATTGGTATCGCCGCATCCGTAACGACCCAAACCATAAAACTATTATGTCATTTATCCCGCAGAGTGAACGTCGTAAAAAAATTAAAAACAACGCCAGAATCCCTGTTTTTAGGTAACATCTCCTCCCAAAAAAATAGAATAAAAAGTGATCAAAAAGTCCAAAATAGTACCAATAAAGACAACAATAAATCCCTGATACAGATTTGTCCACGCAAAAATAAAAAAGTTATGGGTCTTAGAATATGGCGAAACAGAAAATAAATGATTTTTTAAAAAAAAGTGATTTTATTGTGTAAAAGCTGCAATACATGAAAAAAACTATGTAAATTTGGTATCGCCGTAATCGTATCGACCCGCAGAATAAAGTCAACATGTAATTTATGGCACACGGTGAATGCCGAAAAAAACCCCAATAAAAACCAATCAAAAAGTCGTATGTGTTCCAGAATAGTAACAATAAAATCTACAGCTTGTCTCGCAAAAAACAAGCACACACACCACTCCATCAACTGAAAAATAAAAGTTATGGCACTAGTAAGGCGATAGTATTTAGGAACTAGAAAGGGAAGGGACATAGCACATCCGCTGGAAGCGAGGGTGCCCGTATTATACCAGCGCAACACTTTCCCAGCTAAATTTCCAAACTACAAAGGAGAAAAAGTCCCCACAGGGGCAGAGTGTTACAACAGGGGGATAGAAAGAAAACCATTTATCAGTGTGACACCGGCCTGCGCATAACAGATTGCTTCACAGCGTACCACATATCTATAGATAAATGTGTTATTTACCGCATTATTATACCCTCTTATTATGCCCTGATGTACTATAAACTGAAATACCAGTAATACTCAAACAAAACTACTACCAAGCAAAATCCATGCTCCAAATGGCGCTCCTTACCTTCTTAGCCCTACAGTGTGCCCAAATAGCAGTTTACGTCCACAAGTAAGGCATTACAATACCCGTGTTACGATACTGGCGAACACTGCTGGAATCCTATGGTCAGAAGTAGCGAGCGGAGCACAGTGCAGAACCCAGTGAGACGTCCCCAGGAACAGTGCTTGGAGGGTGGAACACGAGTAGAAGTAGATAGCAAGGAAGTAGGAACAGTCTGGCAAAGACAGTTCTCAGGAGCAGGAGACTGGAACAAGTCACAATACTCAAGCACTGTTTGGTATTCCATGTGGTCTGAAGTAGGCCCAAACAGGAAACAAGGTGGTTCCACACGATGCAACATTTGCCATCTTGGTTAAGGGCAAGTTTAAGGGCAAAACAGCAGCCTCCAGTGGTAAGGAGTAAAAGTGCAGCACAATTCTTCAAAGTGTAAAACAGCGGCCACTAGTGGTAATTTTGCAGTATAACAACAGAATCCTGACAACCCGGGAGAACCCGCTTAACAATTTATGGGGTAAGATTCTCCAGTGGCACAAGCTGGGCACAGCATATTGTGCAGTGAATAGGCAGATCAGTGGAAAAATTGCAATTTTCACTTTGCATCGACCACTGCATATTAATTTCTGAAAAACACCTGTGGGGTCTAAATTCTAACTACACTCCTTAATAAATGCCTTTAGGGGTGTAGTTTCTAAAATGTGGTCACTTTTTTTTGGTACCTCAGAGGTTTTGCGAATGTGACATGGCGTCCGCAAACCATTCCAGCAAAATTTACGCTCCAAAAGGCAAATACCACTCCTTTTCTTCTGAACCCTCCCATATATGTAAGCAGTTTATAACCAGATATGGGGTGTTATTTGCTCTACAAATGTTGGGGTGATTTTTCTTCTTTATTCCGTGTGAAAATGAAAAATGTTGCTCTAAAACTACATCTTATTGGAAAAAAATAATTTTTTTAATTTTCATGGCTTAATTCTAATTAGTTCAGCAAAAAACCTTTAAGGTCAAAATTCTCAATATACCCCTAGATGATGCCTCAAGGGGTGTAGTTTCCCATATGGAGTCAGTTTTGGGGTGTTTCCACTTAACTAGTACTACAGGGGCTGAGCAAATGTGACATGGCGACCAGAAACCATTCCAAAATGCAAATGGCACTCCTTCCCTTCTGAGCCCTACCGTGTGTCTAAACAGCAGTTTATGACCACATATGGGGTATTGTTTTACCCGGGAGAAAATGCTTTACAAATGTTGTGGTGCTTTTTCTCCTTTAGTCCTTCTCCTTTTTTTTAGCTAAACCTACATTTTCTTTGAAAAAAATTTAGGTTTTCATGGCCTACTTCCAATCATTTCTGCAAAATCCTGTGGGGTCAAAACTCTCACTATACTCCTAGATAATTTCCTCAAGGGGTGTAATTTCCAAAATGGGGCCACTTGTGTGGGGTTTCCACTGTTTTGTCCAATCAGGGGCTTTGCAAATCTGACATGGCATCTGCAAATAATTCCTGCTAAATTTGAGCTCCAAAAGCCAAGAGACAGAGGCTGGAAGCAGGGGCGGACATACCGCATGTGCAGCCGGTGCAGCTGCACAAGGGCCCCGCGTGGGAAGGGGGCCCGTTCAGTGGCGTAACTACCACAGTAGCAGCCGTAGCAGCTGCTACGGGGCCCGCGGCATGGGGGGGCCCGTGTCGCCCTGACAGGCACATTACATTTTATGTACCAGGCCTGGCGGCACGGGCCCCCTCATGCCTAGTAGCATCACAACACTAGGCATGAGGGGAGGGAGGGGGCGGGGGCCCGGTGATAGCCGCCACACTGCACTACCAATCGGGAGGGAGGGGGCGGGTGCCCGGGCCCGGTGATAGCCGCTACACTGCACTGCCAATCTGGCACAGATGAATAGGACAGGACGGCGATGCTGGTGGTAGGAGGAGCGCTCAGGCAGGGGAGAGGACAGGGGGCGGTGCGACGTAAGACTTCGGGCGGCTGGACAGTACAGTCAGGACTGCCGGAGAACTCATAGGATGAGCGGAGGACAGACACAGGACGAGTGGAGGACGTGCAGACTGCAGAGGACAGGTAGATGAAGTTAAAAAGTTCATGTCAGAAGGGAGAAGTTTTTATGTAGAAAAATCTGCCTCATAATTCCTTCCGGAATTTTGAGGCATATTTTGACCTGCCGGTAGAACACTTCCCGCGTTTTTCATTGCGTTTTTTTGTGGCGTTTTTCGGCCATCGGGCCGTGGGCAGGGAAACGCAGCAAAAAACGCATTTTCTGCCTGCCATTGTTGTCAATGGGAAGTCAGAGACAGAAACGCCCGAAGAAAGGGCATTGCGCTTCTTTTTCCCGCATGCGGTTTTTACTGCTCGCAGGAAAAATTTCATGGATTTCAATGGGAGGCACTTTCTGACGTTTTTCGCGAAAAAAACCTCAGTGTGAACTCCCCCTAACACAGGGGCGTAACTACTGCTATAGCAGCCGTAGCGGCTGCTACGGGGCCGCGGCATGAGGGGGCCCGCGTCACCTGCCGGCACGGGCCCCCACCTTGGCCGGAATCTCCGCTAGCTGCCGCTATGGCTGCTACAGCGCGATGCCACGGAACACTACGGCAGAGCAGGGAGTATCTCCCCGCTCTGCCATTAAACATAAGACATGTATCCCCTATCCACAGGATAGGGGATACGTGTGTGATCGCTGGCATTGATAGGGAGAACGGGGGACCGAAAGTCCCCTGAAGTTCTCCATCACAAACCTCGGACTTCCGGGGTCTGTGTCGGCAGCTCCGTAGAAATGAATGGAGCGCCGGTCACACTTGAGCTGCGCAGACACCGGAAGTCAGAGGTGAGTGATGGAGAACTTCGGGGGACTTTCGGTCCCCCGCTCTCCCTATCAATGCCAGCGATCACACATGTATCCCCTATCCTGTGGATAGGGGATACATGTCTTTTGTCTTTTCACACTGTAGGTCGCATTTTTTTGAGTGATTGGGGGTGTATGGCGTTCCCTACAGGGGGGGGGCTGTATAGCGTTCCCTACAGGGGGGGGCTGTAAGGCGTTCCCTACAGGGGGGGCTGTATAGCGTTCCCTACAGGGGGGGCTGTATAGCGTTCCCTACAGGGGGGTCTGTATAGCGTTCCCTAAAGGGGGGTCTGTATGGCGTTCCCTACAGGGGGGGCTGTATGACTTTCCCTACAGACCCCCCCTGTAGGGAACGCCATACAGAACCCCTGTAGATAACGCCATACAGACCCCACTGTAGATAACGCCATAAAGTCCCCCCTGTAGATAACACCATACAGCCCCCTGTAGATAACGCCATACAGCCCCCCTGTAGATAACGCCATACAGCCCCCTCTGTAGATAGCGCCATACAGTCCCCCCTGTAGATAGCGCCATACAGTCCCCCCTGTAGATAGCGCCATACAGTCCCCCCTGTAGATAGCGCCATACAGTCCCCCCTGTAGATAGCGCCATACAGTCCCCCCTGTAGATAGCGCCATACAGACCCCCCTGTAGATAGCGCCATACAGACCCCTCTGTAGATAGCGCCATACAGTCCCCCCTGTAGATAACGCCATACAGCCCCCTCTGTTGATAGCGCCATACAGTCCCCCCTGTAGATAACGCCATACAGCCCCCTCTGTAGATATCTTGAGATTCAGTCCTGCTTGATAGGTAACAGTGCAGTAAGCTAAGCATGATAAGATCATCTAAATTATTGCATCTCAGTTGCATGAGTGCTTTGTGTTATATTCAATGATTCAATTTAACCTAAGTCTCTAAATGTGGGCAAAGAAAATAAAAAAACTATACTCACCTCCTCCCTCGCCTCCGTTCACCCGCCGCAGCCCCCATCCTCCTGTCTCGGTCTGTGTTACAAGTGTACAAGGCTGCACTGGTGACGCGCTGCCGATGGCACGTGACCGCTGCTGCCAATAACTCCTCATTGGTGTGCTGCTGAGGACAGTAGTTCCACAGCAAATCGCTGTTGAGGGCATTGATTGGCTGCAGCGGTCATGTGCCATCGACCGCGCGTCACCACAGCAGCTTTGTAAACACAGAAAGGGATAGGGGCTGCGGAGGGGGAACGGAGGCGCCGGAGGAGGTGAGTATAGGTTTTTCATTTTCTTTGCCCACATTTAGGGACTTAGTTTAGATAAGAATTTAACCCGGAAAAAAATGTGTTACTTGTGTTCTAAACTGGTAATAAAATGTACAATATAAATCTTCCTTCATAATTTTTATTAGTAAGGTTTATTTTTATATGCATATATATGTTTAGGTAACTTTGTCGGTATTGGGGGGGGGGGGCGGGGGGGCCCTGGCACATTATCTGCACAGGGGCCTTTTGCAGTCTGTGTCCGCCACTGGCTGGAAGGAAGGGGGAATCACTTCAAATAGCTGTATCTCCGGCTTTTTACCACCTAGAACAGTGGTGGCAAATGAAAGATGAGATTTTTTGTCTTTCATATGGCACCAGAATCGCAGTTCTAGCTGTGACACAATCGGAGATATCACCAGTTGAAAACACAGTCGGGAATGGAAGCTGTATACTATATGATCACGCGGTGTTGCTGGGCAGGGTAGGGGGAGAAGCTGTATGATGATTGGACAGCGTCATACTGAAAACATTACACCATCCAGAGTGAAAAGAAAGAGCCCCCTCCTATTTGGCTATTAAAGCCACATTAACCGTTTAGAAAATGCTCATAACTTTGCAAATAATAAACATTTTGAACCACAATTAACACTGTAGTTATCAGCATCGTAGCACCTATTAGATTAGTCAGGAGATAGGGAATTAATAAACTAGTGACAGATCCTCTTTAATAACAAAGGAATGATTTGTAATTTGAACATTAGGTGAAGTAGTAGCACCTTCTTGAGAAATAAATAGATTCCAGCAATTACAAAGCTGTGAGTCTTTATTTATCACCGTCCGGGAGTTTCCCAACCAGCACAGGTCTGACACCGCAGGTTACTCACTCTTCTGTTGACCTGGAAATCAGACTTGGTTTAGGCCTCCAACTGCCTCCAACTATGTGCAGTAGCGGTTAACTGTTAGTTTACAGGAAGTAGAAATGGAAGGACCCTCTTCCGATGACTACCCTGAAATGAGACTCCTCTCAGGAGACCCACTGGTGTTGGTGAATCATTTCTTCACTCAGTCCTCCTCCTTTCCCTCTCAGATGTCCATCTTTCAAGTCTCGCTGTAGACGGACATCCCTCGTCAAATGTCCGTTATTTTATCTCAGTGGCAGTTGCTTGGCTCCAGCTTACTGCCCCACGGAGAGTAGTGAAATGTAGTTCTGCCTATTCCATTCAAGAATGACCAGCCACAGCAGTCCCTGTTGCTCTCCATAAACTTATTATAGGGGGTTACATTTATATACCTGAAATATATAATTTATTATTGATAAAAATGTAGTTGTTTTATCGATGCAAATTCTCCTTTCCTGTAATCTGCTGTCCACCCCCTGTTGTCAAGCTAAATTTGTCCCTAGTTACAGAGCAGAGAAGATGGACTGCAGGAAGTGTGTGGGCGGTGTCTCTTCACAGCCTGCCCCTAGAAGTCTCTGGAGACGTTGCCGATAAAAGTCTATGGGGAAGGGGGAGCAGGTGGGGAAGCAGGAGCAGAGAGAGATACAGACACACTGACCCTAGAAGTCTATGGAGAGGGGAGGGAGGATCAGGAGAAGGAAGCAGGAGGAGAGAGAGAGACACAGATATGCTGCCCATAGAAGTCTTTGGAGATGGGTGGTTGGAACAGGAGAAGAAAGGTATACAGGCTGCTGGTAAGAGTTATATATCAACCCAGTGCTGTAGTCTCAGCTACACTGCTCATTGCTGCAGCTTCTATATATATATATATATATATGTGATTGATAGAGACAGGAGAGCAGGAGTCTCCTCTTCCATGTGTACAGTGTGTAGAAGACATGATAGCAGTTAGGTTTCACCCACTAGCTCAAAGAAAACAGAATTAGAGAGCCTGCAGAAGGGAAAACTGCTAAATAATGCAGAATACACATCATATAATGGCCAGAGATAGTTTTAATTCTCATGTACACACATATGACAGCTGATTCTGAAAAGTGACCTGAAAAGTTATGTATCATCATAGTGTAAGGGTATGTTCACACGGCTTATTTACGGATGTAATTCGGGCGTTTTACGCCTCCATTTACGTCCGAAAATGCGCCTCGATAGCGTTGGCAAACATCTGCCCATTGTAAGCAATGGGCTGACGTTTGTCTGTTCACACGAGGCGTATATTTACGCGTCGCTGTCAAAAGACGGCGCATAAATAGACGCCCGCGCCAAAGAAGTGTCATGTCACTTCTTCAGACGTAAATGGAGCCGTTTTCCATGGACTACATGGAAAACCAGCTCCAGTTACGTCCGTAATGGACGCGGCGTTCAAGCGCCTGCACATGCCGTTACGGCTGAAATTTCGGCCGTTACGGACGCTGCCGTGTGAACATACCCTTAAGGAGCTGATTTCAGAGAAAACAGCCTCTGATTTTCAGGCGTTTTTGAAGCTGAGAATGAAATTTGGAGCTTCTTTTGAGGCTTCTTTTCAGACGTTTTCTGAAGTGTTTTTTGAGGCGTTTTTCATAGTGTTCAATGGTAAATCAGCTCCAAAAAACGCGGCAAAAAGTGACATGCTACTTCTTTTTACAGAGCGTCTTTTTATGCTCCGTTTTTTTGACAGCGAAGCGTAAAATAAAGACTCGTGGGAACAGAACATCGTAATTCCCATTGAAAGCAATGGGCAGATGTTTGTAGGCGTATTAGGGGCGTTTTTTCAGGCGTAATTCGAGGCGTAAAACGCCTCCATTACGTCTGAAAATAGGTCGTGTGAACCCAGCCTTACAATACCACTGCGACTGCCACTGAATTAACTTTGCACTTTATCATCTATACATTAAATATAAACCTGACTGATATTATGATACATACTTACAAATATGTATATACAGTACGTCTGCATTATTAGTAGTGACCTGACATTGAGACACTACATACATTAGTATGTGGAAAGAATAAATTATGCACATTAGTAGATTGTGTATTAAATGATTTTCTCTTTTCTTCTCAGGGTGTTTGGATTTGCAATAGTTGCTACGTCAACGTTAAACATGTTAATCCCGTCAGCTGCCAGAGTGCATTATGGGTGTGTTATCTTCGTCAGGATCCTGCAGGGATTAGTAGAGGTAAATATGTCTTTATTAAGGGTTTTCTAAAATCCAACCAAGAACATTTTCACATGTGACATATGACTGTACACGTAAGTGTTGAGTAAAGTCTCTATATTTTGTGACCGCTCTGTATCTATTTAACACACCGGAAAATTTTCCATAAACCTATGGTGTGTGTATCATAGATATAGCCCTATGGTAGCTGCTATGTACTCGTGGAAATGAGGCCCAGATATGGCTGGTCCCATCTTCTTTCCCATGGGTGGTGTAATCTTTGCAGGCACCCCCCCCCTCTCTCCAGGAGTCTGAATTGTTGGCATACAACAGTGGTGAAACATCATGGGGTAACACAAATAATGACTGGCCCCTTATTCAGGGATAAGGAGGTATTGTGGTGTTAACCAGCTCCTGGAGGGGGCCCAACATTGAATTGAGTTATCTGCTCTAGTACATTATATAGGAAAATTACATAGAGATGTAACATATTATAACAATATATAGGAAACTTTTATAGGAGATTAAGATGAAGAGTCAGGAATTTTACCCAAGGGCCCTGTATGTGAATCTTGTAAATATTGGGGGTGTTTCGTTTTTGATTCCTATTTAAAATAAAAAAAGAAAGTGTGTGTGTGTGTATATATATATATATATATATATATATATATATATACATGGATATTTATCTTGACTCTGATAACTTACTGCAGCGTGATATCACACAACAAAAGCCATTGAAAAGTCATTGAAAAACTCAAGATAAAGGATCTTGCCACTGTGTATTTAATGCGTTAAAAGTCAAGATAAAGACGGCTACATCTGTGTGTGTGTGTGTGTGTGTGTGTATGTATATGTGTATATATATATATATATATTATATCAAATTAATATTCCCTTCTAAATTATTTTTTCAGACCAATATTTCAATAATTGCATCAATAGACCAACATTTAATTTAAAGAGAACCTTTCACCTGCCCATACTTGTGCAGCATGTATTGGGCAGGGCTTCACAAACACTGTCTCACTTTACACTTTTTTCCAATCTTCCTCTGTTATTTACATATCGGTGCCATTATATTTGGCGCCCGATACGTATAAAAGCCCCTGAACTGTCAATGGGGCGTTTCTATCTAATTAATTGGCAAGGGGGCGTGATCTCTTTGCTCTGACACTGTCCAATCAGCTAGGGACAGTGTCAGGGCGGCTTGTGCTGTGTTCCCTCCCGCAAGATCACACACAGGTCGGTGGTTCTGCAGAGAGCGCTCTCTCAGTCTGTGTGTGTTCTTGCGGGAGGGAACACCGCAAAAGCCGCCCTGACACTGTCCGTAGCTGATTGGACAGTGGCAAGGCGAAGACATCACACCCCCTTGCCAATTAGTTAGATGGAAACGCCCTATTCAGCGGCTTATTTACATATTGGGCGCCAAATATAACGGAAATAACGGAGGAAGATAGGAAAAAAGACGGTGTTTGTGAAGCCCTCCCCATTACATGCTGCACTCAGCCGCACATATATGGGCAGGTGAAAGGTTCTCTTTAAATGTTAGCAGTTTTGCAAACTATATACGACTTATGTTATTTCTTTATGATTAAGGGAGTAACATACCCAGCATGCCATGGTATCTGGAGCAAGTGGGCACCACCCCTGGAACGCAGTAGACTGGCTACAACAGCTTTCTGTGGTAAAGTAATTTCAGTACAATTTGCATCCTGCCTCTTTAATTACTCTATATATAATGTTTAATGCACCCATGAGAGACGTACCGCATGTGAGAAAATTGAAAAGAAGTCAAGATACCTAGTATAAATCTCTTCCTAAGTATTTTTTGTGTTTTTCATTGCCTGAAAAAAACTGGCATGTATTTCAAGTGTTTTCTACAAGCGCTTATAGTGGCGTTTTTTTCTTTTTAAACATTTTGTACATGGCGTTCTGGCATTTTTAAAGTCCCATAGAAAAACGACATACTCAGAGCATGCTGTGCTATGAAAAAAACGCCACAAAAACACCACAAACCGGAACACTTTGAATGTAGCCTTTTCAATAATTCACCATAGACTTTAAAGAAAGATCTGGCCGGCACTATTTTTGACCTATACAAGTCACCTTGAAAAAAGTGACTGAAAATGCCACGAAAATGCAGCAAAATGCTGAGTGTGGGAGGAAAATAAGGATTTATTCTTCACTCTTTTGTATCCATTTCTGTGTTTGACTCAAAGGACTGCATCAAAAAACGCACCAGAAATTGCTTTATGAACTTTACGTGTGAATCCAGCCTTATGTTTGCTCACATTACATTTGCCTGAAAAGTGTAATGTAATTAATATGCCCCCTACCAAAGAAAAAAAACACTCCTCCAAAAAACAGTAAATATAAACCCTTGATTTGTCTTCTTCAGAACGTTAAGAATTCTAATCAGTCATTTCTTATTTGCATCTGTTTCTGGGAAAGCTGACATGGCTGCCATTAAAGCTCCCTCAAGGATGTCACGTAGATTTCCCAGACTCCTGAATGATAGATCCCCTCAGGGGCTTAGCTATAGGGGTGCAGAGACCCCTCTGCCATATCAGAAGACACCAGTATTAGAAAAAGCACATGGTAGGTTAGGGGTGATGTTACAGATATTGTTTTGGGACCCAGATGCTCAAGTTACCCCTCTTTATCCCCTGATCCTGTTTGAATTCTCCTACAGCCTTTCGTCGGGTCAATATGTGTCCGTAAATGACATTTACCTACTGGATGCCAGGAAATAGACTGTATAAAATGGTTTTGTTAAAAGAAAAATAGTCCTCTTAGCCTTCTAAAAATAAATACATTAATAATGTACAGTCATTGATTGGAAAGAGCACGTTATGGTCTCCTCAGGGGTTTTTAGAGTGTCTGAAAGGTAATGCCTACTTTAATGAAAATGACGACATGCGACATACAGAAACACACATCTATACGCACACACACACACATTACAAACACTACATATATACGCACATACTATAAAATGCTACATACGTACGCACCGCATATACACAAACAATTCGTACAGGCTACATATATATATTTACGCACACACACACACACACTATAAACACAAACTACATTTACAAACAAACTATAATACACACGCATACTTTGCACATAAACTTCACACCCCATACACACATTATACATACACACATATTACTCTACATACGCATACTGTATGCATTTAATACATATATATATATATATATATATATATATATATACACATACACACACACACACTACTCCTAATACAGTATATATAATACACAAACACACGGTCAGTCTGGCTTACTACAGTACAAGTGGATAAAGGTCCAGCAGAAACCAAAGCCATTTTAAGCTGACTTGGAGCTGCTCGAGACAATTCTTGGGACAATACTAGAATTTAGCAGCTTTGTTCAGTATGCAGTTAAAAGTGGACATGCACGTGTTCTGTAAAAATTTATAAAAATCATTCCCCCTGCACACACACACTCTGCATATATACATAAACTTAGTGGCGTAACTACCGCTGTAGCTGCCATAGTGGCTGCTACGGGGCACGCGGCATGAGAGGGCCCGTGCTGCCCGCCGACATGGCCCCCCATGCCCGGTGCCGCCGCTAGCAGCCACTATAGCTGCTACAGAAGTAGCAAAGCCACATTCAATAGTATCTGCGTCCTTAGGGCGTAGATACTGTTGTACACTGTGGCGGAGCAGGGAGTTATCTCCTTCATCTGCCGTATGATACAGGCCATGTTCGGTCTGCTGCATGTCAGGCGCAGGGACAGGATTCCTGCGCATACCGGCATGATGATGTCACTTAATTATGCTGGCCTTCGCAAGGATCCCGTCAGCATTGTGGAACAGCATTTTTTTGGGGTTTGGGGGCAGTGTATGGTGCTGTCTACAGGGGAGGGGCTGTGTGGTGCTGTCTACAGGGGGGTCTGTCTACAGGGGGTGCTGTGTGGTGCTATATGCAGGGGGGTCTGTATAGCACTGTCCACAGGGGCGGCTGTGTAGCACTGTCTATGGTGGGGACTGTATAGCACTATCTACAGGGGGGCTGTATAGCACTGTCTAGAGGGGGGGCTGTATAGCACTGTCTAGAGGGGGGCTGTATAGCACTCTCTACAGGGGGGTCTGTATAGCGCTGTCTACAGGGTAGTCTGTATAGAGCTGTCTACAGGTGGGTCTGTATAGCACTGTCTACAGTGGGGTCTGTATAGCACTGTCTACAGGGGGCTATATAGCACTGTCTACCTGGGGGCTGTATAGCACTGTCTAGAGGGGGGCTGTATAGCACCATCTACAGGGGGGCCTGCATAGAGCTGTCTACAGGGGGGTCTGCATAGGGCTGTCTACAGGGGGGTCTGCATAGGGCTGTCTACAGGGGGGCTGTATAGCGCTGTCTACAGGGGGTCTTTATAGTGCTCTCTACAGGGGGGTCTGTATAGTGCTGTCTACAGGGGGGTTTGTATAGCGCTGTCTATGGGGTGGTCTGTATAGCACTGTCTACAGGGGGTCTGTATAGCACTTTCTACAGGGGGGGGTCTGTATAGCACTGTCTACAGGGGGGTTATATAGTACTGTCTACAGGGGGCTATATAGCAATGTCTACCGGGGGGCTATATGGCACTGTCTATAGGGGGGCTGTATGGCACTGTCTACAGGGGGGGCTATATGGCACTGTCTACAGGGGGGCTTTATGGCACTGTCTACAGGGGGGCACTGTATGGCACTGTCTACAGTGAGGGCTGTATGGCACTGTCTACAGGGGGGGGTGTCGCTGTATGGCACTGTCTACAGGTGTCGCTGTATGGCACTGTCTTCAGGGGGCAATGCATGGCACCGTCTACAGGGGGGCTGTATGGCACTCTCTACAGGGGGGCTGTATGGCAAAATCTACAGGGGGCACTATCTACAGGGGGGGTTGTGTGGCCCCCAGGGGAGGGGGGCTCAGTCAAAAGTTTGCTATGGGACCCAGTGTTTCCTAGTTATGCCCCTGCATAAACTTTCCATATAAGCCATATACCATATAAGCAAACACCAGTATTAGAAATGACACTTGATAGGTGGAAGGCCCTGTTAAGATCTTGCATTAGGACCCAGGAGCTTCAGGTTTGTCCTCTGATGCTACATGTACAAAAGCACAACACATATGCGCACACGTTACACATAGACACACATTATTAAATGTGCAATATATACACATTACTCACAATACATACTGCCCACACACACTGCTTATACACAAACTACATACACATTTACACTAGAAAATAAATAAGACAAGGAATTCACACTAAAGGAATAGGACATGTTTTAACATATAGCACTTTAAACAATTACAGTGCACACCCCTCCCGAACCCAGTCATATGTAGATAAATACAGTACTGGCAGACGGCTTAATAATAGGATTAATGACTGATTTTGTCATACACTTGGCCATACGCCATTACTACACTACTACTTCTTGGTCATATACTACTTCATTGGTTATTTCTCCAGATCATTGCTGACCCTGCAGCTGACCCTAGATGAGTCATATTGTGCAATTCATAAATAATATATAAGCAGCAAAATAAAAGCAATCCCTGGTCATCTCCCCCTTTCATTTACATTTTAGCCTAAGAGTCATCCTCTTTAGTTTAAGATACTAAGTATTGGAAAAAAGGGTTAATAGTCATATACTATGTGTGCATAATTCTCACTATTGACTGCAATGTCTATGAATCTGTACCAATTTCCAAGAACACATAACTTGATGATCATGAGCATTACTGAGGTGGTCCTTTTGTTTCAATCCACTGGTAGACCACCAACAATGCTATCTTCTTATGTGTCGCAATGAACACAGAGACAATGCTAGGCTTTCCAGGACACAGATTATGTTTTCTATATGCCCGAATAGAGTATCAAGAGCTCCACAGAACTGGCCAATTATCGGTCACATAGTAACAATCACATAGCTGTAAGCAAAGTTTAGCTTCCAATGTGGTGCTCTTAAAATAGTGCTAACTACTCTTTTCCATCATGCAAATTAAGTCTGCTACCAAAATAGTAAGTATTCCCATTGTTAATGAATTAAAACATTATTGTTTACTCTTACGAGCCCCGCCAGCATCTACGCACCTTAGCTACAGTACACCCCTTACAGAAAACATGGGCTAAAATATTCCAAAACAATAAGCAGTAAAGAGGTAGTCTTTAATTCAAACATCTCAAAATGCATTCAGGCTGATAATGTCCGTATTTTTTAGGTTCCTATGCTGGAGCAGTGGTGGCCATGCCATTGGCTGGGGTACTAGTCCAGTATACAGGTTGGAGCTCAGTCTTCTATGTCTATGGTAAGTTAATAGTTAAAGGAATTTTCTGGTTTAGAAAACACCAAGAGCGTCTATCTGGGGGGTTTCAGTCTGTCCATGCATTACATAGACAGTACATTAATTTGATGAGCAATATGTAATGCTTAATTTCTCCTGTGGCGGCGCTACAGGGAAACTGGACACTTACTATCAGTTTCCTGTACAGATTACAGCTAAGGGCCTGTTCACATCAGCGCTGGATTTCTATTCATATGTTCCGTTCGACCTTTCCATTGGAGGAAGCGATGAACGTAAAGCAAAATGGAAACCATAGCTTCCGTTTGTATTACCCTTGATTTCAATGCTAATGCTTCCCTTGCAATTGGTTTCTGTTTGTTTCAGTTCCGTAAAGGTTTATGTTTTTTTTTGCAGAAACAATAGCATAGTCGACTATGCTATTGTTTCCGTGAAAAAAACGGAAACTTTACAGAATGGAAACAAACGAAAACCAACTGCAACGGAAGCATTAGCATTGAAATCAAGGGTAATACAAACGGAAGCTATGGTTTCCGTTTGGCTTTTCCGTTCATCTGTTCCTCCAACGGAAAGGTCGGACGGAACCGATGAACGGAAGCCCGATGCAGATGTGAACAGGCCCTAATTGTTGGGGGTTTCAGTGGTAGGGTACGTTAGGATTATTTTATCGTCAGGGGATCCTTGTAACAAAAAGAGATTGGCCAAAGCGAATCACTAAGTTTTCTAGAGAAAAAAACAATAATACAAAACAGGACATTTGATTTCGAATTAAAGGACGAAAAAAAATATTAAATAATTATTTTAAAGGCAAACATATCTAAATTAGACACATTTTTCAGAATACATATTATACCTTTAATTGTACAATAAATTATATGTACCCTGTCTGCAGGGAGCTTTGGGATTTTCTGGTACATGTTCTGGATTCTTGTGTCCTATGAAAGTCCCGCACAGCATCCCACCATATCAGAGGAAGAAAGAAAGTACATTGAAGAAAGCATTGGAGAAAGCACAAGTTTCATGAACCCATTGGCGGTGAGTCACCAATTATTATTCAGTAATAGCAGAGAAAATTAAGATAAACTGTAAAATGTATAGCTACAAGTATGTAATGAACTCTGTAAGCTGAAACTATAGAGTTACAACCAATACCCACCAGAGATCATCCTGGTCTTGTGATGGGCCAGCCTGACACTGAAAACACAACTTTAATTAAATAAAAGTCTTAAAGAGGCTCTGTCACCACCTTATAAGTGCCCTATATTGTACATGATGTGATCGGCGCTGTAATGTAGATTACAGCAGTGTTTTTTACTTAGAAAAACGATTATTTTTGACTGAGTTATGACCTATGTTAGCTTTATGTTAATGAGTTTCTTAATAGACAACTGGGCGTGTTTTACTATATGGCCAAGTGGGCGTTGTACAGAGGAGTGTATGACGCTGACCAATCAGCGTCATACACTTCTCTCCATTCATTTATACAGCACATAAACACACTATAACATTACTGCATTGTCACGACAATGAATATACATTAATTCCAGCCGGGACGTAATGTCTATTCAGAATCCTGACCACTTCTCTGTGATTTACAGCACAGCAGGTGTAGTCTCGTGAGATTGCGATGCAACCTGTCATTTTCAGCGAGATCTCGCTGTGCTGTGCTGTAAATCACAGAGAAGTGCAGAGAAGTGGTCAGGATTCTGAATACACTTCACGTCCTGGCTGGAGGTAATGTATATTCATTGTCATGACACTGCAGTAATGTTATAGTGTGTTTATGTGGCTGCACATAGCGATATAGCTATATCGCTATGTGCTGTGTAAATGAATGGGGAGAAGTGTATGACGCTGATTGGTCACTGATTGGTCAGCGTCATACATTTCTATACTTGGACATGTAGTAAAACACGCCCAGTTGTCCATTGAGAAACTCATTCGCATAAAGCTAATATAGGTCATAACTCCGTCAAAAATGATAGTTTTTCTAAATAGAAAACACTGCTGTAATCTACATTACAGCGCCGATCAGATCATGTACATTATAGGCCACTTACACTGTGGTGACAGAGCCTCTTTAAGCTTCGTGCATATGACTTTGCCTGAATGGCAATACACCAGTTCCTATGGGTCTGTATAACAGATCTGAAGACATTCCGTGTGCTGTCGAATGGTGCCTCTATAAGGTGCCATATTCTCCCCTAGAAGTCCTGCTTTAGTGCAGCATGCAATGTAATATGCTGTGTGTGCCTCCGTATGAAATTAGAGACACACATAGGTACAATATGAGCCTATAGATGTTTATGGGTGGAGTATTCCGGATACATACAATACGGATCTGTAATGCAGTTGCGTGGTTAAAGGGGTTTTCCAGTCCCTAAAAATTGATGGCCTATCCTCAGTATAGGCCATCAATAGCTGACCGCTCAGGGTCTGACTCCCGAGACCCCCGCCGATCATCTGTTTTGAAGGGGGTAATTCACAGGTATTGCAGCCTTTTTCTCCTATTGAAGTGAATCAGAGAAGAAGGCTGCAATACCTGCGATTTGCCGTTAAATGTGTGTTGACGATCCACAATGAGCAAGTACAAATCATGCGGTAGCAGCGCTGCAACTTCTTCATAACAGTTGATCGGCAGGGGTCCCGGAAATCGAGCCCCGAGTGATCAGCTATTATTGGCCTGAGGATAGGCCATCAATTTTTAGGGACTGGAAAACCCCTTTAAGTCCTAAGTTTTCATGTACCGTATTTTACTTGTTCAAGTTGCAGGGTTGAGTCCTAATTGTTCATGTTTTTTACTTGTTCCATTTCTGGCGACACAGAGGGCTTTGGAATCAATGAACTCTCTGATAGAGTGATTTTTCAGTCATTCAAAATTTTATAGAGTCAGGTGTATGACCAATTGTGGTGACCCCTTTGTGTAAGGCATTGGTGGGTGTCCAAACTCATGTCAAAAGAAAACCCAATAAATATATTTCAGCCAAAGAAAATGACTTCCTATCTATGTACAGTAAGACATCTTCCAGTATACTGTGTATCCAATGTCCACCTAGCCACGAGTCCCTCCAGCGTTTGTCATTATTGGGGTATGTTATTGGCTTTTACTTTGTTGAGACCTATGGTCCTCGAGCTGCTGACTGTTGTGAATGTAACCCACATTTTTTGACAAATTTTTGTAACAAATAGCAACAGAAATGCCACGTGTCCAGGTTTCAAAAGTCTTATTACTCTTACAATAAAGAACCCCTTCCTACACGGACAATTGAATCCCCTGTTCTCCACATACAAAATGATACACTTAGTCCACTTCTCAGTTCTTCAGATTAATATGCCAAATTTTTGTACTGATCTTGTATTTATGTATATATCTTCATGAGTTCACCTCTTAGGGGTCTTTTTTTCCCAAGCTGAACAAGCCCTTTTTCAAACATTTTGTTTTAAGAGGGACCCCCCATTTCTTTCATTAACCTAGTTGCCCACCTTTGAAACCTCTCCAATTCTCCAAAATTCTGTTCACAGTGTGGTGCTCAAAATAGTTTACCCCTATTTTATTCTTTGGTAAACGGAAGGGCATCAAGTCATCATTGTTAATCCAGGCACACTGGGTTGTTCATACGTGCGGCTGTGACTGGTAGTACAGCGGAGATCGAACTTCCGACAATCAGCCATTGATGGCCTACCTTACGGATTGGCCACCAATGCTTTAGCCCTGGAAAACATTTTAGCATTGCCCAAGGATAGAAGCAATTGGGGCAAACTAGAGCTGGGGTTGCCTTTTTCAAAGGCATCTTTAGGAGTGGCATGGGCTGCCTTTATAGTACCTATGCCCATAAACGAAGGCAAATTTTTAATAATATCATTCACATTGTTTTTTAAATACATTCTATATGTCATCTTATAATTATATTGGACCTAACACTGTTTGTTGTTAATGTGCTTGATTACAGAAATTTAAGGCACCGTGGCGGAAGTTCTTTACCTCAATGCCGGTGTATGCAATCATCGTCGCCAACTTTTGCCGCAGTTGGACGTTCTATCTCCTCCTAATTAGCCAGCCAGCTTACTTTGAAGAAGTGTTTGGCTTTGAAATCAGTAAGGTATGTATATTCTGTGGCAGACAATGTATTATTGACTTGCTAAATGTCCCTGAAATCAATAGTCTACTTAAATAAATAATTTTAGCATCATGCGGTTTTGATTAAAACCTTAGAGAGAACCATTAAAGTCATAAAACATGGCCTAAAAGCCAGTTTAACGGGGTTATTTCAGGACAGGGCTGATACAACTTCTGTCAACAGCTCGTGTAATCTGATGAAAGAAGCAATCTAAACCTCTTGTGCCTTTTCATCATCTGGTGATGGATTTTTTTTTTTTTAATATTGATGGGGAGAAAAGAAAATGGCAAAACCATAAAATCTCTAATTTGTTACTTTCTGTAGCTGTTTACTCTTTAATGAGACTGTGGCTTTTTCTTAAACAACCCTCTATTAACACAAGGGAATTTACTCTTTAGCTATCAGCTACTTCCGTTTGTGTTCGTAAAGCCAGAAAAAAGAATTCTACTAATAATTGTAACTTTAAGCGGTATTACGGTTTTTGCAATTACAGTTTATTCCCCATACTCTATAATGAAAAGTTGTACATCTGTTTTCACATAGAGTACTTTGCATATCAATTCATCACAGGTGGATGGAGCTCTGCAGTTCCCAATTTACTATATGTACTGCAGATACACTCCTGTGTACACCACTTATTAGGGCATTGCTTAAATAAATGTTAATATATACGGAATCATAGGATTGTATTGCTTCCTAAACTGCATATGTTCTGCAGGTCGGACTACTCTCTGCACTCCCTCACTTGGTCATGACAATCATAGTGCCCATTGGAGGACAGATAGCTGACTACCTGCGTACCAAAAGAATCATGTCTACAACCAATGTCCGTAAGATGATGAATTGTGGAGGTATGTCAAATTTTTTGCTAAGGGATATACACATGCCTAGCCAACAGTAGTAACTAATGAGCAGAAACATAGCCTAAAGATTCTGAACCTCAATGCAGAAGCTAACCAATGATCTGTGAAGACATTGCTGTGTATAGAACTTTCACTATGTAAAATAGTGAGGTAGCAATGTTTAGCCTAATTATATCATATTGCAATGTGTTATGTCCTCAAACCACTGGATCACCTACTGGCAGCACCGCTATTTTCTCATGTGACTGAAATCTGGCGCCCCCTATATGTAGAGGATTGATTGCATCTTACACAGCCCCTTTTGCCAATACACATTGGTCAATGTAGAGTTTGTGCTATAAACGAATGTATATTTGCATATTTTAATGTTTTCATATTTGACTTTGGAACCAGTAAGATGTGCTAGGTGGGGTAATACATATTCATCTCAGTGTGTTGATATTTCTCTCTATTTTCCATAGGCTTTGGCATGGAAGCTACTCTGCTCCTAGTTGTGGGCTATTCCCACACCCGGGGAGTAGCTATCTCCTTCCTTGTTTTGGCAGTAGGATTCAGTGGCTTTGCTATATCAGGTGGGTCATGAAATCCGTTAATTAGCCTATGGCCATCCATATAATGTCTTCTTTAGTTTAGTCTGGCAATTAGTATTATATGTAAAATAGTAGAAAATGTAGAATCAAGAAAAAGAATGTAACGATTAGGATGACTTATTAATAAGCAATTCTGTTGGGAAAAAGTGTCTTGTGTGTATGGGAAGAATGAATGAGCTACTTAAATGGGTTGTCCCACCTGTATAACCCCATCTTGGAATAAAAGTGATTACTGTAGATCCGGGTCCACTTATGACACTGATGGTCTTTTACTGTGTGGAGAGTATGTTGGTCCTTAACCCCTTAGTGACCACTAATACGCCTTTTTACGTCGGTCACTAATGGGCTTTAGGCTAGGCTGACGCCTTTTCACGTCAGCCTAGTCTAAGTCCTGCACGGGTCTCCCGTGCAGGCTGGAGCCGGGGCTCTGCTGTCTGATGACAGCTGAGCTCCTGCTCCAACGCCTGCGATCGAAGTTTACTTCAATCGCGGCCGTTTAACCCGTTAAATGCCGCCGTAAATAGCGACCGCGGCATTTAACTTTGTTTACAGAGGGAGTGCGCTCCCTCTGTCACCCATCGGCGGCCCGCGAATGAAATCGCGGGTCTCCGATGGGGTGTCATGGCAGCCGGGGGCTTGATAAAAGCCCCCAGGTCTGCCCTGGACATATTCCTGTTAGGACGCGCCGGAGGCACGTCCTAACAGATTGCCTGTCAGATTTACACTGACAGGCAATAATGCTCTGGTATACGAAGTATACCAGAGCATTATAGCAGCGATCGGAATATCGCACAGTAAAGTCCCCTAGTGGGACTAATAAAATCAGTCATCAAAGTGAAATAAAGATTATTAATAAAAAGTACAGTAAAAAAATAAATAAAACCATTTTTTTCCATAAAAAGTGGTTTTATTTAGTAAAAGTGTAAAAAAAAAAAAAAAGTACACATATGTGGTATCGCCGCGACCATAATGACTCCATTAATAAAGTTAATATGTCATTTAAACCGCAAAGTGAACACCGTAAAAAAAAAAAAAAAAAAACCATGGCGAAATTGATTTTTTTTTCCATTGCCCCCCAAAAAAGTCATAATAAAAATGAATCAATAAGTCCCACGCACCCCAAAACAGTACCATTCAAAACTACGTCTTGTCCCGCAGAAAACAAGCCCAAAAAATCACTACATTGATGGAAAAATAAAAAAATTTCGGCTCTTGGAAAGCGACGATGCAAAAGCAAATAATTTTAGTTCAAAAGTGTTTTTATTGTGCAAAAGTCGTAAAACATAAAAAAACCTCTACATATGTGGTATCGCCGCAATCGTACCGACCCATAGAATAAAGGTAACATGTTATTTACGTTGCATAGTGAACGGCGTCAATTTAAAAACGCATAGAACAATGGCGGAATTTCAGTTTTTTTTTATAATCCCCCCCAAAAGGGTTAATAAAAGTTAATATAAAAATTATATGTACCCAAAAATGGTGCTATTAAAAAGCTCAACTAATCCCACAAAAAACAAGTCCTCATACAGCTATGTAGACGAAAAAATAAAAACGTTATAGCTCTTTGAATGCGACTATAGAAAAACGAATAAAATAGCTTGGTCATTAGGGCCTAAAATGGGCTGGTCACTAAGGGGTTAAATGTATAAGGGCCCAGGTGCTATTGCAAGCGCTTCACTATTGCTACAGAACTATTATTGATAATGCAAGGGTATTGCCAAAATATAGGTTCTATGCAAGTAAGTTAGTGATTGTTGGAAAGGCAAATCTACCAAATGACATATCTGGACCTTATATGATGTAGACATGTCAGAGGATGATATCAAACAAAAGGGGTGCAGATCCTTTTATAGTGCTTGAATGCCTTTGCAACTAATCGTAGATGCTCTTCAATGGATATGCTCCAATTCAGAATTTATAGGGCACCACCAAAAATATTCAAACCACCACAGCTGTACATCATAGTACTAAGTGAAAAACATGTATCGTATCATATCATATGTCTTCTTGGACAATACAATTTTGTTAGTTTTCAATATATTTGCTTTCTAGAACCTCTGTAGGAATATCCAATAGGAAATGCACCATTGAGAGACAGCTGTAATATAAGCAGTACTGAGAATGAAAAACCTAAGCAGCAACAATACATTACTCATGATAGTCATTCTTATATTCTATTCAAATTTTAGGCTTTAATGTAAATCACTTGGACATTGCACCTCGATATGCCAGTATTCTCATGGGTATTTCCAATGGTGTGGGAACCCTCTCTGGAATGGTTTGTCCCTTGATTGTAGGAGCTATGACAAAGCACAAGGTAAGGAGAAAAGAATAAGAACTTCATAAATTCTTAAGTAGACTCAGCCTATAAATAATGGATAGAATCTGCAGTCATGCCACCGGTCTATAATTATTCTGGCGTTCCAATCCATTTTGGCCCATAACTGTTATATTCTTCAATCCCTCCATCACTGTTCAGCACTATATTATAAGAGCATGATGAAAGATCTGAAGACCATGAAATAAAATGGTCTTAGACGTTTTCTAGAAAAAGGACGTTAGACTGGTTGATATATATATATAACACTAATTTCTTCTATCTGCAATTTCAACTTCCTATCCAATGTAGACTCGAGAGGAGTGGCAGTATGTCTTCCTTATTGCTTCAATGGTTCACTATGGCGGGGTAATCTTCTACGGCTTATTTGCATCTGGAGAAAAGCAGCCCTGGGCAGAACCAGAAGAAACCACTGATGAGAAATGTGGGTTCATTCATGAAGATGAGCTTGCTGAGGAAAGTGAAGATCAGCCTCAGGGCTATGGTAGCTATGGTGCCACCAAAAGCACAAGCTTTCCCAATGGCGGCTGGCCAGCAGATTGGGAGAAGAAGGAGGAGTTCATTCAGGACCAGGGCAAAGACCCCTACTTATATGGGACAGCAACAGAAAGGGACTTATCATGAAAATAAACCCATACAGAAGTCTAAGTAAAACAATAGCAATGTCTCCACTCCAACTGAGGGTGAGCAAGAATTTTATGAAAGGTGACCAGTGTTGCCAAGCCTCCCCACATGATCACCGTGGCTTCCTTTCTATTGTTTTAATGCATTATTATTTACAATAAGGGGTTAAAGGCAGTGCCTCCAGTACCCACTCTCACCCCCATCATTTTTGTGGTGTCCAAGGGCCCATTCTGTTTCTGGTATCAGTGATTTGCTTGTTTCTTGCGTAGATTGCCACAAGGCAGGTGTCTTCAAATGTCTATCACTCGTTTAAGTGTGGAACCAATAACATATGAATGCGTGAGTTTTATCATTGACACGAACACTGATTTACATTAATGTACACTTTTTTTGTGGGTTGTTGGTTGTTAATAAGTGTTTGTGAACCAGAAATAAAAACATGGGCACTACCCTGAGTCCACACATCTCCAGACAAGGCTGGACACCAAAATACTTATTAACATTTCTTTGTCTCTGCTATTTATTTAACAAAAATATAAAGAAAGATGTTTTATTTAATGATATAATATTATTTAAAGATATATATATATATATATATATATATGAAAGAAGTATAGAAAAATATATATGTATATGAAAAAGGTCTCCTCACAAGGAGCGATGATCCCATATTGAATCTCAAGGAAGTCCCTCTCTCATAAGTCATAAGGGCTTCTTTACCCGGAGGTCTTATGGATCAGTGTTGGGGTAAATGTCCATTTGGGTGGGGGATGAGTGCTATATATTTGCCATTGTGGTGGGTAGTGTCATTTTCCAGTCTTGGGGCTTACTTTGTGATTGGTGAAATTGATGAGGCACATGTTGTGTGTTGTTGTGTGCTTGGCAGTGGTGAGTCAACTCATGGCATGCTGTGTTCTCTCTTGGACCAACATGATGGCAAACATTCCAAACCATTTACATTACTTGTCAACTATATTTTGTCACTTTTTCATCTAACTTTTAAAGTTGAAGTTAGCGTCCCCTTGTCCAGAGAATGATTACATTAAAAACTTCTGTGTGGCCTCATTGTACATTGCAGTAAATTTGGCGTAAATTGTGCCCTCACCAAAACAATCAATTGTTTCAGTTTTAATGAATACCAAGCATTTTGGACTCTCATGCCAAAGCCCTTTCTGGACTTTTCAGACCTTATCCAAAAACGACAGATGTTAACCTGTTAAGCGCTGTAGGTTTCTCCAGTTCTCAGACAAAGCATTAAACTCCAGCAGTATAAGCGCTATAATATCATTTGTCTTCAGTGCAGATCATGTGATCAGAGGCTTTATGGTCTATCTAAGCACGTTTCTAAGCAATAGGGTGATCTTTATACTGGTGTCCTTTATGTCATCAACCAAACCTAGTGCATTGTACACATTAAGCTTACAGCAGAGGGGAGAACTGGAACTGTGGAAGGATAGGTTTTCTGGGAGGGGTGATGGTTTTGAAGCTAAAATGACTTAAACATGTGCAGTAATTGTACATAATAAATGATATTCTGATTCAGAGTGTGGTAGTTGTTTTATATATATAAGACAATGTATGAAACCTTTTTATTATTATAATGCTTCTTTCTTTAATCATTTAGTCTAAAGGAAAGTTTTATTTTTTTCCAGTACAAATTACAATACTCTAGAGCACAGTCTTATGCTCTGTTCACACTTGTGTTGTTTTTTCCCCCCGACAAGAATAGCCAAGTCTACAGTGCTACACTTGTCACCAAAAATACAGAAACCACGCTGGAAACCTGAAGAACCCTATTATAAGTTCAATTGATCTGTTAGGATTCATTGGTATTCATTTAAATAGAGACCTGGCTCTATGACGCTATGGTGAACAGAGTCTTACTCAGTACTTTTACCCATTAAGTATAAATACAAGGTTACAATGGCAATAACAATGAATATAAAGTTGTAAGATTTACCTGGATTTCTGCATTGATTACTAATAAAATGTGATCTGATTGTTACCTAAGTCACAATTATAGAAAAATACAATCTAACTAAATAACACACAAATAGTTGTACTGTTCATGTCTTTTATAGAGCGAATTGAGTATACATTAGAAAAAGTTAGTGAACCGCTGTGTTAATGACTCCAAGAGCATATTGGCAAAAGGTGTTTCAATTAAGGAGAAGAGATTAAGTGTGGGTTTCACAGGTGCTTTGCCCATTAAACCAATCACAAGAATCCGGAGCTGTTTTTGATCTTTGTTGTGCTCTCTGCTTCATATACCACTGCAAAGAACCTTCATATCTACTACTTACTCTATGTCTGAATGAGTTTTTAGATCATACAATATGCACTTCTATAACGCACACCTAAAAAATTGTTGCAACAAAATGAAACTAGTATCAAATGTAATAAAATATACTGTCATTAGTAAGACAAAAACTTTACATGTGGATGATATTCTGTCCATCTATAGATCACAGGTGAATTTGGCTGGTTGGTTCTGGAATCTTCTTTCAGCGCATGCTATAATTTTTTAGGGGCCAACTAATTCATACACTGTGTCATTAATGGTGCTTGCGGGTTCTACTGCAGGTTTCTGAATCTGTTAACACTACATTACATCTTCTGACAAGACACAGTACAATGCACCCGTGCCTCTAGACCTTAGGGAACAACAATCAATCTTTGGTCAATAATGAAGCAGTTAGTGTCATCGCATCTGAGCTTTCCATCTCAGGGTCCCATTAACAACTGGTACAATCGTTCACCATTAATCACGTCCTAATTGGTTGCCGATTCACCAGCTGTGCTTAGTGGAGCAGAGGACAGTGCAGTTAGGGGACTTATTATGGAGGAGTTAGGTTTAGTGGACCATGTGAAAGTTCTGAGTTGCAACCTATAGTGTTTCACTGTTCACTACTATTATCAATTATCTCTGAATTCCTTCAAGTAAGGATTTGTTTCTAACTTGTTGTCTTAATGTAGGCCATGTACTACACACATGGAGATGAATAAACTGGTGAAAATAAGTTGACTACATATAGATGAACATGGAAATATTCCAGATATTAGATATGTGGCGTCAGTGCTCAGATGGGAACCTAGCTCCTTTGTTTGTGAGTTCTTGCTGTTGTCTATTGTTCTTGTCACATCATTCTTTAGCCTAACCATGGAGCAGATCACCTTGTCCCTGATACATGAACTAAGCACCTGCCCCGGGCGGGCACATACCCTGAAAACCTCAGAATGCAGAATAAAAAACAAATAGGTATGTAGATGGCAAACAAACTATAAAGTCACTATATGTAACACAAAAATGTTTTATTAGAATTAAATATAACACATGTACAAATTTAAAACCATTTAAAATAGCATAGACATGCTAAACATAAACACTTGGAGATTGCCAGCCTGATAAGCGGCCAAACAATGAACCACCAAAATCCCTCAACATGCGTAGTGTAGTTGCCAAGGATGGGAAAAGGGGACTGAGTGATACATGAACTAAAGTATGCAGTATATTGCAGAAAAAAAGAACATTTAACGCAAGGTAAGGCTGACCAGAGGAATTAGAGTCCAAGACACAACGCTGGCACTTATATGTTCTTTTACAGTATGTAATTTAGGCAATCTGGACTGTTAAAATATGTGAAAATCATAATTGTATTGTTGGGTTTATAAGATTTTATTTAAAGGGGCCTGCTAATAACCAAGTTAAAGCATAGTGGACCTCTTGATTTTTCATAAGTTGTCTGGAGGCTTGACATTGGAGGCTTTAAGGAAGATTCTGGTAGTGACCCCATAATAATATGCTGTAAGAGTACTGCAGAAATCAGGCACAATCCCAATATGTTAAAAAAAAGTTCAGTCTGGCTGGACAGGGCTAGTGAGTTCAACCATCAATGCAGTCAATAGATAGAAGTTGAGTCAAAAAAATGTGGTGTTCCAAAGGTCAATCACAATATACAGGAAACGCAACAAAAAGTTTAGGATTAACTGATGTAATTAAACAGAAGTAAAGTCAAAATCTAATAACAGGGGGGAGTGAGAACGAATAGGAAGACATACTAAGAAACTCATCAGGAGCACCAAGAATTGCCATACTACAGCACAGCTTCCCTTTGAAATATCCACTACTGCGCATGACATCCGTCTGGCCGTTACCCTTAAGAATTCAGTTAGAGGCTACTAAAAGTAATCTGCCTAAAAACTAAGAAAATGGGCAGATGAGGTGAAATACCTAAGGTTAACCGTTTGTCTTCACAAGCATTGCTTTATGGAAAAAGACTGCCTATGTTGTTTTGTCAAAGTAATTTTTTTTGCAAATGTGTTACATTTTTACCATAGGAAACAATACTAAAATAATATGGTGTCCTTTGGGATAAGCAGCCCATATCAAATTTTTATCCAAGAAATGTATTTGATACTAGAGTTAATTAAAAAAATAAATTATAAACAGAAATTCATAATTACATCAAAAGATCCAAAAAAAGGGAAAAATAATTCAATAAAGTTCATATTTCAATACTCTCTTAGTTGCACTCATGTGCCTTATATTTTCAGGGGTTAAAAAGAAGGCAAATTTACAAAATGGATCCATGGATCACCAGTGTTCAGAATCTAATCCATGGTTGACCATCACCACTGCTTTAGAATCTGTTCTGTAGTTCAGCTGTGTCCATAGAATCTTGTGTGTAGCCATATACCTAGTGTCCATACAATTTTATCCATGGTGTAATGATGGGGGTAAGGAAACAGACAAGTGAGCCCTAAACTACCCGCCACTCAGTTCCTGCCTACTTGCAACGACCCGCCCTAGGCGACGGGGTACAACTGGGCGACGGTCCCTACGCTCAATAAGTGCACGACAGACAACAGACAAGGGTACACAGAAGCAAGGGAAAAGGGGCAGTTGCCCACGGCAACACCGTGAGCAACAAGAGTGGTGAACGAGCCGAGTCAAACCAGGAGTGTACGAGGTACCAAACGCAGAGCAGGAGAGTAGTGAACAAGCCGAGTCAAACCAGGAGTGTACGAGGTACCAAACGCAGAGCAGGAGAGTAGTCAGTAAGCCAGGGTCAATATAAAGCAGGGTCAAATGATTCAAGAAGCTGCAGCAGGGCCAGGAAACAAAACGAGAAGAATCGCAAGGAGGAACAGGAAAGGCAGGTATAAATAGACAGAGGGCGGGAGCTAGCTCCATCTGGCCAGGCTGTGATAGGCTCTCCCACTCCTAAGCCTGCCATCCTGAGTGGTGGAAGATGGAGTCAGTCTCACAGACATAGAAGCAGGTGCAGACTGATTACCTATGGGCGTGGATACAGAAGCTGTGCCTGGCAGATCCTGAACACATGGTTCACCAAAATCCCGAGAACTTGTTTATTGGTTTACCAGTGTCCAGAAAGCCTAATTGATGGTTTCCCAGTGTCCATTTAATCTAATCTAATCTAATCTAATCAATGGGTTACCAGTGCCATAGAATCTGATGTTCACAAGTGTCCATAAAATCTAAAATTCCGCAATATCTCTAGAACCTGATCCATGGGTCTCCAGTGCCATAGAATCTCATCTATGAGCCAGCAGTGCCAAAGATTTTCTTGTTTACCAGTGTCCGTAAAATTGAATATATCCTTAGAATCTAATCCATCGTACACCAGAGTCCAGAGAATCTAATAGTCATCCATATCCTTAGAATCTGATCCATGGTTTATTAGCTTCCATAGAGTCTGAATCATGGTTACCATTGCCCAGAGAATCAGTGACCAGCACGTGGGTTGGGCATTTAGTGGGCACTACTGATTAATTTAGCTTTATAAAGACATATTATCTTGGTTTTATCTTGGTGAAAGATTTCTACACTTGCCGGTGTTATGATCAGATCCTGTGGAACATACAATGAATTTATTGGCAGGCTTTTTAATATCTTAATAGAGAACATTTCTTGAGAAGTGCTTGCTCACATTCTTAGCAAGGTTTAAAACTTATACGAAAAATGAGAACAATAAAGACAAAACAATCAGAATGGGGAAAATATGAGCAATAAATGCATCTTTTGTTTTGTACAGTAGATTATAGTCTATGGACTGGAAAAAGGATGGGAAACATTAATGTATTACAAAGATGTGGTGTACACCATCATTTCATTGACCAGACAGAACAAGGCAACTTTCTGCACAATTTCCATCAGAATGAATTTATCCAATTATAGAATAAGCATTTTTGTAACAGTTAAAATCCCAATACTACCTGTCCTACTGCCTGATTCCTCACCCTGATATCTGACCACAAGCATGATACATGACTCGATTACCTGACTACGATATCTATCCCTGATTGATCCTGACACCCGACCCTAGCAATTGACCATCAGAGTGAGACTCACTTGCCAAGGTCAGACATCAGGGTCAGATATCAGAGTCAGGTATCAGAGTAATTTATCAGGATCAGGCATCAGTATCATGTATCAGAGTCATACAGATGTAGCCGTCTTTACCTTGACTTTTAACGCATTAAATAAACAACGGCTAGATCCCTTATCTTGGCTTTTCCAATGCCTTTTGTTGTGTGATATCACGCTGCAGCAAGTTATCAGAAATAAGTTTAACCCGTTAGTGACTGGCCCATCGTGTTTCTACGTCGGTCACTAACAGGCCTTATTCCGATGCCATAGACTTTTTACGTCGTGGCATCGGAATAAGTAAACAGAGCAGGGAGCTGTCAAATCTCCCTGCTCTCAGCTGCCAGAGGCAGCTGAGGGCTGGGAGCGTCCCTGCTCTGCCGTGTGAGATCGATATTAGTATCGATCTCACCCGTTTAACCCCTCAGATGCGGTGCTCAATAGCGAGCACCGCATCTGAGTTGTTTTGGAGAGAGGGAGGGAGCTCCCTCTCTCTCCAACCGACACCCGGCGATACGATCGCCGAGTGTCTGTGTCTCTAATGGCAGCCGGGGGCCTAATAAAGGCCCCCAGGTCTGACTGGAGCGAATGTCTGCTAGATCATGCCGGAGGCATGACCTAGCAGATGCCTGTCCGTGTTAAACGGACAGGCAGTAGTAATACACTGCAATATAAAAGTATTGCAGTGTATTATAAATGCGATCGCATATTATAGTCCCCTAGTGGGACTAGTTAAAAAGTGAAAAAAAAGTTCAATAAAGTTCATTTAAAAAAAAATGTGAAAAAAAATGAAAAACCCAGCTTTTCCCCTTACAAAATGCTTTACTATTAAAAAAACAAAATAAAGTTAAAAAGTTACACATATTTGGTATCGCCGAGTCCGTAACGACCCCGACTATAAATCTATTACATTATTTAACCAGCACGGTGAACGCCGTAAAAAATGTAATAAAAAACTATGGAAAAATTGCTGTTTTCTGTGAATACTGACTTTAAAAAAATGTGATAAAAAGTGATCAAAAAGTCGCATCTACTCCAAAATGGTACCAACAAAAACTACAAGTTTTCCAGCAAAAAAAGCCCTCATACAACCGCATCGGCGAAAAAATTAAAACGTTACGGCTCTTCAAATATGGAGACACAAAAACAAATAATTTTGAAAAAAAAGCGTTTTTACTGTGTAAAAGTAGTAAAACATACAAAAACTATACAAATTTGGTATTGTTGCAATCATAACAACCCACTGAATAAAGTTATTGTGTTATTTATATCACACGGTAAACGGCGTAGATTTAAGACGCGAAAAAGAGTGGCGAAATTTCAGGTTTTTTTCTATTTCCCCCCAAATAAAAGTTAATAAAAGTTAATCAATAAATAATATGTCCCCCAAAATGGTGCTATTAAAAAATACAACTTGTCCTGCAAAAAACAAGACCTACAGCTATGTCGACGCAAAAATAAAAAGGTTATAGCTCTTGGAATGCGACGATGGAAAAACGTAAAAAATGGCTTGGTCATTAAGGTTTAAAATAGGCTGGTCATTAAGGGGTTAAGATGGCTACATCTGTATATAAGAGTCAGACATTGGGGTCAGATCAGTGTCGGGTATTGAAGCCAGGCTTGCATATAAAGGTCCTCTTACATGGCCCCCGTCCTGGGCCATGTAAACGAGTGCCAATCCACGAGACAATCGTCGACATCGTTGATCGGCGCTCCTTTCACACGGAGCTATGGATGGGGACGAGCGGTCGTTACTCCGATCGCTCGTCCCCATACATTATTATCATGTCGGCAGCGCGTCTCCCTGTTTACACACCAAGATGAGCTGCCGACAACGATAATATTTTACTTTTTTTAACCAATACGATCAGCAGATGAACGAGTGTTTGCTCCTTCATCTGGTGATCGCTGCCCTGTTTTCACAGGGCAATTATCGGCAACGAGCGTTCTATGAACGAGCATTTGACGATAATTGGACGGTGTAAAAGGGCCTCAAGAGTCAGGAATCATTCTCAGGTATACTGTATCAGGATTGGGAATCAGATAAAGCTTTTAGTCAGTAAAAATTATATGACTCTCATATATGATGGTAATGTAATATGAATTACATCAAAATATGTATAATTACTTAGATGGGAATTGACAATGTTAGTCTATTTAGTGCCCACAATTAATAGAATTCCCTTGCAAATGTAAGTGTTATGAAATTAATATTGCGGAATTAGCTTCATACGTGCAATGCAAGATTTCCTACATATTATAATGATCTACATTCATTAGTAAAACAGATTTGCAGCACACTATGTAACCCACATAATGAATATCAATCAAAGGGAAGGAACACGTGATCATATGGGATCTGACCAAAAATTGTATTCATCATCTTGCTGGTCCAGCTCCCAGCTGCTCCCTGTCAGACTGGTGTAATGAAGGATATTTCCATCACAACCCTGGTCTCCAGGGTAATTACTTAGGGGGACTAAGGGCTCACAAAAACATTGCCTAGAGGTGTTGGGGGATTGCCAATACGTGCAACACCTCATTGAGTGCTCAGTGATCCCCCCAAGGATTCATGTACATACAAGCAGCCCTCCCACCCATCACAAGACACACATACTCCCTTTGAATCAGAAATCACTTAGGCATGACTAATTGGTTCTGGAGTCCCACAAGATCCCTAGAAAATGTCGTCTGAGCACAGACATGAAAATGCTGAAAAGTTAATGATTCAGCTGTAAATCTTAATTTTCTCATTTATAATTGCAAATCTCATATCGGTTTCTCTGTTATCCGCTAATCTGCCCTACGCAAAGGATATGCCCATGTTATGAAGGTTTTTATAGATAATTTACAGTGAAGCTCACTTTTGGATTATGTTAGGGAATTGCAATATGATTATCTTGTAATATCATTATATTAGGGATTTGCAGATCTATATGTTATGTCACTACAATGTGGTGCTTCGCTGTAAGGTGCACAGAAGCTAACAACCAAAGTAAGAAGAATACATTGAAAACAGAAGATTTGTCAACTCTGGAAAATAAAAGGAAAATAAATAATTGAGAGTAAAACTATTGAGCAGAAGGGACTGGGACGAGCATCTTCTTTAGCTGTTAGCTCATCATCCGACGTGGGGTGATCTGGGTATACAGAATCTTTTCCACTTCACCCTCTTGTTCGTTGTTATTGACATGACAGTGACTGGTCTATCAGATGCTTGTACTAATAAATATATTTAGAGCTGAGGACCTGACTATCAATTTATACATTACAGCTGAAGCTTTGTGTTAAGAGTCAATACTTTATATTTTTATTATATACATAGTGAACATAGTTATAGTAGGGCGGTAAGCAAGTAGGTGCAGGGCTATCATATCATCAGTTATTATCCATGTATTGGAGAATGTTCTGTTTCGGCAGATGATAAAGAATATTGTGGTGTATAAATGTAAATGTTGAATATGATTTGAATTCACACAGATAATTTATTTCTTAACGTTTTAACCTATAGTTATTGTTAAAAATGTACATACATAGATGACACTAATATCCCAGAAATAAATCCAGCAGCACTCCGGTAATCAACATTTTTATTATCGGAGTGCTGCTGGATTTATTTCTGGGATATCTACGTTGTCTTTGGATCAAGACTACTAGCTGGCACCCTTTATTATTGGACTATCCTGTTTGAAAAGTGAGTGCTGCTGTCTCTCTTTGCTAGATGACATTAATAGATAGATAGATTTTAGATAGATAAGATATTTTATAGCTATAGTAGATGTGATAGATAAGAGAGATATATTAGTTAATATTTAAATACATAGAGAGAAAAGATGATAGATAGATAGATAGATAGATAGATAGATAGATAGATAGATAGATAGATAGATAGATAGATAGATGATAGATAGATAGATAGATAGATAGATAGATAGATAGATAGATAGATAGATAGATAGATAGATAGATATGAGATAGATAGATAGATAGATAGATAGATAGATAGATAGATAGATAGATATGAGATAGATAGATAGATAGATACTATGCAGAAAAATGCAAAAAATAAATAAAATGGTGGTGAACTATAATAGATAGGCTACGTTTCGGCAGATGCAAATGCAAAGGCCACCATTGGTTTTTCACCTTGATATCCAGGAGTGATGCCTATATTTTTTGGCAAAGTATTCAATAGGATATAGCCTCTATTCTTAGGCTTGCACCCCTTTTTTCTTATATGGTGCTGATCCGGACTTTCTGGGTCAAGATGAAATCTGTCACAGACCATTTTAAAACAGAGGCATTTCTATTAAACAGGAATATGCTCATTAAGCACGATAAGCGGCGACTTGTAGTGTTTCCTTTACTATATATTGAGCTCCCTTCACAGATAACTTGGATATCAGTTCATGACCTGGTACAATGTTGGTGGCGTGGAGCCCTGTAGAGGCAGAAGATGCAGCAACATGAAGGAGTCTATAGGGAACTAGGAATGACTGTAGGGCAACAAGCAAGCACCATGCCTTCTGCTTGGCAACTAGCTGGAGCCTCATGAGTGACAGGTGATAGGTCAGTGGAAATCCCAGATTGATATTAACATAATCCATCATAATTGATGTCCAGGTCTCCCCACCAGACATGAGACAGCTGTGACATTACTGGTGCAATATTCCACAGCCCTCCCTGTACATGATGATGTCAGTTCTATCATTGAGGACTATGTTATTTAAGGCGCATGTGGGATCATTAAACTCAACCATATTCTTCATGGATTTCAGCTTTTTAGTGTCCTTTGTGTGACGGCTTCATGAATCACTTTACCATTAGTCAGAGCTGGCAGATGGTGCCAGTTATAAGAATTGTATTATTAATTCATGTCAAAATGCCCAAACTCTGCTCCCTTGGAATTGGGCGCATTATATTGGGATTATATATTTATGTTGGAGCAGCTCCTCTGTAGCCCCTGTCTCAGGTAATAAGCCCTAAATCCTGACGGAGCGGACCCGCTGACTTTGTAATAAATAGCCTCTTTCTTCATTCCCCTATATATAGTTGGGCCTTGGTGGATGTGTATATTTTATCTATGGTCAGGATGTTATTCCCCAAGCATTTGCTTCTATCTACAAGAAATGCAAACACATCACGTGGAAGCCAAGAGCTGAGCACCAGACTCCTATGTCTCAGGGACAATGAAAACCGACACTTTACTAAAAGCCTTTAGATTATGTAATGGGTTTAAGGTTCGCTTGTTCCGTCAGTTTTAACTGCCTCAGTGCTGGTCTTTAGCTAGAGACATTTAAAATATTCTAGAAATACAATTTTTTATTTTTGCTATAAAAACAAACAAACATGGGTATTCTACAGTAGTTTCAGCAGCTATTGGTTATTTTTTGCATAATAAAAAGTTAAATAATTTTCCAATATGTTTTCTTAATCAATTATTTACTGCTGTCTAGATCTCTGCTTGCTTTCAGTCAGTAGGAACCGTCATTGTTTAAAGATCTGTTTTGGTCATGTGATGATCACACAGGTGCGTGGCTCGTTACAAGACACAGCTCTGATAACCTTCTCAGGATCATAGCGGTAAAACTAAGTTCTAAAGTTAACCTATTCCCATCCCTTGTTTGAATTCAGTGACATACGTCTTTTTTCAACCGCGTGCGGTCAAAGATCATGTGCGTTTTTCAGCAAATTACCGTGGATTTTCATGGCATTTTTAGGTGCTTGCTTATTTATCGGTCAAACACGTTAAGAACATGTTTCACGTGTAATGACAGAGCAGTCAAAATAGGCATTGACCATGCGGCACACGTGAATGAGGTCTAAATCTAATGAGCGTGCAACCTGTGTGTCAATCACATGACCAGAACAGATTTTATATATACTGAAAGTAAACAATAAAGGTTTATACCTCAAGTAAAGATCATGTAAATCGAAATGGTTATACATGATGATTACAGTCTACTCGGCTTGTTTTCTCCCACTGTTCAGCCTCTGTTAGTGAGACAGAAGTTCTTACATTTTATTCCTGAACAATGAGAATAGGCAGGGTTGGGATTCAAATTTTTAACAACATGTTCCCTATTTTGCGGACAAAGACATACACGCGGGGAGGGGGGTCACAGTGTTTTGAGGTGTATCACGCCATGGAAAATTATTTTAATAATAAAATAAAACAATTCCGATATTCCTACCGTGTTTCCCCGAAAGTAAGACAGTGTCTTACTTTCTTTTTATCCCCAAAAGCCCCACTATGTCTTACTTTCGGGGTATGTCTTATATTGGAAAAAAATTGTCGAATTTTTTGCACTTTACTTTATTATTTATTATTTTTTTATTATTATGGTCTGTCCCTCAAAGGTCAAAAAAGACCTTTGGGGAACTTTATATATATTTTTTTCTTTCTTTTACACCATCTTTTCCCCTGTAACTGGAGCTGCACAGCAGCCCCAGTTACAGGGGAAATCAGCCCTCTCATAGTGACGATTGTCACTAATAGGGCTGTGCTGGGTCTTGTTAGACCCAGCAGCAGTCTGTCACTAACGGGACCCGGCGATCATGTGACCTGTCACATGATCACCGGGAGGAATAGAGACAGCGCCGCTGCTGCTGTCTCTATTCCTATACACAACGTTCATTGAACGCTGTGTAAAAACACATCGCAGAAGACAGAAGCAGCTAAAGCTGCTCCTATCCTCTCCTCAGGGTCCCCGGCAGTCACTGACAGCCGGAGACCCGACATTCAGCTGCCCGATCGCGCGGGCAGCAAGTTAAAACCCGAGCCGTAAAAAGTCTATGGCTCGGGTTTTAAGGAGGAGGCGGCATTGACAAGTGCTGGGGACGGCGCGGTAACGTATGGAGAGGGGGGCGGCGCGGAAGTGGGCAGGAGGCGGCAATACCCCCGTGTTTCCCCGAAAGTAAGACATATGTCTTACTTTCGGGGTACGGCTTATATTATCCGACCCCCCTGAAACCCCCGATACGTCTTACAATCGGGGGTGTCTTACTATCGGGGAAACACGGTAATACACCCCATATTAAAGTGGACTCTAAATAAACTCCCTGTCCAGAATGTTTTAGTGTGAATTTCCACACTATGTATATAATTACATAAGAATACATACCTACCTACCCCCACATTATATTACACTTACCGATTACGTATAGACCTATATGTGCACATTCAATATCCTAAGCGTGCTCAGCCCAATTAGTTAGAATGTGCACTGTGAGAAGGGTGGAGGACAGTGCGGCGTGCACAGTAAGCCGCGACAAATCTCCCGGCTAATGCACAGGTACGGTGCCAGAACCAAGCTCAGTATATATATATATACAGCACCAGAATCAAGATCAGTACATATATACACCACCAGAACAAAGCACAGTACCTACAGCACCAAAACCAAGCTCAGTACATATATACATCCCCAGAACCAAGCTCATTACATATATACATCACCAGAACAAAGCACAGTACATAAATACAGCACCAGAACAAAGCTTAGTACAAATATAAATCCCCAGAACCAAGCTCATTACATATATACAGCACCAGAACAAAACTCAGTACATAAATACAGCACCAGAACAAAGCTCAGTACATATATACAGCACCAGAACCAAGCTCAGTACATATATATACACAACACCAGAACCAAGATCAGTACATATATATACAGCACCAGAACAAAGCGGAAAAAAACCTGCAGCATAAACGTAAATTGACATGCGTGTGGAATTTAATTCCACAGCATGTCAATTTACACAGCGTTTTTGTTGATTTTCCGTTGTGGGTTTTCCCTATTGAGTTCAATGGGGATGCATAACCCGCAACAGAAAGCCCAGTGTTGCGACGTTTGCGGCGTATTTGCAGCAATTACGCTGGATACTTACCCAGAATGCCCTCCTTATTCCTGCAGTCCAGCCTCCTGGGATGATGTTTCACCCCATGTGACAATCACAGGCTGCAGCAGTCACATGGCCAGCATGTCATCGTAGGAGGCCGGACTACGCGCAGAGAAAACCGAGGGGGTAAGTATGAGCTCCTTCTTCCGCAGTGGATATTCCGTTCGAAAAACTGCACTACAATGTGGTACGATTTTTTTCAGACAGAATGTACTGCGGGTTCCAGGTCAGATATGCTGCGTGATTTTTACGCAGCGTATCCACCCCGTGGGGACATGGCCTTAGATTGAGGGTCAGGGAGGTGGTACATGGCATATGAAAAGGTCACCTCTTTGCCCATAGGGCACATCAGGGGCGCTGAAAGGCCTGGTGGTGTAATTGCTACCAGGTTAATGACAGTTTTTTAAATCTTTTTTTATACTGCCCATGCCTTATGCTGTCCATTGCCATGTGCATTGCTGGCTCTGTTGCTGTCTTAATTCCAACCAGTCTGGGCCAACAAGGCACATGGCCACTTAATTAAACAATGCACATGGCGAGGGACGCTGTGGGCAGTTCAGGAAAAAAACCACAAAAGTATTTAACCTGGCAGCAATTACAGCAAGGCAATAGGGTGCAGCAGGGATATGGAGGAGGGGTGTGAGTGTGTGTTGCAAAAAAAGACCATACAATCCATCATCCACCATTTTAAATTACCGTGGCCCTGAGGATCTGCACACACAGCACACAGCTCAGCCTGCAAAAAGGCGGAAAGGACTGGCCCTACCTACTCATAGGCTAAACCTGCCCCTAACACTGCCCACCGATCCAAAATTAAATTATTTCCCCGGCACCGCCCACCCGCATCCCTTCCCTGCTTCTCTGCTATTGGCTGGCAGCTTATGACATGATAAGCTGCCAGCCAATAGAAAACTAACGAAGGCAGTACTGGCAGATGCTGTTCCACTACTGCGGAACGTAATGACATGGCCACAGTGGGAGGACACAACAGGCATCTGCTGCAACTGCAAGTCACACGCTATTTATTTGAGAACCGGGTCGGCGCGCTGCATTTCAAAGGTTTTTAGAACCGGGTCGGGGTGCAGCTACTACCCGGTTCTGCGAACCAGCTATGATTTTAACAACCGGTTCGGGACAACCAGGGCGAACCGGCCGAATTCTCACCCCTGAGACTAGGGATGAACAGTGTTGTAGGCTCCCCTAGACGTAGAATAAACCATGAAAAGTCTGTGTTAGGATATAGGAAAAAAGTAGTCTTGATTCAAAATATCCCACTGTTCTGTGTTTACGGCTCTTATGCAGACTTATGTGTCTCTATAGTTACAGACTGGAAACGAACCCTGTGTAGTCTGATCCTGTAGTTACACTTTCTTCTATCTGTCCCCTAATTTTTACTAACAAGATCTTTAGAATCTTATATATAATCGGCAAGGACGTGGTGTCTGAGGCACAGTTGAGAGGACACCACGTGGTTTCCGAAGCAGTTGCACAGTTAGCTCCACCCACATCCTGACCTGCAAGAAGCCTGTGAGGAAGGAGATGTGATCTGAGTGACGGCCGTGCATTGTGCCGCTCGCTCTCTTCTCCTCCTCACAGTGCGAAGTGTATGTGAGGAGGAGAAGGAGAGTATTTTGTTGCTCCCTGTAGGAGCTGAATCCCTAATCCCCGGCCACAGCTTCGGCCGAAGCTATGGCCAGGGATTCCACTCCAGGAGAAGGCCCCGACTTCACTGTCCATATATGGACATTGAAGTCAGGGACTTCTCCTGGAGCGGTACCCCACGGGGGGGGGTGCCATCTATGGGGGGTTGCTATGCATAAGGGGGCTGTGTGTCATTACCTACAGGGGGGCTGATTGGCATTACCTACAGGGAGGCTGTGTGGCATTACCTACGGGGGGGATGTGTGTGGCATTACCTATAGTGGGTCTGTGTGGCACTATCTACAAGTGGGTCTGTATAGCATTACCTACAGGGGGGCTGTGGCAGTATCTACAGAGGGCAGTGTGTGGCATTATCTACAGATAGCAGTGTGTGGCATTATCTACAGAGGGCAGGGTGTGGCATTATCTACAGAGAGCAGGGTGTGGCATTATCTGCAGAGGGAAGTTTGTGGCAGAAAATTTACAAATGAAATTCATCCGTTTTTAAAACGGACAGGGAAAAAAACGGATGCAAAATGGGTAAAAATCGGCCATTAAAAACGGAAACACGGCCTGGAATGGAAACTGAACGAATGCAAAACGGCAGAGAAAAACGGACCAAAATGGCCAACATCCGAACCCTGTTGTGTGAATAGAGCCTTACATAGGACTGCAGATAACATCTACATTATCTGTACTCAGAGAGTTATCACTGTGTTATCTGTGGTGTTACATAGGACTGCAGGTAACATCTACTACATTATACATTTACCCTGGGTGAATAATCTATTATTCAGAAAACGCTTCCGCATTTTTCTTAGGTTTCAAATTTTGGTAATTAGGTTTTAAAATACATTTATATTATTTTATAATATCTTTTACAAATACTTATCATTCCTTTTGCTAGCAAACTCGTGTTTTCTATACTAGTGGAATATAAGGTCTTAGCTTTATCTCTTCAGAAGGAAGATACAGTGACATTTAATAAATAAACTTATATTTAAAAATGAATGTGGTCGTCTTAGTTTGGTGTTCGATAACAGCATTTGTTGCAACCCTGTCAGCTACGCCTGTCAGTCACAATGCCCCCATAAACCACAGATTTCCCCTCTGTTAGGCCTTATTCACACGAACGTGTCCATTTTGCGCACGTAAAAAATGCAGCGTTTTTCCTGCGTTGCAGTTCCGTGTGGCATCATTGTACGGTGCGTGTCTGCATTTTTTTACGCGCGAATGTCATCAGTATGTCACGCGTTTCACGTCAGCAAAATAAACTGAAGGAGGTGTTTTTCTTTTTCAAAATAATTTCTTTAGCAACTTTTGCGTGAATCACGCACAGCACACGGATGTGCGTCCATGTGCTGTCCGTGATTTTCACGCACCCATTGACTTCAATGGGTGCGTGATGCGCAAAAAACACACAAGTATAGGACATGCAGTAAGTTTCACGCAGCGGACACACGCTGCGTGAAAAACACTGAATGTCTGAATGGCCCCATTGACTTGCATAGGTCCGTGCGTTATTTTCACGTGAGTAACACAAACGTGAAATACGCTCGTGTGAATTAGGCCTTAGCCACAGATTGCCCCCATTTAACCAATAGATTGTCACCATGTTAGCAACAGATGACCCCCATGACAGCCACAGATTTACCAACCATCTCATCCAGAGACGTCCCCATGACAGCCATCGATGTCCTCCATGTCATGCCGCTCATGACATTCAAAAATGTCTCCACCCCCCCCCCCACAATGACAGCCACATATGCCAAGAGCCAAGCCCTTTCATACTACCTATCCATGTCGTGATCCAGAGAGGAAAAAACACCCTGTAAGACAATTTGCCCTGAAAGGGAATTATTTTTCCTGGCCCCTCTACAGCTTCATTGCTTTTATAGTAAAGGAGTCTTTATAACTAGTAGTTACATAACTATAGGGGGTGCAGAAGTTGCAGTTGCATCTGGGCCCTGAAGCCAGGGGGTGGGGGAAAGATCCCTCTGACCAATAAGATTTGGGTTACATATGCGCCGTAAAAACGAGCGCTGATTATCGAGGCAGCTCGTTGATTGGCGCTCGTTTTGCTCCTTTCACAAGGAGCAATGATGAGTAACATATAGGGACAAGCGGTCGTTACTATGATCACTCGTCCCAATACATTTGCATCATGTTGGCAATGCTTCTCCCTGTTTACAGGGAGATGCACTGCCGACAAAGAAAATATTTCTTGCTGCATAAACGAAATGATGAGCCAATGAACGAGCGCTTACTTGTTGATTGGCTGATCATTGCCAAGTTCATATAAATGCTAGTTTGCCCGATCATTGGCCTGTGGAAAGGGGCCCTTACTCTCAGTCTGATGTGCGGCACTCCTGAGCACTGAGACAATTAAAAGCAATAATACTTAGGACACCCATGGCACTGAGTAAAACACCTTAGAACTGTGCCCCTTCTGCCCAGTCCTAACGATGCCACTAAGCCAGAGTTAACCAAGTATGAGACTCCTCTGATTAAAAATCTAACCCACAGCCCAATCTGTTTGACTATACAGTACACTATCCCAAAATACTAAGTAACATCTAATCTGCACTCTTGCTTTGAAGACATCATGACATTTTCTATAAATTAATGTTTAGATATATTATGTACCCAGGGTAGAGAGCGTGATGACCAAAAATGGCTGCAAAGCATTAAAGTTAAATGTGATGATTTAAAGAGCGTATATCATTTCCTCGGCTTGACAGAGTATCCATTCTACAATAATGCCGCCACTCGTCTAAGCAATGTAGTATCCTGCAGACAGCCCCGTACTCTTGGGATAGCTGGTCTATGTGCAAAAGCAGATTAGAAAAATATAAATGTATCTATAAATGTATCTACGATGATTAATGTTGTTTCTATGAATCATCTGCAGGAAACAAATCAGGGAATATGCAAATTAGTCAAATCAAACTGCACTATATGTTAAACTTTTGAATGGGGATATGTGCATTTAACGGATTTTATTTCAAATTGTCTTTCCTATTAATGTGTAAGAATATGATATTTTATCCTACTAATACTTGTAATGTATCTCAGTTACAAAATGGAAACTTTGCAAAATGTGCATCAATTAAAAAGTAGGCTAGGAGTAATGGTCTGCTAGCCAACAAGAAGAACTTCATATACCATCAGACTGGCATTATTAGGAAGCCGTATTCGATCTGTCTATTTGTATCACCTGAAAGCGGGGATTGGAAGTTGAGGTGCTGCAGAGTCATAAGTCTCAGGGGCTAAGAGGGCCAAATGGCACTGCACTCTAAGCCCATTGTGTGCTGGGGCCTGATGCAGCAGTCAGTGGGGATCTGGGGCAGGCCCTGAAGAGAAGCCAGGGGCGGTGAGTAAATATCCTTTTTCTTTTATGCCTAATCGGGGTCAGATGTATGGGCCAGGAGTTCATGATGTATGGGCCTGGAGTCCATGATAGCGGTCCATGTTGGGGGGTTCCATGCTGGTGGGTGTCCATGCTGCAGAGTCCATGATGTGGAGTCCTTGATGGATGGTCCATGCTGGGAGGACCCAATTCAAAAGGGCTTGTGAAGCAGTTTGCCCAAACACAGAGACAGCTGTACGGTTGCTAAATAAAAGATGCATAGTCCTCTCCAAATATTGCTCTAACTGCTTTATCAGAGATCAGTGCAGGATAGGAAGAAGCAAAACATGATCAGCCTGAGAGAGACAACGCTGCAGCCTGGAAAACAGGGGTGTAGCTATAGAGGGTGCAGAGATAGCAGATGCACCCAGGCCCTGGTGCCTGTGGACAGGGCCAATTCTAGCTTTTATGCTGCCTGAGGCGAAAATTAAAATGGCGCCCCCCATATTTTGATTGACATCCCCTGGCTGCTCTACATAACTAGTAGCCCCCTCCAACTCTTGCAGATGCACCGTTGACTTGTACTGGCATGCGCGGTGCAGCCGGGCAGAATACACCTCGCTGCACGGTGCATGCCCAAGTAGTACAAGGCAATGGCGCATCCGAGAAAGTTGGAGGAGGCTGGTAGTGATGTATAACAGCTAGAGGGATGTCAATCAAACATTCAAATGTGGGCTTGGAGGCAGGACTATGTGACTCTTCAGGACAGTGGCACTGCCCCATGATCCTTCAATGAGTAATTAGCATTTAGTGTGCGCCATTTTAAAAGTTGATTTAATATATTTTGCTGCATCTGAAAAAAACATACAGGGGAATATTTGGAAATATTGTCAGGTCATCTATTACCACATGGTGGAGGTTCAAGGAGTTAAAATTACCTGACAGGTTCCCATTAAATATACAATGAATTGAAAATAATTCAATCTGCCCTGCAATTTTGGTATTATAAATATATTCTATATAATTACAGCTCCAGAACCAAGCCCTGACATATATGGCTCCAGAACCAAGCTCAATACATAGATACAGCACCAGAACCAAGCTCAGTACATATATACAAGACCAGAACCAAGCTCAGTACATATATACAAGACCAGAACCAAGCTCAGTACATATATACAACACCAGAACCAAGCTCAGTGTATATATACAGCACCAGAACAAAGCTCAGTACATATATACAGCTCCAGAACCAAGCTCAATACATAAATATAACACCAGAACCAAGCTCAGTACATAAATACAACAGCAGAGCTAAGCTCAGTACATATATACACTACCGTTCAAAAGTTTGGGGTCACCCAGACAATTTTGTGTTTTCCATGAAAACTTACACTTATATTTATCAAATGAGTTGCAAAATGACTAGAAAATATAGTCAAGACATTGACAAGGTTAGAAATAATGATTTTTATTTGAAATAATAATTTTCTCCTTCAAACTTTGCTTTCGTCAAAGAATGCTCCATTTGCAGCAATTACAGCATTGCAGACATTTGGCATTCTAGCTGTTAATTTGCTGAGGTAATCGGGAGAAATTTCACCCCATGTTTCCAGAAGCCCCTCCCACAAGTTGGATTGGCTTGATGGTCACTTCTTGCGTACCATACGGTCAAGCTGCTCCCACAACAGCTCTATGGGGTTGAGATCTGGTGACTGCGCTGGCCACTCCATTACAGATAGACTACCAGCTGCCTGCTTCTTCCCTAAATAGTTCTTGCATAATTTGGAGGTGTGCTTTGGGTCATTGTCCTGTTGTAGGATGAAATTGGCTCCAATCAAGCGCTGTCCACAGGGTATGGCATGGCGTTGCAAAATGGAGTGATAGCCTTCCTTATTCAAAATCCCTTTTACCTTGTACAAATCTCCCACTTTACCAGCACCAAAGCAACCCCAGACCATCACATTACCTCCACCATGCTTGACAGATGGCGTCATGCACTCTTCCAGCATCTTTTCAGTTGTTCTGCGTCTCACAAATGTTCTTCTGTGTGATCCAAACACCTCAAACTTCGATTAGTCTGTCCATAACACTTTTTTCCAATCTTCCTCTGTCCAATGTCTGTGTGCTTTTGCCCATATTAATCTTTTCCTTTTATTAGCCAGTCTCAGATATGGCTTTTTCTTTGCCACTCTGCCCTGAAGGCCAGCATCCTGGAGTCACCTCTTCACTGTAGACATTGAGACTGGCGTTTTGTGGGTACTATTTAATGAAGCTGCCAGTTGAGGACCTGTGAGGCGTCTATTTCTCAAACTAGAGACTAATGTACTTGTCTTGTTGCTCAGTTGTGCAGCGGGGCCTCCCACTTCTCTTTCTACTCTGGTTAGAGCCTGTTTGTGCTGTCCTCTGAAGGGAGTAGTACACACCGTTGTAGGAAATCTTCAGTTTCTTGGCAATTTCTTGCATGGAATAGCCTTCATTTCTAAGAACAAGAATAGATTGTCGAGTTTCACATGAAAGCTCTCTTTTTCTAGCCATTTTGAGAGTTTAATCAAACCCACAAATGTAATGCTCCAGATTCTCAACTAGCTCAAAGGAAGGTCAGTTTTATAGCTCCTTTAAACAGCAAAACTGTTTACAGCGGTGCTAACATAATTGCACAAGGGTTTTCAAGTGTTTTCTAATCATCCATTAGCTTTCTAACACAGTTAGCAAACACAATGTACCATTAGAACACTGGAGTGATGGTTGCTGGAAATGGGCCTCTATACACCTATGTAGATATTGCATTAAAAACCAGACGTTTGCAGCTACAATAGTCATTTACCACATTAACAATGTATAGAGTGTATTTCTGATTAATTTAATGTTATCTTCATTGAAAAAAAGTATGCTTTTCTTTCAAAAATAAGGAAATTTCTAAGTGACCCTAAACTTTTGAACGGTAGTGTACAGCACCAGAACAAAGCTCAGCACATATATATAGCATCAGAACCAAGCTCAGTACATATATATACAGCACCAGAACCAAGCTCAGTGTATAAATACAACACCAGAACTAAGCTCAATACATAAATACAGCACCAGAACAAAGCTCAGTACATACATATAGCACCAGATCCAAGCTCAGCACATATATGCAACTCCAGAACCAAACTCAGTACATAAATATTACAGCAAGACAAATACAGATCAATGGTAAGGATATGCTGGGAGTTACTGTTTCACAAAAACAAAAATCATACCAACTATCATCTCACTGTAGATCATACAGTGACTACAGTAGTGATTAGAGGCAGAATAAACATTTACATTAAGTTACTCACCGGTGACAATCTCAGATTCTAGTTGTTCTTTTTCTCTTTTCTTCTCCATCCGGTCCAGACTTCTATGATGACTTCTCTCGGCCATGGCCCATTTCTGCAGTTTGCCGCTCAGATGTCTTGAGCTTCTCACTTTTCAAACATTTTTGCACCTATAAACAAAGATAAAATGCTCATGATGCCACACACTAAACACATGCTCATGATGCCACACACTGTGTCCCACACACACAGTGCTCCCTGTAGAAAGTGCCCTCATAGAGCCTCCTGTAGATAGTGCACCCCATAGATAGTGCCCTACATAGATCCCCCTGTGGATAGTGCCCTACATAGACCCCCCTTTGTAGATATTGCCCCATATATAGCTCTCCCTTTAGATAGTGCCCTACATTTAGCCCCTCTGTAGATAGTGCCCCACTATAGCTCTCCCTATAGATAGTGCCCTACATATAGCCCCTATAGATCGCGCCCTACATATAGTCCCCCTGTATATAGTGCCCCATATATATCCCCCTTAAAATAGTGCTCCACATATAGCCCCCCTGTATATAGTGCCTCACATATAGCCCCCCTGTATATAGTGCCTCACATATAGCCCCCTGTATATAGTGCCCCACATATAGCCCCCCTGTATATAGTGCCTCACTTAGTCCCCCTGTATATAGCTCCCTACATATAGTCCCCCCATTGTAGATAGTTTCCTAAATATAGCCCCCTCTATAGATTGTGCCCAACATATAACCCTCCCCTCCCGTCCTGTAGATAATGCGACTCACACTTTGTAAAGAAAAAAAAAAAAACTTTACATGCTCACCAAATCCCGTTTCCACACCGTCCTGTGGCAATGCAGGCCTGCTCTCTTTTGAGCTGGTCGGCTGGGGCTGAACGATGAAAGCGACACGATGACGTCATACGTCATCACGCTTGCTTCGTTAAAAGGCGCTGGCTGGCAGGGCAAAATGACTTGCCCCGCTAATCAGCGACTTTCAACAACGGAAGAGGCACGCGTCGTTGAAAGGCGCTGATTGGCGGGGCAAGTCATTCTGTCCTGCCCTTCAGCGTCATTGTAATGCGCTGAATGATCGGACACGGAATGTGCCCGGCGATTCAGCGCTTATGCATGTAATTGTATCTGCATCATATAGACCCAACTACAATTAGTGCAGGAGGGGGTGGTGGCGGCTGGTTTCAGTGGCGCCGCCACCCCCTCAGAGAGGCAACAGGCCGCCGCCTGAGGCGAGATGTTCATCTCGCCTCATGGACGGTGAGGCCCTGCCTGTGGGGGCCCAAAGCCCCATCTGCCTCATAAGTATTATAAATGGCACATGGTAGATGGGGGTCCTGTTATAGGTTTTGCATTGGGGCACAAGAGCTTCAAGTTACGCCTCTGGAGCGGAGTGTTTTTGCCCCATCATTTAAGCGATAGTTGGGGGCCTCACTACCCAGACCCCCACCGATCAAAACTTCTGACATGTCTCTATGACATATCAAAAGTTTTCTGAAAATACAGTTACTCTTTAAAGCTTCCAATTGACTTCAATGAGAATTAGCGCTGTTAGTGCATACAAGCTATTTTGTATGTAGATGCAATTAAATGACACATCGCATTAAAAAAGCGCCATATCAATTCTAGACGCATTTGACAAAAATGCAACAAATTTTCCCCATTGAAGCAAATGGGAGGCTTTAAAACGCTGCCAAATAATGCTTGCTTGCTGTTTTGAGTGTTTTTGCATATGGAAAAGCGCACATTATATGCGGCATATATTTTTTGGCCATTACATTTTTAAATATACCACGTAGGTACTAAGGCCCCATGCACACGAACGTAAAAACGCCCGTAATTACGGGCCGTAATTACGGCACGTTTTTACGGGCCCATGGACTTCTATTGGCCACGGGTACCTCCCCGTATGCTTACGGGAAGGTGCCCGTGCCGTTGAAAAATATAGAACATGTCCTATTTCAGGCCGTAATTACGGCACGGGCAGGCCCATAGAAGAAAAAGTTGTTGTGAAATCCCATAAGAAAAATGATCACGTTTGGATTGAAGGGATATCCCAGGATTTAAATTTGATTACTTATCCTAAGGATAGGTTATAAATATTTAATTGCTGGGGGTCTGAGCTGCAGTACTAGGCACAGACACCCATACAGACGAGCCGCTGTGTCTATGTACACAACAAATGGTACACCTTCATTCTGCCTATTTGCGGGGGTCCTGATTCAGATCCCTGCCATTAAATTATTGATGTATTCTCCTATGGATCGGGGTGGACAACCTGTTTTGCATTCCTTTAAAAAAAACCACAATAAAATATTATATTTATAAATACTATCATAAATGAAATATTGCAGCTGTAGAACACATTATCCTTCATATGCTGGATGTGTGTATTATATTATAGTGTTGGCACTCAAAAAAAAAACAAGAAAGCATCAAAACCTGCTATGAACATGCTTCTCGTGATGTCATGATATCGTTCTAACATATTATAACATCATCAAGCCTATAAGTATGTCTCACACCTTGACAAATGTGTCAGTCTTATCCCTTGTACAATTCTTTCTATTACTAGATCATTGATAACATCTGCTGCCCGGGCCCGTTACCATCAATAGAGGTAAGTGCTTTGCAGTAATTATATTTTCATTACAAAACTATTCTAGAATGAAGTGAATACTAAACTTAATTTTATTTTTTACTTAGGACCAACAAGAACAACAATGGTAACACCTAGTTAATCTATAATAACATCAGGATTAACAACATTAAAACCATCTATAATAACATAATCTAAAATACCATCTATAATAACATCTATAATAGAATTTCGATAGTATCTTACATTCTCATAAAGACTCCTCTATAGATAAAACCTCAGTTTAAAAAACAGGAGAAAGATTTGGTAAGTTTCATGTTAATAGATGTAACATTTTCATGGTTGGAGTAAAACGCTTCGATGTGTGGGGTCGCAGTTTGGTTTCTATTGGGTAATTATGTGTATTCTCTGTGAGTTTTTGCCTTTTTTAAATGTCCTTATTCATTTCCATTTTCTTCTGTGTTTTTTTTTGCTTATTTAAAACGTTTCATTCTTTAAAAGAATCTGACTATTCTAGTGCCTAAAGACCTGAAAATGGAGAAATATTAGAAAAAATTTCAGCTCATGTCATTCAAGGTTGCAGTCATGGCTGGACTGCCGATCTGGGAAACACCAGATGGGCCATTGTCTGCAATGGGCCGCTCTCCTCCAGGCTTCTGTAGATCCTCCAACTCCTCTCTGACTTGTCTCTGCGTGGGTGAGTCAGTCACCCAACCCCTGCAGTCTCGGTTGTGGAGAGAGGAGGGAGGGATTGCTGGATGAAACTGTATGTTAGAGGGAGCTGAAGGGATGATGGGTATGGCCGCGGTCACGGACCGTCGACATTATTTACCCGCCAACGGCTGCTACTGCTGGCCTGTGAGCCCTTGCCGGCGTCTCCCTCCTCTGAGACGCCAGCACACAAGACTGTCCTCGGCTGCTGCTGTGCGTAGGGTGCCTTAAAGGGCCAGCACGTACACCAGAATTAGGCTCCCTATCCAATCCCTACTTACCCAACTGTATAAAAAGGACCCTGCCCTCTTCCTCCTTGCCTGAGCGTTGCTGTGTCTACCCATGTTAGTCTTTGCAAATGGTCCCTTAGTTGTATGCTGTATCCAGAGTTCCCGTATCACGTAACCCGTATTCAATAATTGTGTTTGTTCCAGTGCGTGTCGGAGTTAAGAGTACCATCTGTGCCAAGTATCATCTGTGCCAAGATTTATCTGTGTCAAGTGTCTGTTACGCCACGTGTTGCTACGCCATGTGTCTGCTACGCCTAGTGTCTGCCACTCCGAGTCTTTGCCAAATCATCTATCCAGGACCAGGTACTCCTGTCCTAGAGACTGTTAGTGACTATTGTTTGGCCAGCTGCTACTCTGCTGTGTCAGAGTGGCCTAGTGGGTCCACATACCTCTTTAGCTGTGACAGTATGCTCAGGCCATGGATCACGTTGGTCAACCTAAAAGTGCGGTCCAGATGATGCAAGCGGACATGCGTAGCCTCCAGCCATGCCAGGATCTGCTTCTACAGGCGGTAAATTCCATAATTACTCGTTTGGATCTTCCATCTATACCTCCTCTGGCTGCTCCCGCTGCTCCACCACCTGCTATCCCTCCTGCCTGCCTTGGGTCTACAATTTTGTTGTGTCTACCTGCTCACTACGACAGGGATCCTAAGACTCGTAGAGGCTTCATCAATCAGTGTACGATCCACTTCAAGTTACGTACTCATCTCTTCCCCTCTGACGAGGCCAAGGTCGCTTTGATTATTTCTCTCCTCTCTGGCAAAGCCCTGGCATGGGTGCACCCATCTTGGAACGAGAGGGTCCGGAGTTCTCTGATTTGCCACTGTTTCTTGAGACTTTTCGCACAGTATTCGAGGAACCGGGTCGAACATCCTCTGCAGCTACCTCACTGCTGTCCCTCAATCCAGTAGAGTCAACTGTAGGGGAGTATGCCAACTCCCTCCGTAAACTGGCAGTTGAGCTGGCTTGGAATAATAAGGCTATGGTGGCGACTTTCTGGCAGGCCTTCCATATAAAAGGATGAACTGGCAGCTCGAGAGCTTCCTGCTACCGTGATTGCCCTGATACTTCTGTCAATCTGGATAGATATGACGATACAAGAGTGTACTTTAGAAGTTTGTCGGGAGAAGAGGTACATTGTTGACTGGCACCCAAATTTCAAAGGCCCTTACTGCCCTGTTCTGCTGCACACCTGGAGGAGCCTATGCAGGTAGACAGACCCCAATTGTCCGACCAGGAACAGCTATGCAGACGTTCTACTGATTTAGGTCTGAATTGTGGCCATAAGGGACATTTCGGGGGCCAATGCCTGCAAAAGTCGGGAAACTCATGCACCTAGGCTTGATTGGAGAGACAAACCTAGGGGAATCTTCCGCGACTGCTAAATTCTCTCCCAGACTTTCTACTGTGTTGTCTATCATCTCTGGTGAAGGATCGCACTTTGTACCTGCTTACTTGGATTCTGGAGCGGCTGCAAACGTCATCCAGCAGGACTTAGTAGACCGTCTCCACTTGGCTACTGTTCCCCTAGAAAAACCTCTAGCGGTCACTTCCATTGATAGACAACCTCTGCCAGACCCTATCTTGTCTATCACGAAACCACTGGGACTACAGATAGGAGTTCTTCACTCGGAACCAATAACTTTCTATGTCCTATCCAAAGCAATAAACCCTATCCTGCTGGGATTGCCATGGCTTCACCAGCACACTTTAGTTCTTGATTGGAATTCTGGAGAGGTCCTCCAAAGAGGTCCCCAATGTCTTCAATGCTGTCTGCCTCAGGTTCGTCCCGTTCTTTCTCCACTACCAGAGGTCCTTTCTCCTCATCGTCCCTACGATTGTCCTATTGAGTTGCTTCCTGAAGTTTCACCTCCTCGTGGACGGGTTTATCCTGTCTCCTTGCTTGAAACCCAGGCCATGTCGGAGAATGTCAAGAAGAACCTGGAGAGGAGGTTCATCAGAAAATCTTCTTCACCAGCCAATTCTGGATTCATCTTTGAGAAGAAAAAACATGGATCACTCCGACCGTGTATCGATTATGGTGGGGTAAACTTAATCACAGCAAATAAACAAGTACCTCTTGCCAATTATCTCTGAGCTCTTCGTTAGGATTCGTGGAGCCAAGATTTTCACAAAGCTGAATCTACGCGGGGCCTATAACCTGATCCGTATTCGCAAGGGTGATGAATGGAAGAACGCATTCAACATCCGAGACGGTCACTAAGAGTATCTCGTAATGCCCTTTGGACTGTGCAACACTTCAGCGGTGCTTCAGGAGTTTGTAATCTACATCTTCCATGATCTTCTGTATGTCTGTGTGGTGGTTTATCTGGACAACATCTTGATTTTCTCACTTGATCTGACGACGAATCTGTAGCATGTTCGTCAAGTCCTGTCGCGTTTAAGGGGTAACAGCTTATATGCTAAACTTGAGAAGTGCATATTTGAAAGAAAATTTTTGCCCTTCCAGGGCTATATTATCTCTGATCATGGTCTACAAATGGATCCGGAGAAAGTGAAGTCCACCTTGGAGTGGCCACGTCCTCAAGGGCTCCGAGCCATACAGAGATTTCCAGGATTCGCTAATTTTCTTCGACAGCTCATCTAAAATTTCTCGTCACTAACTTTATCAGCTCTTACCAAGAAGGGAGTGAATGCTAAGGACAGGACCCCTGAGGCAGAGTCAGCATTCTCTAACCCCAAAAGCGCCTTCACCTTTGCTTCCGTTCTTCATCATCCTGATGTGACACAACAGTTTTCATTGGAGGTTGATACCTCTTCCATTGGTGCTGGAGCACTCCTGTTTCAAAAGAAATCCAAGGGTAAGGCACTGTCATGTGGATTTTTCTCCAAACTCTTCTCTCATGCAGAGCACAACTATTCTATTGGGGATCGAGAATTACTCGCCATCAAGTTAGCCTTAGAAGAGTGGAGACACCTGCTGGAGGGGGTTGCTGATCCCATCATCATCTTCACAGATCACAAAAATCTTACTCATCCACAGTCTGCACAACTACTGAACCCACGTAAAGCCAGATGACCATTGTTCTTTGCCAGATTTAAATTCCTGCTTTATTTTCGTCCAGCGGATAAAAACATTATAGCCAATGCTCTGTCCTGGTCGTTTGAGACTAATGACTCTGAAGAAAGTCCTCTGCAAATCAAGAACATTCCTCATGGAAAGATTTTTGTTTGTCTTGCTGACAGGAGAAGAATTCTTCGATGGGGACATAATTCCAAGCCGGGCACTCTGGTGTTCGTAATACTTGGGACTTTATTGCTCGTCACTACTGGTGGCCTACGCTACCGAAAGATGTCTTGGACTGTTTCTTCCTGTACAAACTGTGCCCAAAACAAGGCTACTCATTCTAAACCTGCTGGCCTGGTCCTACCTCTGCCAGTTCCTGATGCTCCCTGGCAACACATAGCCATGTATTTTATTACTGACCTCCCCTTGTCACGATCTGTGGGTATTGTGGACCCACTGGGTCGTACCGCCTTGACAGTATGGCAGAGGGCCAACAGGATACAAGTCAAAGTCTATAGTTCGTATAGGTGTATCTGTGGTAACTTCAGACTGTAGCAGGATAGGCTCGGATGGGAACTTGGCAGCAGGCAGACACCAGGCGTGGTGTAACAAGACAGGCGTAGTATACAGCACAACACGACTCCAACTCTACACGGCACTGGAACAAGATAGCACAGGATACAGGGTACAGGTAGCAGGAACGGGAACACTGTAACTGGAAAACACTCAAGGGACTATTCGCAAAAACAGACACGGGTAAGTAGAAACCACGCTCAGGCAATGAAGGAAGAGGCAGGGCCCTTCTTATAGTCCAGGGAGATCTGGGAGCAACCAGCTCAAACTCACACATGTGTGTGCTCTTGCTCATTGAGGCTGGGAATGAGCTTGAGCGCTCACCCTAGTGGTCACTGCAGGACAGGACGGCTGCATGTGCTGGCAGCTTTGGGGAGGACGACGTCTGCAGGAAGATAGGAGTCTGCGGTCTGCAACCGTGGACGTTTCCCCCCCTTCTTCTGGATGTACTACGCTCTGGGTCTTTGTGGACTGCTTCTCCAAGATGCCACATTTCGTTCCTTTAACCAGCCTCCCCTCTGCTCCTCATCTAGCAAGTTTGTTCATCCAGCACATCTTTTGTCTGCATGGTCTCCCCGGCTCTATATTGTGTCAGATCGGGGTGTACAATTCACATCTAAGATCTAGAGAGCCCTATATAGTCTCTTGGATGTGAAATTGGACTTTTCTTCCGCCTAGCACCCGCAGTCTAATGTCCAAGTTGTAAGGATCAACCAGGTACTTGAGAATTATCTTCCTCATTTCGTTTCAGTTCAACAGGGCAATTGGGTACAGCCTCTGCCATGAGCCAAATTCTCCTACAACAATCATACTTGTGAATCTACTGCTTCTTCTCTGTTCTTCATTGCGTACAGTCAACATCCACGTGTTCCTCTTCCTGTGCAAGCTACGTCTCCAAGTGCTTGCAGCCAATTCTTCCTTCTGAGGTTTTCTTCAATCTGGCAGCAAACTAAGTCTGTGATCCCTCAGGCAGTGGATCGCATGAAGAGATATGCAGATAGGAGAAGAAAAATTCCTCCTCAGTTTTCTCCTGGAGTCAAGGTCTGGTTGTCCTCCAGAAACATTCGCCTGAAGATCCCTTCCCACAAATTCACTCTCAGATAAATCAGTCCCTTCGAGGTTTTGCAACAGATAAAACCCTGTATCCTATAAGCTTCGACTACCTCCTATCCTCAAAATCCCCAACTCATTTCATGTTTCACTCCTAAAGCCTGTGGTCCGGAACCGATTCAGAAAATCCCCTGGTTCTACAGTTGCTCCCTGCGGTTCTTCTGAAATCTTTGAAGTAAAAGAGATCCTGGATTACAAGAGGGTAGGAGGGAGGACCTTTTACCTGGTGGACTGGAAAGGATTTGATACTGAGGGGAGGTCATGGGAGCCTGAAGAGAATGTCTCTCATCAAGAGATTCCTCTCACACTCTGGACCTAAAAAGAGGTGGTGTAAGGGGGGGGGTACTGTAATGGCTTCAGTTGCAGCCGCGACCGCAAGCCTGTGAGCTCTTGCCGGTGTCTCGCTCCTCCTAGATGCCGACACACAAGACTGTCCTCGGCTGCTGCTTCAATGCATAGGGTCGGGAGCGCGCGCGCACCAGAATTAAGCTCCCTATCCAATCCCTACTCACCCCCTATATAAAAAGGACCCTGCCCTTTTCCTCCTTGCTTGAGCGTTGTTGTGTCTACCCATGATAGTGTTTGCTAATGGTCCCTCAGTTGTATCCTGTATCCAGAGTTTCCATATCCCGTATCCAATAATTGTGTTTGTCCCAGTGCGTAATCTAGAGTCGGAGTCAAAAGTATCATCTGTGCCAAGTGTCATCTGTGCCAAGTATATGCTACGCCATGTGTTGCTACACCACGTGTCTTTCTATGCCGAGTCTTTGCCAAATCATCTATCCAGAGACTAGTAGTGACTATAGTTTGGTCAGCTGCTTCACCGCTATGGTGGAGCGGACTAGTGGGTCCACATACCCTCTTAGCTGTGAGAGATGGAAATTATGTTTTTTACATGGGACTGTATGTTGGAGGGGGCTGAAGGGAGGGGAAAGATGCTTTACACATAATACTGTATTTGGAAGCGGATAAAGGGAGAGGAGTGATCCTTTTTCACATTGTAATGTAGGTTGGAGTGGGCTAAATGGATGGGAGTGATGTTTTGAACATGGGACTGTATGTTGGAGGGGCTAAAGAGAGGGGAATAATGTTTTTACATGGGACTGTATTTTGGAGGAGGCTGAAGGGAGGGGAAGGATGTTTTGCACATAGGACTGTATGTTGAACGAGGCTTAAAGGAGGGAAGTGATGTTTTTTTTTACATGGGTGTAAAGGATCTGCCAGGCACAACTTCTGTGTATACGCCCATAGGTAATCAGTCTGCACCTGAGTCTATGTCTCTGAGACTGACTCCATCTTCCACCACTCAGGATGGCAGGCTTAGGAGTGGGAGAGCCTATCGCAGCCTGGCCAGACGGAGCTAGCTCCCGCCCTCTGTCTATTTATACCTGCCTTTCCTGTTCCTCCTTTGCTTGTGATTCTTCTCGTGTGGTTTTCTGGCCCTGCTACAGCTCCTAACTATTTGACCCTGCTCCATACTGACCCTGGCTTACTGACTACTCTCCTTCTCTGCGTTTGGTACCTCGTACACTCCTGGTTTGACTCGGCTCGTTCACCACTCTTGTTCTCACGGTGTTGCCGTGGGCAACTGCCCCATTTCCCTTAGCTTTGTGTACCCTTGTCTGTTCGTCTTGTGCACTTATTGTGCGTAGGGACCGTCGCCCAGTTGTACCCCGTCGCCTAGGGCGGGTCGTTGCAAGTAGGCAGGGACAGAGTGGCGGGTAGATTAGGGCTCACTTGTCTGTTTCCCTACCCCCATCATTACATAATCACAAGCCCATATACCTAGTCTACCCTGGTCCCTGACACTACTATGGACCCCCTTGTGCCCCTCACCTCACCTCTTGAACCCCACCTCAAGTTGCCTGACCGGTTCTCAGGGGACCGGAGGACTTTTCTCTCCTTTCAGGAGAGTTGTAGGCTCTACTTTCGCTTAAAGCCTCACTCCTCAGGTTCTGAGAGCCAGCGGGTGGGTATAATTATGTCCCGACTCCAGGAAGGGCCCCAAGAGTGGGCCTTCTCCTTGGCTCCTAACGCCCCTGAACTTTCCTCCGTTGATCTTTTCTTTTCTGCTCTCGGACTCATTTATGATGAGACTGACAGGACTGCCTTTGCCGAGAGTCAGTTGGTGACCTTACGTCAGGGTAAGAGACCTGTTGAGGAGTATTGTTCTGACTTTAGGAAGTGGTGCGTAGCTTCTCGGTGGAATGACCCTGCCTTAAGGTGCCAGTTTAGGTTGGGTCTGTCGAACGCCCTGAAAGACCTGCTAGTTAGCTATCCCTCTTCTGACTCCCTAGACCAGGTTATGGCTTTAGCGGTACGACTTGACCGACGTCTCAGGGAACGACAACTTGAACGTTTTTGTGTTTTCCCCTCTGACTCCCCCATGATGCCTCCCAAGGTCCCGTTGCTTCGCTCTTCCACGGAAGACTCGGAGGTACCTATGCAACTCGGGGCCTCCGTGTCCCCCCGACAACGTAGAGAGTTCCGCAGGAAGAATGGTCTCTGCTTCTATTGTGGGGATGACAAGCATCAAGTGAACACCTGTCCTAGGCGTAAGAATAAGCAGCCGGAAAACTTCCGCGCCTAAGTGATCATCGGGGAGGTCACTTGGGCGCACAGGTATTTCCCGTAAATATGAAACGTAATAAAATCTTGCTTCCCTTTCAGGTCTCTTTTGGTGGTAGGTCTGCCACTGGCATTGCCTTCGTGGATTCAGGGTCTTCTGCTAATATCATGTCTGTGGAATTTGCTATGTCTCTAGCTATGCCTTTGATTGATTTGCCTAAACCTGTCCCGGTAGTGGGTATCGACTCCACTCCTCTTGCTAAGGGTTATTTTACACAGCATACCCCTGTTTTTGAACTCCTTGTTGGCTCCATGCATTTGGAGCAGTGCTCTGTACTGTTGATGCAGGGATTATCGTCCGATTTGGTTTTAGGCCTTCCCTGGTTGCAGTTGCATAATCCCACGTTTGACTGGAATACTGGGGAGCTTACCAAATGGGGTAATGAATGCTTGACTTCATGTTTTTCTGTTAATTCTATTTCTCCCCCTGAGGAGGTGAACACGCTACCTGAGTTTGTTCAGGACTTCGCTGATGTTTTCTCTAAGGAGGCCTCCGAAGTGTTACCTCCTCATAGAGAATACGATTGCGCTATCGAATTGGTACCAGGAGCTAAGCTCCCTAAGGGTAGGATATTTAATCTTTCTTGTCCCGAACGTGAAGCCATGAGGGAGTATATCCAGGAATGCCTAGCCAAGGGTTACATTCGGCCCTCTACTTCTCCGGTAGGTGCTGGCTTCTTCTTCGTAGGGAAGAAGGATGGTGGTCTTAGGCCATGCATTGACTACCGTAACTTGAATAAGGTCACTGTAAGGAACCAGTATCCCCTTCCATTGATTCCTGATCTCTTTAATCATGTTCAGTGGGCCCAATGGTTCTCTAAGTTTGATCTACGGGGGGCGTATAACCTTATCCGCATCAAAGAGGGGGATGAGTGGAAGACTGCGTTTAACACGTCCGAAGGTCATTTCGAATACCTCGTCATGCCCTTTGGGTTGTGAAATGCTCCCGCGGTCTTCCAGAATTTCATAAATGAGATTTTAAGAGATTACCTGGGGGTATTTCTTGTAGTGTACCTTGATGACATACTGGTGTTTTCCAAGGACTTGTCCTCCCACATTGAGCATGTCAGGAAGGTGCTCCAGGTCCTTCGGGAAATCAAACTGTTTGCGAAAACCGAAAAATGTGTGTTTGGGGTCCAGGAGATACCATTTTTGGGTCAAATCCTCACTCCTCATGAATTCCGCATGGACCCCGCCAAGGTCCAGGCTGTGGCGGAATGGGTCCAACCTGCCTCCCTGAAGGTGTTACAGTGTTTCTTGGGGTTCGCTAATTATTACAGGAGATTTATTGCTAACTTCTCGGTCATCGCTAAGCCTCTTACGGACCTCACTCGCAATGGTGCTGATCTCCTCCACTGGCCTCCTGAGGCTGTCCAGGCTTTTGAGGTCCTTAAGAAGTGCTTTATCTCGGCCCCGGTGCTGGTTCAGCCCAACCAAATGGAGCCATTTATCGTGGAGGTTGACGCATCCGAGGTGGGAGTGGGGGCTGTCTTGTCCCAGGGTACCAGGTGCCTTACCCATCTCCGTCCCTGAGCCTACTTCTCCAGGAAGTTTTCGCCCACTGAGAGTAACTATGATATTGGCAACCGCGAACTCTTAGCCATTAAATGGGCATTTGAAGAGTGGCGCCACTTCCTGGAGGGGGCTAGGCACCAGATAACGGTCCTTACCGACCACAAGAATCTGGTTTTCCTAGAATCTGCCCGGAGGCTAAATCCGAGACAAGCTCGATGGGCGCTATTTTTTACCAGATTCAACTTTTTGGTTACCTATAGGGCTGGGTCTAAAAATATTAAGGCCGATGCACTGTCGCGTAGCTTCATGGCCAGCCCTCCTTCGGAGGAAGATCCTGCTTGTATTTTGCCTCCTGGTATAATCATTTCTTCTATTGATTCTGATTTAGTCTCTGAAATTGCGGCTGATCAAGGTTCAGCTCCCGGGAACCTTCCTGAGGACAAGCTGTTTGTTCCCCTGCAATTCCGGCTAAGGGTACTTAGGGAAAATCATGACTCCGCACTATCTGGTCATCCAGGCGTCCTGGGTAAAAAACACCTCATTGCCAGAAACTATTGGTGGCCTGGGTTGCCTAAAGACGTTAAGGCCTATGTCGCCGCTTGTGAGGTTTGTGCTAGGTCCAAGACTCCCAGGTCCCGACCACCCGGCTTACTATGTTCTTTGCCCATTCCCCAGAGACCTTGGACCCATATCTCCATGGATTTTATCACCGATTTGCCTCCATCTCAAGGCAAGTCGGTAGTAGACCGCTTCAGTAAGATGTGCCACTTTGTGCCCATCAAGAAACTACCCAATGCTAAGACGTTAGCTACCTTGTTTGTCAAACACATCCTGCGTCTCCATGGGGTCCCTGTCAATATTGTTTCGGACAGAGGGGTACAATTTGTTTCATTGTTTTGGAGAGCCTTCTGTAAAAAGTTGTAGATTGATCTGTCCTTCTCCTCAGCCTTCCATCCTGAAACTAATGGCCAAACTGAGAGGACTAATCAATCTCTAGAACATTAATTAAGGTGTTTTATCTCTGACTGTCAATATGATTGGGTCTCATTCATTCCCCTCGCCGAATTTTCCCTTAATAACCGGGTCAGTAACTCGTCAGGGGTCTCCCCCTTTTTCTGTAATTTTGGGTTTAATCCACGGTTCTCCACCTTAAACGCTGCTCCCCGTCCTTGGCTCCCTCGAGGAAACCTCCTGTTCCCGTTCTCACCCCTGAGGGGGTGGAATTCGAGGTGGCCAAGATTGTGGACAGCAAGATGGTCCAAGGCTCCTTCCAGTACCTGGTCCATTGGAGAGGTTACGGGCCTGAGGAGAGGACTTGGGTATTGGTCAGGAAGTTCCTTCGTTTCCCCAATAAACCAGGTCCACTTAGAAAGGGTCCGGTGGCCCCTCATAAAAGGGCCCATAGGTAATCAGTCTGCACCTGAGTCTATGTCTCTGAGACTGACTCCATCTTCCACCACTCAGAATGGCAGGCTTAGGAGTGTGAGAGCCTATCGCAGCCCGGCCAGACGGAGCTAGCTCCCGCCCTCTGTCTATTTATACCTGCCTTTCCTGTTCCTCCTTTGCTTGTGATTCTTCTCGTGTGGTTTCCTGGCCCTGCTACAGCTCCTAACTATTTGACCCTGCTCCATACTGACCCTGGCTTACTGACTACTCTCCTGCTCTGCGTTTGGTACCTCGTACACTCCTGGTTTGACTCGGCTCGTTGACCACTCTTGTTGCTCACGGTGTTGCCGTGGACAACTGCCCCATTTCCCTTAGCTTTGTGTACCCTTGTCTGTTCGTCTCGTGCACTTACTGAGCGTAGGGACCGTCGCCCAGTTGTACCCGTCGCCTAGGGCGGGTCGTTGCAAGTAGGCAGGGACAGAGTGGCGGGTAGATTAGGGCTCACTTGTCTGTTTCCCTACCCCCATCATTACAATGGGACTGTATGCTTGAGGAGGTTTAAGGTAGGAGAGTGTTGTTTTGCACATGCGACTGTCTATTGGAGGAAGCTGAATGGAGGGAAGTGATGTTTTGCACATGGCACTATATGTTGGAGGAAGATGAGGGGAGTGTAATGATGTATTTTTTCACGTTGGACTGTATGCTGGAGGTGACTGAATGGAGGGGAGTGATATTTTGCACATGACAATGTTTGTTGGAGGGGCTGAAGGAAGTTTTTTTTTTACATGGGACTGTATGTTGGAGGGGGCTGAAGGGAGGGGAGTGATGTTTTGCACATGGGACTGTATGTTATAAGGTATCGTTGTTGCAACCTGTAGGGATTTTATCAGCCCTAGGGTAGGTGAGCCCTGGTGTTCTGCTCCACTATGTATTTATTACTTGGCTATTAGTCCGGCCCTGGTTGCAATATGTAAGGCTGGACTAACTACCATCTTCACCTCATCTAAAGCTCCTTCCACATCTCCTCATCATTCTGGACCTCATCTGCAGAGGTACCACAATGATCATCAGGCTATGTGCACCATCTCCAGTATTTCACCATCCTTAACAGAACATACCTCCAAGGATGGATTTTACAAGTGTCTTCATGCTCCAAGATGTTAGATCCTCCTGCCTCCAGAAGTCAGCAAGAAGGCCTCCAAAAAAGTAACAATGCTGCAAATAAAGGAATGTTTTCTACACTATCAGTGTCTATTGTTGTACAGGGTAACTTTAACTTTCAACTAAATTTAGTTAGGGAACCTCTATAAGTATTTATCAATATAATTTCTCCTACTTGAAGTAAAACATAGACCTTCTAAACACGGGTAAAACCTGCTCTTTTAGTAAATACTTCCATATTACAGATACATCTTTGTCATCTGTGTCATACTTAGAATACAGGGGGCACCATAACAAAGATCAACATGGGCCCCCCAATTATGGCTTTGGATTTTGCCACTCAGAAAAGAAGGGCCTGCTGCTTGTTTTTTTCCTTGATGCCCTTTTCCCCAACACATGTGCCAATTTTCCCCCTTTTCTAACATTGAAGTTCCTCTGAAAAGGAAAGTCCTATTCTAATGTACTTACCTCTCCATAGTCCAGCGCCGTCTCATGCAGATCGTGGTAATGAAACCTACAACTGAATGAGTTTACCATAGAAATCTATGTCTCTGCTTCTACTATGGTGAGACCAGACAGCAAATCATTGCCTCTTCTAGGCGACTACAGGCAGGACGTCAGCACCTGGGTGACTCCAGGGAGGCTTACCTAGGCGCACAGGTTTTCCCTACTGATAATTCAAGAATTTTGTTGCCTGTCAAGCTGTCACATAACTATAATTCAGTTTGGGTAAGGCAGAGGCGTATTTATAGAAGTTGTAGTGATTCCAGTCACGACTGGGCCCTGAAGGTATGGTCCCCCTGCACCACGTCTGTCCGCAGTAATAACACAGGCCCCTGTTACTACAGTAATATCTCCGTATACTTACACTCCTCGATCCTGAATCAAGTCCTCTTCAGTTTGAGGCGCTAATGTTGTGAATAAGTAGGGCAAAGCATATTTCTTGGGGCTTATGCCCTGATCTTTTAAGAATCTAGCAATGCCCTTGGCTCTAGTGCTGCATTAATGGGTCACTGAAGAGACCCAGAGATGCAGCTGAAAGTTACGGGTGGGCTGCGGCCTGTCAGATGGGAAGAGAAGTTGGGGGGGGCAAAATAACTTTTCACCGAGCCCATGAGATGTAGCGTCCATGGCCGCGGGCCGTTGGGTTTGCTCACCTCCCGACGCCCGCAGCCATGGATCTGTGAGCACTGGTCCCCATCTCCTTCGTAGGAGACGCCAGCGCTCACTTCCGGTCCGCTGTGTGCCGTAGGGTGTGTGCACATGCTCGTGCCTGCTCTTAAAGGGCAGCGCGCGCACATGAAAACAATCATCATCAACCCACATGATTTCCTGGACTATAAGAAGGCCCCAGCCCTCCTGATCTTTGCCTGAGCGTTGTTAATATATCCCAAGTCTCTCTTGCAAATGGTCCCTTAGCGTTTCCCGTTCCAGTTGTTACCCGTGCCCTGTTACCTGTTCCTGTATCCCGTGCTGTGTTCTTGTTTCTGTGCCTACTAGTGTTGGAGTTGTGTCCTACTGCACCTGCTGTCATTTGCCACGTCCAGTGCCTTCTGCCACGTCCAGTGTCTTCTGCCACGTCCAGTGTCTTCTGCCATGTCCAGTGTCTTCTGCCACATCTTGTACAACCCGCCACATCTGGCGCAACCTGCTGCACCGACCTCCATCCGTGCTGTCTGGACTAGTTCAGGTACCCGAGTGTTACGAACTGCTATAGACTTTTGTATAGACTGAGACCTGGTCAGCTGCCTCTCCGCTACGGCGGAGCAGCCTAGTGGGTCCACATACCCTGTGACAGTGACATGAGCCTTTAGCTATATGCCCCTGCTTTAGATTAATGAAACCTACTGGATATCAATTATGAAAAATTAACCTTCCAGCCACTCTAGGTCACCAGGGAAGAGAATATTAACATTTTACCGAAACTAGAATTACCAAAGCTGTTAAAATTATCCATTTTGAGGTTAATTGGCTTTTATTTACATAGAACCGGAAAACTTTGTTTATTAATAATAAAAAATAAGTTATTTATTTTAAGTTTATTACCATTTGTTGACTCTATGTCTATAGTAGCAGCTTTTTTTTCCACAGTGTTAGTTATAGAGAAAAGTTGGGAGTCAGAACTATAAAATGAGATATGGTGCCACAGTCAAAATGAATATAAACCTCCACCTGACCATCTGAAAATCTATGGGTTTTTGTCAAGTAACATGAAGTATTTTGAATGTCCCATGGTGTTCTGGGTAAACATGCTTTACATTTGTCAAGCTAAGGTTGGGTTAGGCAGGAGGCCACTGCCAATCTATTGTGATCCTTAGCCCCAAAAGACCACTGACCTCTGTAGCTATTTCCTTTAGAGTGCTGCCTTATGTGTGGCTTATCTCAATTAATGATCATTATTTTCTATCAGAAAGATGGCATATGGAATGAACTAAATAAACTGGTAGGCAGTGGGCTAAAGCTGCTCACATAATCTGACAGATTGTTAGGGGAACAGATGGATTTTACATAGAGTTATCTAGTGGCAACTTCGTGTCCAAATTTTTCTGAGACCATTAACTGTAACAGACAAAATGTATTTTTGGATTTAGCACTGTTTCTATAGAGTTCATCTAAGAGTTGCCAACAAGTCCAAACCAGGACATAATGGAGTATATGACTAATGGGGCTGTATTCAATAAAACTGTTTGTCTTCCTCTATTAGTTTCATCTATGGGCCCCAAAAAACTCTTACAGTATGAGGGTACGTGAACTAGCTTGTTGTTTGGAAATATTACCATATATAAAATCAGTCCAGATTAACTAAAGAATTTATCAGGGTTGGTCTCAGAAACAGTCAAACATGGGCAGATGCCATGTTAAATTCTCTTCGCTTCTCAAGAGAAGGTTGGGATAGACAGGTGTCCCACTGTGACAGCATCACCCAAAGGTCCACATATACAGTACTTGGAGCTGCTCCTGGTGTTTCCTTATTATAAATCCTATTTAGCCTGTCAAACTAGACAAAAACGTGCAGATGTATTATATGAGACCAACTATAGCAGTTTTATTGACCAAACTCCATAAGAGAAGATGATATGAGCATTAAAAAACCCCAATTTGAATTATTTTGGATCTGTCTAGGCCAGTGATTCCCAAGCTTTTTAGTGTAGAAGAACCACTGATTCTTCCCATCATAGGGTAATTCTTACGTTAATAAAGTTTGGTGTGAGTGGGTAGATAAAGCATTCCAGTGCCTTGTCCTAAGAGTTGTTGACTTCTTTGCCCAGTGCATGTCAAATGCCTTTGCTGATTCTCGGGTTTAGGATCTAATAAATGAGGCAACGACACAGTAGGAGTTGCACTTCAAGGACTTGTACTACAAGGAGTTGCACTTCAAGAATTTGCAGCGCAGCAAGCTGGAATAAGGAATAGCCATAATTGGGTAGGCGCAGGCTAACCTGGGGTGCAGGGTCTAAGGAATCCCCTGGTATTCACTCTGAACCCCTAGTGGTGGCTGCAGGTAGGCAGAATTTTAAGCAGTTATTTGGAGCTCTGAACCAAAAAAGAGGAGCTCAAACTTGTGTAATGATTTATAATCAAATTAATCTGCACACAAATGAGGCATTAAAAGCTATGTGATGTTCAGAGTTGGTGGTAGACTTTAATTTATTGGATTGTACGGATCCAATTTATTTGAACACACAAGTATGACTAGAAGAGTTGGAAAAAAAGAAGATAATTCAGCAGCACCGGGCTTGATGGATACTTGTAAATTACTAGACCTAAAAAGTGGGCAAATCATTCAGAAGTAACTTTATTTATTAGTTACTAGCCATCTAACTAAATACTATGGCCAACTGTTTTACTTTTCCTTTGTGCCAGTTTTAATAATTCTCCCCCTTTATCTCTAACTTTGTAGGCAGAAGAAGCCAAAAGGTTAGTAAGGGGTTGTCAAGGATAATAATAATAAAAAAAAAGTTTGCTTTTTTTCTAGAAACGCTGCCACCTCTGTCCATAGGCTGTGTTGGGTATTGTAGCCCAGCACCATTCACTTGAATGGAGATGAACTACAATACCCAACACATCCCATGGAAACGAGTGCTGCTGTTTCTGGGAGACAAAAAACAGACATTTTTTTCTAGTCTTGGACACTCTTTTTAATCCTTTTTCTGACAAGAATTCCTGATGAAGGGGGATGCCCTAATATGCGTGGAATGTTTGGCCATTTTATACTTGTTTTTATATTAAAATGTTATTAAAATCACCCTTTTACTTCGGTTAATGATTTTGCCTGCTGCATTATTGAAAGGGTGACCAGGGGAGTGATTTTTAAGGCGATCGGAAGAGAGCTGGGTGTCTGGCTCTCCTCACATATGTGAGTACTATTCCATATGTATGCTAATCTGATTGCACTGCATTGAACTTCAGTACAGCCGCTCTCCAAAGACTTTTTCTATATTTTTGTCCTGGCAGAAAGGCAATTTACCAGCCAAGGACGTATCTAATATGTCCTTGTTACTAAAGGATCTAACTCAGGCAGTGTCTTAGCGTTCAAACAAGACCTGGATTGCAGCACTTTTTGGGACACAGCCTGAGTTAGAAAAGGTTGAAGTGGGAGCTGCATATTTTTGGAGGAGGAGAGGGGACTGCACGACCCAGATGTTTTCTAGTCACATCAAGCACTCACACCACAAACAATTAGCAATAAAGTTGGTACATTTTACACTGTCCCTTTCATGTCCGTACCCAATCTTTAGTGTAAACCGCTTCATTAGCCACACTCATTACTCCCTACATTCATAGTGATAACTATTACCAATAGGGAGGAATGTCTGATACATTTCTGATGGATGGAAAAGATTTCCATCAGTAAGAAAAGACATTTCCATCCACTGACGGTCGCCATTAATAAATTCCACACAAAAAATAAGTATTCGGCAATGTATTAGATTAAGTTTAGGAATTAAATTTCCGATTACATATTAGGGTTAGCCTATGCTTACATGTTGCCGTCAATTTGTGCAGAATTGCGGCAAAATGGAGTGGCTTTGCAGCAATTTTTAAAAAAAAATTATGGCATAAAACGCAATTTGACTGTGACATGTGAACACAGCCTTAGAGTTTGTAATGGGGGGATGGAAAAATCTATACCTATATAATCGCCAATTTAATTTGCATGAAAAAATTGTTTGGCGCATTCCTGTGGTTTTGGCATTTCTTTAACACCCGCACTTGTGAACGTAGACATGTGTGGCATGTATCAACTCCTAATATCTAAAAGTTCTTTGCAGAGGACAATTTTTGTGGCATAAGGGTTCTACTTGAGTACGCATTTTAGTCACAAAGTTGAATTTTCTTGTAAATTTTGCTTGTAATCACTGTTTGATGCAAAGTTGCGTGAAGGTGGTTGTGTGTATAAATTATTAACTTGTATTTTTATACTCGGTATACCGTGCGTTATAAAACAATTTAGATTTTGGTAGCATAGTAGCTGTTTTCCATGTGCAGTATAATTTTTTTAACACATTTGTGGATGAAGGCCAAATATTGCATATTGCATAACATTACTTGTAAGTAATGTCACTGCGCTCTCAGCTAATATTAGATGATAGTTTCCTTTCTGGCCAGGCCTTTCCTATGTTCTTCATCATGGGTGACTCTTTTTCCTGAAAATTCACAGCTATTTAAATGAATTACTTATTACACCAGGTTGGAAATTAATGCACAGACTGGATCCTGTCATTGGAACGTCTGTGTATTCATTGCACTAACTACAATCTGTACTGTTCTAGCCCTGGCACCGAGGCTGTGAACAGATGTAGCGTTGGCAGCAAACAAGAACTTGAAGGTTGTTAACGATCCTAGCAGAAGAACTGATTCAGGAAAGAACAAGTGGCTGGACAGCGGCTGCTGGAAGTATTGCGAGTATTTGTACATTGCTGCGAGTGTAACATCCATTTCTAGTTATGTAGAGTTTAATAAAAGCATATAACTGAGAATGAAGGAACTTCAGCAGAATGTAAGGGCCTCTGGATTGCTATTGTTCATTCACTGCAGTACAAGACCTTGTCTATGTAGCTGTTTCTGGTACTGTAATTTAGATACAAACATAGATGTTGTTGTGTCAGGTAGTGCCGTGAAGGGATTGAATGTCAAATAATGCATTGAGTTGGTCACCGACCAATTACACGGCAATGCTATAAGTGCTGCAAGCAAATTATGTCCCTATGTAGCTCCAGTCCAAAATGCTTTAATCCTCTCACTCATTGTAGATCCAGTCAAAAGTGTTAATTTCATTGTAAACCTTGTTAACATTGTACCCACAGGACATGCTGTATCATGGGTGAAGTGTAATAGGTTACTTGTGAATTATTCCATAGGAAATAGACACTAGTGGCATGTGATTGTCTCAAAACTCAGCTCCGTATAGACTTGTTTTCTGACCTTGGGCCCCTGTTGTATTAGGGGCTCATCAAGGAACCTCTGGTACTCTGGTGGGCCTGTCCGACCATCATACCTCCCAACTTTCAAGAATGGCAAAGAGGGACAACCGACAAACCGACAAACAGCAATTTTCTTTTCTTTTGAGCCACGCCTTTAACCCCACCCATACACATCCGGTTCAGCCCACACAGTATCATGCTCCCATAGTGCCTAACAGCAGTATAAGGCCACCATAGAACCCCCACACAGTATAATGCACCTATAGTTGCCCCCGCACAGTATAATACATCATAGTGCCTCCCACACACTATAATGACAAATAGCTGCCCCCACACAGTATAAAGCCCCCATAGCTTCCCCCAAACAGTAAAAAGCCAACACAGATGCCCCTATACAGTATAATGGCCCATAGCTACTCCATACAGTATAATGCCCCCATAGATGCCCCATACAGTATAATGCTCACAGAATTTCCCCCATACAGTATAATGCCCCCATACAGTATAATGCCCCATAGCTGACCCATAAAGCATAATGCCTGCATAGCTGCCCCCATATAATATAATGCCCCCATACGGTATAATGCCCCACAGCTGTCCCCATACTGTATAATGCCCCATAGCTGCCCCTCGTGCCAGTGCCCACATTTAAAGTGCCAGTGCCCCCTGAGATAGTGCCACAGTGCCCATGTAGATAGTGCCACACACAGTGCCTATGTAGCAGGCGCCACAGTGTCCCCAGTAGATAGTGTCCACATAGTGCCACAGTGCCCATGTAGATAGTGCCACACCCACCTTGAAAATAGCACCACCCCCTGTATACAGCGATTCCCCCCTGTAGATAGCGCATTTGGAGCTCCCAGCGGAATCCCCGCTGTGGTCAGGGTTTCCGCTCCAGGAGGAGCTCCTTACTTCACTGTCCATATTTGGACAGTGATGCCAGGGGCTCCCTCTAGCAGCGGAATCAACGGCCAGAGCGTCGGCAACGCTCTGACTGGGGATTCCGCTCCAGGAGTAGCCCCTGACGTCACTGTCCATATATGGATAGTGATGCCAGGGGGTTTCTCCAGGAGCGGAATCCCCGGCCAAAGCGTCGGCAACACTCTGGACGGGAATTCTGCTCCTGAAGTAGCCCTGTCACTGTCCATATATGGACAGTGACGTCAGGGGCTCCCTCTAGCAGAAGAATTCCCGACCAGAGCGTTGGTAACGCCCTGACCGGGGTTTCCACTACAGGAGTAGCCCCTGACGTCACTGTCCATATATGGATAGTGATGCCAGGGGGTTTCTCCAGGAGCGGAATCCCCGGCCAAAGCGTCGGCAACACTCTGGACGGGAATTCTGCTCCTGAAGTAGCCCTGTCACTGTCCATATATGGACAGTGACGTCAGGGGCTCCCTCTAGCAGAAGAATTCCCGACCAGAGCGTTGGTAACGCCCTGACCGGGGTTTCCACTACAGGAGTATTCCGTGGCGTCACTGTCCATATATGGGCAGTGATTTAGGGGCTTTCAGTTGTTGGAATCCCTGGCCAGGAGCCACTGACGTCACTATCCGTTGACAGTAACATCAAGGGCTATCGCTTGGAGAGAATGCTTGCATTGTTCTGACTGGGGACTCCATAGTTGAAAGTCTGACATCACTGTCCATATATGGACAGTGACGTCAAGGGCTTGCCCGGAATTAGCGCTAAATGTAGGGAGTCCTTGATGAGTGGACAGTGAATGCTGAAGCAGGGAGCTGACGGTTCCTTGCTTCAGCATTGGATTCAACTGTATCTGCATCCTGAGGACGTAGACACAGTTGACAACGGTAAACCTACAAAAGGACCTCAAAATAAGGTACAACAGGACAGAGGAAAAACCCCAAGCCAACTAGGAAAACAACCTATAAGCGCACGAGCGCCAGGGACATAACATCCCAGTAGAATCTGAAAGTAAATACCATGGATAATATGAAAATATATACTTTTATTAATGTATCACAATACATGGTATAACAATATCAAATGTATTAAAAGACTGTATATGGCGGATCATATATCAAGAGGAGTAACAAAGCGGTAAGTATGACAAAATACCATGGGAAGCACAGAAAACATAACCAAAAAATCCCCACATCTTAATGCGACCATACCAAAAACACAGATGACAGGAATAACAGAGAAAGAGAGACTCTATATCGATGTGAATGAAATACCCACATGGAAAGAGTACATGTCATAAATCTGCAAGGAATGAATAACGTGCTTTACACATCGACATATAAGGTGAACATAATATTGAGAACATAACTCATGCAAATACCTGTCGACATGATGGAAGCAGGAGATGAGGGGAAATGGCACAGGAACGCCTCGACGCGCGTTTCGCCCACGACCGGCTTCGTCAGGAGGCTCAACTGTATCTGCATCCTGAGGACGTAGACACAGTTGACAACGGGACATAACACCGGCCGCCTGGGACAGAGGGACACCAGCCGAAATCCGGGACTGTCCCGCTGAATCCAGGATGATTGGGAGGTATGCGTCCATTGGCTATGGTGTGTTGAGAACAGGATTAGCATGACCACCCTAGATATTTAGCTAGCATGTCTCCAGGCAAACCCCTTAACCCCTTAAGGATGCAGCCTAGTTTGGGCCTTAAGGCTCAGAGCCTATTTTTCAAATCTGACATATTTCACTTTATGTGGTAATAACGTCGGAATGCTTAAACCTACCCAAGTGATTCTGAGATTGTTTTCTCGTGACACATTGGGCTTCATGTTCGTGGTAAAATTTGGTCGATATATTCAGTGTTTATTGGTGAAAAATTGCAAAATTTAGAGAACATTTTGAAAAAATTGCATTTTTCAGAATGGAAATGCATCTGCTTGTAAAACAGACGCTTATACCACCCAAAATAGTTACTAGTTCACATTTCCCATATGTCTACTTTAGATTGGCATCGTTTTTTGAACATTCTTTTATTTTTCTTGGACGTTACAAGGCTTAGAACATAAACAGCAATTTCTCATATTTTTACGAAAATTTCAAAAGACTTTTTTTTAATGTACCTCTTGAGTTCTGAAGAGGCTTTGTGGGGCCTATGTATTAGAAACCCTGATAAAACACCCCATTTTAAAAACTAGACCCCTCAAAGTATTCAAAACAGCATTTAGAAAGTTTTTTAACCCTTCAGGCATTTCACAGGAATTAAAGCAAAGTGGAGGTGAAATTTGCAAATTTAATTTTTCTTGCTGAATTTCAATTTTATTCATTTTTTTTCTGTAACACAGAAGGTTTTACCAGAGAAACACTACTAAATATGTATTGTCCAGATTCTGCAGTTTTTAGAAATGTCCCACATGTGGCCCTACTGCGCTCGTGGACTAAAACACAAGCCCTAGAAGCAAAGAAGCACCTAGTGCATTTTGAGTCCTCTTTTTTATTAGAATATATTTTAGGCAGCATGCCAGGTTTGAAGAGGTGTTGAGGTGCCAAAACAGTAGGAATCCCCCAATAGTGACCCCATTTTGGAAACTACACCCCTCAAGGAATTCATTTATGGTTGTTGTTACCATTTTGACCGCACAGTTTTTTCACAGCACGTATTTGAATTGGGCTGTAAAATGAAAAAAATGTCATTTTTTCCAATAAAATGTCATTTGTGATCAAAATTTCTTATTTTCACAGGGAACAAAATACCCCATTTTGTTTCCCAATCTGTCCTTAGTGTGGCAATACCCCATTTGTGGTGATAAACTGCCGTTTGGGCCCATGGGAGGGCTCAGAAGGAAAGGAGCGCTATATGTTTGTTGGAGTCCAGATTTTGCTGGATTGGTTTTCGGGTGCCATGTCGCATTTGCAGAGTCTCAGAGGTATCAAAGCAATAGAAACCCACCAAAAGTGACCCCATTTTGGAAACTACACCCCTCAAGGAATTCATTTATGGTTGTTGTTAGCATTTTGACCACACAGTTTTTTCACAGCACCTATTTCAATTGGGCTGTGACATTAAAAAAATGTCATTTTTTCCAATAAGATGTAATTTTTTATCAAAATTTCTTATTTTCACAGGGAACAAAATACTCAATTTTGTTGCCCAATTTCTCCTGAGTGCAGCAATACCCCATTTGTGCCAATAAACTGCCGTTTGGGCCCATGGGAGGCCTCAGAAGGGAAGGAGCGCTGTGTGTTCTTTGGAGTACAGATTTTGCTGGTTTGGTTTTCGGGTGCCATGTCGCATTTGCAGAGCCCCAGAGGTATCAAAGCAACGGAAACCCATCAGAAGTGACCCCATTTTGGAAACTACACCCCTCAAGGAATTTATTTATGGGTAATGTGACCTTTTAGACCCCATAGTTTCTTCACAGAACTTATTTGAATTGGGCTGGGAATTAAAAAAATATATATTTTTTCCTATAATATGTCATTTTAGCTCAAAAATTCTTATTTTCACAAGAAACAAAATACTCAATTTTGTTGCCCAATTTCTCCTGAGTGCGGCAATACCCCATTTGTGGTGATAAACTGCCGTTTGGGCCCATGGGAGGGCTCAGAAGGAAAGGAGCGCTGTGTGTTCTTTGGAGTCCAGATTTTGCTGGATTGGTTTTCGGGTGGCATGTCGCATTTGCAGAGCCCCAGAGGTATCAAAGCAATAGAAACCAACCACAAATGACCCCATTTTGAAAACTACACCCCTCAAGGAATTCATTTATGGGTGTTGTGACCATTTTGACCCCATAGTTTTTTCACAGAACTTATTTGAATTGGGCTGGGAATGAAAACAAAATTATTTTTTTCAAATAATATGTAGTTTTGGCTGAAAATCAGTGGCGTAACTACCGCGGTAGCAGCAGTAGCGGCTGCTACGGGGCCCGGGGCTTGAGGGGGCCCGTGCCGCCAGCCGACACGCCCTCCCAAATGCCCGGTGGCGCCGCTAGCAGCCGTTATGGCTGCTACAGGGGTAGCACCGCTACTGTGGGGCCCGCGCCGCCGAGCCTTACACAGGCACTCTCATGCCTGTAGGTGTCGCTAGCACCGGAGGGGGCCCCGGTGCTAGCGGCAGCCAAATACATGTATTAGCGCTGAATGGCCGGGCATGTTCCGTGCCTGACCATCCAGTGCCTTACAATGACACTGATTGGCTAGCGGCGCGATGACATCATCGCGCCGCTTCCATGCTTGGAAGGTGCTGATTGGCGGGGCAAGTCATTCTGCCCCGCCAATCAGCGTCATTGAAGGACGCTCATTCAGCTCCTGCAGACATGCTCAGAAGAGAGCATGTCTGCATCGCCAGTGAACAGCGTGGGAACCGGAGAATGTGAGTATGTCAACTTTATATATTTTTTTCCTCATAAAAATGTGAATGGCATTATCTATAGTGGGGGGGGTCTATCTACAGGGGGGGGGGTCGTCTTTATGTGGGCTATTATATATAGGGGGGTCTATATGTGGGGCAGTAGCTACAGGGGGGTCTATATGTGGGGCAGTAGCTACAGGGGGGTCTATATGTGGGGGTGTGGGCCACTATCTACAGGGGGGTCTATATGGGGGCAGTATATGTGAGACACTATACAGGGGTGGGCTATATGTAGAGCACTATCTATAGGGGAGCTATTTTTTAGGGTACTTTCTATAGGGGTGGGCTATGTGTGGGACACTATATACAGGGGTGGGTTACCTGTGGGGCACTAGCAACAGGGTGGCTATATGTAGTGCACAGTCTACAGGGGTGGGCTATATGTGGGACAATATCTACAGAGGTGGGCTATACGTGGAGCACTAACTATAGGGGAAGCTATATGTAGGGCAGCACGGTGGCTCAGTGGTTAGCACTATTGCCTTGCAGCTCTGGAGTCCATATGTGGGCACTGTCTACAGGGGCTTCTATGTAGGTCACTATCTACAGGGGGCACGGTGTGTGTGTGTGTGTGTGTGTGTGTGTGTGTGTGTGACAGTTATATTTAGATGTGTTGAGAATTTTAACTTTGTTTACATGTGCAGAAATGTTTTAAAAGTGAGAAGCTGAAGACATCTAAACGGAAAACTGCAGAAGTGGGTCATGGCCGGGAGAAATCCATCATAGATGTCTGAACCGGAGGGAGAAGAAAAGAACTAGAATCTGAGACGTCACCGGTGAGTCACTTAATGTAAATGTTTATTCTGCCTCTAATCAGTATTGTAGTCACTGTATGATCTGCAGCGAGATGATGGTGGTATGATTTTTTTTTGTGAAACCGCATCTCCCAGCATATCCTTATCATTGTTTCGGCCATGCTGGGAGCTGTAGTTTTACGCCGTACAAACCTATGCGCAGTGGCGTAACTACCGCTATAGCAGCCGTAGCGACATCTACGGGGCCTGCAGCATGAGTGGCCGCAGGCTCCACTAGCAGCCGCTATGGCTGCTACAGCGCGACGCCACTGAAGGGGTTGTTCCTACAAAAGACATGTATCCCCTATCCACAGGATAGGGGATACAATGGGGATCGCTGGCACGCCCAGCGATGAGGAGAACGGGGGACCGAAAGTCCCCCCTAAGTTCTCCATGACAAACCTCGGACTTCCGGGGTCTGTGTCGGCAGCTCCATGGAAATGACTTGCGCACCGGTCGTGCTTGTGCGCATGCGTGACCAGCGCTCCTTTCATTTTTATTGAACTGCGCAGACGCCGGAAATCCGAGGTTAGTCATGGAGAACTTCGGGGGACTTTCGGTCCTCCGTTCTCCTTATCGCTGCCAGCGATCACACATGTATCCCCTATCCTGTGGATAGGGGATTCATGTCTTTTGTAGGACAAACTATAGGCCGTTTTTTTTTTTGGGGGGGGGGTCTGTATGGTGTAATCTACAGAGGGGGCTGTATGGCGTTATCTACAGAGGGGGCTGTATGGCGTTATCTACAGAGGGGGCTCTATGGCGTTATCTACAGGGGGCTGTGTATGGTGCTATCTATAGGGGGGCGCTGTGTGGTGGAATCTATAGGGAGGCACTATCTACAAGGGGGGGGGTTGTGTGATACCCAGCAGAGGGGGGGGGCCCCAGTCAAAAGTTGCTATGGGGCCCAGTCTTTCCTAGTTACGCCCCTGCTGAAAATGTCTTATTTTCACAAGAAACAAAATACCCCATTCTGTTGCGCAATTTGTTCTGAGTGCCGCAATACCCCATTTGTTGTGATAAACTGCCGTTTGGGCCCATGGGAGGGCTCAGAAGGAAAGGACCACCATTTGGCCTACTGGGGATTTTCTAGTGCGAAGTCATGTATGCAGAAGCACCTGAGGTACCAGTACAGTTGAAACCCGCAAGAAGTGACCCCGTTTTAATAACTACACCCTTAAGGCATTCATCTAGAGGTGTAGTGAGCATTTTGACCAGAGACCTACACCCCATAAACTGTAATGTGGGTTCTCCCGGGTATGGCAATACCCTACATGTGGCTGTTATCAGCTGCCTGGACACACAACAGGGCTCAGAGGGGAAAGACGAGGGGGGATAAGCTGTGCGGAGTGCATCAGGGTAAGTAAAATTGGGGTAAATTATAAACCAAGGGATGTATGATAAATTTTAAAACTGACTTTCATACAGAGCTCTGGTTATTCGGGACACGTGTCACATTGATATATTGTGTCATCCCTTATAGCAGACTTTGCACCTCTTTTGACTTTTTCCCTTCTTGCCAGTTTGGGGAACTTCTCCTGGAAAGTGTTACCGCCTTGGTACGATGCGTGTGGCCCAGCTTCCAGAAGTACTGGGTGCCCCCCCTTCTTGGTCCCTAAAGATTAGGTTCTTGATAATCACCTCTTGAAATTCCAGGAAAGCTCCCGTCTGGCCTGCACATCGACGTAGCACGTACGCATTGTACATTGCCATCTGTATGATGTGCCCGGCCAGCTTCTTATACCACACCGCATTCTCGGGGGTGAATGCTTGGGAAAACCGGGCACTGGAACGGTCTAATAGGGGTCTCCGTTTATACAAACGGTCAAAACTGGGGTCATCTCGGGGTGGGCACGGCTCCTTATCAGTATAATGTAAGAAGCGAAGTATTGCCTCATTTATTTATTTTTTTAGGTTCCAGTTCAGTTCTGAAGTTGCTTTGAGGGGCCCATATATTAGAAACCCCTATCAAATATGCCATTTTAGAAACTAGACCCCTCAAAGTATTCACAACAGCATTTAGAAAGTTTATGAACCCTTTAGGTGTTTCACAGAAATGTAGAGCAAAGTAGAGGTGAAATTTACATTTTTTTTTGTCAAAAAATACTCTTTATACCATTTTTTTTATAACACAAAAGGATTTATCACAGAAACGCAACTTAATACGTATTGCCCAGATTCCGCAGTTTTGAGAAATATCCCACATCTGGCCCTAGTGCGGTAATGGACTGAAACACCGGCCTCCGAAGCAAAGGAGCACCTAGTGGATTTTGAGGCCTCTTTTTTATTAGGCACCATGTCCGGTTTGAAGAGGTCTTGTGGTGCCAAAACATTGGAAACCCCCCAAAAGTGACCCCAATTTGGAAACTAGACCCCTTGAGGAATGCATTGTAGTTTTCTTGGGGTGCATGCGGCTTTTTGATCAGTTTTTATTCTATTTTTAGGTGGCGTGGTGACTAATAAACAGCAATTCTACTATTGTTTTTTTATTCTATTTTTTTTTACTGCGTGCACCGTACGCTATAAATGACATATTCACTTTATTCTGCGGGGCGATACGATTACGTCGATACCAGATGTTTATAGTTTTTTTTTATGTCTTATGGCGTTTGCACAATAAAATACGTTTTGTAAACAATCATTCACCTTTTGTGTTGCCTTATTCTAAGAGCCATAACGTTTTTATTTTTCCATAAATAAAGCCGTGCGAGGACTTATTTTTTGCGTAACGAACTGTAGTTCCGATCAGTACCATTTTTCGGTACATGCGACTTTTTGATCTCTTTTTATTCCATTTTTTGGGAGGTGAAGTGACGAAACAATTGTGATTGTGGTTCGGTTTATTATTATTTTCTTTTACGGCGTTAACCGTGCGGGATAAATAACGAAATAATTTTGTAGTTCAGGCCGTTACGGACGCGGCGATACCAATTATGTATAGTTTATTTGTTTGTTTATATATTTTTATTAATAATAAAGGACTGATAAGGGAAAAGGGGGGATTTTTACTTTTATTACTTTTAAAACTTTTATTTTCTTATTTTTACACATCTTTTTTTAACTTTTTTTTTACTGTATTACTTTGTCCCACTAGGGGACTTGAGGACAGGAGGCCCTGATCGCTATTCTAATACAATGCACTACATGCGTAGTGCAGTGTATTAGAACTGTCAGCTACTCACTGACAGCAAGCATAGTGGGTCCTGACGTTTTCAGGACCCACTAGGCTTCCGTCTATGGCATAGCCGGACGCCATTATTTGGTGTCCGGTTGCCATAGTCACCATCGCCGGCCGCTATCGCGTAGCAGGCCAGCGATGGCAGATTAACCCCTAAAAAGCCGCGATCTCTATAGAACGCGGCTTTTAAGGGTTAATCAGCGGGGACACAGCGATCGGTCCCCGCTGTAGGAGCTGTGACAGCTGCTGTACGAGACAGCAGCTGTCACATCTCCTGTATGTGTCGGGAGGACGGCCGAAACGGCCGTTACTCCCGAGACGTACTATTAGGTCATGGAGCGCGAACGATACAGCTGCCATGACGTAATAGTACGTCCAGGAGCGGGAAGGGGTTAAAGCTTAGTCGACCTCCTATAATGTAGTGGGACAGATAGTTATTATTTATTTTAGATTACTGTACAGTCCCTGATATTAACAGGATATGATGCAGAAGTGAGCTAGCAAGGAATGCTTAGAGATGTAGACTCTGAAGCCTGCAGAATTGTGAATGCAGCTCTGGTGTACATATAATGCAGGCTGTAAGGCCACAATCACACGGGCGTGTCAAATTCACGCTCGTGAAAAATGCACGTGAATCTGGTCCGTCTGTGTTGCGTTATCCATCAGTGTGCTTTGCGAGTGGCATGCATTTTTGAAGCACTCACAAAGCACATCTTTTATTTATTTATTTTTTAAACTAATTGATGCACAAATCACGCACTGCACATGGATGTGAATCAGTGTGCGGTGCGTGGTTTTCCCACACCCATTGACTTCAATGGGCACGTAGGTGCGTGAAAACGCACCAATATAGGACATGCAGTGAGTTTTCACGCAGCTGACTCACTCATGAACGGCCATTGAAATTAATGGGTCCGTGGGCTGTGCGTGATTTCCATGCGCAGCACAAGGACATTATTCACGCTCGTACCTAACTCAGGATCAGTAAAAGATAAATAATGTAGACTCATTGTTTTATGCAGATTAATTATATGTGTAAATTGTACGACAGTATTTATAGGTGGACATATACCTAAAGACAAAGATCAAATGAATGGTCTATTAGAAATGCAGCAGTTCACCACTAGTTGACCACATTTGCTGTGAATATACGGTGAGTGAACATATAGCTGTGAATATATAGTATGCACTCACAATGTCTCATCTTTCTTTGGTAAGGAGGATGTTTGCTGTTTGTTTGCAAGTTAGTCTTTACCCAGTTTCACAAATATGTATCCAATTATCTGTAGTGAAGGAATAAACATACAGCAACATCCGTCTGTCTTCATTATCCCCCTCCACAATCTTGTTTATCATGAATAATTTGCAGAGTCCTGAAAATGTATTTTTAAATGATGCTAAAAAGAGAAAATAGAAAATAAATATGCATCAGCAGCAGCCAAAATAGAAACATATGCTTATTTTAAACCAATGTGTGAAAATTGTACATATTGTCTAGATGGCACAAACACTGTCCATATGCCCTAAGAGGGCATATGGATGTCCGAACGCTGGGCCACTCTGTAAGGGGCTTGTCCATGCATTAAATGCAATGCTAGAGTGCTACATATAAATGTCCCGGTGATAATTGCTGATCCCTCGGCCAGGGGTTTTCTTTGTGAGGCAATGTAAAGTGCTTAAGCTTCCATTTAGATTAATTCAGACCCTAGACTAGACCCCTAAATAAATTTAGATCCCAGACCAGGCCCCTAAATTAATAAAGATCCCAGACCAGACCTCTAAATTGTTTCAGACCCCATACCTAGGGCCGATTCTAGCTCTCCCCCACCCCCCCCCTCCCCGGCTGTTCTACATCATAAGCAGCCCCACAAAATAAAAAAAAATCATACCACCCATCATCTCGCTGTAGATTATACAGTGACTACATTACTGATTAGGTGCAGAATAAAAATGTACATTAAGTGACTCACCATCCAGTCCAGATCTCTATGATGACTTCTCCTGGCCATGGCCCATTTCAGCAGTTTTCTGCTCTGTCTTCAGCTTCTCACTTTTCAAATATTTCTGCACCTATAAATGAAGAAACAATTCTTATGGCGCCAAAGAGTACGCCCCTAAATATAATAGCACCATAAACTGCACCTCTAGTTATAATAACACTGTGTCCCTGATTATAATAGCACCATAAACTGTGTCCCATACACACACACACACACACACACACACACACACACACACACGCACACACACACACGCACACACACACACGCACACACACACACACACACACACACACACAGTGCCCCATGTAGATAGTGCCCCCCATAGAGCCCCCTGTAGTTAGTGCACCACATAGAGCCCCCTGTAGACAGTGCCCCACATAGAGCCCCCTGCAGATACTGCCCCCATAGAGCCCCTGTAGATAGCCCCCTGTAGATAGTGCTCCACATATAGCCACCACCCCCTGTAGATAGTGCTCCTCATATAGACCCCACATACAGCCCCACACCTAAATGAATTTCATAATACAGACCAGACCCCTAAATTACTTCATACCACCAGAACCCTAAATAAATTTCAGACCTCTGACCAGACACCTCTACAGATGTAGCCATCTGTATCTTGACTTGTAACGCATTAAATACACAGTGACAAGAAACTTTAACTTGACTTTTTTCAATGACTTTTGTTGTGTGATATCACGCTGCAGCAAGATATCAGAATCAAGATAAACGTGGCTACATCTGTATATGCACACCTCTCCTCGCTCCTGGCTCTGCCCAGCTTCAGTGTTTATTAGACCTAGATCTGGACCTCATTTAGAATCAGCATTGACTATGCAGCTGCTATTGGGCCCTTAGAGAGAAAGAACACATCCCTGGTTCAGGGGCGTAACTAGGAAAGACTGGGCCCCATAGCAAACTTTTGACTGGGGCCCCCCTCCCCTGGGTGTCACACAAACCCCCCCTTGTAGATAGTGCCTTTTTTACAAACCCCCCCTTTTGATAACGCCATACAGCCCCCGCTATCTACAGAGGGGGCTGTATGGCGTTATCTACAGAGGGGGCTGTATGGCGTTATCTACGGGGGGCTGTATGGCGTTAACGCCATACAGCCCCCTTTGTAGATATCTACAGAGGGGGCTGTATGGCGCTATCTACAGAGGGGGCTGTATGGCACTATCTACAGAGGGGGCTGTATGGCGTTATCTACAGAGGGGGCTGTATGGGGTTATCTACAGAGGGGGCTGTATGGCGTTATCTACAGAGGGGGCTGTCTGGCGTTATCTACGGGGGGCTGTATGGCGTTCCCTACAGGGGGGACTGTATAGCGTTCCCTACAGGGGGGGACTGTATGGCGTTCCCTACAGGGGGGACTGTATGGCGTTCCCTACAGGGGGGCTGTATGGCACTATCTACAGGGGGGGGGGCTGTATGGCGCTATCTACAGGGGGGCTGTATGGCGCTATCTACAGGGGGGCTGTATGGCGCTATCTACAGGGGGGCTGTATGGCGCTATCTACGCGGGGGGTTTTTATGGCGTTCCCTACAGAGGGGGCTGTCTGGCATTATCTACAGGGGGCACTGTAAGGCGTTACCTACAGGGAGTCTGTATGGCGTTCCCTACAGGGGGGTCTGTAGGGAATGCCATACAGCCCCCCTGTAGGGAACGCCATACAGCCCCCCTGTAGGGAACGCCATACAGCCCCCCCGGTAGGGAACGCCATACAGCCCCCCCTGTAGGGAACGCCATACAGCGTCCCCCCCTGTAGGGAACGCCATACAGCATCCCCCCCTGTAGAGAACGCCATGCAGCGTCGTCCCCCCTGTAAGGAACGCCATACAGCGTCGCCCCCCCTGTAGGGAACGCCATACAGCGTCTTCCCCCCTGTAGGGAACGCCATACAGCGTAGTCGTCCCCGTAGGGAACGCCATACAGCGTCGTCGTCCCCGTAGGGAACGCCATACAGCATCGTCCCCCCGTAGGGAACGCCATACAGCGTCCCCCCTGTAGGGAACGCCATACAGCGTCGTCGTCCCCTGTAGGGAACGCTATACAGCGTCATCGTCGTCCTCTGTAGGGAACGCCATACAGCGTCGTCCCCCTGTAGGGAACGCCATACAGCGTCCCCCATCCCAAAAAAATTCGACCTACAGTGTGTCCTAATAAAAGACATGCATCCCCTATCCACAGGATAGGGGATACATGTGTGATCGCTTGCAGCGATAGGGAGAACGGGGGACTGAAAGTCCCCCAAGTTCTCCATGACTAACCTCTGACTTCCGGCGTCTGTGTCGGCAGCTCTGTAGAAATGAATGGAGTGCTGGTCACGCATGCGCACAAGCAGGGACCGGGGCTCCATTCATTTCTCCGGAGCTGCCGACACAGACCCCGGAAGTCCGAGGTTTGTGATGGAGAACTTCAGGGGACTTTCAGTCCCCCATTCTCCCTATCGCTGCAGGCGATCACACATGTATCCCCTATCCTGTGCATAGGGGATACATGTATTTTGTTTAATGGCAGAGCGGGGAGATACCTCCCTGCTCTGCCGTACTGTTCAGTGGCGTCCCGCTGTAGCAGCCATAGCGGCTGCTAGCGGAGCCTCCGGCCATGGTAGGGGCCCGTGACGGCGGGCGATACGGGCCCCCTCATGCCGCGGGCCCCGTAGCAGCCGCTACTGCTGCTACGGCGGTAGTTACACCACTGCCCTGGTTGTTCGATCTCATTTGTAATTTCAATTATGAGAATTTATACAGGACACCCCAGTCGAATGGAGCTACATTGTTAGCAAACAAGGGGGGGGGGTAGGGTGTGTAGGAGAAAACAATCACCAGGCCCTAATGTGGGGCAAAACCTGCCACCATAATGCAAGCCCATTTTGATCTTTGCTGCTTGGCACGCTGTCTTCTATGTCTGCCACTGAAAGAATATACAGTTAGGTCCAGAATTATTTAAACAGTGACACAATCTTCATGATTTGGGCTCTGCTGCCACCACATTGGATTTGAAATAACCTGGCTGCATTTGATTGAATCTGAGCAGAAAGTAGATCCCTGAACACTTCAGAATTCATCCGACGGCTTCTGTTTTTAGTCACATCATCAATAAACACTAGTGATCATGTGCCTTTGGCAGCCATGCATGCCCATGCCATCACACTGCCCCGACCATGTTTTACAGAGATGTGGTGGCTTTGGATCATGAGCCGTTCCAAGCCTTCTCCATACTTTCTTCCTCCGATCATCCACCACTGTTGTCTTCCGTGGACGTCCAGGCCTTTTGGAGTTCACGAGATCACCAGTGCGCTTTTTTTTCCATGAATGTACCAAACTGTTGATTTGGCCACTCCTAACATTTGTGCTATCTCTTTGATGAATTTCTTCCTTTTTTTCAGCCTAACGATGGTCTGTTTCACTTGCATTGAGAGCTCCTTTGACCTCATGTTGTGGGTTCACAGCAACAGCTTACAATGTAAATGCCACACCTGGAATCAACTCCAGACCTTTTACCTGCTTAATTGATGATGGATTAACGAGGGAATAGCCCATGCAGCTCATTAAATTGCTTTTGAGATAATTGTCCAATTACCTTTGGTCCCTTGAAAAAGAGGCAGCTACATATTAAAGGGCTGAAATTCATAAAAAACCCTTTCTCAAATTACGATGTGAATACCCTCAAATTAAAGCTGGGAGTCTGCACTTTAGGCCCATATTGATGATATAACTGTATATTCAATATGTTTTTGTAAACAGCTAAAATGCCAAAACTTGTGTCACTGTCCAAATAATTCTGGACCTAACTGTATTATGAAATCCGCTAACATTTGGTCTATTCTTGCTTAGCCGTGTGATGGCTGCTGCTCTCCAGTTAGGATGATTTCTAAGATTCTGCATCTCAATTCACATCGTGTAAGTAGGCTGCTATTTCTGTCTGGCACACATCTTCTTTCATTCCACCCTGTGACTGCCACAGCAAGACTTTCCTTCTTCTCTGCTGCATTATTAAACACCTCTTCTTCATCTGCAGGGTCAGAGGAGATCACCTTCTAACCAGGGGCGGACATACCGCATGTGCAGCCGGTGCAGCTGCACAAGGGCCCCGCGTGGGAAGGGGGCCCGTTCCTCTGCTGGCCGACTCAGTTCTCAGCTGCGCGATGCTGAGGACTGAGACAGAGGCCCGTGGACCACTGGCGTAGCTATAGGGGTCGCAGCGGTCGCAATTGCGACCGGGCCCCGAAGCCAGGGGGGCCCACGGCCCCCCGCACCACATCAATAAAAAGTTACTATAGTAACTCGGGCCGCGGGCCCCTGTTACTATAGTAACATACTTTACTTACCTTCCTGGTTCCGGATCGCAGCGGAGGTCCTGACGTCAGGCGCTGTGCGCAGCACATGACGTCACAGCGCTATGCGCCGCGCACAGCATCGAGACGACAGAACTCCCGCCGCGGCCGAAGAGGAAGGTAAGATAGCCCTGACTGGCGGGGTCCGACTCCTGGGACCCGCCAATCAGCTGTTTTGAAGGGGCCGCAGCACTCGTACGAGAGCTGCTCCCCTTCATTCCTGTCACTTCATTCCGGTCACACTGTGAATCGGTTTCGGCGATTCACAGTGTGGGCGAGTAGTGAAATGAAGGGGAAGCAGCTCTCGTACGAGTGCTGCGGCCCCTTCAAAACAGCTGATTTGCGGGTCCCGGGCGACACATCAGCTATTGATGGCCTATCCTGAGGATAGGCCATCAATGTTTAGGGACTGCACAACCCCTAAGCCTACGATGTAGCAGGCTTAGGGGGCCCATGAGACAGGATCACAGATTGTGTGATGCTGTCTGCTGGGCCCTGTATCTAAGCCAATCACATGGTAGGCTTAGATACATGGCCCATGCGTGATCCTGTCTGCTGGGCCCTGTATCTAAGCCTACCACACTGTAGGTTTAGATACAGGGCCCCAGCACACAGTAATCTTATACTGTATAAGATTACTGTCTGCTGGACCCTGTATCTAAGCCTACCTTGTGGTAGGCTTAGATACAGGGTCCCACAGACAGTATCACACATGGGCCCTGTATCTAAGCCTTAGGGTATGTGCACAGACACTAATTACGTCCGTAAGTGACGGATGTATTTCGGCCGCAAGTACCGGACCGAACACACTGCAGGGAGCCGGGCTCCTAGCGTCGTACTTATGTACGACGCTAGGAGTCCCTGCCTCGCTGTGGGACAACTGTCCTGTACTGTAATCATGTTTTCAGTACCGGACAGTTGTCCGGCAGCGAGGCAGGGACTCCTAGCGTCGTACATAACTATGATGCTAGGAGCCCGGCTCCCTGCAGTGTGTTCGGTCCGGTACTTGCGGCCGAAATACGTCCGTCAATTCCGGACGTAATTAGTGTGTGTGCACATACCCTAACACGTGTTACTAATCATTTTTTGTGTGTTTTCTTACAGGTTCGGTCGTTGGACTACGGCGGATTCCAGGACTACTTCGATGACAGCTTTTTTTTTTATTAATAAAATGGTTAATGAGGGTTGTGTTTTTTTTTTTTATTTCAATAAAATATTTTTTCTATGTCTTTGTGGTTTTTTTTAAACTATATTACTACCGCCTTAGTAATGGCCGCCGGCTGATTGACAGCATCCATTGCTAAGGCAGGGCTTAGTGTTAGCCGGTGCAGAGGCTAACACTAACCCCCTTTATTACCCCGGTACCCACCGCCACCAGGGGTGCTGGGAAGAGCCGGGTACGATCCAGTACCTGACCATCTGTAGTGATGGTCGGCCACTGGGGTGGCCGCAGGCTGGTATTATCAGGAGGGGAAAGGCCAGATACAGTGGCCCTTCCTACCCTGGTGATGCTAGGCTGCTGCTGCTTTATTGTATCTGGCTGGTTATGAAAATGGGGGGGACGCCACGTCATTTAAAAAATAATTGGAAAGAACGATGTCGGGTCCCCCCCAATTTTCATAACCAGCCAGATACAACACAGCAGCAGCAGGCAGCATTACAAGGGTGGGAAGGGCCACTGTTTTTGGCCTTCCCCAGCCTAATACTACCAGCCTGCGGCCACCCCGGTGCCTGCCCGTCACTACAGCTGGTCGGGTACTGGTTTGTACCCGGCTCTTCCCAGTACCCCTGGTGGCGGTGGGTACCGGGGTAATAATGGGGGTTAGTGTAGACTCTGCACCGGCTAACATTAAGCCTCGCCTTAGTAATGGAGGTTGTCAATCAGCCAGCGGCCATTACTAAGGCGGTGATAATAAAGTTTAAAAAGATACAAGCACATAGAAATTTTTTTTATTGAAATAAAAACACAACCCTCATTAACCATTTTATTGAGAATAAAAAAAACGCCGTCATTGAAGTCCTCGTATCCGAAGTCCAACAACCGAACCTGTAAAAAAAACACAAACACACAAAAATAATCAGTAACACATAAAGAAGCAAAATTATTATTCTTACCTTTCCTGGGTCCAGCGCTGGAGCCGCAATGTCAGCGAGCTGGGCCCTGTATCTAATCCTATCATGTGTGATACAGTCTGCTGAGCTGTGTATCTAATCCAATCATGTATGATACTGTGCTGGGCCCTATATCTAATCCGATCATGTGTGATACTGTCTGCTGAGCCACTGTATCTAATCCTATCATGTGTGATACTGTCTGCTGAGCCACTGTATCTAATCCTATAATGTGTGGTACTGTCTGCTGAGCCACTGTATCTAATCCTATCATGTGTGATACTGTCTGCTGAGCCACTGTATCTAATCCTATCATGTGTGGTACTGTCTGCTGAGCCACTGTATCTAATCCTATCATGTGTGGTACTGTCTGCTGAGCCACTGTATCTAATCCTATCATGTGTGATACTGTCTGCTGGGCCACTGTATCTAATCCTATCATGTGTGATACTGTCTGCTGAGCTGTGTATCTAATCCTATCATGTGTGATACTGCCTTCTGAGCCACTGTATCTAATCCTATCATGTGTGATACTGTCTGCTCAGCCACTGTATCTAATCCTATCCATAGTTTATAGGGTCGTAGTGCTATAGATATGCTATGCTGTCTCCTATACACACACTTTTTTTTGGGGCGGACACATATGTATTGGGGCTATTTCCCGGACATTTTAAGCCCTGAGGGTATGTTCACACGGCAGCGTCTGTTACGGCTGAAATTACTGTGCTGTTTTCAGGAGAAAACAGCACCGTAATTTCAGCCGTAATGGCATGTGCAGGCGTCTTTTGCTGCGTCCACTACGGAAGTAATTGAAGCTGGTTTTCCATGGAGTCCATGGAAAACGGCTCCATTTACATCTGAAGAAGTGACAGGCAGTTTTTTACGCGCCGCCTTTCGACAGCGGCGCGTAAAAAAAAATGACCATCGGCACAGAACATCGTAAGACCCATTCAAATGAATGGGCAGATGTTTTCCGACGCTTTTGAGCCGCATTTTCGGATGTAATTCAATGCTAAAACGCCCAAATTACGTCCGTAAATAGTGTGTGTGTGAACCCAGCCTTAGTGACGCCCCGGCTGCTAGTGCTGCATTGTTGGGTCACTTAGGAGACCCAGCGATGCAGCTGAAAGCGGACCGTCGGCCATGAGAAGTTTGCGGGGTGGGGGGGGGGGGGCCCTGGCACATTATCTGCACAGGGGCCTTTTGCAGTCTGTGTCCGCCACTGCTTCTAACGCTCTCTCATCTCTCTCTTCTGTTTTTCATCTCATAGATGATTCAAAAAGGAGATATTTAGCTGGTAAAGAAAGCACATGTGAATACTAGTGCCCCTGGCTTCTTTATTTTTCTGCTGTTATTCATTCATTCAAGAAATTTTTAGCTGTATTTTTCTTTGAAAAACAAAATATGTACGAAGCCATAAGATTTTTATCTTTCTTACCTCCACGGTCATCTATTCAAATACAGCTGTATGATAAAGGGGGCTGGGGAAAAGTTAAAACCACCATTGTGATTGTTCCCAAAGTTATCAAAAAGATCTCGATAAGAGGAGCCAATATAAAACAAAAATATATTGCACTACAGTTATAATGTCTATGAACATTGTATCTGGTTTAATCCAGTCAGCTGCCAAGATCGACCTCTTTGAGATCCACCATTTCCCACTTTGTTACATTATGAGTGAAGGTCTGAGGGTGGGCATTGAACGTGCACCCGCATGAGTCACAGTAGATCCCTTTCTTACCTCACCCTTTGCTTGACAATCATAAAGTATGTTAACCCCATCTTTGAGAAGCAGCACTACTATACAGACCGAAAGAAAAGCTATTGCTGTTTTCCTACTCGAAGTTTTGTGGCAATCCGCCAGCCAAGGTACAGTCCCCAGGTGCCAATGGTGCCAATGCCTATTCATGAAACTGTGTAAAGACATTTGTCCCTGCACAATGATCTTAACCACATGGATTCTGCACTAATATTCTCTATGACATTTGGTACCTGCCTTTATACTGATTTGCAGTATTATAAATCAGAACTGTCCGATGGGCGTAGATTCAGATCTTGACATTAGATAATTGGAACCAATTTAAATGGGTCAAAAAGTTCTTCAAAAAAGTTGGGCTACGAATAGTTGGCTAAATGGAGGTGAGATTACTTGAAAAGGGGTTTCTGAAAATGGAGAACTGCCTTAATTATTCAGAATACCACAAAGATCATTTAATGTTATTTGACATTAATGGTTCTTGTTACTGTGTCCTGGGTATTGAAATGGCAATAAAGACACCAGTATAAATAGATACAAGGTAATCATTTCAAATAATGTTCAATTCCTTTGCAGCATTTCTTACTAAAATGTATTATTTTAATGCAATGATACTCGGCCTTGTATAATATGTAAGCAGTGCACTTCTATATGCAGCTTCTCCTAATCCCTTCCATTAGTTGTTTTTTTTTTTTTCCTCCTGTGTCCTCATGACAAAACCACAAAGCTCCACAATCTGTCACTGGAAGTAGCCAGGGCTAATCCGTTCTGAGCACCAAATGTTGTGAGAGGGAGAGATAGAGGGTGACAAGTGTGTACAGCTTCTGGGATTTGGCAATTCCTTCCCACTCCCACAGTCCTGCCCACGCAGCGGGGGCTTGTGAGAACACTCATCTTGGTACACTAATCGGATGATGATGTCAGCAGGTGAATCACTAAGGAGTATCTGTAAAGCGACTATCTAGACCAGGCTGCTTTTGATTATAAAGAATTGGGTGATATTGGACTCCTTTTCTGGAGTATAACTCTTAGCAGCTGTTTTCTAGCCAGGACAGCATTCCTCTAGTGAACTACAACCCTTACTCTAACCTGATGGCAATCAATTGATCGCCATGGGTCAGGCAGCTGAAACCCGCAATAATCAGCTGTCATTGCCTGGAGAAGCTACAGGCTGCTGTACATTTCTACTCAGGATTAAATCTAAAGTAAAGGCGTTCTAGAGGTGCTGTAAATATATTAGGGAATAGATGCATATAGAGTTCCCTACCAGGGGTGTAGCTGTGTGGTGTGCAGAGGTAACAGTTGCATCTGGGCCCTGGGGTCAAAGGGGGGGTCCAAAAGCCCCATGCTACATAAGAAGACACCCATATTTAAATATTGTACACGACCGTAATTTTTAGCCACAATTACGGATCTGTAACTGCGGATAAAATACTGACCCATTCATTTCTATTGGCCACAGACACCTTCCTGTATATTTTCGGCTGTGTGTTCGGGCCGCAGAAATTACCTGCGAAAAAATAGGACATGTCCTATTTTTTGCATTTATGGATCGTGCTCCTATACTTACTACTGTGAACACGGTCGACAAATGTGGGTGACACATTCTCGGCCCGTCCGTGCAGTATTTACTTACCATAAACACTGCACGGTCATGTGCATGAGGTCTAAGAGTAGGTTTACATGGGCTGAGCTTACACTTCTGTCACGGACACAGGGTATGTGGACCCACTAGGCCGCTCCGCCGTAGCGGGGAGGCAGCTGACCAGGTCACAGTCTATACGAAAGTCAATGGCAGACAGTAACGCTTGGGTACCTGAAATAGTCCGGACGGTGGCTTCAGCACGGATTGAGGCTGGTGCGGCAGGTCGCGCCAGACGTGGCGGGCAGTATCCGATGAAGCAGAAGACACTGGACGTGGCAGAAGACACTGGCCGTGGCAGAAGACACTGGACGTAGCAAACGACACTGGACGTGGCAAACGACACTGGACGTGGCAGAAGACACTACTCCAACGCTGGTAGGCACAGGAACTTAGAACAATACGGAATACAGGAACGGGTAACAGGGCACGGGTAACAGCTGGAACGTGAAACACTAAGGGACCATTTGCGAGACAGACTCGGATAGACTAACAACGCTCAGGCAAGGCTCAGAAGGCCTAGGGCCTTCTTATAGACCAGGAAATCAGGGAAGTTGATGATGATGACGAATAATTTGTGCTCGCGCTGGCCTTTTAAGGAAGTGAGAGCTGGCGTCTGCTAGGAAGGAGACAGGGACCAGCGCTCACGGATCAATGGCTGCGGGCGTAGGGGGGTGAGTAAACCCGACGGCCCGCGGCCATGGACGTTACAACTTCTACCTGTTATATGATCCCCCTATGTCACCCACAAGCCACAGCCTCTGTAGCTGTTGGCAGAAACAATAGTGAAGCGCTTCAGAATTGGGTTAAACTGTATCTGTGTCCTCAGGACGCAGATACAATTGACAGCGGGACATATCCCCGACCGCCCGTGACAGCGGGACTCCGCCCGGAGTACGGGATGGTTGGGAGGTGTGCCATACTGTTACTAAATAATACCGTCATACCATAACCAGTGACTGAATATTCCCCCCATATTGTTACTGAATAAAAAACACTAGACAAAGACCAATATTACCACCATGTAGTGACCATATAGTGGAAGATGTCAGTTATACACAGGAGTTCTGCAGACGATATAAGTGATTACAGCATATTTATATCTAGTGACTCACGGGTGATGTTTTCATTAATTAGAGTCGTTCACTTTCCCTTTTTTTCTCCATCCGGCCCAGACCACTGTGATGACTTATTCCAGCCATGACTCATCTCTGCAGAATTTGACAGACAGACATGTTGGTTTTTTGCTTTTACAGCACCCTCCACACCTATACCCCATCCTCTAAACAAACTTGTAATCCACAGTGCACTAGATGGTAATAATGATCCCTCAGTGCTCGACACAATAAAAGTGCCCCATCAGTAACCGTGCCCCCTTTGTGAACCCACAGTAATGATGACCCCTTTCTCGTCGTCCCCCCATAGATAGCACCACACAGCCCCCCTGTAGACAGCGGTACACATAAATGCCCAGTTGCCCCCCCCCTAACACTGGCCCTAATTCTAGAGCATCTTTTCTTTGAACTCTACGTTGTGCCGTTATTCTGTAATTCCGCCAGCAAGTTTGTGAATGGATTGACAATTGGGTGCTACCAGTTGGAGGTGTGTCCCTACACAATCTGCCACTGTCCAATCAGTGCTCAAAGTTTCACACAGTGTAGGAACACGCCTCTTTGATAAGGGGAATGGTAACACCTAGTTGTCAATTTGATTAATACATTTCTAGGAAGAATAATAGAGGAAAGATACAATGTAAAATACGAAGAAAATAGTTGTTGTTTTATGGGGAATTCAAGTATATAATAAAACAGATATGTCAGGAGCGGTGACAGATATCCTTAAAGGATTGTTAAGACTCAACAGCCTCAAGTACTATAGTGATTGAAGATTGAACTGAATATTAAGCCCTGCGATAGTACATATGACATGCATAAAAATCCATAAATTTATAGGGCCTTGGTAATATAAAAATGGGGCTTCCTTCTTGTTCCTGTTCACAATGCCCAACCATTCTGGCACATGGTTTCTAGGCTCTTGGCCCTCAATTTCCTTTACTCGTTATAGAACATTATGGCATGACCATTCACCCTCGGCATGTAGAGACATATAATTCAGGTAAGAGTTTTTCCAGAATTAACATTTATTAAAAATGACCCCCACCATTGTACCCACATGTAAACAATGTGCTAGAGCTACTGGTCACTGCGGTTATCTTTCAATATCATGTGATTGCAATATATAATTTTACAGTAGACCAGTACTGGCTCCATTCGTATATAAACCCTTAGGGCCAGTTCACACTGAGTTTTTTTTTACACGTTTTTTGACGTGGAAACCGCGCCAAAAAACGTCCGAAAATGCCTCCCATTGATTTCAATGGGAGGCGGAGGCATTTTTTGTCCCACGAGCGGAAAAACAATCTTGCGGGAAAAAGAAGCGACATGCCCTATCTTCGGGCGTTTACGTCTCTGACATCCCATTGACATCAATGGGAGGCAGAGAAAGCATATTTCGTGGCGTTTTTACCCGTGGCACTCAATGGGCACGAGCGAAAAACGCAGTGAAAAACGGAGTGCAGGCAGATCAAAATCTTCTGCCTGAAAAAAAACTCTGTGTGAACATAGCCTTAGTAGACAAAGGGCTCTCTGTTCATCCTTGACAAGCATGGAGCTTGTTAACCCGGGCTGCCAAGAGCCCCCAAAGCCCATTGGCATCTTCCCAGGTTTGACTGGTGCTGTCACCAGCCCTGCTGTGGTCACATTGTGTACATGCAGCCCTGGAGGGGTCATACTGTCATACTGTCAAAGTGTCCTGGCAGTTATACATGGCACAGATCTAAACATCCATCTCTCTTCTCTTCACACAGGTATATAATCCATTTCATTCCTGCATGAACCTCATCCCTGCTGTAGCTGCATTTCAAAAAGCTGAAACTTTTATTTTATGGTACTCTGCTTTCCTGTCTTGCTATATAGTCTAATGTTATCTCAAAGTTTTGTCAAAGTGTTTGATCTTCGTTAAGTTTTATGATCATCCAGACCTGCTAGTTTGTTTGTTTATCTCTGCATAGCTTTTCACCTCATGTGTCTAGTTGATTTGATTAATAGCTGAACGAGCTTAATTAGGCCTAGATCTGAGCATCTACTCCCCTATAAATTTAGATGTAGCATATGGGGAAGGCACTCGTGCAGGGGGGCACGACGGCAGAAGTCATCTCTGTCCAAGTGTCATACTGTCAAAGTGTCCTGGCAGTTATACATGGCAGTGTCATACTGTCAAAGTGTCCTGGCAGTTATACATGGCAGTGTCATACTGTCAAAGTGTCCTGGCAGTTATACATGGCAGTGTCATACTGTCAAAGTGTCCTGGCAGTTATACATGGCAGTGTCATACTGTCAAAGTGTCCTGGCAGTTATACATGGCAGTTGCACAGGGTCAGTGACAGGTAAGCTGCATTACCAAACCAGACAAACTAGCCCACGCTCTCAATATTATATTTCTAACTTTCTGTAAACAAACATGGTTGCCACCGCTCTCATCATTATAGCTGCTCTTGGTTTTCAATCCTATCGCCCATTTAAGACTTGCCCAAAAACAGTCCGCATCAGTCCTTCTCTCCTGGCCTCACCCATATACAGCTCCCATTCACTATTCACTTTCCTCAGTCAACTTAACCCATCTCATCCCACTGCCCAACATAAAAATCACTCTCATAAATCACAGAACCATCTGCTGTCTCTCTCCATTCTCCTGCTACTAGCTGCAGGGGACATCTCTCCCAACCCTGGGCCTCCCTTTTCTTCTGCCAAGCTCAACCACTTACCTGCCACACATAGAAACCCTGCAAATCTTCTTACCATTCCTTGTACGTCTTCTCCTGTCTCTTTTAACTGTGCTCTCTGGAACTCTCGGTCCGTGTGCAACAAACTCACCTTTATGACTTATTCCTTTCTAACTCTCTCAACCTTCTGGCTCTTACAGAAACATGGCTACACCTGTCTGACACTGCTTCCTCTGCTGCTCTATCTTATGGTGGTCTCCAGATCTCTCATGCCCCCAGACCTGAGAACAGGCAGGGTGGAGGAGTAGGTATACTTCTTTCCCCACACTGCACTTTCCAGGTCATTCCCCCGGTCCCCTCACTCACATTTCCCTCTTTTGAAGTCCACACCCTCAGACTCTTTCACCCTTTTCCCCTCCGAGTGGCAGTTGTCTACCGCCCACCGGGCTCACCCCGCCAATTCCTGGATCATTTTGCTGCCTGGCTTCCACAATTTCTATCCTCTGAAACACCCACTCTCATCATGGGTGACTTCAACATCCCCATTGATAACCCAATCTCCTCATCTGCCTCCCAGTTTCTATCTTTAACCTCGTCCCTCGGTCTGTCACAACTTACTAACTCTCCTACACATGAAGACGGGCATTCACTTGACCTGGTCTTCTTCCGGCTCTGCTCAGTTTCTGACTTTATTAACTCTCCTCTCCCGCTTTCTGACCACAATCTTCTCTGCTTTACTATCAAATATTCTCTGCCTCCTCAGGTCATCCCTACGGATCAGACATACAGAAATTTACATGCCATTAACACTGTGAAACTCATAGACAGTCTACAGTCCACATTGTCCCCTATCTCTTCCCTCTCCTGTCCCAATCTGGCTGCCAAACTTTATAATAACACTCTCAAAAATGCATTGGATGAAGCAGCCCCCACTACACTCCGAACCACCCGACAAAGACGACGACAACCCTGGCACACGCCTCAATCCCGCTTTCTTCAGCGGTGCTTGAGATGTGCCGAACGACTGTGGAGAAAATCGCATTTGGATGCAGATTTCATCCATTACAAATTTATGCTCAAAACTTACAACTCTGCCCTTCACCGCGCCAAACAAGTCTACTTCACTTCTCTCATCTCCACACTATCTAATAATCCAAAACGCCTCTTTGATACTTTTCACTCCCTCCTTAGTCCTAAAGTGCAGACGCCAATCACAGATCTCAGTGCTGAAGACCTGGCCAATTATTTTAAAGTTAAAATTGACAACATCCGGCATGATATTATCTCCCAGTCCCCTAGTAACATCGATCCCCTCCCCCCCCCCCCCGCACTCCCTCTTCTTCACTCTCAGCATTTGACCCAATAACTGAAGAAGAAGTCTCCAGGCTCCTCTCTTCTTCTCGTCCTACTACCTGCCCTAGTGATCCTGTCCCCTCACACCTCCTCCAGTCCCTCTCCCCAGCTGTCACTAGTCACCTCACTAAAATATTTAACCTCTCTCTTTCCTCTGGTATCTTTCCCTCCGCTTTTAAACATGCCATTATAAACCCATTATTGAAAAAACCAACACTTGACCCATCCAGCGCTGCCAACTACCGACCAGTCTCTAATCTGCCCTTCATCTCCAAACTCCTGGAACGCTTGGTCTACTCTCGCCTTATCCGCTATCTCTCTGCTAACTCCATTCTTGACCCCTTACAATCTGGTTTCCGCACTCTACACTCCACAGAAACTGCCCTTACTAAAGTCTCAAATGATCTCTTGGCGGCTAAATCGGACGGTAAATCCTCTCTCCTGATTCTTTTGGATCTCTCTGCAGCCTTTGACACTGTAGACCACAAACTCCTACTTAACATGCTCCACTCTATTGGCCTCCAGGACGCGGCTCTCTCTTGGTTTTCCTCCTATCTCTCTGACCGCTCATTCAGTGTGTCATTTGCTGGTTCCACTTCTTCTCCTCTTCCCCTTGATATCGGGGTTCCTCAGGGATCAGTCCTAGGTCCACTCCTCTTTTCTCTCTACACAGCTCCTATTGGACAAACCATCAGCAGATTTGGCTTCCAGTACCATCTCTACGCTGATGACACCCAATTATATACCTCTTCCCGTGACATCACCCCTGCTCTAATACAGAACACCAGTGATTGTCTGTCCGCCGTCTCTAACATCATGTCCTCTCTATACCTAAAACTGAATCCTTCTAAAACTGAGCTCCTTGTGTTCCCACCATCTACTAACCTCCCTAAACCTGATGTCTCCATCTCTGTGTGTGGCACTATCATAACTCCTAAGCAGCACGCCCGCTGTCTCGAGGTTATTTTTGACTCAGATCTTTCCTTTACTCCTCACATACAATCACTTTCACGCTCCTGTCATTTTCACCTCAAAAACATCTCCAGAATCCGCTCTTTTCTTACGGAGGAAACTGTCAAAACTCTCATTGTTGCTCTGATTCACTCTCGTCTTGACTACTGTAACTCATTACTAGTCGGTCTTCCCCTCACTAAACTCTCCCCTCTCCAATCTATCCTCAATGCAGCAGCCAGGCTCATCTTTATGACCAACCGCTACACCAACGCCTCTAATCTGTGCCAGTCACTGCACTGGTTGCCCATCCCCTTCCGAATAAAATTCAAACTTATTACTCTCACCCACAAAGCTCTCCACAGTGCTGCACCTCCTTACATCTCCTCCCTCATCTCTGTCTACCACCCTACTCGGGCTCTACGTTCTGCCAACGACCTTAGATTAAAATCCTCCATAATCCGAACCTCCCACTACCGTCTCCAGGATTTCTCTCGTGCTGCACCCGTCCTCTGGAATGCGCTACCCCAGACAATCAGATTAATTCCCAATATCCACAGTTTTAAACGTGCCCTGAAAACACATCTATTTAGACAGGCCTATAACATTCCCTAATCTGACTCCTTTCCATTGCCCTCTTTTTAGATTTGTCATCAGAATAAGATTCCCTCACACTCCTTCTCTTCATGTCCGTCATACACGGATAGTGGCTGGTGACCGGCTCATGCAGCTTTATGTTACCACCGCATGTGTATAAAAATGGCCGGACCATTGTACAGAACAAACACTGTTACACTTTGTGTCTCCCTTATGTCCTCATAGATTGTAAGCTCTTGCGAGCAGGGTCCTCACTCCCCAGGTTTGAATTGTAAATGAACTTTGTCACTATGTAATGTCTGATACTGTTTGTTTCATGTTCCCTCTAAATTGTAAAGTGCTGCGTAATATGTTGGCGCTATATAAATAAAGATTATTATTATTATTACATTTTTAATAAGCGTATTTGGTAAGTGTCCTAAATTTTATAAGAACATTTATGAAGTTTTTTCATAAAATGCTTAAATCTTAGAAAACCATATTTAGGATAGCCCACTAGGTTAATCTATCATTAGAAAAGGAATGATAACGCATCATGACACCACACATATGCAAGTACAGTCCTGATACAAGGTCACGCCAGATTAAACACTTAATATGCTAATGCTGCCATCTAGTGGTTATTTACTAAAGTACAATGGGCTACATTCCACAAATAATCAAAACAATGTCAGACTGGGGTATCTAGAGCCCACTATTTTTTACTTTTTTTACTTATACTATATTAAAAACTGTGTATGTTTATTTGTGGTTTTCCATTGTCCTAATTCAAGTAGGTCTTGATGCTCTCCAAGCTTGTCATCTTATGCTGGTGACCAGGGGCGTAACTAGGAAAGACTGGGCCCCATAGCAAACTCTTGATCGGGGCCCCCCGGGTGCCACAAGCAGCCCCCCTTATAAATAGTGCCCCCTGTAGAATGTGCCATACAGCCCCCCTGTAGACAGTGCTATATAGCCCCGCCTAGATAGTCACACCCCATTTGTAGATAGCACCCCCACCTCCCCCTCATAGATAGTGCCATACAGCCCCCTGTAGATATCGCCATAAAGCCCCCACTGTATATAGCACTATAAAGCTCCCACTGTATATAGTGCCGCACAGCCCCCTCCCTTGTATATAGTGCCACACAGCCCCCCCTTAGTAGAAAGTGCAGCACAGCCCCCCCCAAAGCAGATAGTGCCACACACAGACCCCTGTAGATTGCGCCACACTCAACCCTCTGTAGATAGAGCCACAGCCCTCCCCCTTGTAAATAGTGCCATACAGTTCCCCCTTGTGTATAGTGCCACAAGGCAATGGCGCATCCAAGAAAGATGTATCAGTCAGGGAGATGTCACTCAAACATGGAAAGGTGGGTTTAGAGGCCGGACTATGGGACTCTTCAGGATAGCGGCACCTCCCCATGATCCTCTAATGAGTAATTAGTATATAGTGTGCGTCGTTTTAAAAGTGGATTTTAAGGATTTTGCTGCATCTGAGAAAAACATACAAGGGAATGTTTGGAAATATTGACAGGTCATGTATTACCGCATGGTGGCGGTTCAAGGGGTTAAAACTACCTGACAGATTCCCATGAAATATACAATGAATTGAGAACAATTCCATCTGCCCTGCAATTTTGTTATTATAAATATATCCTACATAATTACAGATCCCGAACCAAGCTCTGACATATATACAGCACTAGAACCAAGCTCAGTACATAAATACAGCACTAGAACCAAGCTCAGTACATATATACAGCACTAGAACCAAGCTCAGTACATAAATACAGCAGTAGAACCAAGCTCTAACGTATATACAGCACCAGAACAAAGCTCAGTACATACATACAGTACCACAACAAAGATCAGTACATATATACAGCACCAGAACCAAGCCCATACATATATACAGCACCAGAACAAACCTCAGTACATAAATACAGCACCAGAACCAACCTCAGTACATATATACAGCACCAAAACCAATCTCATACGTATATACAGCACCAGAACCAAGCTCAGTACTTACATACATCATCAGAACCAAGATCAGTACGTATATACAACACCAGAACAAATATAGCTCAATTTAGTGCAACCACTATCGTATAGGTTTGTACGGCGTAAAACTACAGCTCCCAGCATGGCCCGAACAATGGTAAGGATATGCTCGGAGATGCTGTTTCACAAAAAAACAAACATATCCTAATCACACCACCCATCATCTCGCTGCAGATCATACAGTGACTACAGTGCTGATTAGAAGCAGAATAAGCATTTACATTAAGTGACTCACCGGTGACGTCTCAGATTCTAGTTCTTTTATTCTCCCTCCGGTCCAGACATCTATGATGGATTTCTACCGGCCATGACCCATTTCTGCAGTTTTCCGCTCAGATGTCTTCAGCTTCTCACTTTTAAGGCATTTCTAAACCTATAAATGAAGTTAAAATTCTCAACACCTCTAAATATAATAAAGCACCATACACTGCACCTCTAACTATAATAGCGCCATACACCGTGTCCCTGATTATAATAGTACCACACACACACACACACACACACACAAACACACACACACACACACACACACACACACCGTGCCCCCTGTAGATAGTGCCCCCATAGCCCCCTGTAGATAGTGACCCCCATAGAGCCTCTGTAGATAGTGACCTACATAGAAGCCCCTGTAGATAGTATCTCACATACAGCCCTCAGTAGATAGTGCCCAGACTCCAGAGCTGCAAGGCAATAGTGCTAACCACTGAGCCACCGTGCTGCCCTACCTATAGCTTCCCTCATAGCTAGTGCTCCACGTATAGCCCACCTCTGTATATAGTCTCACATATAGCTACCCCTGTATATAGTGTCCCACATATAGCCCACCCCTGTAGACAGTGCCCCACAGGTAACCCACCCCTGTATATAGTGTCCCACATATAGCCCACCCCTATAGAAAGTGCCCTAAAAAATAGCTCCCCTATAGATAGTGCTCTACATATAGCCCACCCCTGTATAGTGTCTCACATATAGCTCCCCCTGTATATAGTGCCCCACATATAGACTCCCCCTGTATATAGTGCCCCACATCCCCACATATAGACCCCCCTGTAGATAGTGGCCCACATATAGACCCCCCTGTATATAGTGGTCCTCATCCCCACATATAGACCCCCCTGTAGATAGTGGCCCACATATAGACCCCCCTGTATATAGTGGCCCACATCCCCACATATAGAACCCCCCCTGTAGATAGTTGCCCACATCCCCACATAAAGACCCCCCTGTATATAGTGTCCCACATATATCCAATGACGCTGATTGGTAGGCCAGAATGACTTGCCCCGTCAATCAGCGCCTTTCAAGCACGGAAGTGGCGCGATGATGTCATCGCGCAGCTAGCCAATCAGCGTCATTGTAAGGCGTTGAATGGTCAGGCACGGAACATGCCCGACCATTCAGCACTAATGCATGTATTTGGCTGTCACTAGCCACGGGGCCCCCTCCGGTGCTAGCGGCACCACCGGGCATATGGGGGGCGTGTTGGCTGGCGGCACGGGCCCCCTGAAGCCGCAAACCCCGCTACGGCTGCTACCACGGTAGTTATGCTGGTGACATATTTCCATCATTTTGACAATCCAACTTGCATGAGAGGCACACGCTGTGCTGAATGCATACCACAGTCAAATCGAAATAACCTGTTTATATTATGAATTATGTAGTTATTGCGCACGACCGTCCCCATAATCACCGTGATTACGGGCACGGCCAGCCACGGACAGCCGTCCGCATTTGCGGGTCCAAAAAAGCATGTCCTATCTTTTGCGGAGCCTTTCTACGGCATGGAGATCTTCCCGTAAATATACGGGAAGGTGTCTGTGGGCAACAGAAGTGAATGTGTCCGTAATTACGGTCTACGGTCGTGTGCATGGGGCCTAAGTCAATATTGGAATATTAGTATAATAAACAATAATCCCAATAATCATTACAAGATGAATACAAATAAGTTATGAAAGAATCCTACCAATATAGGAGTGTATTATTTACAGATTTTGTAACAGGTAAACATTACTGCCCTTAACCGCTTCCCGACCACCCACAGTAAATTCACGTCGGCACTTGCTGGGCTCTGTGCAGCGCCGACGTGTTAAAAGTGCGATCCGGGTGTCTCAGAGTAGCGCTGACACCCGGATCGCGCTGTTAACCCCTGCCTCTGGTCCCGGAGACATGACCGGGTTCAGGTCCCGGTCATGTGATCGCAGGGAAAGTGTGTTGTAGCAACGAACTGGAAAGTTTGTTACTACAACAAACTGGAAAGTTTAATGCTACAACAAACTTTCCCGGGGACCGATTGCGGGTGCTGCAGTCAGTTATAAGGCAGAACCGGAAAAGTGATTTTATTGCGCAAATGCCACGAAACATAAAAAAAACTATATACATCTGGTATCGTCGTAATCGTATCGACCCGCAGAATAAAGTAAAATGTCATTTATGGCGCACTGTGAAAAGTGTAAAAACAAAAAAGACAAAAAACATTGTCAGAATTCGTTATTTTGTCACTTTGCTTGCCAAAACAAAATCTAATAAAAAGTGATAAAAAAATCACATGTACCCTAAAATGGTACCAATGAAAACTACAGATTGTTCCACAACAAATAAGTCCTCGCACGGCTCCGGTGAAGAAAAAAAAAAAAAGTTCTGGCTCTCAGAATATAGCGACAGAAATTGTGCAGTGTCCAAAAGCTGATAAGATCGGGCACCATTTATCAGTGCGACATTGACCACATATCTGCGGATTATTATTTATATACCAAATTATTGTACCCTCTCATTATGTTCTGATGTGCTCTGCCCAATTTACGCATACCCCCACATCATAAGCTGAAATACCAGCAAAACCCCAAACAGAACAGTTACCAAGCAAACTCTGCGCTCCAAAAGCCAAATGGCGCTCCCTCCCTTCTGAGCCCCACAGCGTGCCCAAACACCAGCTTACGTCCACATATATGATATTTTATATCCGGGAGAACCCGCTCAACATTGTATGAGGTATTTGTCTTCAGTGGCACAAACTGGGCACAACATATTGTGCATTAAAATGGCATATCAGTGGAAAATTTTAATTTTCACTTTGCACCATCCGCTGCGCATTAACGCATTCGCGCACCACGACTTAATCGCATGTCGTGGTGCGGGGGGTTATATATGGAGCGGGCTCATGCGCTGCGCCCGCTCCATATTCTGCAGGTGTCCGCTGTGTATTACAGCGGACACCCGGGACTAATGGACAGGAACAGCGATCTCGCTGTTACAGGAGCCTGTAAAATGACATTATACTGCAATACATTAGTACTGCAGTGTATTGTACCAGCGACCTAATGATCACTCGTTCCAGTCCCCTAAAGGGACTTTTGGGAGGTTTCCACTGTTTTGGTCCCTCAGGGGCTTTGCAAATGCGACATGACACCCGAAAACCATTCCAGCTAAATTTGAGCTCCAAAAGCCAAATATTGTTCCTTCCCTTCTTGTCGTGGGTCCAAACAGCAGTTTATTACCACATATGGCGTATTGCTGTAATCAGGACAAATTGCTTTACAAATTTTGGGGTGATTTTTCTCCTTTATTCATTGTAAAAATTAAACATTTCTATGTTTTTTCAGAAAAAAGTAGATTTTCATTTTCACGGCCTAATTCCACTAAATTCAGCAAAAAAACTGTTGTGTCAAAATGCTAACTATACCCCTAGAAAAATTCCTTGAGGCGTGTAGTCTACAAAATGGGGTCACTTTTGGGGGGTTTCCACCGTTTTGCTCCCTCCAGGGCTTTGCAAACGCGACATGGCACTGAAAACCAATCCAGCACAATCTGCGCATCAAAATATCCAAATGGCGCTCTTTTCCTTTCTGAGCTCTGCCGTGGGTCCAAACAGCAGTTTGGTACCACATATGGGGTATTGCTGTAATCGGGAGAAGTAGCTTTACAAATTTTGTGGTGCTTTTTATTCTTTATTCCTTGCAAATATTATTTATTTTTATATTTTTTCAGAAAAAAAGCAGATTTTCACTTTCACAGGCAAACTCCAATAAATATAGCAGAATACCTGTGGGGTCAAGATGATAACTATACGCCTAGATAAATTCCTTGAGGGGTGTAGTTTCCAAAACCGTGTCAGTTTTGGGGGATTTCTACTGTTTTGGCCCCACAAGACCTCTTCAAACCTGACATGGCGCCTAAAATATATTCTAAAAAAAGGAGGCCACAAAATCCACTAGGTGCTCCTTTGCTTCTGAGGCCGGTGCTTCAGTCCATTATCACACTAGAGTCACATGTGGGATATTTCTAAAAACTGCAGAATCTGGGCAATAAATATTGTGTTGCGTTTCTCTGGTAAAACCTTTTGTGTTACAGAAAAAAATATATTACAAATGAATTGCAGCAAAAAAATAAATTTGTCAATTTCCCCTCTACATTGCTTTAATTCCTGTGAAACGCCTAAAGGGTTAAGAAACTTTCTGAATGCTGTTTTGAATACTTTGAGGGGTGCAGTTTTTAATATGGGGTGATTTATGGGGTCTATCTAGTACATAAGGCCCTTAAAGCCGCTTTAGAACTGAACTGGTCCCTGTAAAAATCGCCTTTTGAGATTTTCTTGAAAATGTGAGAAATTGCTGGTAAAGTACTAAGCCTTGTAACGTCATAGAAAAATAAAATAATGTTAAAAAAACTATGCAAATATAAAGTAGACATATGGAATATGAAAAATCATAATTTTTGCAAATTTTCTCAAAATTTTGGTGTTTTTCACAAATAAGCAATGAATTTATTGACCACATTTTTCCACTAATATAAAGTACAACATGTCACGAGAAAACAATCTCAGAATCGCTTGGATAGGCAAAAGCATTCCAGAGTTATTACCACATAAAGTGACATGTCAGATTTGAAAAAATGGGGCTGGTCCTGAAGGCCAAAATGAGCTCGGTCTTGAAAGGGTTAAAAGTAGTGACAGTTATATGTGTGCCCATACAATTGCCTCAGCTCTATACTGGTGCCTATTTAGTAGTTCCAGCTATATATCAATAGCTGTATGTTGGTTTCAGATATAGATCAGTGCCCATACAGCAGTGGAAAGTAGATATAGTTAGCTATACGGGCCAATACAATTGGTTCAGCTATATATAATGCCGGATCCTAAGGTCTTCCAAAGGTTCAGTCCAACACTGTGAAAAATTTTTTTTATTATGTTCCTAATTTGTATTATAAAAACTAGAATTCTGAAACTGCCCATAGATTTGTGACCAGCTGTGTATGGTACAAGAGAAGTGGATGATGACGTTAATTACCAGTCATACAAGCCCAAATATTTGTAACAGCTTTACCTGTTAGTCACTAAATCTATTATTCATTCTATTCATTTATGCAAAAAAAGATCTTAAATATTGTTTATATAATAAATCGTCTTTGGTAGCAGTATCACTTTCAGCCAGTAGGTGGTGCTGCAGATCTTTTCAAGTTTCATAAACCAGGTTGAGACTAAAAAATAGAAACTTTATGTCTTGCGCCAGTGCTTCCCACTGGAATCCTGGGGTTCCTAACAACCTGCTAAGGGCAGGAGATAGTGGAAAGCCTTGTCACTTCAAGGGTATGTTCACACACGGCGGATATGCTGCATAAAAGTACACAGCGTATTGGCCCTGTGTGCTGTAGAGAATTCCAGCCAAAAAACTGCACCAAATTGTGGTGCAGTTTTTTGGCCAGAATATTCTCTGTGGAAAACTGCACATACAAAAAAAAATTATACTTACACAGTCATTGTGACGCGTTCCTCTGCTGTCCTGCAGGCCGACCTCCTGGGATGACGTTTCATACCATGTGACCGTTGCAGCCTGTGATTGGCTGCAGCGGTCACATGGGAAGAAACGTCATTCCAGGAGGCCAGCCTGGACTAAGAAGCACAGAATTCTGGGTAAGTATAAGGTTTTTTTTCTGAATTGCGATTTTTGCGGCGGAATCACAGTTTTTCCAACGGAAAAATCGCAACATCTGCTATTTGTTGTGGGTTTTACCTCCCTATTGAATTCAATGGAGAAACCCCACAACATAAAAGCAGCGAATACGCAAATACAGTTGACATGTTGCGGATTAAAAAATGCACCGCAGGTCAATTTATGAGCAGTTTTTCCATTTAACATTTACGCGGCGTGTGGATAAGACTTGTTCAAATCTCATCCACTCCGCTGCTACTGCATTATGCTGCCGATATTCCACATCAAAATCCAAACTTAACCTTACAGCAGGAATGGCCAACTGCTTTCAGTCTGCCCTAAAATGCTTGGCATGGGGGAAGGCAAAGCTGGCAGAAAATCTCAGCCAGAATACAAAGTTACCATCTGCTTTACCAGCCACTAGAACAAGCTTCTTTGAGGTTACATTGTGAATAGTACGCTTTCCCTGGGAGTGTAAACATTTTCAGGGGTTTCCTCATGGTAATAAGAAGATGTTAGGAATCACTGGCTTAGGCCCCATGCACATGACCGTAAAATTGCCCGTAATTATCGACCCATTCATTTCTATGGCCAACGGACACCTTCCTCTATACTTACGGGAAGGTGTCTGTGCCGTAGAAATTTTCAGAATAAAATAGAACATGTCCTGTTTTTTTATTTTACAGACCGTGCTCCCAAAGGGACATAATTACGGCACGGTCGTGTGCATGGGGCCTTAGGCCCCATGCACACGACCGTATTTTTAATCCATCTGTAAATACGGATCTGTAGTCAACCGTTAATCATCTGCATATACGAAAGGGTGTCCGTAAATATATCCGTACATCTGTAATGCATCCGTATTTACGGATCCATAAAAAAGACAGGGAGGAATCTAGGGTAATCCCCTGGCGTCGCATAGCAATGCTTCCATAATTACGGACGGTTACGGATGCACATATGTAGCCGTCCGTAATTACGGAAGCGCCCAACAACTTCTATGGGAAGTCCATGCCGTAATTACAGACAAAAAAAGAACATAGAAGTAAATGGGGGAGGAATCCTCCAGCTCACGGATCCTCATGGCGGCACACGATGAAGATCAAAGCAGAAAAAGAGAAACTTGATCCAGCGCTGGATCAAGTTTCTCTTTTTCTGCTTTAAAAAAAGGACATGTTCTATCATTTCTACGGCACTGACACCCATACGTAAAAATATGGGAAAGGGTCTGTAGCCCATAGAAATAAATGGGTCTGTAATTACGGATGAAAAATACGGTCATGTGCATGGGGCCTAACACAAATAAAACTCTCCGTAGAGACAATTATTGATGAACATAAATATATGTGTAGCAATTATCTGACTTTTTCTCACTGGTGGTTAAGTATTCTCTAATTATAATCATTCTCCACTTGCTGTTGAAATAATCTATGCACTGACTTCCTGGTGGGCTTGTGTTTATACACCTCAACCAATCTGAAGAGGCAGAGCTGCAGTATGGATGTAGAGAACAGCAGCCTGAACCAATGATGAGACAGGAGGTGTGTCTTAGACTACCTCAGATTCCCTTTGGTCACTGTAGCCACAGGTCACAGCTCTGCCCTAATGGAGCGGAGCTAAAAAAAAAAACAACAGCCAAGGAGCAGGCACTGAGCAAAATAAATAGCAGGTAAGCATTACCCATAGGTACTGACTTACATATCATTTTGAAGCTCATGACTGGACGGACACTTTAATTTTGATATATCTTTACTTGATTACAGTGATTTTTTTTGCATTAATGTATTCTCCATTGTGGTGTATCTATTGAATGAAAAGCTTCTTTTTCATTATTCATATTCAACTGCAAATAAAAATGAATTGCCTCCTTTTAGTTCTTCCATGTCTGAAAATTGCATGCCAACAATTCCACCACACCTAGAGTGCAGGGTTTTTATTAGAAAATAAAAGTTTATAGTCGAGAGTTTGTAGCTCTCTGTATTTATACCTGTAAGGGCAGATTCACACGAACGTTGCGTTTTTGCGCGCGCAAACAACGCAGCGTTTTGCGAGCGCAAAAACCATTTGACAGCTGCGTGTGTCATGCGTGTCTGATGCGCGGCTGCGTGATTTTCGCGCAGCCGGCATCATAGAGATGAGGCTTGTCAACGCCCGTCACTGTCCAAGGTGCTGAAAGAGCTAAATCTTTCAGCACCCTCGACAGTGAATGCCGAACACAACAGCGAAAAACCTGTAAAAAAAAAAGATAAAGTTCCTACTTACCGAGAACTTCCCGGCCGTTGCCTTGGTGACGCGTCCTTGGTGACGCGTCCTTGGTGACGCGCCTCTCTTGACATCGGGCCCCACCTCCCTGGATGACGCAGCAGTCCAAGTGACCGCTGCAGCCTGTGATTGGCTGCAGCCTGTGCTTGGCCTGTGATTGGCTGGAGCTGTCACTTGAACTGAAGTGTCATCCCGGGAGGTCGGACTGCAGGAAGGAGACAGGAGTAATCGGTAAGTTAGAACTTCGTTTTTTTTTTTACAGGTTAATGTATTTTGGGATCGCAAGTCACTGTCCATGGTGCTGAAACAGTTTAACTCTTTCAGCACCATGGACAGTGACTATCTCCTGACGTCGCGTACCGATAATTTTTTTGCCGGGATCGGCCAAAACGAGTTTGGCCGAACCCGGTGAAGTTCGGTACGCTTGTCCGGCTTCGCTCATCGCAAAGACACTCCGTTTGGATGTTCGGAAACAGAAAAGCACGTGGTGCTTTTCGGTTTTCATTCATCCTTTTCACTGCTGTTGCGCGAATCACGCTCGTCCCACGGAAGTGCTTCCGTGTGGTGCGCATGATTTTCACGCACCCATTGACTTCAATGGGTGCGTGATGCGCGAAATACGCAGAGTTATTGAACCTGTCGCGCTTTTTGCGCAGCAGACAAACGCTGCGCAAAAAGCACGGACTGTCTGTACTGCCCCATAGACTTGTATTGGTCCATGCGTGCCGCGTGAAAACCACGCGGCCCGCACGGACCGAATACACGCTCGTGTGAATCCCCCCTAACTATAACTACAGCAGTAAATAATCCAAACATGTACAACCAATGCAGGTCTTTGCGTCTATAAGAATGAGGTACATTTTGGTTACATAGATTCACACTTACTGCAGTCATACCTTATTAGAGTCCCTCATTTGACTTTGATATTGACTCAAATTCCCTGGTCTCCCTTCGCTCCTGAAATGTCCCTCTTATGGAAAAGATTGATAGATCTAAATTGCTAAATGTACTATACTGCTCCAATGTTTTTCCAAGATATAACATAGCAGGCCTATTCTAGGGATAGGCTATAATTTTGTGATCTGTTGGAGTTACATCCACTGGGACTCCGCACCAATCAGCAGATTAGAAGTGACATCCCTGTCCGTGTGGCTGTATCTGGTACTGAAGCTTAGTACGCTCAATAGAGCTTAGCTAAGGCTGAGCTGCTGTACCAGAAACACCCACTTGGATGAATGCGGTGCTGTGTTGGGCACTGCATTGATTGGTGTAGGAACCATGAATCGGACCCTTACGTATCACAGATTGATAGTCTGTCCTAGGGATAGGCCATCACTGTTATATCCTGAAAACCCCTTTTATGAATGTAGTGTTATTTGGTGCTCATAAATCAGTTTATGCTTTAATGTGTAACTCCAATGAAAAAGTGAGGATTTAGTCTTGCACCAATATCTCACCAGGGGGAAGATGATGCAAAAATACTCAAAGTCCTCCTAGGTTGCTTCCTCCAGATTATGGATTATACAGCGTTCAGCCTTAACATTACAACCACTGCCAGGTGAAGTGAATAACATTAATCATCCTGTTACAAAGGCGCCGGTCAAGGCGTGGGATATGTTAGGTAGCAAGTGAACAGTCAGTTCTTGAAGTTGATGTGTTGGAAGCAGAAAAAATGGGCAAGAGTAAGCGATATGAGTGACTTTTACACGGGCCAAATTGTGATGGCTAGACGACTGGGTCAGAGCATCTCCAAAACGGCAGGTCTTGTGGGGTGTTCCCGGTATACAGTAGTTAGTACCTACCAAAAGTGGTCTAAGGAAAGACAATTGGTGAACCGGCAACAGGGTCAAGGGCGCCCAAAACTCATTGGAGAGCAGATACTACCCAGTCTGGTCTGATGTCATAGAAAAACTACTGTAGCACAAATTGGTGAAAAGTTAGTGTTGGCTATGATAGAAAAATGTGAAAACACATAGTACAATGTAGCTGGCCATGTTTGGGGCTGCTTAACTGCACACCGGTCAGAACGCCAATGCAGACCCCTGTCCACCACCAATAGCACCTACAATGGGTACGCGAGACTCAAAACTGGACCATGGAGCAAAGAAAGAAGGTGGCCTGGTCTAATGAATCATTATCTCTTATATCACGTAGACGACTGGGTGCACGTGCGTTGCTTACCTAGGGAAGGGATAGGACCAGGATACACTATGGGAAGAAGACAAGCCGGTGGAGGCAGTGTGATGTTCTGGGCAATGTTCTTCTGGGAAACCTTAGGTCCTGGCATTCATGTGGATGTTACTTTGACACACCACCTACCTTAACATTGTTGCAGACCAAGTACACCTCTTCGTGGTAACGGTATTCTCTAATGGCACGGCCCTCTTTCAGCAAGATAATGCCCCTGCCACACAGCAAAACTTGACTTGGACTCCAAGCTCCCCAGATCCAATCTGGTTGAGCATCTGTAGGATGTGCTGGAAAAACAAGTTAGATCCATGGGGGCCCCACCTCACAATTTAAGGGGTTTAAAGACGCTCTGTCATCAGTTTATAACTGCCCTATCTCCTACCTAATCTAATAGGCGCTTAAATGTAGAAAACAACAGTTTTTTTTAATTTTTGGCCAAGTTATGAACATTTTAAGATTTATGCAATTTGTTCTTAATGCCGAACTGGCCGTTTTTTTAATTTTCACCATTCAGCATCATACACTTCTCTTTATTCCAGCACAGCTTGATCCACAGCACAGCATGATCTTGCTGAGACGTCAATTAATGCCGCGAGTCCCTCACCGGAGCGATGGAAGACTGAACAGGCATAGCCTCCAGCCACTGCAGATACGGATAAATGCCCTGGTACGGCTGGAGGTGATGTCTGTTCACTCTTCCGTCGCACTGGTGAAGGACCTGCGGGAGGAATTGATGCCACAGCGTGATCTCGCGGGATCGCGCTGTGCTGTGGATCAAGCTGGGCTGGAATGAAAAGAAGTGTATGACGCTGATTGGTCAGCGTCATACACTTTTCTTTACAATGCCCACTTGGTGAAAAGTTGGGCATTAAGAACAAATTTGCATAAATCTTATAATGTTCAGAACTTGTTGAAAAATAAATGTTTAAAAAAAATAATAAAAAAAACCAGTAGTTATCTACATTAAAGCACCTATTAGACTAGGTAGGAGATAGTTACATAGTTACATAGTTTGTATGGTTGAAAAAAGATACACTTCCATCAAGTTCAACCAAGGGATGGGAAAGGGGAAGTAAAACATTTCTACACATAGGAGCGGATACTTTTTTGTTCTAGGAAATTATCTAACCCTTTTTTAAAGCCATCTCCTGTCCCTGCTGTGACCAGCTCCTGCGGTGACTATTCCATAGATTCACAGTTCTCACGGTAAAGAAGGCTTGTCGCCTCTGCAGGTTGAACTTTTTTTTTTCCAGACGGAGGGAGCGCCCCCTTGTTTTTTGAGGGGGTTTTACATGGAACAGGATTTCACCATATTTTTTGTATGTGCCATTCATTTATATAAGTTAATCATGTCCCATCTTAGTCGTCTTTTTTCAATGCTAAATAGGTTTATAGGGCAGTTATGAACTGGTGACAGAGCCTCTTTAAAGGATCTGCTGCTAAAGTCTTGGTGCCACATACCACAGGACACCTTCAGAGGTCTTGTGGAGTCCATGCCTCGATTGGTCAGAGCTGTTTTGGCGGCACGTGGGCAACCTACACAATATTAGGCAGGTGGTTTTAATGTTATGGCTAAACGGTATATGTCCTATTTAGATATATCGGATATAAAGGCTGGTTGGGAACAGAGAGAACAAAAAGGTGCTACATAGGGTGAGTACGTCAGATTAACAATGGCTTTCTCTGTTAGGTATAGTAAAAGGAGGCTCACCTTTAGGGGTTGTGCATAGATAGGCACAACCCTATTGTAGAGGCAGTTGGTTAGGAAGAATGCTGCCAGTGCCGTAATCCCCAAGGCGTTAGGTGCCAACCTCGCCGAGGAGTGAATGCAGGTAGATAAAAACAATGGGAACCAGGTGGGATCCACTTTAGAAAAGAGACACCACCATACACTTCATGGTCTCATGATTACTTGATAAAAGTGTTCTGTTTTATCGAAACGCGTTGTACCTCAAGAGACCCTCCATCTCTCTTATTTATGTCGATTCTAAAATATATACAGTATTTATTTTTTTCTCAAAAACGTGTTGGAAGTATTGGGTCCGGATGGTGTGTCTCTTTTTTACAGTGTATAGAGACATTAATACATTTTTACAGTGTATAGAGACATTAATAAGGAGCTGCTTCCACTCTCCTGACTTGGCCTGGTTTTGTACTACATGGTCACCTGTTTGAATTGTGCCATGTAATAATACATCCAACCTGCTGCAGCCGCTACAAGGGAAACACATGGCAAGTTCTAACTTCCCCCAACCAATATCAGCTGTTTCAGAACCCAGCTGATCTCTGCTTGTCATTTCATGGTGAGGTAAACCCATATATATATATATATATATATCATAAAGGGTTTGAATAAGATTCTAAAAAGTGTCTGCAGAAGCAGCACCATCATTGTCCATGAGCTGGTATTGCGGCTTAGCTATTTACAAGTGAATGGACTGCAATACCACACAGACCATGGACAAGAGAGTCAAGTATATAGTACTACAGGATTTAATAGATATTTACAACAAAAAAAAATTCTGGTTATAATATTTTCAGTATACAGCAAAGAGCTGGGCACTTGTATCACTGAGGAAGGTCCTAACAAGTTTTCAGAGGATGTTTCAATAGAATGCTCAAGAGAACATTTACAACATCCCCCTCCCCATACAGTTTACTTCAGTCTCCCAGCAAAACAGCAATGATTTACCCTGTAGAAGAAGCTGTCCAGAAATTATAGTGTATTCTGATAGATATCTTGGGAAAATAAGCCACATCTTGCTACATAAATAAGATGACAAATAAGATGACAAAAGTCTATATGCATAAAATACCAGGAACTATAGAAAGTATGAGTAACCTAATAAAGTTCACGTAGTAACCAAACCTGGTTAATTCCCATCATGAGCATGTTAAATGTGTCTACTCATCTTTGAAAAGACTTCATGAAGACCAAAGTAGCTTTAGCTCAGCAGATGGATTAAGAGAACTTAATGGACCCCATTTGAATGATCTGATGTAGGTATTCATTGGATGAAGTGTCCTTCGGGGCTTCTACCCTGTAGTCTCCTTTGGCTTCATACGCTTCTGTTTTATGACATTTGTGTTGTGGCGTGGGAGCAGATGTAAACTCCGTATCTCTGAAGGAGAAGAAGTCAAGATGGTCTACTGGGGTGTCCAGGTGTAGCACTGTCCAGAATAAACACAAATTAAAATTGAATTAAAATATAAATTCACAACCAAATGTAACTAAACAGTATAATTCAGCATCTATGGGGCACAGATGATACTGGATTGAGGAAATACTGGATTATCAGAGACATCTGGAGATGTAAATATAACATTACCATTAAGGAGGTTGTCTCTTTATGGGTCCCCACTCGGGATCCGCCTATGAGCCAAAGTGGAGAGCTGCTAACAAGCAGCGGATCTTGCTCTGGTGAACCCAGGCCATCTGTAAAGGATCTGCCAGGCACAGCTTCTGTGTCAACGCCCATAGGTAATCAGTCTGCACCTGCTTCTATGTCTGTGAGACTGACTCCATCTTCCACCACTCAGGATGGCAGGCTTAGGAGTGGGAGAGCCTATCACAGCCTGGCCAGACGGAGCTAGCTCCCGCCCTCTGTCTATTTATACCTGCCTTTCCTGTTCCTCCTTGCTTGTGATTATTCTCGTTTGGTTTCCTGGCGCTGCTGCAGCTTCTGAACTATTTGACCCTCTTCATAATGACCCTGGCTTACTGACTACTCTCCTGTTCTGCGTTTGGTACCTCGTACACTCCTGGTTTGACTCGGCTTGTTCACTACTCTCCTGCTCTGCGTTTTGTGCCTCGTACACTCCTGGTTTGACTCGGCTCGTTCACCACTCTTGTTGCTCACGGTGTTGCCGTGGGCAACTGCCCCATTTCCCTTAGCTTTGTGTACCCTTGTCTGTTTGTCTGTCGTGCACTTACTGAGCGTAGGGACCGTCGCCCAGTTGTACCCCGTCGCCTAGGGCGGGTCGTTGCAAGTAGGCAGGGACTGAGTGGCGGGTAGATTAGGGCTCACTTGTCTGTTTCCCTACCCCCATCGTTACACCATCCATGTATTATTGTTCTCTTATGTGGCAGGAGTGTCTTTGGGCCTCCATCAGGCACCAGGACCCAGTGAATCTGCAGCCCTTGCACCCTCTGTAGCTAAACCACTGCCCACACAGTTTAGGCCTATATTAATAGTAATAGCCTAAAGCCACCCATACAAATAAGAAGAAAGTTATGTCACAGGTCCACCATGGCAAAACTGAGCACAGCAACAAGACACAAGGTAACTATACTGCATCAGCAAGGTCTATTCCAGGCAATGATTTCAAAGCAGACTGGGATTTCAAGGTGTGCTATTCAAGCTCTTTTGCACAAAGAAATGGGGCAATATTGAGGACCGTAGACGCAGTGGTCGGCCAAGGAAATTTAGTGCAGCAGATCAAAGACACATCATGCTTACTTCCCTTCAAAATCGGAAGATGTCCAGCAGTGCCATCAGCTCAGAACTGGCAGAAACCAGTGAGATCCAGGTACACCCATCTACTATTTGGAGAAGTCTGGCCAGAAGTGGTCTTCATGGAAGAATTGCTACCAAAAAGCCATAACTACAATGTGGAAACAAGGCCAAGCGACTAAACTATGCACGAAAACATAGGAACTGGGATGCAGATAAATGGCAGCAGGTGCTCTGGACTGATGAGTCAAAATTTAAAATATTTGGCTGTAACAGAGGGCAGTTTGTGGGCTGGAGAACAGCACAATAATGAATGTCTGCAGGCAACAGTGAAGCATGGTGGAGGTTCATTGCAAGTTTGGGCTGCATTTCAGTAAATGGAGTTAGGGATTTGGTCAGGATTAATGGTGATCTCAATGCTGCGAAATACAGGCAGAAACCTATCCATCAATGTTTGCACAGTATTGTAAATTCACTGAAATATGATGATAAATGTCGTTCCAATATTATTATTCTAATATATGATTCACCGCCTGAAAGAACGATTAAAAGTAGTTTATTGTTTATATAAATAAAATTGTGGCTCAACCAGCCACTGATACCAGACCAGGCATAAGCAAGTGATTTGCGAGAAAGAAAAGTGGTATAGAGTGAATCAAGTCTCTCTCACACCCACATACCAACTCTCCTGCTTATGGTATAAATTCCGCTATCTTCTTGTCATTAAATTAGTATCTATCTATACGCATTTCATCATCACACTCCAGGTGATGCTTCCTCAGGGATTCATAGATATGAATTGTTTAATTGTTGTTAAATTTTTGTTACATTTTAAAGTGATTATATAGTTGCAATGTTAGAGCACTGGATAGCACTGTTCGTGTGCTGATTAATAGCCTCCAGACGCATGCACGGCTCTGATACACAGTATTGTATGTATTTATTTACATATATATATATATATATATATTTATTTATTTATCTATACATCTATATATATATATATATATATATATATATATATATATATATATATAAATTTCCTTCATGCAAACAGCCTCTTCTTCATACATGGAGGCATGCCAGGACCAGAAATCTACGTGGATGCTCATGGTATTCTAACTTTCTAACTGACTTCTGAGTCACTTGATGAACTATAAAATAGTTTGTTAGGTCTTATTCAATTCATAAAATGACATCAATGGATCTTTATGGAGGCAATGTTATAGACATTTACAAGCAGGATGTAATGTTGTAATGCTACTAAGCTGCACTTTGTCGCTGGGCAAAGACGATACAATAGCCCTGTGACATTCATGCCCCAGAGATCGCTCATATTCCCATTCCCAAGGGCAGTAGAATCAGTTCAGCAGTCAAGATGTCCTTCCCTTTTACAATAGATGAGAAGTTGTAGGCACCAATTAGCATTAGTCCCCTGTGGTTGGAGATGTTACAATCAAGGACATAAACAGGGGCACCATTTTAATTTTTGCTTCGGGGTACTCGCTTATAGATGTACACCTTTGCTTGTTGGCATATCATGGCAGTTACATTGCTAAAATAACGCATAAAAAAGAAAGAAATGTCTACAAATGTATAAATGTTGGACTGGTAATAAACAAGGATGTATGTACAATAGAGGCAACCCATGCAGCTGCTATGGGGCCTCTGAAGAAAGAGTATTTTAATGAGTGGTGAAAACCAATGCGTAAATCCCTTCTCCATATGCCCTCCAATCTTTTCAATCAGGGAAAAGAGATAGGGGAAAAGAAGCATCATGTCCTCCTGTCCAAGTTTTTTTTAGGCGTGTGATGGTGTTAAACAGCACCAGAAGAAAGCACCATGTCAATCTTTGCTATGAGGCCGCCCACTCATATCTATTTCTGGGCCATACATAAATATTATTGCATGAAATTGAAATGCGATGTCCAGGTAACTAACTTTCACACTTTGTGGGGCCCTAAGGCTGGGTTCACACGAGCATGTTACATCCGTAATGGACGGAACGTATTTCGGTCGCAAGTCCCGGACCGAACACACTGCAGGTAGCCGGGCTCCTAGCATCATAGTTATGTACGACGCTAGGAGTCCCTGCCTCTCCATGGAACTACTGTCCCGTACTAAAAACATGATTACAGTACGGGACAGTTGTCCTGCAGCGAGGCAGGGACTCCTAGCATCGTACATAACTATGATGCTAGGAGCCCGGCTCCCTGCAGTTCATTCGGTCCAGGACTTGCGGCCGAAATACGTTCCCTCCATTACGGATGTAACATTTCTTGTGTGAACCTAGCCTTAGACTTTTCTTGGCAGTCGCGCTATATTAATGAGATCTGCAGTAAAAAATAAAGTCATTTCTGAACCCACATTACAGCCAGACTATGTAAAAACAAACAATTACAATATTTACACTGGTAATAACCTCAGGACATAAGGTATGCATATCACTAAAGTTTACTATCATTATTATTTTATGTTACGCTGAAGGAACATTGTTAAACTCTGTTTTGTAGCTCATTAAATCCTTAGATGGTTAGTGTTCACCCTGGTTTATCTGAGAGGGTAGAGGCCAGGAAATATCCTGTGTGTGTAAGTATTTAAAGCCGGCTTTAGGGTCACACATAGTGATAACAGCAATAGGGAGCAAGTTGTTACTGTGGAATCTCGTTATTTTGGTCTTTTGGTCATTGGATTACCTGTGTTCCCATTCCAAGTATAAGCTGTGCCGCTCACAATTAGTTAATTGGTAGAAATGTTTTGTTTCTGTGTCCTAAGCTATATAAATGTCTACCAAGGTATTCAAAACCAGAGTCCAATGGTGTGCTGGATTGGTTATGCCATATGAATTCAATAAAATATAGTGACCACTCGAAAAATGATCTTCTAGCGGGGTGGTCCTCTCAAAGTGGAGGTACAGAAATTTATACACAACAGAGGTGCACATTCCTTGACATTAGCTGATCTTTAAGATTAAAACTAATCCACAAGGAGCAACTTGACCCTATAGTCCATTTGTAGCAGACTACCTGGCCAAAAGTATCTGGAGACCGGACTAGGATATATGAGCTTGTTGGACCCCCCATTCCAAAACCACAGGTGTTTATATGGAATTGGGGCCCCTTTTCTGTAGCCTCCACCCTTCTGGGAAGGCTTTTCACAAGATTTTGAAATGTGTGTCTGAGAAATTGTGCCAGATTGTTCCATCAGACTGCCAGATAGTGGAACGTGATTTTTCACTCTAGAGAACGATTCCATTGCTCCAGGTGCAACGTCCATGGAAACCCATTTCATGAAACGCCCTGGCACATAGTTCTTCTGCTGTCACTTCCAGACACAGTTTGTAACTCTGTAGTGTGTGATGTAACACATGATAGACGATTTTTACGCGCCAGGAGCTTCAGCACTCGGAGGTACTGCTGTGTGAGTTTGCGTGGTCACTTCATGACTAAGTTGTTGCCAGTTCTCGTTGGCACCTGTGTTGGAGACACTGTTAGAAGCCTCTATTGCTAATGCTGTCAAAAATGCTGAAAAAAATAGTGCAGCATGCAGTAATATTTTTTTTAGGGTTAAAGTGACAGACACCATGACAGAAACCCGACGGAACCCGATAAAGTCAATGGGGTCTATCGCACGCCGTTCATGTCCATCATTTGATGTCGGGTATCCTTCACAGCATTACATTTATTTTTTCTCCTCCTTTGATGAAACAAAAAAACGGAATTCTTAGCGCAGATGTGAAAATCGTCGTGCTCTTAGATGCTTCCTCTTCGCAATAATAGCACTTAGAGGTCAGTGGTCAGATCTAGAAGGTTCGAAATGTCAGGAATTGACTTTTGGCAAAGGTGGCATCCTATGACAGTGCCACACTTAAAGTCACTGAGCTCTTTAGTGCGTCTTATACTGCTATAAGTGTTTTTCTATGGAGATTTGGTTTTATTCATCTATTTGCCATGCATGTGACTGAAATATCTCATCTCATTAATTAGAAGGAGTGTTCACATACTTTTGACCATATACAGTGGAGGAAATAAGTATTTGATCCCTTGCTGATTTTGTAAGTTTGCCCACTGTCAAAGTCATGAACAGTCTAGAATCTTTAGGCTAGGTTAATTTTATCAGTGAGAGATAGATTATATAAAAAAAAAAAAAGAAAATCACATTGTCAAAATTATGTATATTTATTTGCATTGTGCACAGAGAAATAACTATTTGATCCCTTACCAACCATTAAGAGTTCAGCCTCCTCCAGACCAGTTACACGCTCCAAATCAACTTGGTGCCTGCATTAAAGACAGCTGTCTTACATGGTCACCTGTATAAAAGACTCCTGTCCACAGACTCAATTAATCAGTCTGACTCTAACCTCTACAACATGGGCAAGACCAAAGAGCTTTCTAAGGATGTCAGGGACAAGATCATAGACCTGCACAAGGCTGGAATGGGCTACAAAACCATAAGTAAGACGCTGGGTGAGAAGGAGACAACTGTTGGTGCAATATATATTCGTGGTATTGTATATCGTCTACCACCTAGACAATGTTGGCTTAGCAAGTATTCTCCGTAAATTATAACAAATAAACAAGATTGATCCGGAGTATATTTATAAAAAGTAACTTTTACTTAAATTTCTTTAAAACATAAGCATTTTTGCGACATGTGCGCATAGATTCAATTCATTCGTCACAGTTGTATGCAATTTTTCATGTATTTTTTCAGCATGCATATACAACAATATTGAAGACAGCAAAAATAATCCACCTTTTAGGGTTTCCTAATCCATATAGTTTCAATAATTTGTTAATTTCAGAGGTTCTCTCATAAGCACTTAGATGCTCTGTTTGTCATATAGGATATACAGGAGACATAAGATTTTTTGCTGACAGTAAACTACATTCTTTATAAGACAGCCACATCTAATTTTCATGCAGCTTCCCATGGAATAGGACGAAGCAGCATTCATGACCTATCTCCCCTGATGAATCAATGGGTCAGAGGAAACGCGTTGGGAGAGAAATTGGGAGAAAAATTACCTTACTTCAGAGGTCCAACTAAATCTAGGATTTTACAGACAACTCCTGAAAGGAACACCATCATCCCACAAATAAAGGGATAGGAGGGCAACTGCCTGAAAAAATCTTATGTCTCCTGTATATCCTATATGACAAACAGAGCATCTAAGTGCTTATGAGAGAACCTCTGAAATTAACAAATTATTGAAACTATATGGATTAGGAAACCCTAAAAGCTGGATTATTTTTGCTGTCTTCAATATTGTTGTATATGCATGCTGAAAAAATACATGAAAAATTGCATACAACTGTGACGAATGAATTGAATCTATGCGCATATGTCGCAAAAATGCTTATGTTTTAAAGAAATTTAAGTAAAAGTTACTTTTTATAAATATACTCCGGATCAATCTTGTTTATTTGTTGGTGCAATAGTAAGAAAATGGAAGACATACAAAATGACTGTCAATCGACATCGATCTGGGGCTCCATGCAAAATCTCACCTCGTGGGGTATCCTTGATCCTGAGGAAGGTGAGAGCTCAGCCGAAAACTACATGGGGGGAACTTGTTAATGATCTCAAGGCAGCTGGGACCACATTCACCAAGAAAACCATTGGTAACACATTACGCCGTAATGGATTAAAATCCTGCAGTGACCGCAAGGTCCCCCTGCTCAAGAAGGCACATGTACAGGCCCGTCTGAAGTTTGCAAATGAACATCTGGATGATTCTGAGAGTGATTGGGAGAAGGTGCTGTGGTCAGATGAGACTAAAATTGAGCTCTTTGCCATTAACTCAACTCGCCGTGTTTGGAGGAAGAGAAATGCTGCCTATGACCCAAACAACACCGTCCCCACTGTCAAGCATGGAGGTGGAAACATTATGTTTTGGGGGTGTTTCTCTGCTAAGGGCACAGGACTACTTCACCGCATCAATGGGAGAATGGATGGAGCCATGTACCGTCAAATCCTGAGTGACAACCTCCTTCCCTCCACCAGGACATTAAAAATGGCTCGTGGCTGGGTCTTCCAGCACGACAATGACCCGAAACATACAGCCAAGGCAACAAAGGAGTGGCTCAAAAAGAAGCACATTAAGGTCATGGAGTGGCCTAGCCAGTCTCCAGACCTTAATCCCATCGAAAACTTATGGAGGGAGCTGAAGATCCGAGTTGCCAAGCGACAGCCTCGAAATCTTAATGATTTACAGATGATCTGCAAAGAGGAGTGGGCCAAAATGCCATCTAACATGTGTGCAAACCTCATCATCAACTACAAAAAAGTCTGACTGTTGTGCTTGCCAACAAGGGTTTTGCCACCAAGTATTAAGCCTTGTTTGCCAAAGGGATCAAATACTTATTTCTCTGTGCACAATGCAAATAAATATATATAATTTTGACAATGTGATTTTTTTTTTTTTTTTTTTTATATATATAATCTATCTCTCACTGGTAAAATTAACCTAGCCTAAAAATTCTAGACTGTTCATGTCTTTGACAGTAGGTAAACTTACAAAATCAGCAAGGGATCAAATACTTATTTCCTTCACTGTAGTGTATGACGAGGGTAGGGTTAGCCAAGAATGAATCATTAATTCTGAAAAAAATATAATCTACCCACATACCTGGGTCCTCAAAGCCTTCTCCATAAAGTCTGTGGTGGGAAAACATTTCTTCTTTGTGTTGTCGAATGTAGATACAATAGATCAGAATGAGCAAACAGGCAAGTACCCCAGCCATACCAAGGAACATTGCAAGCACTTTGTGGCCTCCAAAATATGTCTTCACTTCTGGATCTAAAAGCAAAACATGTAAAAATGTTTTAGAAAAACCATCATATAAAAACAAGACAGGTCCATCTTTTCCACTTTTCCTCCCTTCTTGAATAAGCACTTTTACAGATATCTTAAGTCGGCCATACACTTCAGATGTATGTTGGCCGCACCCGCTGAATTTGGCGGGACTGGTTAGACATCTATTGTGTATGGCGGTGTCCTGACTCTCCCCGACGGAATATGTCAGGGGGAGAAGGGTCAGGCATGTTGAATTTTAAGATGCCAATCCTTTTGTTTGTTTGGAGATCAGCCGCTGACAGCAGCTTTATTCCTTGTCCCTTCTCCCTATTGCAAAACACATGCATGCTAAACATCTAAAGTGTATGGCCGGCCTTACAGTACGTTGCTTATAGTTCACCTCCTCCCTCTTGCTCCAGTTTCCTGCCCTTAAGCTGGTCATACATTAGTGATTTCAGACGGCCATTTTCTGAGCTACTGGCCATTCATGTAATTTTGGAAGGCAATGCTAGAAGTTAAAATCACAAATCGATCTTTGCCTTGATCTGTGGCCTTGTCTGGGCTGCTATTAATGGGATGGAAACATGTTGTTTGGCATGTACGACTTTCCAAGAACGGCAACAACTAAAAAAAAATCCAACTTTTCAACAGATAATCGTGGTCGTCGTCTATCACGCTTGCTCTTGTCTGGAAAAGGAGGCGACAGTTGGCCATCTAAAATCGTTAGTGTATGGCCATTCTTAGTCATTCAGTCCTATGTGTTGCTTAATAATTACATGTCACATGGAGATGAACACAGCACCCAACAGATAGGATTTTCCTCAGCCTAAGGGTTAATTCCCACACAGTGGTAATGGTGTGGCAGATTAAGGAAAAAGTAGCTTGAATGATAATTTACATATCCAGCCACATAGGGAAATAATTGAGTTGTGTTGAGTTGACCTTTCAGAAATAAAAAAAATGACAAATGTATTTATCTAAAGGCTTTATGCATATGGCAAAGCTGTGTGCCCTGACCCCGTTTGGTGGAACAAAAAGCCCCCACTGTTCTTTATTATGAAACCATATGCACACGGTCTACCGCCATATGGTGCCTCACCGGTTCATTCGGAAATAGAGCACCATAGGCTTCTATGCAGCCCTAGTGCTGACTCTGGTCAACTGCGAGAGGTCTGGATGTTGTGTTTGTAGTAGGGCCATGTTAGCCCCCATATTACGCCTATCTGAAAGCAGTCTTAGTGTGAACCTGACCTATATGAAGATATGATCTTTTGCCCATTAAATTTAATACGAACACTCAAATCAAATAGAATATCTTACAATCTGTAACAATAAACTGACATCTTTGTAGGTGATTAGTAAACACATAAAAAAAATAACAAAAAATAAGGGGCTTAAAAGCCACATCCTTATGACATATCAAAAGTTTGCTAAAAGTGCAGTCACTGTAACTTCTATGGAGACGTAAAACGGCATCCATAGAAGTCGATGGGGCCTTCACTTTCAAATTGAGCCATATGGAGCTTCTTTCTGTCCGATTCATAAAATCATGGTATGTGCTCTTGGAGGTGTCGTACAGAGGAGCAATACAGTAGCACATGGATTGCTATTAGCTTTGTAGTACGGAAGCATCCTTGAACCCCTACTCCTACTAATAGCAGAATAGAATATTAAATGTCCTCAAACAAGAACAGTTTTATTTTATTAAAATGTTCTTGAATACAGACAATAACCACATATTTAAGGTTCCTTTACCTTGTCCTACATCAACATCCAAAAACTTCTAATTATGATTTACTACTGTATATTTATTCAAATATATAAAAATGAGGAAGTGGCAATGAATATTTCTGAACAATAATCGTTGCTCAAAAATTTGGGATTTAAACATAAAACTCATCCAACCTAATCTTTAGAAAATCAGTAAGGCCTTATTCACACGACAGTGAAAAAAAATGTCCATTTAAAACTGATCAACTGTCAGTTTTTCATGGCCATTTTGCATCAGTGTGTCTCTAAATTTTCATCCGTTTCAAGTCCATCTGTCCGTTTTTAATGGCCGTTTGACATCCATTTTGCATCAGTTTTTCATGGCCGTTAAAAAAACTGATGAATTTCATTGGTCAGGCTTTTTTTGTCCCAGCCCCCTGAAAACAACCAAAAGGAAGGTCACATGTTCACCTAGACACTATTTACAGCCTCCCTGTATATGATGCCACACACCTCCCTGTATATGATGCCACACACCTCCCTGTATATGATGCCACACACCTCCCTGTATATGATGCCACACACCTCCCTGTATATGATGCCACGCACCTCCCTGTATATGATGCCACGCACCTCCCTGTATATGATGCCACACACCTCCCTGTATATGATGCCACACACCTCCCTGTATATGATGCCACGCACCTCCCTGTATATGATGCCACGCACCTCCCTGTATATGATGCCACACACCTCCCTGTATATGATGCCACACACCTCCCTGTATATGATGCCACACACCTCCCTGTATATGATGCCACACACCTCCCTGTATATGATGCCACACACCTCCCTGTATATGATGCCACACACCTCCCTGTATATGATGCCACACGCCTCCCTGTAGATGATGCCACACGCCTCCCTGTAGATGATGCCACACCTGCCTCCCTGTAGATGATGCCACACCAGCCTCGCTGCAGATCATGCCACACCTGCCTCCCTGTAGATGATGCCACACCTGCCTCCCTGTAGATGATGCCACACCAGCCTCCCTGTACATGATGCCACACCAGCCTCCCTGTACATGATGCCACACCAGCCTGCCTGTACATGATGCCACACCAGCCTCCCTGTAGATGCCACACCAGCCTCCCTGTAGATGCCACACCAGCCTCCCTGTAGATGCCACACCAGCCTCCCTGTAGATGCCACACCAGCCTCCCTGTAGATCGTGCCACACCAGCCTCCCTGTAGATGCCACACCAGCCTCCCTGTAGATGCCACACCAGCCTCCCTGTAGATCGTGCCACATACTCACGAGAGCAGCGCCGTCTCTCCTCTTCTTCACTTGTGGTTACTCGTCTGCACGGGATCTGGCAAGGCAGCGCGACGGGGCGATGACGTCATCGAGGCGCCTTCAAACCCATGAAGACGAGTGACCACACGTGAAGAAGCGCCGCAAACGTGAGTATGCCAACGATAGCCAGCAAGGGAACTAGTAGTTCCCTTGCCAGTCCCCATGTAACAGATCAGTTTTTAACGGTTGTTACATGTATTGACAGCCGTTAAAAACGGATCCATTGACTTCTATGGGGGCCGTCAGGCCGTTAAAACGGCCAAAAATAGGACATGTCCTATTTTTTGACGCCCATTATTCACGGGCCGTTAAAAAAACGGCCGTGTGAATGCACCCATAGAATATCATTGTTCTGAAAACGGCCATGTGAAAGCCGTTAAAAGGACGGCCATCACATGGCCGTTTTTCACTGTCGTGTGAATGAGGCCTAAGGCCTCATGCACACTTCCATCACCGTTTTCTCGGCCGTTTTTGACGGATCCGTGTGTCCGTTTTTGTTTCGTGTGCACTCCGTCTCCGTTCCGTGTTTCCGTTTTACACGGACGTTTTGCATCCGTTTTTCCGTTTAAAAAACGGATGTGAACTTCATTTGAACCTGTCACATGTCCCAGGAAACACCCATAGAAAGTTTACAAGAAGTTTTTGGTGCTGTTTTCTGTAGCTTTCAGAGCATAGAGAACAGTTTGAGATTACTCTGCTTGGCTTACTTTGGTTTTTAGGATGTTTTGTAGTGAAAATATGAGCCTATCTTCAGGAATGAATGTTTACTGTAGTCTGTGAGTCTGTGAACGTTTGCTCACCCAGCCGTTGCTATGGCAACAGATCCGTCAAAAACGGACGTGTGCCATCCATTTTTTTCAACTGACCCATTGACTTCTATGGGCCACACGGTCACTGAATCACTGAGCAAAGTAGGACATGCTCTACTTTGCACGGAACGGAACAACGGATCCGTTTAAATAACTGAAGTGTGCATGGGGCCATTGAAATGAATGGGTTCTGGGTGCTATCAGTGACAAAAACGGATAGCACCCTGAAGGAAAAAACTGAAGTGTGCATGAGGCCTATCTATCTATCTATCTATCTATCTATCTATCTATCTATCTATCTATCTATCTATCTATCTCATATCTATCTCTCTCTCATATCTATCTCTCTCATATCTATCTCTCTCACATCCCTCTCTCACATCTCTCTCATATCTCTCTCCCTCATATCTCTCTCCCTCATATCTCTCTCCCTCATATCTCTCTCCCTCATATCTCTCTCCCTCATATCTCTCTCTCTCATATCTCTCCCTCTCATATCTCTCCCTCTCATATCTCTCCCTCTCATATCTCTCTCTCTCATATCTCTCTCTCTCATATCTCTCCCTCATATCTCTCCCTCATATCTCTCCCTCATATCTCTCTCTCATATCTCTCTCTCATATCTCTCTCATATCTCTCTCTCTATCTATCTAAAATCTATCATGTATCAGTATAATTTTGCGTTCAGAAGTTTGTAGAAATACTGCAGGGTAAAACTACTAAAAAGAAGAGGCACCATTTCACATATGTACATTGGATTTCATTGTCACTATACTTTTCATTGCTGGGACTTTAGCAGATCTTGAACTTGATAAGAAAAGCTACAGGAAATAGGACAAACGACTTGAGGTTGAGCAAGAGAACACGGAGACCCATATGGGTTATGTTTAGAAAACATAAGTTCATATTGATATGTGCATTACAAAAATATTTCCAGAAAATAACAAAAACACTGAAGTACATGGTGTTCCTTAGATACCTGCCAAGTTTATGTTATGCTTTAGACATTGTACGGCCCCGATAGATTTTTATCTAATGAAAGTGCCAAATTCTTGTGTTAGAGTGAGACGAAAATTGCCATGAGGCATAAGACTTTAAGGCTGGATTCACTCGAGCATGTTCGGTCCGTAAATGACGGAACGTATTTCGGCCGCAAGTCCCGGACCAAACACACTGCAGGGAGCCAGGGCTCCTAGCATCATAGTTATGTATGATGCTAGGAGTCCCTGCCTCTCCGTGGAACTACTGACCCGTACTGAAAAAATTATTACAGTACGGGACAGTTGTCCTGCAGCGAGGCAGGGACTCCTAACGTCGTACATAACTATGATGCTAGGAGCCCGGCTCCCTGCAGTGTGTTTGGTCCGGGACTTGCGGCCGAAATATGTTCCGTCCTTTACGGACCGAACATGCTCGTGTGATTCCAGCCTAAAGAGGAGCTCTAATCTTAAACCGGCCATAAACAGATAGTTTTCAGCCAAACTCTATCTCTCCTAACTCCACCATAAACATGCATGCTTAGATTGGCCAAGCATGCATGTTTATTTTAATGGGGAGATGTCATAAATTGATGCCAGAGGTGGAACATCAAACATGCCCAATCCTTCCTTGACCTTGTGTCGGACTTAAAAGACTGCCGGGCAGCCTCCATACATAATAGGCTGCTGGCTAATCCCAATGGAAATAGTGCACAGAATAACACAAAAATAAAAACGTTTTTTTTTTTGTGCATTTTTGTTATTATTAAGGACTATGGGTGGAAAAATGGCACAAACACCACACCACTTCTAGAGCATGCCATTTTAATAAAAATGCACCACATGCCCTAAAATCTACACGATATGCATCAATCAAAAAACAAGTTGAGTTTGTCAGAAATGTGTTTACTCCTTGGCTACGTCTTTTTGTCACAATAGATGTCAAAATAGTTTAAGTGTTTATTCCTAGGCTGTGTTCTATTGTGATGAAGTTACAAAAGTGTTTATCTTTATTTGTAGGCTGTGTTGCATTGTGATGATGTCACAATAGCATGTGTCTTTATTCCTATGCGTTGTATTTTGATGACGTCACTATAACGTTTGTTCATTCTCTCACATCCAACAGCTGGATACTGTATTTTTAAACCTTACAAATAAAATGAAATAGATGTGCAAACAAAATGTGACTAGCGTTTCATGTTGCATAGATCCCTAATACAGCACCAAAAAGCTGCTTTTGGCCCTTACAGTACCTCTGTATGCTTCTGATCAGAGGCGTAGTTAGAGGATTAGCACGGGCGGGGGGGGGGGGGGGGGGGTAAACACATTTGAGTGGACCCCAACTCAGTGGGTCCCCCACACAGTATAATGACCCCTTAGGTTGCTCCACATAGTATAATGCCCCTATAGCTGCCCCGACTCAAAATAATGCCCCAATGGTTGCCCCCACACAGAATAATGCTCCCATAGTTGTCCCCAGATAGTATAATGAACCCTTAGTGCCCCTGCATAGTATAATGACCCTTAGTGCCCCCCACACAGAATAATGCCCCCATAGCTGTCCCCACACAGAATAATGCCCCTATAGCTGTCCCCACAGAGTATTATGCCCATATAGTGGCTCTCACACTGTATAATGCCCCATGGCTTCCCCCACAAAAGTATAATGCCCCCCATAGCTGACCCCACATATTATAATGCCCCATAGCTGCGCCCCCACACAGTATAATGCCCTGTAGCTGCCCCATACAGTATAATGCCCCCATAGCTGCCGCCACATAGTATAATGCCCCCATAGTTCCCCCATACAGTATAATGACCCCATAGTTCCCCCATACAGTATAATGCCCCCATACAGTATAATGCCCCCATAGCTATCCCCACAAAGTATAATTTCCCCATAGCTGCCCTCATACAGTATAATGCCCCCATAACTGCACTCATACATTATAATGCTTCCATAGCTGCCCTCATACAATATAAAGCCCCCATAGCTGCTCAAATAGAGTAAACTTCCCTGTTGCGCCCCCCCATACCCAGTATAGTGCCCCCTTAGCTGCCACCACACAGTATAGTGCCTTATAAAAAATAATAAAATAAATATTTACATATCCCCGTTCCCACGACGAATGGAGGAGATCCCTCTGCTCCTCCGATCTGTGCAGCGGGTGGCTCTGTGCATACTGGCGCAATGTCACTACATCACGCCTGTCTGCCTCGAGCCACTCACAGCTGGAGCTGGCATTACACGGTGAATGCTGAAGCAAGGAGCCATCGACTCCGTGCTCCAGCATTGAATTCAACTGTATCTGCGTCCTGAGGATGCAGATACAGTTGAAACGGGACATACAACCACTGGGGAACCGGCCACCACACCCCTTTGCCCCCCACTAGCTGCGCTACTGCTTCTGATTTAATGTGGAGGCACACAGCTATTTTAGAATCCATGAGGAAAAAAAATAAATTGTAAATAAAAACAAATGTTCCATTGCATGCCATATTATGAAGGTAGAAAATGTGTAAAGCAAGAACACATGTATAACAGACTGCACATCTAAATATGAATGAAATCACTTTATTACTAAAATATAAAAAAAATGTACAAAGTAAAACACTTAAAAATACACATATGTGAGCTGGACCCAAGGTTAGGCCACAGAACTATCACTTATGGGGAAAAGACTGATTATATAGCATACACAACCAAACAGATAGAAAACAATGTATAAGATATGCATGTCAGGTTAAAATACCCCTATGTACACAAACATGTCTCCCTACAGCGATGTAGGAGGTTAAAAACCACTATGACAATGCAAGGTATCAAACAATGATTTCATTCATGTCTAGATGTGCAGTCTGTTATACGTGTGTTCTTGCTTTACACAATTTTTTTACATGTTTATTGCACACGTTGACTGGCACTCTTCCAATATTAGTTTGTGATGCCCGCTATTCTCTGTATTGCCATATTATGAAGGTAAGGAAATACAGTGCCACATAAAAGCACCATACAGTGGTACATGGAATGCTTATGGTTCTGTAATATGGAACTATTGGGACTCCGTGCACTACCATAAAGTACCAGTGCAGGACATTTATAACATCCACTGGATAGGTTATAAATGTAAGAGGTGCGGGTCCCACCTATCTCTAGAACGGGGCCCCCTAAACCCTGTTCTAGACTTTTGTGCTCACGCTGACTCCCGGACACATACTGATTACATGGTCGGGAGTTATGGAAACAATGTAACTCGCTGAGCTACGCTGTTTCCGTAACTTCCATAGTAGTGAATGACAGTTGCGGAAACAGCATAGCATGCGAGCTATGCTGTTTTTGTAACTACTATTCAGTTCTATGGGGCTTACGGAAACAGCGTAGCTCAGCGAGCTACGCGGTTTTCTCCTTCACGGTTGGAAATTAGCCGGAAACACAAAAGCAGTAGAACGGGGTTTAGGGGCCCCGTTCTAGAGATAGGTGCGGGTCCCAGAGGTGGGACCCGCATCTATCTGACAGTTGTGACACATCCTGTGGATATGTTATAAATGTCCCTCGTGGGAAAACCCCTTTAAACATGTGTAAGCCCAGGCTAAGGTTAATGTGGCATATTCAATGACATCTAACAGTTTCAAGAATGGGCATACACATCGGATAATAGCCAATATAAATTGTTTTGTTTTAACAATTATAATCCCAATTTTCATTAAACTTTTATTTCTATGGGTGCAGGTGAAAAAATAAGCCAATAGTCATCTCTGACTGTAACTCAGAAAAAGCCATGTTGATTGACTGTTGGTTTTTCATGGTCAATCTAGTTAGTCTCCAATATGAGAAATTGAAGTATGTCAAGCAGGCCACACTTGTATTAGATTAATGAGAAATATACTGTTGACAGATAAAACAATACAATTATTGGCTATAGAATGCTAACATTTAAATTCAATAAACTGGGAATCAGATATTTTTTCTGTTGTACATAATTTGTGGTATTTTCCAGAAAACCATTCTTATGTATGGTGATTTTATACAACATTTAAAGGGGTTGTCCATGATATAAAAAAAGGGACTGCTTTTTCCCATAGAAACAGTTCCATTGCTGTCCCTTAAACGAGTGGGTTCCTGCTCCTTACACTGTAGTGTCGCTGTTTCATACAGCCGACACACTAGTTCTATGGATTAAGCTCAGCCCGTGAGCCCGCTCCATACTCCCCCACTCGACCTCTGCCGTATTTATACAGGGTGTGTTGGGAAGGGGTTAAACATGCCGCTGTTATTGGATGCCACAAGTCGGTTCCTGAAATTTCTGATCGGCTACATCTTCCCAAACAACTGTGTTATTATTGAAGCTAAAGCGTCTAGTAGTAACAATAGCGCAGCTACAAATTGGTAGACCACGCAACCTCACAGAACAGGCCGTCGAGTGTTGAAGAGGATGGCATGTGAAAATCTATCCTCTAACCTCCGTTGTATTACTCACTACAGAAATCCAAACTGCCTTTGGAAGGGACATCAGCCCAAGAACTGTTTGTCAGGAGCTACATGAAGTGGGTTAGCATGGCCAAACAGCTGCACAAGTCTAAGTCTAAGATCCCCATGCACAATGCCAAATCTAAGCTGGAGTTGTGTAAAGCACGCCTTCACTGGACTCTGGAGCGATGAATTACGTTTCACTATCTAGCACTCTGAAGGACAAATCTGAGAAGGCTATCTACCAGAATGCATGGTGCCTACTATAAAATTTGGTGCAGGAGGGATTATGGTCTGGGTTGGTTCTCAGGGGTTGGCCCCTTATTTCCAGTTAAGGGCAATGTTAATGATACAGCATACACAGACATTATAGACAATCATATGCTTCCAGCTTTGTGGTAACAGTATGGGAAGGCCGTTTCTGTTTTAGCATGACTGTGCCTCAGTGTACAAAGCAAGATCCATAAAGGCATGGTTTGGTGAGTTTGCTGTGGAAGAACTCGAGTGGCTGCACAGAGCCCTGACCTCAACCCCAACAAACACATTTAATGAATTGGAACTCCGATTGCTAGCAAGACCTTCTCATCCAACATCAGTGTCTGACCTCACAAATTCCTTTTTGGCTAAATAGGCACAAATTCCAGCAGACAGACTCCAAAATCTTGTGGGAAGCCTTCCCAGAAGATTGTAGGCTGTTATTGCTGCAAAGGGGGTGGGGGCGGGGGACTCCATATTAACATCTGCGGTGGTGATGTATAGCAAGCTAATATATGTGATGGTCAGATGTCCACATACTTTTGGCCATAAAGGATATTTTTGCTTCAGGAGAATATATAAAACCTTCAGAGTTATAGTAAATGGCAGTAATATGAAGAGGTAAAGGGAAGCTTCAGATGGTTCTTACCCTAAACTCTAGTTCATTGTATTACTACTACAAGTAGAAAATCATGGCTACTTACCTTGTTGTATAAAGTCACCTCCTTGATAAAACTGACAGATAACATAGTTGGGAATGTACATGAGATGTTTCCAAATTTTATAATGTGTTGAATTGTATAGGTTTAATGTGGTCAAGTTTCCAAAAGAGGTCAGATTGGTCAAAGTTGATAGTTCTTCATCTTCATATAGTAAATTCATTCTAGGTATACCATTCACACTGGAATCCGAAGAGGCATTTGTTTTGTTATTTTTCACGCTCAGGTCGGAGACGTTAGGCCGGTTCGGAAGGACATCTGCCGTGGTGGACTCATTGGAGACTAGGCTGATTTGGGCTGTACCATTCTGTTTTTGATTAGCATGGTCAAACTCAATTGAAGAATTAGATCTATCAAAGTAATTGGTATTATTGGCATTAGAACTGTTGGATAGAACTGTAGGTGGTAGGATGCTAGATGTGAAGCAGAACTTTGTGCAGCAGGATAGTAAGCAGAGACACGTCATCAAATATTTCCATTTGAATCCCATTATATCTTTGTTTTTCATTGTTCTACAATAAAACAAATACACAGATTATGCACTAAACATTATAATTTATACAAAGCGCACAGCAAGTCAAAAAAGTGTATACCAAAATTGCAGTGAAAAATGGTCTTCTAGAAGAGTGATCTACTCAGACGATGGCTAGTATACATAGTATATAAAGGAAATTAAAAACCACCACAAAAAAAAACCTCGTAAAGAATAAAGGATTGGTCTTAAATCTTATAGCAGTGGACTGTCGGAAAGGTTTCATTGTGCATATACCCATTTGGGACTAAAATAGGCAGAAGGTTACAGGGTCAAATGGCTTGTTAAGTTTAGAAAACTCATTTTCATATAACCTTTTAGGAAATACTGAGTTACTGGAGGGTGGAGGTGGGACCCATGTTCAGGATTCTCATCTCTTGGCTAGAGGATTGAGCATGGGAAAAACGGCATTCTATTCCGACAGGCCGTTTTTTTACCTGGCCATTTTGAAAACGGCCACGTAAAAAAACTGCTGCGAAAAAGAAGTGCACGTCGCTTCTTGAAACGTTTTTGGAGCAGATTTCATTGACTCCATAGAAAAACAGCTCCACAAACAGCCGTTAAAAAAGAGAGTGGCTTAAAAAACGTCTGAAAATCAGGAGCTGTTTTCTCTTGAAAACAGCTCCGTATTTTCAGACGTTTTTGATTCTATGTGTGCACATACCCTAAGTGTACACATAGCAGAACTGTAAACGGCCAAAAAACAGCTGAAGAATGGGAAGCAGAACGCTTCCAGACATCTGCCCATTGATTTCAATGGGAAATACGGCGTTCTGTTCAGACGGGGCATTTTTTATTTTTTTTTTAAATGTCCGCAAAAGAGAAGTGCTTGTCACTTCTTGAGATGTTTTTGGAGCCATTTTTCATTGACTCTATAGAGAAACAGCTCCAAAAACGGGGCAAAATACTTGCTAAAAAGACGGCTGAAAATCAGGAGCCATTTTCCCTTGAAAACAGCTCCGTATTTTCAGACCTTTTTGATTTTATGTGTGCACATACCCTTACAGAAATTTCTGCAACTGAAAATCAGTTCTATACATTTCAATGTGGTTGTTTCTGCAGCAAGTGCATGAATTTCTGCAAACCCCATTCAGATAAATGGAACGGATTGTCAGTCGCAGAAATTTCTGCAACAAAACTGCTGCGTTTGAACATATCCCTACAAAGAGTGTGTCTCATTCTGCAGAACCTTTCCTGTTCTGCATTACACAGACAACTCATTGATTTAAATTAATACTATGTAATACTTTTTTTTCTCCTGTGGTAGTGCTGCAGGCAAATGTAACAGTCACTGCTTAAAGAGGCTCTGTCACCAGATCTTCAAACCCCTATCTCGTATTGCAGCAGATCGGCGCTGCAATGTAGATTACAGTAACGTTTTTTTTTTTTTTTAAACGAGCATTTTTGGCCAAGTTATGAGCATTTTTATATTTATGCAAATGAGCCTTTCTTAAGTACAACTGGGCGTGTTTAAAGTTAAGTACAAGTGGGCGTGTATTGTGTGTGTACATCTGGGCGTCTTTACTTGTTTTACTAGCTGGGCGTTGTGAATAGAAGTGTATGATGCTGACGAATCAGCATCATCCACTTCTCTTCGTTAACACCCAGCTTCTGGCAGTGCACAGACACGCAGCGTGTTCTCGAGAGATCACGCTGTGACGTCACTTCCTGCCCCAGGTCCTGCATCGTGTCGGACGAGCGAGGACACATCGGCACCAGGCGACAGAGGCTACAGTTGATTCTGCAGCAGCATCAGCGTTTGCAGGTAAGTCGATGTAGCCTCTGTCGCCTTGTGCCGATGTGTCCTCGCTCGTCTGACACGATGCAGGACCTGAGGCAGGAAGTGACGTGATCTCTGGAGAACACGCTGTGTGTCTGTGCACTGCCAGAAGCTGGGTGTTGACGAAGAGAAGTGGATGATGCTGATTTGTCAGCATCATACACTTCTATTCACAACGCGCAGCTAGTAAAACAAGTAAAAACGCCCAGATGTACACCCACAATACACGCCCAGATGTACACACACAATACACACAATACACGCCCACTTGTACTTAACTTTAAACACGCCCAGTTGTACTTAAGAAAGGCTCATTTGCATAAATATAAAAATGCTCATAACTTGGCCAAAAATGCTCGTTTTTAAAAAAAAAAAAACGTTACTGTTATCTACATTGCAGCGCCGATCTGCTGCAATAGGAGATAGGGGTTTGAAAATCTGGTGACAGAGCCTCTTTAAAGAGGCTCTGTCACCAGATTCTCAAATCCCTATCTCCTATTGCATGTGATCGGCGCTGCAATGTAGATAACAGTAACATGTTGTTTTTTTTTTTTAAACGTTCATTTTTGGCCAAGTTATGAGCTATTTTATATATATATATGCAAATGAGCTTTGAAATGGACAACTGGGCGTGTTTTTTTCGTATGTCCAACTGGGCGTGTATTGTGTTTTTAACTGGGCGTGTTTACTTGTTTAACTAACTGGGCGTTGTGAATAGAAGTGTATGATGCTGACGAATCAGTGACCAATCAGCATCATGCACACCTCTCCATTCATTTACACAGCACATCGTTTTCTTACTAGAACGATGTGCAGCCACATACACAAGTGTCCTGATAATGAATACACATGACCTCCGTAATCTCACAAGCCACGCGTAATCTCGCGAGATTACGAGGTAAACGAGATTTCGTTTCCCTTGCTGGAAATATCACAGAAAAGATTCAGAAGTGTCAGGATTCTGAATACACATGACGTCCAGGCTGGAGGTCATGTGTATTCATTATCAGGACACTTGTGTATGTGGCTGCACATCGTTCTAATAAGAACATGATGCTGCTGTGTAAATGAATGGAGAGGAGTGCATGATGCTGATTGGTCACTGATTCGTCAGCATCATACACTTCTATTCACAACGCCCAGTTAGTGAAACAAGTAAACACGCCCAGTTAAAAACACAATACACGCCCAGTTGGACATACAAAAAAAAAACACGCCCAGTTGTCCATTTAAAACCTAATTTGCATATATATAAAATAGCTCATAACTTGGGCAAAAATGAACGTTTTAAAAAAAACAAAAACGTTACTGTTATCTACATTGCAGCGCCGATCCCATGCAATAGGCGATAGGGATTTGAGAATCTGGTGACAGAGCCTCTTTAATTTCTCCACAGATTACAGCTGAATGCTGGGGCTCCTAGCAGGGGCACACTTTGGGATCAGCTTATTGTCAGAGGACCCTTACAACAAGTAGACATTGTCCAAAATGGACAACTCCTTTAAGGTACAGTACATCTTGAACGAATAAAAAAAAAAAAAAGTCCTGTTGTCCTCCTTCTCACATGGTTTATGAAAACTTCTTGCTATTCTAACAGACTATTCCTGGATTGACCGCAATGTGAACAATTAGTTGTTGGATTATTTAAAACAAACCACAGCTTTTGAGGGACATTAAGGCATTACCATATATAGCCCCTAAGTTTCAAGGAGGCGGCCAGATTTAATTGTCTGTCACCAATACTATAGTAGTTCAGTACTGGTGGGGTGGTAACGCAGGTCGCTGCATGTCTTGACTTATTATTAGGGTATGAGCACGCACAAAATCCAAAACGTCTGAAAATACGGAGCTGTTTTCAAGGGAAGACAGCTCCTGATTTTCAGAAGTTTTTTAAGCTGCGTTTTTTTACGGCCGTTTTACTATAGAGTCAATGAAAAATGGCTCCAAAAACGTCCCGAGAAGTGACATGCGCTTATTTTTCGCGGGTATCTGTTTACATGTCGCCTTTTGAAAACGAGGCGTAAAAAAACGGCTTCCGTAAACGCCCCGAAATACGCCTGAAAACACTCCGTGTGAACATACCCTTACTCTCCATGCACAGGTTCAGCAGAAGGGAGTGATCATTCGATAATTGCAGCCCAAGTGCCGGTGGCAACAAAACCTAAAAGGAGCTGATATGAAAAATATGCTTAGGCTCTATGCATCCACCCCTGTGCGCTCGCTACCATTTTTTTATTAATTTTCAATAAAGTGGAAAATATTTCCTTTTAAACCCAGTACTGGATAGAGATATTTTTTCATTATTTTAGGAAAAATATGCATTTGATGCCATAACCTTCCAGCATCATTCAGACATAAATCACATTATTAAGGCCATGTGCATGATCATGGCAGAGCGGTATGCAAAAAAGGTACAGTACAAAGATTCACTACAGCCCGGAAGACAGGAGCAGTAAGCATGGGTGCACCTATAGGGTATTATATATTGTAGCAAATGTAGAAAAATTCAAGCTTAGTGTCATTTTAAGAAATGCTTTACCATTAACACGTCTGGGACTTAATGGGTTAAGTAGCAATAACTACATGTCCTACAAATGAGTTAATAGATCTTCAAGCGGATTCAATCTACCAGGAATTAAAGTGACAGATGCTCCATTTCCCCTGACACTTTGCTTGTTGTTCATGGCTTGTTTTGTCCTAGGCTTTTTCAATGACTTAGAAAACCTCTTGTTTTGTACCATTTGTGCCTCAACAAATATATTGTTTTACCATGAAGATACACATCAATTACTGCTGGCATATTCCTAATAAGATAGAACTAGTGTCAGATAGAACTAGTGTCATGTACAAGATAAATGTGAAGAAAATTATTTATATTAGATTATCACGTGCAGGAAAATAGATACAATCACTGTATATTATTTACACCCTGTAGTTTATTAAGTAACATTACAATAGAACATGATCATCAAGATAAAAAGTTTACCTGCCAGTCTTCTGCCTGAAAAAACCCCTTAGGCCTCTTTCACACGGCAGTATTTGGCATCAGTATTTGTGAGCCAAAACCAGGAGCGAACACGGACGAGATACACACGTTTCCATTATACTTATTATCTGTGCAGAATCCACTCCTGGTTTTGGCTTATACATACTGACCAAAATAGTGCCGCATAAAAGAGGCCCACGGGTTGGATACGTGGTGTTAAACTATGCAGCGTATCCGACCTAGAACGACCAGCATATTGCGTCCGAAAAATTGCACCACATTGCGGTGCAGTTTTTCAGGGTAGAATTTCTGCTGCGGAAAGCAGCGCTTGGAAAAAAATTAAATAAAAATAAAAAAGCCATATCCCAGGCCGTAGTCAAGACGACGCGCATCTCCGTTGTCCGGCCTCCTGGGATGATGCTGCAGCCCATGTGACCGCTGCAGCACTTACATAAGATGAAACGTCACCCCAGGAGGCCGGCATGAAAGAAAGCGTTGCTATGACAACTCCTGGGTGGTAAGTATAAGATTTTTTTAATTTATTTTAAACCCCAAAAAACAGTTTTTTTCCTGAGTTTAGATTTTTGCAGTGGAATCGCAGCGTTTCTGCCGCAAAAGTCGCAACACTTGGCTATTTGTTGCCGGTATTACATCCCCATTGAATTTAATGGAGAAAACCTGCAACAGAAAAGCAACAAAACACAGCATAAATTTACATGCTGCATATTATAAATTGACCAGCGGTGCAGATTTGAAAACACTTTTGCTGCCGTTTTTTTCCGCAGCGTGGGCATGAGATTTTCTAAATCTCATTCACTTTCTGCGACAGAATTTCTGCACAGAATTAAGTTTCGGAATTCTTGGTAACGCACGTCTTCACCGCGAAATGCAATGGTTTGTGAGGCGGATTTCGTCCAAGCGGTTTGTACAGGTGAAACATTTATTTTACTAGATTCACCTGTAAAAACTGCACAGTCAAAAACTGCTTCACAAACAACAACAATTCGCTGGAAAACCGTGTATTTTTGACGCATTTTTTACCGCTCGGCCAAAAAGGTCTCATCTAAATGCACTATTAATGTTACTGGACTCACACCAACCAATGGCAGTTTCAGCTATTGCTGGTCATCCCCTCTACACAGTATTCATAACTGGTACAAGGATTTAATTTACGCAGTGGCGTAGCTATAGCGGGTGCAGAGGTAGCAGTAGCACCCGATCCTCGCCCTCACTAAAGACACCAAGATTATAAATAGCACATGGTAGGTGGGGAGCCGGTTACATCGTTTGCAGTGGGACCCTGGACCTTCAGGTTACACCTTTGACTTTACGATAGGTGCTATCTTGCTTATAAGTACAACTATAGAGTTACGCTACTTTTGGAAACAATTAAACTTACCCAATTTGTGCCACTTGCTGTCAGTTCTTAACCAGTGCAGCTATTGAGAGCTCAGCTGATATGCAGGTGTTTTTACCTGTTACCGCTCCCAGGCTTCTCTACTGCAGAAAAGAATGTGAATCAGACACTCCCAACCTCCCCGAACCTGTTATGGATACCAACATCCTGGATTCATAGTCCCATGAGCTCAGAGCACACAGGAAGATAGAGGCTGGTGTGCTTTATATCTATATAGTATGTACTTTGCTGCATTATCTTATGTCTTACCCAGTACCGCAAGACTTATTAATGTATTTAGAGATAGGACACTATTTCTGCACAATTTGAATTAATGTATCCGCTCTTCAAGGTGCCTTTGTAATTTGTACTCCAATGAGTATCCTATAATGGTACCTGCACATTGGATGGGTTTAAGTAATGCACTTAGGATGCAATAATAGCATTAATTCACATACATTAAATGGAATAAACCTGGGGATAACGGAACAAACGAAGCAGCAATACTCAATTTCAGGTAGCAGCTGCAAAAGCAAGTAGAATATTTAGGGTGTATAAAAAGAGAGAAGAACCCAGGATTCAAATGTAACATTACCACTCTATAAATCCCTTGTAAGGCCACATCTAGAATATGGAATTCAGTTTTTGGCTCCACACTTTAAAAGGGACATCGGAGAACTGGAGAGGGTTCAAGCGGGCAACGAGATTATTAAATGGGATGGGAGGTGTCGCTTACAAAGAAAGGCTAGAAAAATTGGACTTGTTCAGCTTGGAAAAAAGACGTCTTAGAGGGGATCTTATTAATATGTATAAGTATAAGTGTGCTCAATACAGAGAACTAGCACATGATCTGTTCCTTCCAAGAACAAGGGGACACCCATGGCGTGTGGAAGAAAGACGTTTCAGACATCAATATAGAAAAGGGTTCTGTACAGTTCGAGTGGTCAAGCTATGGAATGCCCTTCCCCAAGAGGTAGTGATGGCAGATACTATGTCAGCATTTAAAAAAAAAAAAAGGCTGAATGCTTATTTACGAATGGCATTGAGGGTTATAGTAAATCAAGCAAAGAACGACGGGTAATTTTTTGAGAAAGGTTGAACTTGATTGACCTGTGTCGTTTTTCAACCTATGTAACTATATAGTGGAGATCAATAGTGGTTAAAAGTTGTACAAATTTACAAGCTTAAAAAAAATGGCTCCATTAGTTAAAAAAAAAAAGTTTGTGAGTTTTATATAGCTGCTCTTAGCCACATCTTTTATTTCTTTACAAAACTGTTGAGGTAGATGTAAAAGGGACTGGAAGGCATAAAAATTAAGAGCACCCCGCATGCTCTACTTACCGTATATGGCTCCACCTGCTTAATAAATATGTGGAGCTCTGGTTACTACAGTTAAAGTCAGACTTTTTTTTTTTTTTTGCTTATTATTTTTACAAATGTTTCCACCAAAAGACAACAGAGCATTGTGAGAATTTGTGATATATATATATATATATATATATATTTTTTTTTTTTTACAACAGGTTTTGTGTCACAATATGGGACATCTATCCTGATAGCCTAAGGGTATATCAACACATGATGGATACGCCGCAGAATATTCCCCGGATTTCCAGTGTGGAAAAGCCAGTGTTTACAGTAGCAGCAAAGTGGAGGCGATATGAATAAATCTCATCCACACGCTGCAGAAAAATTCCCCTCAGGATACAGGCAGAAATTGATCTGCGGTGTGGAATTGAAATCTGCAGCATGTCTATTTATGTTGTTGCGTATTCTTCCTAGAGACTTTCATAGGGACCTTAAAAGCGACAGCAAAAAACGGCAAATAATTTGTAGTGGCTTTTACTGCATTTTTATACTGCAGATGCACATTTTAATAATGTTTACATAAACATCTAGTCCATTCAGGAGGAAATTAAAAAAATAAAAAAAGGAAATTTGGTGCAGATTTGTATTGCAGTGTTATTCGCGGATTCCTGTGGATGTGCTGCGGAATTTCTGCTACAGAAAGTCTGCAGCCTATCCATCCTGTGAACAAACCCTAAATAGCATTACGGTAATAGATACAATAAATGACACCCTGAAAAGTCTGACAAAGGACAACCCTGTATAGGCTGAAAATAATCACCCAATGTCATGTCCGTGGCTGCCAGCTCCGTCCTCAGCCGCCTCCTCAGGAGAAGCCAGCGCTCGCGTTTACTCACCACTGCCGGATCCTGTAGGATGCTCGCGCACGCTCGTACCCGCTCTTAAAGGGGCAGCGCGCGCACCAGACCTCGTTCACGAACTTTGACCCATGAGTACTCTGGACTATAAGAGGGGTCCAGCCCCCTAGTTCTATGCCTGAGCTTTGTTGTGTATTCCTAGTCTGTCTTGTATATGGCCCCATAGTGTTTCCTGCTCCCAGTGTTCCAGAAGAGGCTGGACGCAGCACGCAGGGCTTCAGAGGGAAGCCTCCATGACAGGACCTAGTAGGGAAAGGGTTAATCAAGAGGGAGATGGAGGGGGTAGCAGGGGGAGGTAGAAGAGGGGTAGGGAGGAGTTAGGTTACCAGTCTTCCCGCTGTTTTCGGCATTGAGCCGGAAGCAGCAGGAGGAAGAACACTCAAAGTTATAAGCTCCCTCTGCTGCCCCGCTCCGTGCTTACCTGCCATGTCGGAGGTCGGCATGCTTGAACAGCTGCGTGCGGCAGCTGCATTCCACGGTCCCGGGTGGTTAGAGGAGACCGTGGCTGCACTGTCCAGGATCCCGGAGGCTGACTCGCCTCCACGCCAGGCCCGGCGCTCAGGGTCAGTTGCTCAGGGGGACAGGCTCCCCTCCCCCGGCCCCCTCCCTAGTGCTAGTACTGTAGCGGCGGGGGGGGGGGGGAGTTGGCAACCCGTGCTCCTGCTCGCATGAAGCAGAGAGCGTTGTCAGGGGCGACGGTGGCTCAGGCCGGGTCTCCCCGTCGTTCCCGGCGGTCCCGCCCTCCAGAACGCCTCAGCCCGGAGGTGGTCCCGCGGACACGGCGTCACAGGGGGAGCCCTTCAAAGGACGCTGCAGGCCAGGCAGCTGGGAGGGCCGCCTCTTCCCAGGCCCTGCGTCCTGGCAGGAATCCCCAGCCGCGACGAGGTCCGGCGGTACACAGGGGGTCGCAGGCCGGGCTCCCTGTCACCCCTCCTCCATCGGATGCAAGATCCAGGGAACAGCCTACGGCCGCCCCGCATGGTGATGTTCCGGCCAGGGGGCAGGCTTCCTCGAGACCTTCAAGGAGGACGCCTAGATCATCAGCGGCGATGAGGCAACATGTCCGGTCGGAAGTGGCAGGTGGCCGGCCCATCTGTCAGCACGTCGTTGTCCCTGTGTAGGAGATGTCGGTGGGATGGCCAGTCGTCAGCGAGAGAGGATCTGGAGGATGGTGAATTGGACGATTTTCGGCGAGGTCAGGATGGTCCGGCTGACGGGAACACAGCGCCTGGGCAGCCTGGTGAGTGCGTAACTCCTTCTTTGCCGTATCCAGCGATTTTTATGTCGGGTGTCGGGGGGGGCAGCAAGCATGGCATCGGCTGCCGGTAGCGGCGCGGTCGGGCGCGACGGCGTTGGCTTAACGGATTTAGTGGGTTGCTTGCGGGAGTTGGTCGGGCGCCTAGATAGGGCTGCGGCGCCGGTAGTTACGGCGGGGTCCCCGGCGGTAGTTTGGGTAGGTCCCCGTGAGGTTGGATCGTTACAGTCACGTCCCGGGATTGTGGAAGGGTTGGCGGCGTCTAAAGAGGCGGTCACGGTATCCGTGCAGACCGAGGTGCAGAAAGAGGGCGATCGGGTGCGACTTGATGATCGTGCTCGTGGCGAGGTGTATGTATGCTTCGAGGGTCCGTTAGGGGCACACCTAAAACAGGAGGTCCGCGAGCGGATCTGGAAGGACGAGGATGTGGAGATTTTTTCTCTTCTGCCGCTTGCAAAATTCAATTTGGATAAAGGCAAGCGGCACGAGAGTAAGAAGGAGGAAGAGGAACGTCGGCGGTATAGGCTTATCCCGCAGACGTTCGTAAATTGGTCGCAAGCGTTTGCCATTTTAGCCAGCGTGATCGGAGAGAAGGCGCCTGAAAATTGCTCGGCGTTATTTTGCTATTTTGATGCCATCGGGGAGGCTCATAGGGCATACGGGGGTCAGGCGTGGTTAAGGTACGATGAGCAATTCCGACAGCGAAAGGCGGTTCGGCCGGCGATTCGGTGGGACCAGAAGGATATTGCGCTTTGGTTGAGGGTGACGGCTCCGGTGAAGCAGTCCTTTCCCGGGAGCGTTGGCCAAGGAGGTCAGTCTAGCCAGGCCGGGCAAGGTTCAGGGGCAAAACTGGGATTCTGCTGGCAATTTAATGATGGCCAGTGTAAGTTCGGGGCCACGTGTAAGTTCAAGCACGTGTGTTCAGAATGTAATGGTTCATCCCACGGGGCTGCCAAATGTATGCGGAAGAAGCGGTCAGGGAACCAGTCCTCCTCGGCTGGTCAAGGGATTGTCACCGGTGAGGGTGGAAAGGATGGTCCCGTATCTAAATGAGTATCCAGATAGGGTTGCGGCCAAGTTAATTTATGAAGGTTTTCGTGTTGGTTTCATTATTCCTCCGCCTCCTTATGAGGTTCCGGCGACACGGCGCAATCTTAAATTGGCTTACTTGCATGCCGAGATCGTGTCGGAAAAACTGTTTAAAGAAGTTTTGTTGGGTCGCATGGCGGGGCCTTTTGTTGATCCGCCAATAAAGGATTTAGTGATGTCCCCATTAGGTATTGTGCCAAAGCGAGAGCCCCAAAAATTTTGTTTAATTCAGCATTTATCTTTTCCCAAGGGCTCGTCGGTGAATGATGGGATTGATCATGAGTTGTGCTCCGTAGTGTACACATCATTCGACAAGGCGGTGGGGCTAGTTCGCGCTGCGGGGGCCGGCACGCTGTTAGCAAAAACCGACATTGAGGCGGCTTTCCGGTTGTTGCCGGTTCATCCAGAGAGCCGACGGTTGTTGGGTTGTTTTTGGAATGGGGCTTTTTATGTGGATAGGTGTCTTCCGATGGGGTGTTCCCTTTCCTGCGCGTATTTCGAGGCATTTAGTAGCTTTGTGGAATGGGTGACGAAGGGCGTAGCCGGGGTCGACTCTTTGATACATTACCTGGATGATTTTTTGTGCGTCGGCCCGGGGGGTTCGCCTATTTGCGGTAATTTGCTTCATTCATTGCAGAAGGTTGCGAAGGATTTTGGGATCCCCTTGGCGCCAAAAAAGACTGAGGGCCCGGTATCTACCATTTGTTTTTTAGGAATTGAAATTGATTCGGTGGCAATGGAGTGTCGACTTCCTGCGGATAAGCTAGGGTCATTGAGTCAGGAGGTACGGCGGGCTTGTAGGTTGTAGTCTCTGCTGGGGAAGTTGAATTTCGCTTGCCGGATTATGCCGATGGGGAGTGTTTTTAATAGACGTTTGTCGGCAGCGACGGCGGGGGTTCGTGCGCCACATCACTTTGTGCGGCTCAGGGAAGAGCATCGGGCTGATCTGCAGGTTTGGGATGATTTTCTTGGTCAGTATAATGGTCGCTCTCTATGGATGGCTCCAGCGCAGGATACGAGTGACTTACATTTTTTTACGGATGCGGCTGGGGCAGGTGGGTTTGGTGCATACGGGGGTGGTCCTTGGTGTGCAGGTAACTGGCCGGCTAGCTGGGTGTCCAGTGGACTCACGCGGAATCTGGCCCTGCTCGAGCTGTTCCCTATCGTGGTCGCGGCAACCATTTGGGGGGACAGGCTCAGTGATAAGAAGGTCCGTTTTTACTGCGACAACATGAGGGTGGTGCTGGCCATTAATAACATCACTGCATCCTCTCCTCCGGTAGTTCAGATGTTGCGACATTTAGTTTTGGTGTGTTTGTCTTTGAACGCGTGGGTGGTGGCGGTGCATGTGCCGGGGGTACGGAATTGTATCGCTGATGCTCTTTCTCGCTCGCAGTGGGATCGATTTCGTCAATTGGCACCGGGAGCGGAGCGTCTCGGTTTGGCTTCTCCGGAACATATCTGGGATCTGGTTTCGGTCCCGTAGAGCGATTGGTGGAAAGGTCATTGGCACGTACGACATGGAGTGCTTATTCTGCTTGTTGGAAGCAGTGGGAGGAGTGGGTAAGAGAGTTGGGTAACGTCAGCACGGATCAAGACAGGTTGGTGGCACTTTTGTATTGGTTGGGGGACGCTTGGGAAGCGGGGTTTTCGTTGGCGAAGGTCAATCGATTCGTTTCTGCGTTGGCTTTTGGTTTTAAGTTGCGGGGCTTTCGGGATGTGTCTAAGGAATTTTTGGTAGGACAAGCTTTAAAAGGTCTGCGTCGAGGTAGGGTCGAAGCAGATTGTAGACGGCCTGTGTCTTTTGCTCTCCTCGTTTCTTTGGGCGTATCGCTAGTGTCTGTCTGTCGTTCTTCGTCCGAGGTTGAGTTATTTCAGTTAGCATTTTCCTTAGCGTTTTTTGGTGCACTTAGAATTGGCGAGCTGGTTTCACCTAGTACCAAGCGGGCTGGGGGTTAAGACTGGAGGAGGTGGGTCTATATGGGGATAGACTCGAGGTATGGTTGCGACGGTCAAAAACTGACGAAATGGGCAAAGGAAAGCGCATAGTTTTGTTTTCCCTCCCGGGATCGGCGATGTGTCCGGTCGCTTGTATGCGTGCTTTTAAACCACAGGTGGGGTCGCCCGAGTTGCCGTTGCTACGTCACGAGGATGGGTCATTTTTGTCCAGATATCAATTTGGCGCAGTATTTAAAAAATGCTTGGCGGCGGTCGGTGTCGCTGCGGGCCCTTACTCATCTCACTCCTTTAGGATTGGCGCAGCAACCGAGGCGGGGTGCTGGGGGTTGGACGACGAGGGGGTGCGGCGCATTGGCCGTTGGGAGTCCAACAGGTTTAGGTCCTACGTGCGCCCTCATTTGTTATGAGTCATGTTGTTTTTGTGTGTTAAAAGCGTGTGTGCTTGTATTTAATTTTCTTTTCCGTTTCAGATCAGCTCCCGTGTCTTGTGTGGCTGTTGGGCCACTCTTACGTGCATTGGGGGGCTTTGAGGGTGGACGTCCGCCCTGACGGCCGTCAGCTGCGCATTCCGCGGCAGGACGCGGTATTGCATTGGCTGGGATTTAGAGGTATGTTGTGGAGCCAGGTGTTAGCAGAGTTTCAGACATACTCTCGGCTGGATAGGGTTCCGGAAGTCCTGGTATTGCACGTGGAGGGAAATGATTTGGGGGTTCGCCCCTTCCGGGAGTTGGTGCAGGATATCAAACATGATATGTTGTGTTTGTGGGTTTCTTATCCCGGACTAGTGATTGTTTGGTCTGACATTGTTCCAAAGAAGCATTGGTGGCTGGCTAGGTCGGTGGAGAGGGTCAATAAGGCTCGCATTAAAGTAAATCGGGCGGTGTCCCGTTTTGTGGCCAAGAATGGGGGCATTTGTGTGCGGCCCAGGGATTTGGAGTCAGGAGTAGGGAATAACTGGAGGAGTGACGGGGTGCATCTGACCGAGGTTGGGATTGATTTGTGGAGCCTGGCGCTAGCAGTAGGAATTGAAAGGGCGGTGCTGGTGTGGCGGAACTCACAGGCTTAAGGTGGTCAAGGCCTGTTTCGCTGTGGCGGGGGGAGTTCTTGAGGTCGGTCAGTACGAAATAGTGGGGGGGGTCGCATCGGGGGTATGCGTCCCCCAAAAAAGGTACATGGTTTGAAGACTTCATAGGGTGTTATCCCTTTGAAGTGGTCTTCTGGTGGTTGGAGCCATCTGCAGAGGTGAGCGGTGCCTCCGAGCTAGTTTACGGCTGGAGGTAATTTGTTGGTGGTGGTTGCAGATGGCTAACTCGAGGTAAAGCATATCTAAAAAAATGGCTTCAAGGACTTCCCCTGCTCGGATTAATGTTAATGTTAATTGTTATTTATGATTCTGACCCATGTTGGGTCATGTGAATTATAGGAGGAATTCTCTGGTTGGATTCCTAATTAGTTATCCGAATGTTTCGGATCAAAATTGCATTTTATAAAACTATGTAAATTAATAAACGGCTGCTGTGGCCATTTCACATCCAACCTCGGTTGTCACATGTCTTTTTCTCAGAGGTAGGGGTGGGAAAAGAAGGGATAAGTAGAATGTTCAATAACACACGACTCTAATTAGGCAAGTCATGTATCCTATACTTGTATCCTGATCTAGTGCCATGCCGAGCTGTAGCCGTGCTGTGCTGTGCTGTATTCCACGCCTGTCCTGCTTCTCCACACCCGACGTCCACCTGCTGCCAAGTTCCTGCCTAGCCTGCCTTGCTACTGTCCGAGCTGCCACAGGTACCCTATACGAACTATAGCCTTTGTCCTGCGTCCTGTTGGCCAGCTGCCATACCGCCAAGACTGTACGGCCGAGTGGGTCCATGAACTCAACGTGACACCTGAGTGGCACCTTAGCACTATTCTTGTAAAGATAACCTAATATTTTGTGGGGCTACATGACAACATACTGTATGTGGTGAAATCACAAAACATTTTGCATCATTTGTCCCCCTGAGGGAATAACGGGAGTCATAGCCAAATTGCAACCTTTGCACCTTTTTCTGTCATGTTATCCCAGCCTTAGGCCTCATGCACAATACCACATTTCGGTTTCACGAGGTACGTCTCCGTAATACAAAGCAGCATATAATTCTATGGGCCCATACTACTTCTCCCACATGCCACACATAGAGAGGCGTCTTTAAACTGGTGCTTTAGTAATTAAAAAAGTTATTCACATACAGTGAATTGTTAAGGATCCTATCACGGAGACCCCACCAATCACCAGAACAGGGTCTCTTGTCTCCCAGCTGCAAGACCACTACCAGCAAGATTTGATTGGACCGGTAGTCGAAAATGCTCCCTGCTGCTCTTTTTAAAGTTTATGGCATGGATGAAAACAGACAAGGTCTGCCTTGATCACAGATGTAGGGTTCCTTAAAAGAGGCTCTGTCACCACATAAGTGGCCTATCTTGTACATGATGTGATCGGGGCTGTAATGTAGATTACAGCAGTGTTTTTTTATTTAGAAAAACGATAATTTTTGACTGAGTTTTTACCTATATTCGCTTTATGCTAATGGGTTTCTCAATGGACAACTGGGCGTGTTTTACTATATGACCAAGTGGGCGTTGTGGAGAGAAGTGTATGACGCTGACCAATCAGCATCATACACTTCTCTCCATTCATTTATACAGCACATAGCGATATAGCTATGTGCAGCCACATAAACACACTATAACGTTACTGCAGTGTCCTGACAATGAATATACATTACCTCCAGACAGGACGTGATGTGTATTCAGAATTCACTAATACAATCCCAACACTACAGCACAGCAAGCGTAATCTTGCGAGATTACGCTGTAAACGGTAATTTCAAATGAGATTACGCTTGCTGTGCTGTAATGTTGGGATTGTATAAGTGAAGTGTCAGGATTCTGAATACACATCACGTCCTGGCTGGAGGTAATGTATATTCATTATCAGGACACTGAAGTAACGTTATAGTGCGTTTATGTGGCTGCACATAGTGATATAGCTATATCGCTATGTTCTGTATAAATGAATGGGGAGAAGTGTATGACGCTGATTGGTCAGCGTCATACACTTCTCTCCACAACGCCCACTTGGCCAAAAAGTAAAACACGCCCAGTTGTCCATTGAGAAACTCATTAGCATAAAGCGAATATAGGTAAAAACCTCAGTAAAAAAATTATCGTTTTTCTAAATAAAAAAAACACTGCTGTAATCTACATTACAGCGCCGATCACATCATGTACAAAATAGGCCACTTATGTGGCGACAGAGCCTCTTTAACCCTTTCAAGACCGAGCTCATTTTGGCCTTCAGGACCAGCCCCATTTTTTCAAATCTGACATGTGTCACTTTATGTGGTAATAACTCTGGAATGCTTTTGCCTATCCAAGTGATTCTGAGATTGTTTTCTCATTACATATTGTACTTTATATTAGTGGAAAATTTGGCCAATAAATTCATTGCTTATTTATGAAAAACACCCAAATTTTTAGAAAATTTTCAAAAATTATGATTTTTCTCATTTTAAATGTATCTGCTTGTAAAACAGATAGTAATACCACACAAAATAGTTACTATTTCACATATTCCATATGTCTACTTTAGATTTGCATCGTTTTTTGATTATTTTATTTTTCTAGGACGTTACAAGGCTTAGTACTTTACCAGCAATTTCTCACATTTTCAAGAAAATTTCAAAAGGCTATTTTTCAAGGACCAGTTCAGTTCTGAAGTTGCTTTGAGGGCCTTATGTACTAGATAGACCCCATAAATCACCCCATATTAAAAACTTCACCCCTCAAAGTATTCAAAACAGCGTTTAGAAAGTTTCTTAACCCTTTAGGCGTTTCACAGGAATTAAAGCAAAGTAGAGGGGAAATTGACAAATTTTTTTTTTTTTGCTGCAATTCATTTGTAATACATTTTTTTCTGTAACACAGAAGGTTTTACCAGAGAAACGCAACACAATATTTATTGCCCAGATTCTGCAGTTTTTAGAAATATCCCACATGTGGCCCTAGTTTGATAATGGACTGAAATACCAGTCTCAGAAGCAAAGGAGCACCTAGAGGATTTTGGGGCCTCCTTTTTTTAGAATATATTTTAGGCACCATGTCGGGTTTGAAGAGGTCTTGTAGTGCCAAAACAGTGGAAATTCCCCAAAAGTGACACGGTTTTGGAAACTGCACCTCTCAAGGAATTTATCTAGGGGTGTAGTTAGCATCTTGACCCCACAAGTCTTCTGCTATATTTATTGGAGTTTGCCTATGAATGTGAAAATCTACTTTTTTTTCTGAAAAAATATAAAAAAAAATTATATTTGCAAGGAATAAAGAATAAAAAGCACCCCAAAACTTGTAAAGCTACTTCTCCTAATTACAGCAATACCCCATATGTGGTACTAAACCGCTGTTTGGACCCACGGCAGAGCTCAGAAGGGAAGGAGCGCCATTTGGATTTTGAAGCGCAGATTGTGCTGGATTGGTTTTCAGTGCCATGTCGCGTTTGCAACGCCCTGGAGGGAGCAGAACGGTGGAAACCCCCCAAAAGTGACCCTATTTTGTAGACTACACCCCTCAAGGAATTTTTCTAGGGGCATAGTTAGCCTTTTGACCCCACAGGTTTTTTTTTGCTGAATTTAGTGGAATTAGGCCGTGAAATGTTTAATTTTTACAATGAATAAAGGAGAAAAATCACCCCAAAATTTGTAAAGCAATTTGTCCTGATTACAGCAATATGCCATATGTGGTAATAAACTGCTGTTTGGACCCACGACAAGAAGGGAAGGAACAATATTTGGCTTTTGGAGCTCAAATTTAGCTGGAATGGTTTTCGGGTGTCATGTCGCATTTGCAAAGCCCCTGAGGGACCAAAACAGTGGAAACCTCCCAAAAGTCCCTTTAGGGGACTGGAACGAGTGATTAGGTCGCTGGTACAATACACTGCAGTACTAATGTATTGCAGTATAATATCATTTTTACAGGCTCCTGTAACAGCGCAATCGCTGTTCCTGTCCATTAGTCCCGGGTGTCAGCTGTAATACACAGCGGACACCTGCAGAATATGGAGCGGGCGCAGCGCATGAGCCCGCTCCATATATAACCCCCCCGCACCACGACATGCTATTAAATCGTGGTGCGCGAAGGCGTTAATGCGCAGCGGATGGTGCAAAGTGAAAATTACAATTTTCCACTGATATGCCATTTTAATGCACAATATGTTGTGCCCAGTTTGTGCCACTGAAGACAAATACCTCATACAATCTTGAGCGGGTTCTCCCGGATATAAAATATTATATATGTGGACGTAAACTGGTGTTTGGGCATGCTGTGGGGCTCAGAAGGGAGGGAGTGCCATTTGGCTTTTGGAGCGCAGAGTTTGCTTGGTAACGGTTCTGTTTGGGGCTTTGCTGGTATTTCAGTTTATGATATGGGGGGGGTATGTGTAAATTGGGCAGAGTACATCAGGACATAATAATTCAGTAAATAAATAATAATCCGCAGATATGTGGCCAATGTTGCACTGATAAATGGCGCCCGATCTTATCCGCTTTTTGAAACTGCACAATTTCTGTCGCTATATTTTGAGAGCCAGAACTTTTATTTTTTCTTCACTGGAGCCGTGCGAGGACTTATTTGTTGCGGGACAATCTGTAGTGTTCATTGGTACAATTTTAGGGTACATGCAATTTTTTTTTATCCCTTTTTATTAGATTTTTTTTGGCAAGCAAAGTGACAAAAAAAACAAATTGACAATGTTTGTTTGTTTTTTTTTCACACTTTTCACCGTGCGCTATAAATGACATTTTACTTTATTCTGCGGGTTGATACGATTACAGTGATATCAGATGTATATAGTTTTTTTAGGTTTTGTGGCATTTGCACAATAAAATCACTTTGATAAGATTATGTCTTTTTGTGTCACCATATTCTGAGCCATAACTTTTTATTTCAGTCAAAAAAGCTGTGTAAGGGCTTGTTTTTTGCGGGACGGGTTGTAGTTTTTATTGGTACTATTTTAGGGTACATGCGACTTTTTGATCACTTTTTATTCTATATTTTTGGAGGGTTGATGACCAAAAAAAAAAAAAAAAAAAGTGATTCTGACATTGTTTCTTTTTTTTGCGCTGTTCACCGTGCGGGAAAAATAATATTATAGTTTGGGTCGTTGTGAACGCGGTCATACCAAATATGTGTACTTTTTTTGTTAACATTTTCATTTTTTTTCCTATAATAAAAGACTTATTATAGGAAAAAAAGCATTTTTTGTTTCGTAACTTTTATAACTTGTTTTCACACTTTTATAAAACTTTTACTTTATTTTTTACTTTTTACTTGAAGACTGGCAGCACTGATCGCTGCTATAATACATTACACTACCTAGGTAGTGTAACGTATTATAAACTGTCAGTGTGACGCAGAGTCACACTGACAGGAATCTTATGAGGACCTGCCTCCGGCTGGTTCTCTCAGGCTGCTGGGCATGGCAGACCCGGGGGCTGTTGTATGGCCCCCGGCTTTGCCTTTTAACCGATTGCAGCACCCGCAATCGGTCCCCAGGAAAGTTTGTGTAGCAACAAACTTTCCAGTTCGTTGCTACAACAAACTTTCCCTGCGATCACATGACCGGGACCTGAACCAATTCGGTCCCGGTCATGTCTCCGGGACCAGAGGCAGGGGTTAACAGCGCGATCCGGGTGTCAGCGCTACTCTGAGACACCCGTATCATGCTTTTAACACCCACCGTGAATTCACGTCGGCACTGCACAGAGCCCAGCAAGCGCCGACGTGAATATACAGTGGGCGGTCGGGAAGCGGTTAAGAAAGTCTGATTGTTGGGGAATCAGACTGCGGAGACTTCCACAGATCCCACAAAAACAGCAGGTCTACTCAACTCCTGTTCTCAGCAGTTCAACCCACTAGTCAGGTCAAATTTGTAGTGGATATGCCATAAACAACTTTTGTATGATAAATTTAGGTCTGATGTGTAGATTTCAATTTACTGTATACAGTAAAATGATAGGAGAAAAACAAAAATTTGGGAATTAGAGTCTGTTGCAGGCATTTCTTCCATTGCACTAGGGCCCAGAACATCCATAGCGCATCAGACAACCACAGGCAGTAACAGCACCTTCTGCAGCATTTATTCGGATTTTCGTTATTGGTATTTTTTTTCACTCACACGGCAGATTTGTTGCAGAAAGGTTTGCAACGGAAATAAATTCCATTCATCCCAATGTTTCTGCAAGCTCCATTCAGATGAATGGGACGGTCAAAGAAATTTCTGAAACAAATGTATCGTATGTGAACATACCCTTAAGGAGTTGCCCAGGATTTGAAAATAGATCTTAAAACAGCACTACTCTTGTCCATCTCTAGTATTGCAGTTCATTCCCCGTGAAGTGAATTGGGCTGTACTGCAATATCAAATCAAATCCCATGGACAAGAATGGCACTGTGGAGTTAAAAAAAAATATATATATATCCTTGACAACCTCGTTAAGCAAATTTCCACTCTAAACCAATGTAGGTCACCAGTGAGACGTGAGCTCCTCTACCCCAAGAGATAACAGGTAGTCAGCCTCACGGTATGTTCACATGCCGAGTCAAAATCTGAAAATACGGATATGTCGTCAAGGGAATTAGGCTCTTAATTTTCAGACGTTTTTTGAGCCACTCGCGATTTTTGTGGCGTTTTGGCTGTTTTTTGGAGCGGTTTTCAATAGTCTATGAAAAGCCGCTCCAAAAACATCCGAAGTAGTGACCTGCACATTTTCGCGGAAGTTTTTTTTCTTTCACACGCCCGTTTTTCAAAACGGGTCATGTAACGGCCCATCTGAAAAGAATGCCGTTTTTCCCATTGAAATCAATGTGCAGATGTTCAGAGGCGTTCTTCCAATTTCATACCCTAATTGTGAAGGCTCTACTGCTTGAGAATATAGAAGAATATGGTATTTGGACAGATTCACACACCATTTGAGCCAAACACAGGAGTAAATCATAAAAGGAAGTAAAAGTATAAGGCAAAGACTTATATTCCTACTGTCTTTTTTAACTGATGTTTGGTTGCAAAAACATTTTACCAAACAAAAAAAAAAAACAAACAAACACTGTGAATTCAGTCTTCTAGAAATTGAGATAAGTAATGTGATTGAAAAATTGTAAAGGAGTAACTAAGCATCATAGTGAAGTCTCATCCAATGTGACTATTGGTCTGCTGCCCAACAGCTACAGAATTTGAATATTAAATAATTTCACCGGAAAAGTAACGTTTATGAAAATGTCAAGGAAACTTAGAATAAAAAAAATAAAATAAAAACGTTTCATTCAAACAAGTTTTGAAAACTTTATTTTTTAATAAAAACAAGAACACTTTTATTACAAGTTTTCTACATAAAAATGCAGATTACTTTGCTAGCAGACATATCAGATACCAGAAGATGGACTACTTATGTGTTCCAAAAGTAACTGCAAGGCCAACCAGTAGCAGGAACATGGAGATACTGAGCAGCACCGTGATAACCACCATTCCTCCAGAGCGCCCTTCAAAAGAAGCTTGCATCTCTCTTGGGTTTGGAGGCAGATCTGTAGTCCAAGCAGAAACACATTGATTAACAGTCACTGAACACTGCAAGAAATACATCTTGTAACTAACTGCAATAGGGGAGAAAACAAAAAACAAAACAAAAACCACAGCGCACACACGCCGCACATTTAAAATCCAAAAATATGAGGTCCTGGAAGCAGCATGCTTGAATGAACAAATTGGCTTTAATGACTGAATTATCCATTGCCTAGGCCAAAAGGGGAGACTGACAAAGTTTGATTTTACAGTTTATAGTGGCAATTTGCATTAACTATGCAATTTATCTGATCACTCTTCATAATCTAAGGTCATTCCTGGCCATGACTTAAATCACCCAAAAAACCCAAAAAATTTCCACTGCATTTCAGCCCAGACACAAAGTGACCTGCCGTAATTTCAGTGATCTTCTCATTAGCTCATGAGTGTTAACGAGGACAAGGCAGCTGATATAATTCAATCAGTATGACCATAATAACAGCAGACTGGTTGCTTTAAAAGGGGGATGGTGCTTGAAATCAGTGTCTTCTTTTGTTAACCATGGTTACCTCCAAGGAGACACGTGCAGTCGTTATTGCTTCACATCAAAAGGGCTTTACAGGTAAGCGCATTGCTGCTTGTAAGATTGCCCCTAAATCAACCATTTATTCATCAAGAACTTCAAAAGGAGAGGAGGTTCAATTGCTGTGAAAAGAGGGTTCAGAGCGCACATGATATTTCTGCAAGTGCCAGGACCATCTCTTAAAGAGGATTCAGCTATGGGACGGATTCAACACCAGGACAAGGCAGAAAGGTCAGCAGGCAGGTGTCAGTGTATGTCCATGCACAGCGAGGCGAAGGCTTTCAAGAAGAGCAGCAAAGAAGCCACTTCTCTCCAAGAAAATCATCAAGGACAAACTGCAGTCCAATCCCTGTACTTCCTGCAGAATGTCAGAGGACTGGAGTAAAGTTATTTTCCCTGCTGAAGCTCCCTTCAGGCTGTTGAATGGTATCTAAACTTCCACCAATAGCAACTTCTAACAATCCAGGAGCAATTTGGGGATGAACAATTCTTTTCCAGCATGATGGAGCACCATGTCACAAGGCAAAAGTGATAGCTAAGGGGCTCAGTAAACATTAAAACTTTGGGTCTATGGCCAGAAAATGCCCCAGATCTCAATCCCATTGAGAACCTGTGGTCAATCCACAAAAAGCAGGGACACACACAAAGACACAAATTGTGATAAACTCCAACTAACTTCTTACTGATTAAAGAGAAAATATCGCTAGAAATTTGTTTATTTTTTTTTCCAGTTAAACAGTTAGTATTTAAGTGATTAAACATTGTTTTAATTTTTTCACAAGTCAGGAAATATTATAAATTAGATTCTAATTTATAACATTTCCATGTGCTGGTCACTAGAGGGAGCAATTCCCAAAATTTCAGCATTGCAATGTGGTAAAGCAACCTCTTTGCTTTTGGGCTGATTCAGACGAACGTGGCGTTTTGCGCACGCAAAACACGCGGCATTTTGGATGCGCAAAAGCCACTTGACAGCTCCGTGTGGCAGTATCATATGATGCGCGGCTGCCATCATTATGACACGCCATTTGGATGTTTGTAAACAGAAAAGCACGTGGTGCTTTTTTTTACATTCATCCTTTTGACAGCTGTTGCGCGAAACTGCCAGTTCGCACGGAAGTGCTTCCGTGCGACCTGCGTGGTTTTCACGCACCCATTGACTTCAATGGGTGCGTGATGCGCAAAAAACGCAGAGGTATTGAACATGTCGCGCTTTTTACGCAGCGGACAAATGCTGCGCAAAAAGCACGGACTGTCTGTACTGCCCCATATACTTCTATTGATCCATGCGAGCCGTGTGAAAACCACGCGGCCTGCACGGACGCAATTCACGTTCGTGTGAATCCGCCCTTATGCTGCAAATTTGGTGTAGACACACACGCTCTAGTGAGCTCACACAATCCCCCCTCCCTTATCCTGGCTAGTGCCAGGAGAAGGAGGTGGTTGAATCTTCTAATCCTCCTACACTGTGCATTCGCTCAGAAAATGGCGGCACACAGTGTAGGAGGATTAGATACAGTGGTAATCAGACAGTATAACACAAACATAATACACACACCACATACACAAACATAACTTACCTGCTCCCGCCACCGATGCTGCCTCCGATCCGACTCCTCGCGTCTTCGCTGCCTGGAACATATGTCCGGAAGCCGCGACCGGAAGTCATCATCTTACTGTCTGGCCGCGGCTTCCGGTCCACATGAAAATGGCGCCGGATGTCGCTCTGCCGAAGACCTTCCTTTTGGACTGTGTGGGAGCGGCGCATGCGCCGTTGCCACACAGACGGCGTACACTATAGTGAATGGAACGGCTCCCATTCGCATTCTCTATGGGGATGTATGTGCCGTATTTCATCTCTGTATGTGTCGTTAATCGACACAGATGAAAAAAAAAATATATGGCAGCCCCATAGTGAAGTAAAAGTACGAAAAAAGAAAAGTAAAACACAAATAAATAAAATTTATTTTAAGACATACTAAAAGCAAATTTATATATATATAAAAAAAAATTAAAACATTTTCGTGACACCTTCCCTTTAGTCATCAGTCAGGATTTGGCGTAGAAATGGATATCCAGCATGCCAGGGTTAATAGCAGAAGTCTTGAAAAAGAAGCCAATGCTGTAAATATTGAGTCTTTATATAAAGACTCGATGTATTAGTCAATAAAAGTTTAAGCTTATGAAAGTCTTTTAATTGTACTTTAGTATACCATAGAAACAGCTGACTAAAAGATATAGAAACTGACAAATTGTTTTTTTTTTTTATTTTATTTTTTTTACAAAGCTTGCTTCTTCAGTCTCAAAACTTTTGGCCAGAACTGCAGAACATTGGTTATAAAACAAGGGTCCCCGACAAGAGTCTGACGAGCCACGTGTGGCTCACGGCTGTCTGCTACACCCGGAACATTAGCATTGGGTCTAGCAGCCAATACTTTGCACAGTGGGCATTTTTCTGCACAGACGAGATGCGGCATCACGACATCCTACATCTTCACGCTAGGGCTAGACATCTCCCTGCCGATAACTGCTCCACTCTGGCATGGGGCATGCTGGCGTAGGTGCAGTGTGGTTGGTATTGCATAAAAGCCAAGGGACCAAACCTTCCCTCCTCCACAATCTTCTGCACTGTGTGCAGAGAAAGGAGGGCAGAAGAGGCACGTGTAAGGCACACAGGGCAAAATAGAAAGTGGTTGTTCAGAGCCTCTTTCCTAAACATAAACATGGCTTCTCACCCAACGTTAATACATTGGGTGAGAGGACACGTTTATCTTTAGGGAAGAGAGGCTCGGAATCACCATTTTCTTTAATACAAGTTCTGCATCATTTTTGTCGCCACATGCCCAAATGTGAAACATTAAAGGGGTTGGCCAGGTTGAGCAGTTTTTTGTACTGATGACTTAACTAAAGACTCGGTAAATAGATCCCAGGAGGTACAATACATGCCATGTCTACTTGAACTCTATTTTGCAGCAAATGCTAAATAAGGTTTCCTATTAACATTGTCAGTTATAGACATAGTACCATAACATTTTTCATTTTTGTCCAGGAAAATACATAATGGAGCCTGGTAACCCTAATTTAGATCAAAGAAGAGGGAAACAGACAGGACCAAGAACTATTTCAGCTGTATAGAACAGGGAATGATGATCTACTTGGTTAGCCCAAGCCTTACCCAGGAGGAAAATTTGGCATTTTCTCTTTACTTAAAATAATAATAATAAATAATGACTAGGTCGATAATGGCGCGGCTTTAAAAAAAAAAGCCAAGGAAAGCATCACACTTTCTAGACTTCAACCCCTTCGTTTTCCGAACCGGCGAAGGTCTCCATGGTCCAAACACCAGAAAATGAACACTAATCACATATCAAATTCACTCACGATCATTAGAGTAGAGTTAAATTTTCGTTCGGTCCCCATAGAAGTCAATGCAAATGTTGCAGTTCTATAGTGTGAGCGTGTCCATTTCAATTGATTGATATGATGTTAATATGAAGTCAAATTGTGTAACTCCATGTATTCCTATGAAAAAATAGGCAGAAATTGTGCTCAAAAAGTTTTCAACCAGCCCTACCCATACTCCAATCCACCATAATGACATTTTCGATTACAGCTTGAGGAACACAGTACATACACTCACCTCGTGTCTTGAAGGGCTGTGACCAGTTTGTGTACGCAATCTGTTGATCAGCGTTATACAAAATATAACGTATCCTACAAAAAAAAAAAAAAATCAATACCCTAAAGTTCAAAGAAAGCAAACAGAAAATGGCTGCGGAGAGAAAGTTTGTCCACCACACACAGAATGCATCATGCATTCTAATTAAAAGTGTGATCTATAATAAGCGGGCAGTAGGGTTTAAAGTATCAATATGATAAAAATCAATGTGCATGCTGGGTAATCATTAAACTCCAGAATAGATTTTCCTTGTTCTAATGTGAAGATTTCTTTTTAGCTGTTTTAGTTAAGAAACTGATCAAAAGGTGAAGAGATCAAGTCCGGTCATCAGACAAAAGGAAAATCAGATGCCACAAATTGGTCTAACAGACTGAATAGTATTGAAATGTTAGTAATATTTTCGGCTGCGTTGCAGGAGGGGGATTACGAATGCCTTGCCAAGTCTAGTGACGTTAACACACATACGGCCAGATCACAAGGAGTCCACCTCCGGGTCACTTTGGGATGGGTGGACCTCTTGCACTGTCTAATTGTCCAACTGTTCAGCTGATTAGATGGCTCAGACATTAACTGCAGTATATAAAATATACTAAATTTGTAAAATAATTGGGTTCTTAAAGATAAATTGTATTTAAATTATACTTAAAGCATGTTACAAAAAAGATTTACCTCCCAAGAGTCATATTTAGCAGAACAATTACAGATTTAGCCTAATCACTTTCCCAAGAGTCTCCTTCCAAAGAAAGTACATAGAATTTTTAGGACCCCCTAGCAGAAGTAAGAATGCCCCCCCCCCCCCAACAAAAGCTTGATTTTGTGCCCCAAGAGCAATGTATGTCTTAAAGCTGCAGTTTGTGGGATAAAGTGCAGTCACAACAGTGCAACCATGGCAGAGTCTTTGCGACTCTGTACTACAGAGCCACAGGAGTCATAAGTGGTCCATACAGCGCTGGTTTATGGGATTAAACAATGCTTTTAAGGCGGAATAGCACTAGAATATCAGGTGGAGCGTGCAAGGATTTAATTGTTGAAATCACACAGGAATAAAAAATAAAAAAATGCTACAAAACACTACCAATTCAGGGCTTTGCATGGAATTAATGTGGTACACTCTACTAGCACTTTTAATACAATGCACTCTGTATGAACACTGTAAATTGTGGCAACCTGAGGAGCACTATACTCTTACCCACCCAGCTTTTCCTTTTTTTCTTCCATGCCAGTTTAATACAAAAAAAACAAAAAAAAAAAAACACACACTTTAGGCTATAGTGCTCTGGCTGCAGCCATCACGCTCCATCCTTGTCTGCCGTGTACCATGGGGAGCCAGTGCTGCCATCAGGCGGTAGCATCCCTCTGATGGCTGCCTCTTGCTGGCGGAAATAGACTACAACTCAAGGGAATAGGGTATTCTATATTGGGAGGAGGGAGGCTGAGGCGGGCACTGTATTTTAGGAGGGCAAATGGTTAGCATTAGAGTCCAGAGCTCTACTCACAATTTTGAAGAATTCATTACTAAAATCTCAAGTTACTTATCCCGTTATTTTTACCTCAGGCAATTTACAATAAGACAAAAAAAAAAAAAAAGAAAAAAAGAAAAGGGAAGTGATAAAACACATGTTGAGCAGACAAGTCATCTGCATACATGTGCAGCTTGCATGATTGATAATGACCACCATATTCTGTGTGGTTATGAATTAACCAGACCGTAACGGAGCTGGAGGTCATCCAGTTAGGCCACATACAGCCACTAGACTATAGAGCCCCCTAATTTATGTATGCCTCTGGTATAATCCTATTCGCCTCAAGATAAAGTGCCAAGCGTCTAGCAGCCGCTTATCTCCCCCTGCTCCATGGAGTTTACATACCTGTTGAGCGAAGGCAGATGTGTATCTTAATAGGTGGCTAGAGAAGTTTATGGCAGCCGAGACAAATCAATAGTGAGCAACACTACGGCCAACATTTTAGTTGGTTTTATGAACTAACTGAACAAGAAAATTGTACTGTTAATAAAAGGGGTTAACTTATTTCACTTACGTGTAAGTAGTTCCGGGCAGAATTTTAATCACTTGGTCGGCATCCTTATTAGTGATGTCTGGTCCCACTTGAAACACATATAGCTCTGTTAGTGAAGGCTCCCCAAACACTGTTCGGCATTGTGGTAACTTAAATCTGTCCGGGACAAAATACGTTTCGTTGTTTCCTGCATCGAGAGAGAATACAAGACGATGTGAGCTCGCTGAAACCCTTTTAAAGAACCTTGATGGACATGGTCTTTTTTCAACCATACTAACAATGTAACCTTTATTATATCACTTTATGGCAGAAACATTTGTTCTAATGAAACATCTGGAATAAAAGTCCACGTCAAGATCCTGAACCACCATTACTCAGCTAGGAAGTAGAGTCATACATTAGAGGACATTTATACATGTTAGGCCCTGTTTACATGGAGTTTTTTTTGCAGGCAGATTTTAATCTGCCTGCATGCAGTTTGCCGCATTCTCAGTTTGCGCCCATTGAGCGTTGCAGGCAAAAACGCCACGAAATAAGTTTTCACTGCATCCCATTGATGTCAATGGGGAGGTCAGAAACGTAAAAGCCAGACTATAGGGCAAGTCGCTTCTTTTTCCAGCATGTGTTTTTCGCTTTTGTGGGGGAAAAATAACCACCTCCACCTCCAATTGAAATGAATAGGAGGCATTTTCAGACTTTGGCACGTTTTCCGATGCGGTTTCTGCATCCAAAACCTCTGTGTGAACAGGGCCTTAAGCCTCTTTCAGATCTGCATACAGTGCCCCTATTCATTAGTCTGCATTTTAGACTTCTGCACTGCTCATGGTTCTACAGAAACAGATACCCCTAGGTATCTGCAAGTTTGGTACAGTACAACTACGGTGGTCTAGGTGTTACATCCGGGACATTAACTGTCAAATATCGGTACAATACATCACAATAAATGGATGAGTGCAATCTGGTGTTGCAGTGATCTATACCATATCTCTCAATGTGCACCATTAGAGGACATGATATACGGTCTGAGGTATGCAAGTTAGATAAAAGGGATGTGCTCCAATAAATCCCCTCCACTATTCCATAGGACAACACACAGTACTGAAACCAATGTCACAGTAAATGAAATCCATTACATACAAATATTGTAATCACTACCAGTGCTTCTTCAAAAATGACCAAACAGACAAAAGGCTTTAACCGCCAACTGGGAGTATAGAGTGGACTCACAGGCTGAGCCCAATCCATACTCCGCAGGTGTCTGGTATACGTTACAGCCTACACCTCACTGCAACTTCCAGGTTTTAAAATAGCTCAGATCCAGGCCGTTTAACCACTTAGATGCCATGGCCAATAGCAACCCCCTTCTGTAAGTTACCCCACCCCCGCAATGCCAGAGCTTAATAGTAGCCTGTTAAAAGTAACAAACGCTGCAGTACAAGCAATCACTTGAACAAGACCGGAGGGGGAAAAAAAAAAAAAAAAAAAAAAAAAGTGCCCAAAAAGTTGCATGTACCCCAAAACAGTACCACTAAAAAACAGCTCTAGAAAGACAAGCCCTTACAATGCTCATAGACAGAAAAAGAAAAATTATGGCAGAATAAAATGAACATGTTTACTGCATGATGAACAAAACAATGTAGGATTTTCCCCCATTTCACCCGACAAACGGGGGTCCGACAGCTTCTATAGAACTCCATGGATCAGCTTTTAATGGCAGTTTCAGCAATCAATTCTTGTAACGGCAAGTAAAAACGTATCCTAGCTGAGGACTCCCCGCACACAATGCTACTTTGGGCGCTGAGCCCAGGGAAGTCCTTGACATCACTGTCCATACATGGATAGTGAAGTCAAGGCTCTCAACTATGGAGACCCTGGCCAGAGAATCGCAAGATCTCTAGCTGTGGACTCCTGTCTTGGGGAAAACCTGGACCATATATGGACAGTGACATCAGGGGCACCCTCTTGCACCCCCCCCCCCCGTAGATCGCAACCCCACATGGAGAAGCCCCTGACATCCCTGTTCACGTGTGGATAGTGACGCCAGGGGCTTCCCCAATAGCGGAATCCCCTGGCCAGAGTGTCGGAAACAATCTAGCAGGGGAAACCACTCTTGGAGCCCCGGATGTCACTGTCCATAGGTGGACAGAGACACCCTCTAGGAATGGAATCCCCAGCCAGAGGGATTCCACTACAATGGGGAGATACAAAGGTTCTATCTACAAGGGATGGGGTGCACTATGTACAGTGGACACTGGCACCATCTACTGTGGGCACTGGCACTTTTAGGGGGTTGGGATAAAAAACAAGACCGACAAATGCAAGCCATCTTTTTATTTTTTTTTTAACGACCATGAAAGACGGACTGGAAATGGATACAAAAATGTCCATGAAAAACTGAGTGTTTTTTTACTGTCGTGTGAATGTAGCTCAAGGTCATAAAAAAAAATACAACTCTTCCCTCAAAACACACATTATGGCTTTTGTAATGTGTAGAGGAAAAAGGAAAAAAAAAAATAAAAAAAAAAAAAAAATGCAGCAACAAGGGGTTAAAGCAGGGGTCTCAAACTCGGCCAGGTAAGTGGGCCGCATATAGAAAAAAAATGGGAAGTGTTCGGGCCGCATTACTTTCAAATTTGATACAATACAAAATTATTGTTAATCAATTATTTATTTGAACTACTATAACACTACATTACTATAATAATACCGCTAGGTTTAAAATTTTAGATATTTCTCCACATGCTTATTTCAACAATCCAGTTTTCCAGTTTAAGTGTCGCTAAATGCAGTCTGGCAGCTCAGTTAGCAGCGTTTGGCAGACACATGTCAAGATTGGACAGCCCCTTTTTAGATGCTGCCACAGTGCCCTCTGTGGCTAATGCAACACACCCCTAGATAATGCCGCAGTGCCCTCCGCGAATGCTGCCGCAGTGATGTCAGGGGCTTGCCCAGAGCTGGAGTCCCAGAGCAGAGCCGCTTCTAGCACCCTGCCTGGGATTCCAGCTCTGCTCCTGACATCATTGGGACTCCTGCTCTAGGGAAGCCCCTGACATCTTTGTCGATGTATGGACAGCGATGTCACAGGCTTCCCCAGAGTCCCAGAGCAGAGCCTATACTAGCGCTCTGCCTGGGACTGCGGCTCTGGGGAAGCCCCAGACATAGTGTGTCCAAACATGGACACTGATGTCTGGGAATTCCACAGAGTCCTGGAGCAGAGCCGATACTAGCGCTTTGCCCGGGTCTCCGCTCTGGGGAAGACCCTGACACACTGTCCACATATGGACAGTGATGTCAGGGAATTCCAGAGTTCCGGAGCAGAGTCTATACTAGCGCTCTGCCTGGGACTCTGGCTCTGGGGAAGCCCCAGACATCGCTGTTCATATGTGGACAGCGATGTCAGGGAATTCCAGAGTCTCGGAGCAGAGCCGATACTAGCGGCTCTGTGTCCCGCTTGCCGCAGATGACAGCCCCAGGGGCCGCGTGCTTGAGACCCCTGGGTTAAAGGAACATTGCATGCAAAACTGATATGTTGCCTTACGGCTAATGCATTACTGAATTATGCTTTACTCGAGCCATGCACTTTGCAGAACACATTTTCCATTTTGCCTGGAGTGTTCCTTTATTATGGAACTTTTGGATTCTACTGCTTAGGGCCGGTTTACATCAGCGTTCGGATTCCGTCGGAGAAACCCATTAACGGAAAGGCAAACGGAAACCATAGCTTCCCTTTGTAATACCGTTGATTTCAATGGTAATGCTTCCGTTGCAAATGGTTTCGGTTTCTCTCTGTTCCATAAGGTTTCCATTTTTTTTGTATGGGTTCCTCAGACGGAAAGGTCTGACGAAACCCATCAACTAAAATCGAACGCTGACGTGAACACACCCTTAGGCCCTATTCACACTGAGTTTTTTTGCCACGGTTTTTGCAGTGGAAACTGTGGCAAAAACAGTCCGAAATTGCCTCCTATTGAATTCAATGGGATGGAGGCGTTTTTTTCCCACAAACAAAAAAAAAAAAAAAAAACGCTCGTGAAAGAGAAGCAACATGTCCTATCTTGAGGCGTTTTCCGCCTCAAATCCCCTCTTTAGAATTAATGGGAGATGGAAATAACCGTGTTGAAGCTTTTTTTGCAGCATTTTCCTGCAAAAAAAAAAAAAAAACGCATCAAAAATTGTGGGAAACGCACGTGGGGCAAAACCACTTTAAAAAAAAAACCGGAGCTGATTTTTCTAGGCAGAACTTTCTGCCTGCAAAAAACTCGGTGTGAACAAACCCGTAGGCCTCCTTCACACTTTTTTTTTTTTGCTGTATTTAAACTGCAACAATGCATATTATCTTATTGATTACCAGTAAACATCTGGCCACTTTTTTTTTTTTTACACAACCATTAAAAAGGATACAAAGCCCTGATATATACACTGCGGCTACATATTACAGAGATGTAGGTACTGAAGGGCATCCAACCAAATAGGGAGGGTGCACACTGACTGAAGGGGGAGAAAGGTTTAAATGCGGTTTTAATCTATGGGTAGCTTCTGAAGGGCTTAATAAAGTTCTCTCCTCTTCCACCATCTTTAATTAGCATATGGGTGCATCCATATAAGGAAGCTTACCCTTCTTATGCTGGCTGATGGTACTGGCCACACTCATGAGCCAATAGAGAGGTTTTGTACTGGACCTTGCCCACAAGCAAAGGGCTTAAGGGTATGTGCACACACACTAATTACGTCCGTAATTGACGGACGTATTTCGGCCGCAAGTCCCGGACCGGACTCAGTGCAGGGAGCCGGGCTCCTAGCATCATACTTATGTACGATGCTAGGAGTCTCTGCCTCGCTGCAGGACAGCTGTCCCGTACTGTAATCATGTTTTCAGTACGGGACAGTAGTTCCACGGAGAGGCAGGGACTCCTAGCATCGTACATAAGTATGATGCTAGGAGCCCGGCTCCCTGCAGTGTGTTCGGTCCGGGACTTGCGGCCGAAATACGTCCGTCAATTACGGACGTAATTAGTGTGTGTGCACATACCCTTAAAGAGGCTCTGTCACCACATTATAATTGTCCTATATTGTACATGATGTGATTGGTGCTGTAATGTAGATTACAAAATTTTTTTTATTTAGAAAAACGATCATTTTTGACGGAGTTATGACCTATTTTAGCTTTATGCTAATGAGTTTCGAAATTGGACAACTGGGCGTGTTTTACTTTTTGACCAAGTGGGCGTTGTACAGATGTGGATATCTGGAATGGATGGGATGAACCACTTCAGTAGAGGACTAGTTATAACTTACCTTGTTTTTCTTCTCCGTCGTAACTGTACGCCTCAGAAACCCGGATGTGCGCTGCGGCGCTGGACGTGGGGCATGCCTCACTCCCGGTCGCGTCAACGGACATGCGCCGTATTCTCATGGAGGCAGAAACATCGATGAATGCACCTGGGCCTACTCCTATTTAAGGCTACAATTTCAGTATGACACTATGCACCATCTGAGGAAGCACACACCACGAACCGCACATTGGGGTCCTATACATGTTATCCAGGCTTCCATGAATTTTGATATGCGTAAGGTCTTTTTTTGATTCTTCCACTAACGTGGCTCCCAGTAAATTTCTTCCCAGGGCCATTATGTCCATAACTTGATGTACACACACACTTGTTATGGATATGTATTTCTTTGGCAATACAGTTATTGCATCATGTTTTTTATTCAAGTCACTGGCGGTTTTTGAGACTTTGGTGGTATGAGGAGGAGCTAAGAGGGTGGACTTGCCCGTCGGGAGTCCGGCGGTTGGCATAACAACTCAGTTGTGGAAAAAATATATAACGGTTTCACAGCTAACAGTTCTGGCTTAAGAAGTTAAAATAAAAGCTGTGGCCGATCACCCTCCAGCAAAAGACTAAGTTTGGTGTCCTGGTCGTTTATATATGTCAATAAGAAAGCTACCCTCACACGCTATATTTGGTTTATTCTGCATACAGTCAACATATATCCTGCAATTCTTTACTGTAATACAAAATAAAAATCTGTATCTGTGATACGACATTGGAGGCATGCAGAGATACAGTAGGGCCCCTACAGAGGGTGTTCAGATCAGTAATACAGTAGTGTGGTTGATTTATTTTTTCATAGCTGGTATTAGTAAAGTGATATTTAGAGGATAGCCTCCTCCTCCCAAACTATAAGCTGACTGTGTAGTAAACAAAAAAAAAAAAAAAAAAACACACAAAACACTATTTACCCATGATCTGGACCTGCACCTCTATTAGAGAAGTACTCCTTGGGGCCACCGATTTATCCAGAGCCTGGAGCATCCACGCCTCATACAAGCAGTACGGCGGCATCAACCAGATAACAGACGATAAAATTCTATCTTCAGAATAAAGCGAAGTCTCAAATTCTGAAAAAACAAAAAGTGAATGATGAAATTGGACAAGAGAGCAATAAATACAAGACAACCGGGCAGGAGGTTTATTACACTTTAAATTTAACTGGAGCCAAGCTCAATATCCCACTACCCCCATTATTTCAAGTTAGTAGGACTTCAAGGTCTATAAGGCCAAAGCTTTACGACACCATGAGAGCACAGTGCAAACTCACATGCCATACGCTACCTGCTAAAGTAGTAAGTAGGGGGGAGGGTATTCAATTGGTTTTAGGCGATTAACGCAGACTAATTACATTGAATGTGTACATGCGATAGGGTAAGGCCACACGGAGCTGCCCTGACACCTTCACAAAGCGGCTAACAACCGCTTCGGCACCATGTTTAGTGCGGCTGTCAAACAGCCTGTTAGTGGGTGTTGGGCGGTTTACCCACGTTCTTTATCTGCAAAACCGTGCGGCCATGAATTAATACACCCCTTATGGCCGCACGAGTTTGCAGATTACAACAACTTACCCCCTATTCATTCTAAATGGCAGTGCCAGAAAAAGCCGAAGGCTGCACTCTGCTATCTCCTGCACTCCCATAGGGAATTAATAGAGTGGAAGTGCGCATGTAACTGGAATACTCCTGAACGAGGTATTTGACAGCCGCGCCTACATAGTGCTAGTGCGGATGTTGGCCGCGTTGTGACCGTGTCATGGCCGCTCCGTGTGGCCGTACCTTAAAGGGATACATTAAATATCACCCTATAATCCACCACTGAATTTGCTGCTTTGAAGTTCAATGTATACTGCTTTTCACATGAATAATGGGATCTATTTAAAGAGGCTCTGTCACCAGATTTTGCAACCCCTATCTGCTATTGCAGCAGATAGGCGCTGCACTGTAGATTACAGTAACGTTTTTATTTTTAAAAAACGAGCATTTTTGGCCAAGTTATGACCATTTTTGTAGTTATGCAAATGAGGCTTGCAAAAGTACAACTGGGCGTGTTTAAAAGTAAAAGTCCAAGTGGGCGTGTATTAGGTGCGTACATCGGGGCGTGTTTACTACTTTTACTAGCTGGGCGCTCTGACGAGAAGTATCATCCACTTCTCTTCAGAACGCCCAGCTTCTGGCAGTGCAGACACAGCGTGTTCTCGAGAGATCACGCTGTGACGTCACTCACAGGTCCTGCATCGTGTCAGACGAGCGAGGACACCGGCACCAGAGGCTACAGTTGATTCTGCAGCAGCATCAGCGTTTGCAGGTAAGTAGCTACATCGACTTACCTGCAAACGCCGATGCTGCTGCAGAATCAACTGAAGCCTCTGGTGCCGGTGTCCTCGCTCGTCTGACACGATGCAGGACCTGTGAGTGACGACACAGCGTGATCTCTCGAGAACACGGCTGTGTCTGCACTGCCAGAAGCTGGGCGTTCTGAAGAGAAGTGGATGATACTTCTCATCAGAGCGCCCAGCTAGTAAAAGTATTAAAAACGCCCCGATGTACGCACCTAATACACGCCCACTTGGACTTTTACTTTTAAACACACCCACTTGGACTTTTGCAAGCCTCATTTGCATAACTACAAAAATGGTCATAACTTGGCCAAAAATGCTCGTTTTTTTAAAATAAAAACGTTACTGTAATCTACATTGCAGCGCCTATCTGCTGCAATAGCAGATAGGGGTTGCAAAATCTGGTGACAGAGCCTCTTTAAAGTAAAAATGCTGTGGATTAAACTGTCCACAGCACAATGATTATTTTTCCCTAGGAGGTGCAGATTCTGCATGCTAATCCAGACAGAACACACAACGTGTGAACAGGGCCTTAACTTAGGTTATTGAACTGAACGTTGGTTGAGTTTGCACTTTGTAATTTGTGTCCGCAGTGGCAGCTACAGGGACAGCTTATATATGGTCAGGGTATGAGCGCACTTGCCAACTCATGGAATGTCCAGGAGAACTCGGTAAATAAAACACGAGACCTCCTAAGATAATAGACCAATCGTCCAACATTTACTTATCGCTCCATGTTCCTCCAGTCTTTACACCCGGGCAGACATCATCCTGATGCCAAACGGTTATTTAGGGGGTCTGATTTTTTGGTCTATTTAGATGGACTGGGCTCTTTATTTAAGCGATCTGTATTCATTTCAGAGTATGATGAAGGGGCCCATATGCACGATTGGTTCAAATTCTATAGGTTGGAGGCATATCTTGCATAAATAAATGGGTGGGACATACAGTAAAAATAAATTTTCACATGGAATAATCCCCGGAGCAGTAGTTTCAAGGATTTGCTTTCAAGGACCAATTTGTTGCCAGGACAGATCACATAAATCGGGTACATTTGTAATACAGAGCGTCTCAAAAAAAAAACAACAAATCATCATGTGTGTAAACAAATGCATATGCAAGATTTTTAGAAGTTGGCTGTTTCTGGTGTCTAAGGCCTCTTTCACACATTGCAGATTTGTTAGGTATTTTGTATTTGTAAGCCAAGACTAGGACTGAATCCTAAATAGGGGAAATATAATAAAAAGATTTAGACTATATTCACAAATTGTGGTCGATTACTGTTAAATCGTGGCAATATGCTTTGGTTTCCCAAAAACGGCAGAGTGTTGCGGTAATTGTAGAAATTAACCACACTTTGTGAACGTAGTCAGAGTGTTGTGCAATGTATGTAATGCCATAGGGTCCGCATAAAAAAAAACATCCAAATACCACGTGTTTTTACAGCTATTTGGTGTGGCTTTTTTTTTTTTCTATGTGGTTGCGTTTTCTATTAGGTTTATTTTGATGCCGTTTTATCCGGATCGCAATGTGTGAGTGGATCCATATAGTCAAATCTTTTCGGGCTAGAACGATACAGTAACCACAGTTATAATAGTAAAACAGCCTATAGTAATAGTGTAGGGAGCTAGGGTGGGGGCACAGGCAGCCTGTCTCACGAGGTCCTAACATTAGCCAGTGTCCTGATGTAGTGTGCGGCAGCGTTGTAGAGGGGCGGGGTAGCTGAGTGCAGTCAGAGTTGGGAGGGTAATGGAAGCCACTTTTAGTTAAAGTAAATGGAACAATCTCCTCTATGCATTGTGTACACTGTACAGCAGTGTCGGAGCTTCCTCCAGCTGTCAGGTCAAAAGAGGAGAGGGAAGGGTAAGGCGCACGAGTCATGGCACAGCAGTTGGCAGAGAAACACCACATCAGGGCCAAGAGGAAGCGGTGTCCCTCTTCTGTGATTTCTGAAACTGGTGATCAGCTACCTTATCTAAAGTATGCTCCTGACACTCTGCACGGCTGTCCTGATTTTTGGAAGCCTAAGGCCCCATGCATACGCCCGTAATCACGGGCCACAATTACGGGCAGGGACAGTCAGCTGCGTTACAAAGTATGGGAGCACGATCCGTAAAAAGCAAGATAGAACATGTCCTATCTCTTGCGGTACACTACTATGGCCTGGACAATAGAAGTTAATGGGTCCGTAACCGCGGCCTGCAACTACGGACGTTTTTTTACAGTCGTGCACACGGGGTCCTAATAGAATCTTCTCTTCCAACTGCCTGCATGACAGATCTTACATAGGTGTAAGCTGTATGCTTGCGGATACATAGGGGAGAGAATTATAGATAAGCCTTAGTGAATCATACCTTGTCAATAGTACTGCCTCATCTGAAATCTGTGTCTCCCATTGTCAGGTATAAACTTCTAGTGGGGGGACAAAAAGACCACCAACATGGAGGTACCCATGAACTGATGTAGGCCTCATGCACACAAAGGTGTGCATTTCAACCCGTAACATACTTGCCTTTTGTATTGGTATTACAGCTTTGTCCCATTCAAGTGAATGAGAAGAAGCTGCAATACCAAGCACAGCGGCTACTAAAAGTACAGCATTGTGCATCACGAACATAAAACGAAGAGGCAGCAGCGCTCGCCGAGAATCAATGCGCCTTCAAACATCTGATCCATAGGAGGTGCAGAGAAGGAGACGCCCACGGATCAAACATTAATGGCCTATCCAAAAAAATAGGCCAGCTTTTTTAAAAACCTAAATAACCCCTTTAACGGTTTGCAATGTTATTCCTAAACTTGTAAGGGTATAGGCACACTTGGCAGCAGGGTTTTTTTTTTGAGCAATTAGGCAGAAAGTGAATCCTTGCAAAGAGTTCCTATCACCACATTCACCCTATTCTAAAAAAAACAAAATAAATCATTTTCTAAAAGGTCACCTATTAAAAGAAAAAAAATAAATAAATATATATATATATTTAAAAAAAAATAAATACCTATGTAAAATAAAAAGGGCAAACATGGTACTCATGGACTTTCACATGGAGCTGGTGAATGTTTATGCTCAATGTGGGGCCCAGCTTTTTCTAGTTAGGCCACGGTTAGTACCGTTTCTGTGTTTTGGATCCATGCCTAGCTTTGGCTTACAAATACTGAAGGAAAACACTGCTTTGTGAAAGTGGCCCAAAAGAGCAGACAACACCAGATAGAAAACCGAAAGGGAACTTACGGTCTAGAAGCAAAGCCTTCGGTTGACCGATAACACATCTCGCAATAAATAAGACGCTCAGTAAACTCCTCCACGTTATTTGTCTCATTTCTCCAGCAGCCCAGCCCAGCTATGCAGCAATACCAGGGACCATCTGTCTGGGATTAATCTCACGTGTTTAAATTGCTAATTAATAATGTTAGTCATGTGGTCAGCTGACTGATAAATGATGTGGTCAGCTGACTGATAAATGATGGGGTCAGCTGGCTGATAAATGATGAGGGCTACACTTATAAATTCGTGCAGGGTCTTAGGGTTTACATACACAGCAGAGTCCAGTGCACGAAGCTGGCAGTGCACGGAGGTTGCAGTACGTACGGAAATATTGTTTTCTAAAGCAACGATTCCCGGTGAAAATATCTCTGTACGTGCGGCGCCCAATGAAGCTTTCCACGATTTTGTTTTCTGTTGTGTTAGTACAAAATCTATCACACGGAGACATACAGAGGTACACAAATGCCTCATGTGCACGTTTCCGTGTGTACAGCATGGATGGCCGTGGAGTGTCCGCAATTCTCGGACCGTGCACACGTTGGTTGCAATGAGCCCGGACCGTATAATGACTTGTTCTATTTTTTTGAGGCCCAGGCTCCCAGCCAATGCACGGACCATGGAAACCACGGTCGTGTGCATGGGCCAATAGAAGTGAATGGGTCTGCAATTCATCTGCATTTTTGCTGATAAATTGTGGACACAAAAACACATTCGTGTGCTTGAGGCCTAAGGCTGGGTTCACACGACCATGTTACGTCCGTAATGTACGGAACGTATTTCGGCCGGAAGACCCGGACCGAACACACTGCAGGGGGTCGGGCTCCTATCATCATAGTTATGTATGATGCTAGGAGTCCCTGCCTCTGCGTGGAACTACTGTCCCGTACTGTAATCATGATTACAGTACGGGACAGTTGTCCTGCAGCGAGGCAGGGACTCCTAGCATCGTAGATCACTATGATGATAGGAGCCCGGCCCCCTGCACTGTGTTCGGTCCGGGTCTTCCGGCCGAAATACGTTCCGTACTTTACGGACGTAACATGGTCGTGTGAACCCAGCCTAAAGGGCTCATGAGTCTCTATTGCACTAAGAGAGACTAATAAGGCTATGTTCACACTGAGTATTTTGCCGAGTTTTTTGACGCGGAAACCGCGTCGCAAAACTCGGCAAAAACGGCCCTAAAATGCCTCCCATTGATTTCAATGGGAGGCGTCGGCGTCTTTTTCCCGCGAGCAGTAAAACTGCCTCGCGGGTAAAAGAAGCGACATGCCCGATCTTCGGGCGTTTACGCCTCTGACCTCCTATTGACTTCAATGGGAGGCAGAGAAAGCGTATTTCGCTGTGTTTTATGCCCGCGGCGCTCAATGGCCGCAGGCGAAAAACGGCACTAAAATCGCCGCGAAAATCGGCGTGCAGGGAGAGGAAAATCTGCCTCAAACTTCCAAACTGAATTTTGAGGCAGATATTCCTCCTGCAAAATACTCCGTGTGAACATAGCCTAAGGGTATGTGCACACACACTAATTACGTCCGTAATTGACGGACGTATTTCGGCCGCAAGTACCGGATCGAACACAGTGCAGGGAGCCGGGCTCCTAGCATCATACTTATGTACGATGCTAGGAGTCGCTGCCTCGCTGCAGGACAACTGTCCCGTACTGAAAACATGGTTACAGTACGGGACAGTTGTCCTGCAGCAAGGCAGGGACTCCTAGCGTCGTACATAACTATGATGCTAGGAGCCCGGCTCCCTGCACTGAGTTCGGTCCGGTACTTGCGGCCGAAATACGTCCGTCCATTACGGACGTAATTAGTGTGTGTGCACATACCCTAAGGGCAGATACAGACGGACGTTGCGTTTTTGCGCGCGCAAACAACGCAGCGTTTTGCGCGCGTCAGCAGCGTGAGCAATGCGCGTTTTAATCATGTGTGCGTGTAATACGCGCGTAAGACATGCGTTTTTCCTGCGCGTGTAAAAAACGCACGCAGCTGTTCTGCTTACGCCAGCCTCAAAAAAGGCCAAGAATGCAACACCCCTGCTTGATGTGTGCACCTGTGTTTATTCATTTGTGTGCTTTTGGTGCAACCCATTGTTCAAACCATTATTTGCGGTTACTTTGTATGCCACACTGCTTTGATGCCACCTAGCTCTCTGGCCCGTGTCCTATTAGCATGGATGCTATCCCGGAGGTTTGGCCAACGCGGTAGCATTCTACGGCCACACCGGCGGAGATCAGGTAGGATGTGGGTTCACCCAATAGTGGCCCAACGCACCTCTAAGGGTATGTTCACACGGCCAAATTTCAGACGTATACGAGGCGTATTATGCCTCGTTTTACGTCTGAAAATACGGCTCCAATACGTCGGCAAACATCTGCCCATTCATTTGAATGGGTTTGCCGACGTACTGTGCAGACGACCTGTTATTTACGCATCGTCGTTTGACAGCTGTCAAACGACGACGCGTAAAAATACAGCCTCGTCAAAAGAAGTGCAGGACACTTCTTTGGACGTTTTTGGAGCTGTTTTCTCATAGACTCCAATGAAAACAGCTCCAAAAACGGACGTAAAAAACGGCGCGAAAATGGCGCGAAAAACGCCGCGAAAAATGCGAGTTGGTAAAAAAACGTCTGAAAAGAAGGGTCTGTTTTCCCTTGAAAACAGCTCTGGATTTTCAGACGTTTTTGTTGACTACGTGTGAACATACCCTAAAGGGCATTTTCATACCCTCTTTGCTGACCTCCGTCGTCACCCTGACAAATTTCGCGCCTTTTGCCGCCTGTCTGTGCCTGCCTTTGATATGCTGCTGGAGCTGTTTCGGCCTGGAATAACCAACATGCGACGCTGTATTTCCCCAGAGGAGCGTCTCCTTGTCACCTTACGGTATGTGCTGTTTTGTTATCCAGGTTACACATTGTTTTAGGTGCTTCACGTCCTACCTAACATGTTGGCTTTGTGGTTTGCTTTTATGATTTCCTGTAGATTTTTGGCGACCGGCAATAGCTACCATTCCCTTCATTTTGAATTCCTTCTTGGAGTGTCCACTATTTACGGCATTGTCCCAGCAACCTGTGTGGTCCTGTGGCTGAGATTGAAGAGCAGCGTGATCCCTCAGCCTACGGCCCAACACTGGCTTCAAATAGCAGTTTGAAACCGACACCCAATTTTCCCACTGTATTGGTGCACTCGATGGGAAGCACATCCGTGTCCGAAAACCCCCCCACTCTGGGTCTCGATACTTCAACTACAAGCAGTTTTTTTCCATAGTCTTGCTGGCCTTGTCGGACTGTAATTTGTGCTTTACAATCGTGGAAATCGGGTCCTATGGAAGCTCTGTGGATGCCCGCATTTTTCGCTCGTCCAGAATGGGCCAGCATCTAATGTCTAACCAACTTGATGTACCCGAGCCTAGCATCCTCCCTGGCACCAGCGGTCCACCCGTTCCTTATGTTATGGTTGCAGATGAAGGTTTTGCCCTCAGCAGACAAGTCATGCGTCCATATGCGCGCAGGGGCATGGATAACCGTAGGCGCATTTTCAATAAACGCCTATGCAGAGCACGGAAAGTCGTGGAATTCGCCTTTGGCATCATGACCAGCAAGTGGAGGGTCCTGATGACAGCAATGCAAATGTCGCCGTCAAATGTGACATGTGTGATCAAAGCCTGTGTTGTGCTGCACAACTTTACCCGCATCCATGATGCCGCTCATGATGGGGAATATATGTTAACATCTGCACCCACCACCAGCCTCGCCCAGGCTGCGCGGCCTGGGCGGCCACCGACATCTGGCCAGCGAGTGCGCCACCAATTTGCGGAGTATTTTGACAGCCAGCCTTGAGATGTAACCTGGCAAAACGTAGCCTTTTGAGGTGTGGTGAAGTTAGTATTATTTTCTCGAACGTGTGTTTATCCCTCTAGTCCTTTTTTGATTTGTTGGGGGGGGGGGGAGGGTTAGGGACTCGCAAAACTTGAAGCCCCTTGACGTGGGTTGCGAGCTTAAAGCTCGGGAGGCGCTTGGAATACCCTTTTTATAAGCCAATAATTCCTGGACATAACATCCTCTTGTGTAGACAATGGATTTCCTGCCCTATATGTCAGCGCCCCTTTCTGGGTGAGTAAAGGTAGGTATGGGCAAACTATAACTATACTAATAACACCTCAGTTCCTGGTATTCCAAACCCCTTCCGACCAACGAAGACCTCAACGATGTGCTGGAGAAATGTCATACCGTCCCAACCTCTTACAACATGGCACTTCATAGCGGTAGGGGCTGTAGAAATGGTGAGCTATGTAACAGAAGGATTGTCCACACGGGAGTGAAATATATAAAACTTTGGCGTTTATGTTTTTGGCACATACACGCCATAACAGAAAAATACACACGCGGGAGAACATAGCCCAACAAAAATTGGCACCAACATGATGCATATCATAAAGAACCATGGAAGGATTCCTAGCCTGTCATGGCTTTTTAACATGTGGCCTTAGAACACACGAGCCCCTACAGGTTGTGATAGGCATGGGGAAGCGAGGTGAAAGCAGACATATCCGCACCACTATGCTGTCCCCGGCCCTGATGAGGATGTTCCTGCACAGCATAGTGGGGGTGATACTGAGTTTGGTAGCCGTGAGGCTGCATGGGAGCCTGTAAACTTGGGGCAGGTAGGGAGTATGGAGGGAAGTGACGGACAGGGCCAGGCATTGGGCCAGGGGAGAGGTATCTTGGGGCTGGAGGGTATTGCGCCATCTGCGATATCCCAGGGGCAGGTTGGGAGGGCCCTGGCAAATGTACCCCCACTGAGGGCATAAAGACACTACGCCAGTGCTCGATAGATGTAAAGCACCGGCCTGGACTAAGCAGGGGGGGTAGCACTGTCGATTAGTGACAGCATATTTGATTGCAGCCGCACCAGCCTATCCACTGGTACCCGCCGCATTAAAGGTGCCATGCTGCGACAAAAAAAGTCGTGATTGTCCTCATCAGCAGCACGGCGCAGGTACTCCAGAACACGGGCGTCCACAAGTGCACCTGCGGGTGGGTTGACAGGGCGTCAGCGGCGGGGTGCTGCATGGCTAGGTGCCACTTGGTCCTGTTGCCCTGCTTCAGGCGCTGAGGCGACTGGGACAGGATCCTCTTGGGTGGGCTCCGGGGTTAGGGTGACCAGGGGAGCGGCGGATTCGGACACCTGGCTACACTCGGGCCGTGCCTCCTCTTCAGACGCATCCAGAGTGTCGCTTGTTCTAGAATATAGGGGAGACGTCAGTTGAGGAACCCAATTTACTGTGCAAACACAAAGCTGCTTTGGCGTATCTGACATTTTTGGTAGGTGACGTTTGCAAAAAGGGCCAATAACGAGTACTTACGGTCGCATGTCCATTATTTCCCGCAGGAACAACAGCTGCTCATAATAAATATAGCGGCATTTTCTGGTGCCACCTTCTCCGCCGCGCCCGCCGGAACCATATTCTCTCCGGAACTGGTCCCTTGAGCTTCGCCACCGTCTCTTTACATCGTCCACTGTATGATTAATAAAGAACACATCATTCAACAAACACACCAGATGTTACTGCGCACACAGACAGTGCATATAAACTACTGTACCACACGTCCACACAAGAACAAACCTAACTTGATGATACTATATAAAGATGCCACTGAACGGAAACGTTGCCAATGACAGGCATTGATTCACCAGGGACGCAATAGGCAATATGGATGTCATTATACACAGCGATGTCGACACACATATATGCACTCACCAATGCGTTGGCGGTCACGGGTGCGGCTGTCGGCCCACTCCTGCTCGAACAGCGCCTCTGCAATCTGCTCCCATGCTGCCTCCTTCACTGTGCGGTCATGGTAGGACTCCGCATGGGTGTTCCAGACCTCCGGACGCTCCTGAACTAACGCGATGAGCTTCGCCACATCCATCTGCCGAGGCATGCCTGCAAGCTGCTTGTGGTGCTGTAGTAAACGGTTTGGCCTCTTTTTGAAAACCTGCTGTCTAAGCTACTTCCTGCTTTTCTGCTGGTTTCAACTAGTTAGTTCAAACTCTTTAGCATAGAGACAACGTGTACTGCGTGAAAAACGTGCGTTCGGACCTGCTGCCACCGTATGACATGCGTGATTTTCACGCACCCATTGACTTCAATGGGTGCGTGATGCGCGAAATACGCAGAGTTATTGAACCTGTCGCGTTTAGTACGCAGCGAACAAACGCTGCGCAAAAATCACGCACTGTTTGAACTGCCTCATTGACTTCTATAGTGCAGTGCGTGGCGCGCGAAAAAAACGCGGCCTGCACGCACGCAAATCACGCTCGTGTCAAGACGGTCAAAGACACCTGTAGAGAGTGCCCCACACAATGCCCCCTGTATATAGTGTCACAACCCCCTGTATGGTTCCACACACAATACCCCTGCCATACATCCCCCTTGTAGATAGTGCCATGCAGTCCCCTATATGTAGTTCCACCCTGGTAATGTTAGCCTGCTGTAATCTGGCTAGTTATGAAAAATGCGGGGGCCGTGTTGTTTTTTCCAATTATTTATTTAAAAAAAGAGAAGAAGAATAAAAAAAATGATGTGGGGTCCCCCCACAATTTTCATAACCAGCCAGATACAACATAGCAGCAGGCTAGCATTACCAGAGTGGCTCACTGTTTTTGGCCTTTCACAGCCTAGTAATACCAGCCTGCGGCCGCCCCACCTTCGCTGCAGATGATCAGGTACTGGATCGTACCAGTCTCTTCCCAGTACCCCTGGTGGCGGTGGGTACCGGGGTAATAATGGGGGGTTAGTGTTAGCCTCTGCACCGGCTAGCACTAAGCCCCGCCTTAGTAATGTACGCTGTTTAAGGCGGTGCTAATAAAGTTGAAAAGAAAATACAAAGACATACTGTAGATAAAATATTCTATTGAAATAACCCCCCACACACAACCCTCATTAACCATTTTATTGAAAATATAAAAAGCCGTCATCGAACTAGTCCTTCAATCCGACATAGTCCAACGACCGAACCTGTAAAAAAACACAAACACAAAAAAAAACATTAGTAACACGTCGTAGGCATAGATACAGGGCCCATGTGTGATACTGTCTGTTAGACCAGGTATCTAACACTACCACAATGTAGGCTTAGATACAGGGCCCCAGCAGACAGTAATCTTATACTGTATAATATTACGGTCTGCTGGGGCCTTGTATCTAAACCTACTATGTGGTAAGCTTAGATACAGGGCCCATCAGACATGGGCCATGTATCTAAGAATACCTTGTGGTAGGCTTAGATACAGGGTCCATGTGTGACACGGTCTGTTAGACCCTGTATCTAAGAATACCACAAGGTGGGCTTAGATACAGAACCCAGCAGACAGTAATCTTATACTGTATAAGATTACTGACTACTGGGGCCTTGTATCTACGCTTAACATGTGGTAGGTTTAGATACAGGGTCCATGTGTGATACTGTCTGTTAGAACCTGTATCTAAGGCAGGCTTAGATACAGGACCCCAGTAAACCGTAACGTTACACTTACCCTCCTCTTTGGCTCCAGGGTGCAGCGAATCTCCCGACACCATCTAGAGTTATGACGTCATCCGCGGCGCACAGCGTCATGACACGAGAAGACGTCAGGACTTCCGCTGCGCTCGGGAAGGAAGATGGGTAAGTATGTGTTGTTGCTATAGTAACAGGGGCCCGTGTATTTTATTACACAGGCGCCAGTTACTATAGTAGTAACTTTTATAGATGCGGTGCGGACTGCCGCAGCACCAGTCGCGACCGCTGCAACCCGAATGTGGCAGTCGGTGGGGATCCGGGTCTTAAAGATACAGGTATTAAGTCCTAAAGATACGAGGCTTAGGCCCCGAAGGTCCGGTGTTAGCCACGCCCCTGGGCTCAGCGTCGGTGCTAGCGATACCCCTGGGCTCAGCGCTCACTGGAGCGCTTCTGCCGCTTCGTTTTAGCGATTGGTGGGGGTCTGAGTGTTCGGACTCCCACCGATCAAAACTTCTGACATGTTCCTATGTTTTCTGAAAGTTTAATTACTGTTTAAGAAGAGGCTGGACGCAGCTGCAGGCTTGAGGGAAGCCGACATGACCGTCCTGGTAGGGAAAGGGTTAATGTTAAGAGGTGAGGGAAAGGTGAAGGAGCTGAAGGAGGGACGGGGAGGAGCTAGGGGGGACGGGGGGGCCGTTACTGCGCTTCCCGCTGTTTCTCGGCATTGAGCCGGAAGCAGCGGGAGGAGTAATACACAAGAAGCAAAGCTCCCACCCTCCCACCCTTGTTTTGTTACTCCTTAGGTCTTCTGTACGTCCGTATATGAGCGTTGTGTTTTATTTTGTGTGTTTATTTAACATGTTTTTCTTTTTTCCGGAGTAGGTTCTGGTGTCATGGCAGCTGGCGGGGGGAGTCCTTGAGGCCAGTCAGTACAAAATGGTGGGGGGGTCGCATCGGGGGTATGCGTCCCCCAAAAAAGGTACATGGTTGAAGACTTCATCGGGTGTTATCCCTTTGAAGTGGTCTTCTGGTAGAAGGTATGTCACTTGAAGGCTTCATCGGGTGGTATCCCTTTGAAGTGGACTTCTAGTGGTCGGTATATCACTTGAGGGCTTCAACGGGTGTTATCCCCTTGAAGTGGACTTCTAGTGGTTGGAGCCATCTGCAGAGGTGAACGGTGCTTCCGAGCTGGTTTACGGCTGGAGGTAATTAGTGGTTTGCAGATGGCTAATTCGGTGTGTTCTTGAAAGGAACATCTGAAGGGGCTTCAAGGACTTCCTCTGCTCGGGTTAATGTTAACGTTTAATTGTTATTTATGATTCTGACCCATGTTGGGTCATGTGAATTATTAGGAGGAATTCTCTGGTGGATTCCTAACTAGTTATCCGAATGTTTCGGATTTAAATTGTTTTTATAAAACTGTGAAATTAATAAACGGCTGCTGTGGCCATTTCACATCCAACCTCGGTGTCATGTGTCGTTACTAAATGGGGGTGGGGGATAGTATGGTTTAAGGTTAACACACGACTCTACCTAGGCAGGTCAAAGATATTACCCAGAAAGAGATAAGCGGCGCTTACGAAGTGACCCTCGTCTCTGTATAATCTGTACATTTTGATGTCAGAATGTGTAAATTTGTGATTTACAGAAATAAAACCTATTTACTGTACCTTTTTATAGGATTACCTCCCTATAATGCCAACAACAGAGAAGATGCCCAGAATTCAGTTCCCATAGCTTTCCTGTCAGCTTACCGGGATGCAAAGGGGTTGTTTTATGTCTATATATTCTGCTCTATCTGCAGAATTAGGCGAAATTCACATGAACGTGTGTGTTTTGCGTCCGCAAAAAATGCAGCGTTTTGCGCGCGTTGCAGTTCCGTGTGGCATCAGTGTTTGGTGCGTGACTGCGTGTTTTTTTTGCGTGTATGGCCTCGTTATGACACATGGTTTTAATGTTTAGAAACATAAATGAAGGAGGTAGTTTTATTATTTCCTTCATTTCGTCAACAACTGTAGCGCGAATCATGCGCGTCCGTGTTCCTTTGCTCGATTTTCACGCACCCATTGACTTCAATGGGTGCGTGATGTGATTTTCACGCGCGTATCACGGACTTAAAATATGCTCGTGTAAATAAGGCCTTAGGGTATGTTCACACGGCCGTTTTTCAGGCCGTAAACGCCCGAAAAATCGGAAGCAGAACACCTCCAAACATCTGCCCATTGATTTCAATGGGAAAAACTGCGTTCTGTTCCAACGGGCCGTTTTTTTTACACGGCTGTTATGAAAAACGGCCGCGTAAAAAAACGGCTGCCAAAAAGAAGTGCTGGATACTTCTTGGGACGTTTTTGGAGATGTTTTTCATAGACTCTATTGAAAACAGCTCCAAAAACGGCCGTAAAAAACGCTGCGAAAATCGCGAGTGGCTTAAAAAATATCTGAAAATCAGAAGCTGTTTTCCCTTGAAAACAGCTCCGTATTTTCAGACATTTTTGAGTGTGTGAACATACCCTTAGGCTGGAGCGAGTTTGGTCGTGTGACATGAAGATGGCAATGCAGCATCAAAAGTAAGAATTGTGAATGTAGTCGCATTACAACGCACAACCTAAAGAGATTCTGTCATTGAGGGCAGGATGCGATAGTGGCAGAGACGCTGATTTCAGCATTATAAGTGCTATGTGTAGGTGAGGTGTACTTTTTGTAAAACATACATTTTAATTGGGAGGGTGGGGTTATCGGCACCTCGTGATTAAGATGTAAGTATTATAAAAGTATTACACAACACTTAGGCCTTATTCACATGGGCGCTGAATACGTCCGAGTGATGGCCATTAAAACAATGGCCATCACACGGACGCATGTTTTTTAGGCTCAAGTCTATGGGGATCCGTGAAAACGGGACCCACACGGGGGGCACCTTGGACGTCAAGTTTTTCACATCCGAGTTTCCCCATGCTCGTGTGACTCTAGCCCTATAGCGCTGAATTCAGCACCTTTGCCACAATCTTATGCTGTCCTCATCAAAGGCAGAAAAGAGGCGGTGACAGATGCTCTCCAATTCGACACGACAGTCGCAAAAAATCCAAAAGTGCTGGATTTTTGGTCGCCGATCACAAGTTGTACATGACTATAAAACAATACTGTCTCACTGCTTGATATTCTGCAGTGAGTACTCTGACCTAAAACGATCCTCTATGCAGAAGTCCACCAGAAGTAAAAGCACAATGTCCCACTCAGTGGGGTATTGCAAGGGTGTTGCAATGGAATGTTGTTAGGCTTAAACTATGGTCACAGTATCCAAAAGGGTGACTCTTCTACAGATTAAACCATAAGGCCCAGTTCACACAGAGTTTTTTTACGCTGATTTTGACTCAGAAGCAGCATCGGAATCAGCAGCAAAAAAAAAACATCCAACACCGCCTCCCATTGATTTCAAAGGGAGGTATTTTTTTACATGGCGGTTTTTAGCCGCTCGCAGTAAAAAAAGTAGCATGCTCTTTCTTGCCACGGTTCCACCTCTGAACTCCCATTGAAATCAATGGGAGGAGGAGAAAACATTTTTCGCCCGCGGTGCTCAAAGCCTAAAGCCCCTGTTACTGCGAACAATAAATGTGTCCCAACATAGCGTAATACGGCAACACATCTTTTAAAAGAGAAACGTTTTTATTATACTAGCAAACCGCAATTTAAAAACTAGCTCATCAGTATATAAAAGTGTGGCATGCCTTGTAACTGCCAGACCCTGGGTTTCGCGCTGTTGGCTTCTTCCGGGGCATGCAGACATGTCTCACAAAGTTTATTAACCCCGGGATCTGGCCGGTTCTTCACGGTTCTCCCCAAACGGTTGTAAAGGTAACAGCCGGTTCACAGAACCGGGGAGAAGCGGGTTCCCGACAAAGTACACAATTGTTTCCACATCCTTAGGATGCGGATATAATTGAGCAGTCTATATAGCGCTGGCAAGGCAAGGAACCCATCAGTTCCCTGACCTGTCATTCAATGCTTTTTTTTGCGATTCAGGCAATGCGATGCAGGGGCTGCCTGCCTCGTACCGCTGGAGCAGGCCTGGCCAGAGGAGGTCAGGCCTGCATTGCTGGATGACTGTATATTCAGGGGCAAAGTGTGTATCAGCATATTCAGGGGCACGGTTTATGGTGTAATTATATTCAGGGGTGTAATCTGTGGCACCATAAGGATTTTTTTCAGTTTATATGTGTGGATATATTGGAAAAGTGAGAAGCAGAAGATATCTGAGTGGTAAACTCTGGAGAGAGTTGTGATTGAGAGAAGTCGTCATAGAGGTCAGGTCTGGATGGAGAAGAAAAAAGAAACCGAACGATGACAGTCAGAGAAGACGTCACCTGTGAGTCACTGAATATAAATGTTATTCTTCCTCTGACTTTAGTCTTATCAGTTTCACAGTCATTCATGTGCTTTACAGCATAAAGATATGTGTCACGGCGCGGGGTGTGGACCCACTGGGCCGTACCGCGTAGTGGGATAGCAGCTGGCCAAACAGGTACAATACAATGTCTATAGTCCAGAAAGGGTACCTGAGGCAATACAGACAGTAGCGGTGGATTCAGGCTAAGATGAGGCTCTGACAGCAGACAGACACCCGGCGGGGTGCGACAGAATAGAAGCAACGGAAGACACAACACGACTCCAACTCTTGACAGCACAGAGGCACGGGTTACAGCAGGGGTCGGGAACCTATGGCTCGCGAGCCAGATATGGCTCTTTTGATGGCCGTATCTGGCTCGCAGACAGGGCTCCTACCTGTCTATGGGAAGGATGCAGTGGCGTAACTACCACAGTAGCAGCCGTAGCAGCTGCTACGGGGCCCGCGGCATGGGGGGGCCCGTGTCGCCCTGACAGGCACATTACATTATGTGCCAGGCCTGGAGGCACGGGCCCCTTCATGCCTAGTAGCAGCATCACTAACGTGACACTAGGCATCCGGGGGGGGGGGCGGGCCGGGGGCCCGGTGATAGCCGCAGGGGGGGTCCGGGAGCCCGGTGATAGCCGCTGCACTGCACACTGTGCAGTTGAATAGGACGGCGATAGGTGGTAGGAGGAGTGCTCAGGCAGGGGAGAGGACAGGGGGCGGAGCTAAAGGGAACGAACGACGCGAGACTTCGGGCGGAGGACAGTACAGTCAGGACTGCCGCTAGTCTATGTCTTCTATGAGGGACGGACCAGAGCTCCCTCAGCCATTACACACAGCGCTGACACTAAGCTCCTCCCATCAGCCTCTGTGTAACACGGATCCAGGAAGTGTCCGGACTGACTGTGTCTTCAGCTACAGTGGTGGAGGGGGAGCCCGCTGCTCCGTGAGGGCGGTAAAGTACAAACACAACCAGCTCTGTGCCAGTGCATCCTGCCGCCGCCGCCATGTTATAGGTGCGCTTACTGCTGTGTGTAATAAATGCACTAGTTGCCTGTGTAACGCTTACAGGGGGTGTTTGTGTTTAGCTTGGCATAGAGGACGATATTATACAGGGCAGACCAGAAGTTGGTGCAGGCTTTGCAGTGCCTGATGTTTCTATCCAGGCCAGGACCTGCGTTATGTGGATATTCTATCATATCCACAGTGTGTATGGTGATGCCGCTGTGTCTGGGTTATAGAGGGTTAATAATCACCTGCTGCATGAAGTCCAGTGCGAATGTTCCTTTGCTGAAACCTGTTACTGGAATGATTCCAGGGGTCATGCATGACTATGTAACTAAGGGCTGATTCAGACGACCGTGGCGTTTTTGCGCACGCAAAACACGCAGCGTTTTGCCTGCGCAAAAGCCACTTACCTGCTCCGTGTGGCAGCATCATATGATGCGCGGCTGCGTGGTTTTCGCGCAGCCGCCATCATTATGACATGCCATTCGGATGTTTGTAAACAGAAAAGCACGTGGTGCTTTTCTGTTTACATTCATCCTTTTGACAGCTGGTGCGCGAAAGAGGCAGTTCGCACGGAGGTGCTTCCGTGCGACCTGCGTGGTTTTCACGCACCCATTAACCAACTAAACAATAATTCGCTGTAAAATAATAAAATAGATAATTGACATAACTGACAATGCGTTGTGTGACATGTCCAACATTCCAGCTTCTTTCTTCTGCGAATGCCTCAAAGCTGGCATTCTCTCAACATCAGGTGGGAAGAATGCCAGCTTCCAGTCATGCGCAGGAAAAAGAAGAAGCCAGACTGCTGGACTGATGTCATGCATCGCAAGCTCACAATGTAAGTTATTTATTTAATTTTTTACTGCTAATTACCATTGTTTCAGTCCAGTTGTGGCTTTATACAGCAGGGAGGAGCATTCCTTGCTGTACTAAGTGAACATTGGAGCGATTGATCTGTCAATGGCCCTTTAAACATATTGTACGGCTCTCGCGGAATTATATTTCAAAATATGTGGCGTTTACAGCTCTCTTAGCCAAAAAGGTTCCTGACCCCTGGGTTACAGGGTACAGGCAGCAGGAATGGCTAACACTCGGAACTGGAAAACACTAGGAGACCATTTGCAATGGCAAGCTTTAGGTAACACAACAACGCTCAGGCAATGATCAAGAGGGCAGAGCCCTTTTTATAGTCCAGCAGCACTCTGGGCTAATTGCAGATTTTCTGCAACTGTGCGCGCACTGGCCCTTTAAGTGAAGTGAGTGCCGGCATCTCTCAGGAGTATCAGGAGGGAGATGCCGCCGAGAACTCACACGTCCATGGCCTCTCTCAGAGCTGTATTTGTGCTGGTATTGTATATGTATTGAGCTTGGTTCTGGTGCTGTATATACTGTATGTCTATGGTGGAGGAAAAGGTACATCACTAGCTGAGTGAGACTGAATGACCGCAGACCTCTGAAGATTTTCCAGCGTCTCCTCCCTCCAAGACGCTGGCACAAACTGCTCTCCTCTTCGGCTGATGCCCGTAGGGTGCGCGCGCTCGCTCCCGTTCTTAAAGGGCCTGCATGCGCACCAGAAAAACCTTCCCTGGCCTATCCCAGCACTTCCAGATGTTTAAAAAGAACCCTGCCCATCCCTTCCTTGCCCAAGCAATGTTGTGTGTTTCCTACGTTTATCTTGCAAATGGTTCCTTAGCTGTATCCTTTATCCCATATCCTGAATTCTGCTTCCTGTGTCCAGTATTTGTATCCAGTATCTGTACCTAGTTCTAGTGGGCAGCATGGTGGCTCAGTGGTTAGCACTGTTGCCTTGCCTTGCATGTTCACCCCAGGCTTCCTCCTACACCCTGAACACATACTGATAGGGAACTTAGATTGTGAGCCCCAATGGGGACAGTAAGTGTGGCTCTTTGTACAGACAACAAAGTAACTGCACTACTCCAGTCCAATGTTCTAGCCAAGTCCAGTGTCCATGATGACTACATTACTCCAGTCCGGTGTCCTAGCTGAACTTCATTATCCTGCACAGGCTTGCTTCCCTGTGATTGTCTGGCATATACCCACTTCTGACCTTCCAGGTACTTTATCTTCACTGACTCTCACAGACTCAATAAAGTCAGCATCTGCTCCGTTAATGGCCCAGTGGCCCAACCTGCAAGTTGTTACAATTATGTAATGTGTTATGTCTAACCTGCTCTCTGTTTACAGATATTATGCCTTTAAGAATGTTGTAATGTTTACTTAATTTCAATCGGGCATGCAGAGTTGGCGAGGTCTCCTATCAGGTGTGTAGTAACCATAGCATGGTACTACACGGGCTCCAAACTAGGGTGGAGTGAGACTATTTAAGAGGTGAAGTGTCAGTGAGTCGTCCGAGAGAGTCACAGGGACGAGTATGGACAGAGAGCCTGTAAGGTGCGAGAGAGGAATTGCATGGGCCTGACAGTGTGGCAGAGAATCGAAGGAGGTCTGTGAAAAGATTGGGTAATGCAAGTGTTTTCCTCTGCAAAGGCAGACCCTGTGTGTTGTGCTCCAGCATCTTCCAGTGCTTCCAGCATCTTTCAAAGTTTCCAACATCTCGACCCTACTGGACTGCTGTATGAATCAGGTCTGCCTGCTGGAGTTCTAGCCCTGCAAGTGTGGATGCTGTGAATGGTTTCAGACTACTTCCAGGATATTAATCACCCTGCTCGAGAAATTGACCAAAGACCAGAGACTTTGCTGCCAAGTCAATTGACGTTGGGTTGCGAGCTTTGCGTATTTTGGCCAAAATAACAACTAATACCCCATGTTTCATGGATATTTCTTACTACGTATACTACACTTTTTTTCAGGACGCAGCCGGGTCTTATATGCTGGGAGGGCATGATGTGCTGGCGTTTGGTTTGGAATGCAGAGCAGCCCGCTTTAGCTAACACTAGCGGCGTTACAAATAGGCTGTTATTCGGCAAGATACGCCATGCCTGACGACCAGCACATTATCCCTCCACGTATTACACATAGTACTGACACCCCATGTACTATTCACAGCACTGACCCCTATTCATCACATTTATTTTATTTATTTATTTTTATTACATTATTACACAGTTCTGACACTTTCATACATACATATTTATTTTTTACCATCCATTCACACCCTAGCACTACACTGACACACATTTATCACACACCTTTGAGCACTTAGTCCGCCACTCCCCTCAAGACTAGTGGGAGGGGCTATCACTATTTAATGCACACACCTTCTGCAGCATTCTTTGACCCGTCTGCGTCCTGATGGGAACGGGTTTTCACCCACCTACCTAGTGAGTATGGCCTTTTTTTTGTGGTTTTGATATTTATGTCCCATTTTTTCTGTTTGTGTTTTTAAATTAGGAACGAAAAGTTCTGGTTAGGGACTCGCAAGGCACTGGGGACCCTTGACGTTGGGTTGCGAGCTTTGCGTATTTTGGCCAAAATAACAACTAATACCCCATGTTTCATGGATATTTCTTACTACGTATACTACACTTTTTTTCAGGACGCAGCCGGGTCTTATATGCTGGGAGGGCATGATGTGCTGGCGTTTGGTTTGGAATGCAGAGCAGCCCGCTTTAGCTAACACTAGCGGCGTTACAAATAGGCTGTTATTCGGCAAGATACGCCATGCCTGACGACCAGCACATTATCCCTCCACGTATTACACATAGTACTGACACCCCATGTACTATTCACAGCACTGACCCCTATTCATCACATTTATTTTATTTATTTATTTTTATTACATTATTACACAGTTCTGACACTTTCATACATACATATTTATTTTTTACCATCCATTCACACCCTAGCACTACACTGACACACATTTATCACACACCTTTGAGCACTTAGTCCGCCACTCCCCTCAAGACTAGTGGGAGGGGCTATCACTATTTAATGCACACACCTTCTGCAGCATTCTTTGACCCGTCTGCGTCCTGATGGGAACGGGTTTTCACCCACCTACCTAGTGAGTATGGCCTTTTTTTTGTGGTTTTGATATTTATGTCCCATTTTTTCTGTTTGTGTTTTTAAATTAGGAACGAAAAGTTCTGGTTAGGGACTCGCAAGGCACTGGGGACCCTTGACGTTGGGTTGCGAGCTTTGCGTATTTTGGCCAAAATAACAACTAATACCCCATGTTTCATGGATATTTCTTACTACGTATACTACACTTTTTTTCAGGACGCAGCCGGGTCTTATATGCTGGGAGGGCATGATGTGCTGGCGTTTGGTTTGGAATGCAGAGCAGCCCGCTTTAGCTAACACTAGCGGCGTTACAAATAGGCTGTTATTCGGCAAGATACGCCATGCCTGACGACCAGCACATTATCCCTCCACGTATTACACATAGTACTGACACCCCATGTACTATTCACAGCACTGACCCCTATTCATCACATTTATTTTATTTATTTATTTTTATTACATTATTACACAGTTCTGACACTTTCATACATACATATTTATTTTTTACCATCCATTCACACCCTAGCACTACACTGACACACATTTATCACACACCTTTGAGCACTTAGTCCGCCACTCCCCTCAAGACTAGTGGGAGGGGCTATCACTATTTAATGCACACACCTTCTGCAGCATTCTTTGACCCGTCTGCGTCCTGATGGGAACGGGTTTTCACCCACCTACCTAGTGAGTATGGCCTTTTTTTTGTGGTTTTGATATTTATGTCCCATTTTTTCTGTTTGTGTTTTTAAATTAGGAACGAAAAGTTCTGGTTAGGGACTCGCAAGGCACTGGGGACCCTTGACGTTGGGTTGCGAGCTTTGCGTATTTTGGCCTAAATAACAACTAATACCCCATGTTTCATGGATATTTCTTACTACGTATACTACACTTTTTTTCAGGACGCAGCCGGGTCTTATATGCTGGGAGGGCATGATGTGCTGGCGTTTGGTTTGGAATGCAGAGCAGCCCGCTTTAGCTAACACTAGCGGCGTTACAAATAGGCTGTTATTCGGCAAGATACGCCATGCCTGACGACCAGCACATTATCCCTCCACGTATTACACATAGTACTGACACCCCATGTACTATTCACAGCACTGACCCCTATTCATCACATTTATTTTATTTATTTATTTTTATTACATTATTACACAGTTCTGACACTTTCATACATACATATTTATTTTTTACCATCCATTCACACCCTAGCACTACACTGACACACATTTATCACACACCTTTGAGCACTTAGTCCGCCACTCCCCTCAAGACTAGTGGGAGGGGCTATCACTATTTAATGCACACACCTTCTGCAGCATTCTTTGACCCGTCTGCGTCCTGATGGGAACGGGTTTTCACCCACCTACCTAGTGAGTATGGCCTTTTTTTTGTGGTTTTGATATTTATGTCCCATTTTTTCTGTTTGTGTTTTTAAATTAGGAACGAAAAGTTCTGGTTAGGGACTCGCAAGGCACTGGGGACCCTTGACGTTGGGTTGCGAGCTTTGCGTATTTTGGCCAAAATAACAACTAATACCCCATGTTTCATGGATATTTCTTACTACGTATACTACACTTTTTTTCAGGACGCAGCCGGGTCTTATATGCTGGGAGGGCATGATGTGCTGGCGTTTGGTTTGGAATGCAGAGCAGCCCGCTTTAGCTAACACTAGCGGCGTTACAAATAGGCTGTTATTCGGCAAGATACGCCATGCCTGACGACCAGCACATTATCCCTCCACGTATTACACATAGTACTGACACCCCATGTACTATTCACAGCACTGACCCCTATTCATCACATTTATTTTATTTATTTATTTTTATTACATTATTACACAGTTCTGACACTTTCATACATACATATTTATTTTTTACCATCCATTCACACCCTAGCACTACACTGACACACATTTATCACACACCTTTGAGCACTTAGTCCGCCACTCCCCTCAAGACTAGTGGGAGGGGCTATCACTATTTAATGCACACACCTTCTGCAGCATTCTTTGACCCGTCTGCGTCCTGATGGGAACGGGTTTTCACCCACCTACCTAGTGAGTATGGCCTTTTTTTTGTGGTTTTGATATTTATGTCCCATTTTTTCTGTTTGTGTTTTTAAATTAGGAACGAAAAGTTCTGGTTAGGGACTCGCAAGGCACTGGGGACCCTTGACGTTGGGTTGCGAGCTTTGCGTATTTTGGCCAAAATAACAACTAATACCCCATGTTTCATGGATATTTCTTACTACGTATACTACACTTTTTTTCAGGACGCAGCCGGGTCTTATATGCTGGGAGGGCATGATGTGCTGGCGTTTGGTTTGGAATGCAGAGCAGCCCGCTTTAGCTAACACTAGCGGCGTTACAAATAGGCTGTTATTCGGCAAGATACGCCATGCCTGACGACCAGCACATTATCCCTCCACGTATTACACATAGTACTGACACCCCATGTACTATTCACAGCACTGACCCCTATTCATCACATTTATTTTATTTATTTATTTTTATTACATTATTACACAGTTCTGACACTTTCATACATACATATTTATTTTTTACCATCCATTCACACCCTAGCACTACACTGACACACATTTATCACACACCTTTGAGCACTTAGTCCGCCACTCCCCTCAAGACTAGTGGGAGGGGCTATCACTATTTAATGCACACACCTTCTGCAGCATTCTTTGACCCGTCTGCGTCCTGATGGGAACGGGTTTTCACCCACCTACCTAGTGAGTATGGCCTTTTTTTTGTGGTTTTGATATTTATGTCCCATTTTTTCTGTTAGAGGCAGCCTCTGACATCACTGTCCATGTATAGACAGTAAGGTCAGTGGCTCCTCCAGGAGCGGAATCCCAGGCCAGAGCGCTGCCAACACTCTGGCTGGGGATTCCTCTCCTGGAGAAGCCCTTGGTATTACTATCCATATATGGAGAGTGACATCAGGGGCTACACCTGTATCAGAATCCCCTGCCACAGTGTTGCCGGTGCTCTGACCGGGGATTCCGCTCCTAGGGAGAACCCCTGATATCACTGTCTATATATGGACTGTGACGTCAGGGGCTCCTCCTGGAGCGGAACCCCCGGCCACAGCATGGCCGATGCACTGGCTGGGGATTCCACTCCTAGAGGGAGCCCCAATGGTGCTATCTACAGGGGGGATAGTGCTATCTACAGGGGGTGGCGCCATTTTCTAGGGATATGTGGCACTATCTACATGGGCACTGGCACTATATAGTGTGTTATACTTTATAGGGGTGGCTTTGGGGGAATTATACTGTATAGGGGAAGCTATAGGGCATTATAAAGTATGGTGCAGCTGTGGGGTCATTATGCTGTATGGTGACAGCTAAGGGGGCATTATAAAGTATGGGGCAGCTATACTGTATGAGGGAAGCTAAGGGAGCATTATAATGTATGGGGCAGCTATACTATATGGGGGAAGTAATAGGGGCATTTTACTATATAGGGCAGCTGTAGGGGCATTATACTGTATGGGGCAACTATGGGGCATTATACTGTATAAGGGCAGCTATCTGGGCATTATACTGTATGGGGGCAGGTGTGGGGGCATTATTTTGTATGGGGCGGCTATGGGGCTTTGTTCTGTATAGCGGAACCCCCGGCCACAGCGTGGCTGATGCACTGGCTCGGGATTCCACTCCTGGAGGGAGCCCCAATGGTGCTATCTACAGGGGGTAGTGCTATTTACAGAGCGATGGCACCATATTCAAGGGATATGTGGCACTATCTACATGGGCACTGTGGCACCATATAGGGGCACTATCTACAGATGATACTGTGGCGCTATTTACATGGGCACTGTGGCACTATCTACATTGGTGCTAGCACTAGGAGCAGCTAAGGGGGCATTATACTGTATGGGGGTAGCTAAGGTGGCATTATACTGTATGGTGACAGCTAAGGGGGCAATATACTGTATAGTGCATTATACTTTATAGGGGTAGCTTTGGGGGAATTATACTGTATGGGGGAAGCTATAGGGGCATTATATAGTATGGTGCAGCTGTGGGGGCATTATACTGTATGGTGGCAGCTAAGGGGGCATTATACTGTATGTGGTAGCTAAGGGGGCATTATACTGTATGGGGCAGCTATACGGTATGGGGAAGCTATAGGGGCATTTTACTATATGGGGCAGCTGTAGGGGCATTATACTGTATGGGGCAGATATGGGGCATTATAATGTATGGGGGCAGCTGTGGGGCATTATTTTGTATGGGGCAGCTATGGGGCTTTGTTCTGTATAGGGGCAGCTATAGGGCATTATACTGTATGGGGGCATCTGTGTTGGCATTATAGTGTATGGGGGCATCTATGTGGGCATTATATTGTATGGGGGCAGCTATGGAGGCATTATACTTTATTGGGGCAGCTATGGTGTCATTATGGGATTAAAGGCATGGCCTAAAAGGAAAAAAATTGCCACACCGTTGTCCCTCTTTGCGATACTTGAAAGTTTGGAGGTATGCCACACACATGAAAAACTGACCCTCACATGACCGAGTGCCACCCAATAGTTTTCACGGATACATTTATTTTAGCGGGTGAATTGGGTCCGTGAAATCGGACCCGACTTTCCACTCCATGGAAAGAAAGGACATGTCCTATCTTTCCACAGATCACTGACGGGACCCGGCCGGCACACACGTTCGTGTGCATGAGGCATTACAGATGTAGCAGTGGGTGGTGTCTAACACTGCACTGCTAAATTCTGGTGGAGGGGGACCTGAAGGCACAAGGAGGTGGGTTTATTTTTCTTTTCCTCTGTACATATCGGCTTGCCTTTCCTTAAAGGGGTTGTCCGAGATAAAATGACTATGTGTTAATGCTTGTAATTTATAAATGTAAATACATTTGTAATATACTTACATTTTCCAAAGTGGCCCTGTTTCCAGATCCTGCCGTGGGGTACGTGACGGGTGACATCACTCTCTGCACTGGCTCTGGCCGCTTCAATTCTTTTCCGGGTATACGACACGTCACTTGTGACGTGCCGTGTATGGGCTGGTCTGCTGCACAGACCGTAACGTGCATGCGCGGTCCCTGCTGTTCTTGCGGTCCCTGCTGTTCGAGATAATGCGCGTTACAACAGAATAGCCCATACACGGCTCGTCACAAATGACGTGTCGTATACCTGGAAAAGAATTGAAGATCAACACAGCGGCAGAGCCAGTGCAGAGAGTGACGTCACTCGTCAAGTACCCCATGGCAGGATCTGGAAACGGGGCCACTTTGGAAAATGTAAGTTTATTACAAATGTATTTACATTTATAAATTACAAGCATAAACACATTTTTATCTCGGACAACCCCTTTAAATCTCCACCTTTTAACATCATGTTTGTAGGTTAAAAATTCTGTGCTGATGAATTTATTAATATATCTTTATAACAGTCAGAGTTCCCCTTTTTCTGATACAGAAATCCAAATTCCCTCTATAGGGATAGATTTAAAGGGGTTTGCAAGACTTTGATATTGATGGCCTATCCTCAGGTTGCAGCCTCTTATTGCTTACCAGGCACAGCTCCTTACACTTGGTTGTGGCTGTGACTGGTACTGCAGCTCTGTAACATTCACTTCAATGGGACTGAGCAGCAAAGAAGTGCAGTACCAAGCACAGCTACTACCAAATGTACGGAGCGGTGCCTGGTAAACAATAAAGAGGCTGCAGTGCTTACTGGAGCTAGAGGGTGCTTACTGCATACTGTCCATAATAACACTGTATGCAGTAAGCTCCCAAACATCCTCTCGTAATGGCTGCATACAGACACAATGATGTTTTAAATCTATGTCTCTGCAGTGGTTTGGACCCCTGAATCAGAGAAACAAAGCTCTGACCACTATAAAGATATTTGTAGACACTGAACCGTTTAGGGAAAGTGTCAGGGACTGCAAGGGTTAAAGAGGACAGAGCCTCTTTAACCACATTATAAGTGCCCTATCTCCTACATAAGGAGATCGACGCTGTAATGTAGGTGACAGCAGTGCTTTTTATTTAGAAAAACTATCTATTTTTACCACGTTAGTAGCGATTTTAGCTTTATGCTAATTACTTTCTTAATGCCCAACTGGGCGCGTTTTTACTATTGACCAAGTGGGCGTTGTACAGAGGAGTGGATTCATTTACTCAGTGCATAGGGATCCAGCCAGGACACGATGTCTATTCACAATCCCGACACTTTGGTAACGTTTCTGTGGTACTTACAGCAGACCAAGCGTAATCTCGCGAGATCACTCTGTAAATGACAGGTTACAGCGACATTACGTTTGCTCTGCTGTAAGTACCACAGAAACATTACCGAAACGAAGTATCAAGATTGTGAATAGACATCCCGTCCTGGTTGGAGGTGATGTCTATTCACTGTCAAGACACTTCAGTAACGTTAATGTGTCAGTATAAGACAGCACACACTGATCTAGCAGGATCCCTAAGCGCTGACTAAATGAATGGAGAGCAGTGTATGACACTGATTGGTCAGCGTCATACACTCCTCTGTACAACGCCCACTTGGTCTAAAGTAAAAACACGTCCAGTTGGGCATTAAGAAACTAATTAGCATAAAGCAAAAATCGCTCCTAACGTGGTGAAAATAAATAATTTTTCTAAATAAAAAGCACTGCTGTCACCTACATGATAGTGCCCATCTCCTTATGTAGGCGATAGGGCACTTATAATGTGGTGACAGAGCTTCTTTAAGTAAAGGAGTTAACATATACTAAAAATGCCCAGGACGAGGATTGGTTTACAAGGGGTAAGAGGGGTGTGGTAAAGGTAATATAAGCATGGGGTCTGGGGCAGAACGCCCTCTTACCTTCAGCTGCAGCATGAGGAACATCCTTCCGTTGGTGCTCTAATATCTTCAGCCTCCATTTTCCTTCTTGCATCGGTGGACGTCCTATTCCAGATGGCTGAAGATCTTTTGCACCAGGTGGCACAGTGGGTGGCCTCAGAAGGGACGGCCTGGCTAGAATCCCTGTTGGCAAGGGGAAGATGGGAAGAGATGGATCCGGTCGCTACCCGAGGTAGGCCGCAGCGTGTAATCTGTCCCCCTGTCCGTTTGAGCCGCAGCCCTGCCTATACCCATGGTCGTGCAGTGGGTTCTGCGCCGCCACATGCTGGGATCAGCACAGGTCCTAAGCCTGTTTCCTCTGGCACTTCGTCAGCGAATGTAGTACCACCTCCCCCCCCTCCCATGCGTCGCGCTGGCATCCCTCCCCACAGTGCTAGGAGGGCTGCTGTTAAACCGGCATCTGCTCAGTACAACCCCCCTCAGACGGAAGCTGCGGATCGGGATGCGGTGCGCAGCGTACCTGCACGTGGGGTGAGTGTAGTAGGTCCAGGGGATTGGTCCGCCATGGTCGCCTACTACGAGGATTGTGCGCTGGAGCTGGGCCTTGCTTCATGCTCGCGAGAGCAGCCGGCGATGACGTCATCGCTCACTGCTATGGCCTCTGTTCAACAGGAAGTAGTTGGGGAGAGGGCAGAGATGGGACTTCCGGTTCAGCTCTGGGAATGATGAGTCGGCATGCGGTGATGCATGGCTTAACAAAACTATTATCTGGAAATTATTTGGTTTCTGTGTTAAAAGCCGTGGAGGCTGGCTTAAGTGCAAATGAGGGAGTGCCAGTTCCCTCTGTTCCACCAGGGGGGGGTGGTGAAGCCCCCATCTGAGAGAGAGGCTAATTTATCGAGCTTGACGTTGACATTGGTCAAGTAAAAATGGCAGGATTGTTGTCATTTATTCTCACTAATCTGGCGCGTTTTCAACAACTGATTGTGCGGTGTGTAGTAGTGTGGTCCGAAATTGTGGCGCGTACAGTTTGGCGGGGTGCCAGGAACATGGCGGCTTTGGATAGAGTGCGCAGGTTACTCAACGCGCGGGTGTCGCATTATGTTAGCTCCATAGGTGGAGTGAGATTGCAGCATCAGTCCTTGGAAGGGGATAACGCAGATTTGCTTGCGCTGGATGGAGTGCATCTGAATGATATCGGGCTCGATATCTTCCTTTTGGACCCATTGGATGGTGCCGAGCGGGGACCGGCGTTGCTTAGTGGGGGTGGTCGGAGGACTGAGTAGGTTTCTCAGTTCCCCTCCTTGGTGGAAAAGTATGGCTATGAAGGCGGATTTAGAACCCTACATGCCTGATGGATAACAGTGATCATCGGCATTACAGGATTAAGAGGAGAAAGGCGATAAAGATGTTTTCATGCCGAGTTGTGTCATAGTCAATAAAGCTGTGGCCACTTCCACATTTCCACAAAGAAGGTGTCTGAGTTTTATTTATAAGTTAAATAATGGTGTAAGGTCCTGGGCAGGTAAGGTTGGTAATATATCCTGGCAGTCTTGTAGACACTGAACAGTTTAGGGAAAGTGTCAGGGACTGCAAGGGTTAAGTAAAGGAGATAACATATACAAAAAATCCTCAGGACGAGTATTGGTGTACAAGGGGTAATTGGGGCGTGGTAAAGGTAATATAAGTGTGGGATCTGGGGCAGAACACCCTCTTTTTTTTAAAGGAAACAAACATAGAAAAAAAAAAAAGAGCTCTTTGATGTAAACTAAAATTGTGAATGCTGTTGGTCGTATCTTATGAATAAAGTAATAAATGATGGCTGGATGTTATAGGTCCAAAGCCTGGGGCTGCACTACTGAGAGATTCTGAAGATAACATGTCCTCTTCTGATTTTGGTCATTTACAGCGTGTTGTCATGACCGCCTTCTGTGGATCGAAACCACCAAATACAACAATATCTGTTACTACCTGGCATGAATAGTGGCAGTAATGTGTATACAGTTATATATTGGGCAGTTATATGGGTGCAGAGATAACAGATGGACCTCAGCCCTGGTGCCTAAGGGGGGCACAAAAATCCGCTTTTCCACTTAAGAAGACCCTAGTATTAAAAATGGCACAAAGTAGGTAGAGGGCCTGTTACTTATTTTCCATTGGAGCCAAGGAGTTTCAAGTTACACCTCTGATATGGGGATCACAAAGTATTTGGTGCTTTTTTTCCACATAAAGTTTTTATAACAACACTCCATCTGACAAAAAAAAAAAAGCAGGAGATGTTGTCACCAGAATCTCTCTCATTAAGGGATTATGCTGTAAATTAATTATAAATGTCCCCTTGTGTGCCTGCTGTCTGTGGTGATGTGGTTTGTGTGCCCCTTGTCTGTTTCCCCTGTCTATCCCCTCTGTGTGTCTTGTCTGTGTTTACATTAGTGGTGTGGGTGGACTAAAAGGGGAGAAGTTATAGGGGGGCGGTCCCTGGAGCCAGTGGCAGTTGGTGAGGCGCCATTTTGGAGTGAGGAGCTCCTGGGGACACAGTGAGGGAGGAATACCTAAATTAAATTGGCTTTTCCGTGGCAGCACCATGAATTTCTGACTCCCTATAGTGTGTATGAGCCCTTCACAATAAGATAAAGAGACAGATTGTGCTGCGGATGCATAGAAGTGCCCTTCCTGTTGGTGTTAAGGGATGCTATACCCCTATTTAGGTCACCTTTTTGCAACCAGTGACTGATGAGGAGATGTGGGAAGAAGGTGGTGGCTAGCCATCAAGGGGAGCCACCGCGCCATCTGCTAAGGTAGTGGGGGGGGGGGAAGGGGCACCACAGATCCTCTAGAGCAGAAGACCCTCTTTGTAGCTGCACTCCACTCTAGTTAATCAGCATTGTGAGAAACTAGACATGGACCGCAGAATCCACAATATATACATTGATCTGAGCCGCTAGGCATAATTTAGAAACATGAACATGAGGTTCTTTGTAAACATTTTGATTAAACTGTATAAGCCCACTTGCCACTTCATGGCGACCTCTTTAAAGTGGGTCCCTACTCTATCGTCTGCAGCACAGCATGGCGGCCCCTGCCACCGCAGCACCGCTCCCGCAGAGGGAGCAACCCAGTGGTCCAAAAGCACCCATGCTAACAGACCGTGCCAAGTCTCCTTGGCTCTGGGCCACGTCCCCCCACAAGTTCAGCACTACAGCAACAGACACCACCACAACATGTGAACAGATGGAATGAGCTCACCTTGCCATGCGCCCCCAGTGGCCAACTGAGAGCACAAGCAAGAGCAGGAACAATTATGAGGTCATTCCTGAATTAAAATCAGCTGGGTATTTTTTCAAATGTGTGGAGTGCTGGTACCAAGTAAAACAAAAGAAATGAGGAGGATAGACTATACAATATCAGCATTGTGAGAAACTAGACATGGACCGCACAATCCACAATATATACATTGATCTGAGCCGCTAGGCATAATTTAGAAACATGAACATGAGGTTCTTTGTAAACATGGCAGCACCATGAATTTCTGACTCCCTATAGTGTGTATGAGCCCTTCACAATAAGATGAAGAGACAGATTGTGCTGCGGATGCATAGAAGTGCCCTTCCTGTTGGTGTTAAGGCATGCTATACTCCTATTTAGGTCACCTTTTTGCAACCAGTGACTGATGAGGAGATGTGGGAAGAAGGTGGTGGCTAGCCATCAAGGGGAGCCACCGCGCCATCTGCTAAGGTAGTGGGGGGGAGGGGGCACCACAGATCCTCTAGAGCAGAAGACCCTCTTTGTAGCTGCAATGCACTCTAGTTAATAGTTGAGGATCCTGAACTTTAAAAATGGGGTTTCAAACCAGATAACCACTTCTGTTGACTCTCCCACTTCCGATGAAACAGCATATAAATTTGGCACACGGATCATTATCACTCATCTAAGATTAGTGAGATTACAGCAATATATGTAACATGTGCTAGATCTACAGCTGTTAGAGAGCAACATCTTGGCTAGTAGTACATGCTTCTATCAGAGCATGCAGGTAATTGTAGTTCCACAGCAGATGATTGAGAGCACCCGAATACCCGTTAGGGTGCAGTCACACACTACAGATTTTTGCAGAGAATCCGCAGGAGTGTTTCTGCAGCAGGTGTACAGATTTCGGCAAGTTCCATTTACATGAATGGAACAGATTTTTAGTCGCAGAAATTTCTGCAACAAAATCTGCCGTGTGCAAATCCACCCTTACAGAGCAGGACAGTGATTAGTGAAGCTTTCCTAGACGTGGTCATTTGAGCTGAACCTTCCATGCGCCACAAATGTCACAGCAATGACCTCTACATTATACACATGTTATGCAGCAGCTGATCAACGACAGTCAAGAGTAAAGATCATGAAAGCATATCCTGTATATTTAGTCTATTTCAGGCTCCGTTGATCTACACGGCTATAAATACTGTGCCATAAATAAGCTGAGGACAGTGTGAAATTTTAGATTTCCTAATAAAGAAAGTAATAGGGCATAGCAACTAACAAGCAATAACATACGTTCAGAAAATAAATATCTCTCTGCAATTAGGCGGCCCGCTAAACCCCCCGCTGCATGATTGGCTTACCTATTATTCCTATTTATAACTAAATTTAATGACATCAGTTGTCACCTGTCATTAGATCAGTGTAAGAAATAGACATGATATTTAGGATTCGGATTAAGCTTTATTATGAATCACCCCAAAAAAACTGTGCTGTAAATTAAAGTTTCAACTTTGATTAACATTGGCTGTATGGTCAGCACATGTAAAATCCAGCTGTTTTGTTTATTTATATATGTACTTTCTAAGTGTACAGCATAGAAATAAATCTGTTGTAATCCAAAAACAATGCTATTGACTGATCTTATTTGGCTGGGTTTGCTCTGTGTAATGCTGAATTTCTCCTGTGGTGGCACTGCAGGGAAATTGAACACTTACTGCTAGGTTTCCCTAAAGATTACAGCTGATTGCTGGGGGGTCCCAGCAGGAATATACTTTGTGATCATCTTATTGTCAAGGGAACTGTCTAACAAACAGGGGTAGTCCAAAGCGGACAACCTCTTTAATTTCATTAATGCGGTAACCCACTAATTTAATTAACATATAAACAGTTTCATCAGTGTTAATAAGCCAGGCTGATTTAATAAGCCAATCAGACCCACAGCCCAATCACAAGGATATAGTATTATACTATATATCTGACACGCAGCAATCAAGAGTTAGAACGCTCTGGCTTACCAGTACAGAACCGAGCCAGAACACTTTGATAAGCACCAATAACCCTAATGAAGATCATCCTCGCACCCATTACCCCACCGCTGGTCTCTTCGGTCAATAGCGCTTCTGCGTTTACAAGCTGGCATCATGACATGTCATCCATATCCATCCATAGCAGTAGTGATATGCCCCGGCGGTCACATGGTATGTTATCTTCATCCTTAACTGGCGTTCCCATCCTTTGGTGACTCTACCATTACCACCTCCTTCAGGCTGCCACAAGATTTAACAGCTTCCATTAGTTAAAATGAGTCCATCATAATTTGCCTGCAGCTTCTAGCAACCGCAACATTAGAGCTGTCATAGGCTATTAGGTCTGCATTTTATATTATGTTGACACAAACACCCAAATCCCCTCTCATGAAGAGTCATCCTATCTACTTAAAAAAAACAAAAAACATTAGGTTGCAACATCTACGGAACATTGGCTGAAGGATTGGCAAAGCTAATGCCCAAATGAAACTCATCATAGTGCTAATAGATTATCTATAGAGAAAGAATACAAATAAATAATAGGTACTACACTACAAGCATCAACATAGATATATTGTCACGATCTGTGGGTATGTGGACCCACTGGACCGTAGCGGGATAGCAGCTGGCCAACAGATTATCAAGTCAATATATAAATAGTCCAAGCACAAGGGTACCTGTAATGCTTGAGACAGTAGCAATGGCTAGACACAGATGGCTGCATCTTTGTGGTTGTCAGCAGATCGGCAGCTGTGCCCTGCAATTCCACGGCTGCCGACTGCTACTATGGCAACAGGAGACCTAACAATGGCCTCCTGCTCTGCCATTACGGAAGCCGATTAGGCCCCGCCCAAGACTAATCGGCTTGCTGTCAGTGAATAACTGACAGATCTAATACATTCCACTACATAGGTAGGGCAATGTATTAGGCTGGGTTCACACGACCACATTAACGTCCATAATGGACGGACGTATTTCGGCCGGAAGTCCCGGACCGAACTCAGTGCAGGGAGCCGGGCTCCTAGCATCATAGTTATGTACGATGCTAGGAGTCCCTGCCTCTCTGCAGGACAACTGTCCCGTACTGTAATCATGTTTTCAGTACGGGACAGTAGTTCCACGGAGAGGCAGGGACTTCTAGCATCGTACATAACTATGATGCTAGGAGCCCGGCTCCCTGCACTGAGTTCGGTCCGGGACTTCCGGCCGAAATACGTCCGTCCATTACGGACGTTAATGTGGTCGTGTGAACCCAGCCTTAGAAAAAAAAAATCTGACAGTTGGACCTTCGTGTTCCCTAGTAAGACTAAAGAAAAGTGTAACAAGTGAAAAACAATGGCCCTTTTTAAATCACTGTCAGTGATTCTCAGTTTCCGTTAGTTTTCCCCAACATGAATAGTTAGCGTTTCTTTGCTATCTATTTCTGCCGCAAATCTTCAGGGGCCTACAGCAATCAATCTATTAGATCTTCTAGCATTCAAGAAGTCTAAGTGTACAATGCACTGAATGCAAGAAATCGTGCTACAACGTGGACATAGTAAGCTAGCCCTATGCGGCAGAAATAGATAGCAAAGAAACGCGTAGGGCTAATAGTGGGTAGGATAGGAATAAAGGGTCTTAGCACTTGAACAATATTCCTTGCACCTAACTTGGATGTGCTGGACTTGGATTGAATTTATTTACCCTGAGAAGATCTCTATAGGTGTGGTTATTGGGCCCCACCTATATCTTTGATATTCTATGTCCAGTTTACAAACATATACAAAAACAAATAAAAATATATAGCTACTAAGATACAAACTGGACATGAATATATGTGATATGTTAATATTTTTAGCATCATTACCTACCACACTAGATTAATTTATTTTGTGTCTATGCAAAGTGTGGAAGCACTACTGTAGACACATATTCTTGATATATTGTTTCATTTATCTTATATAAGCTGACATATCTACGATACAAATATTGGCGGTGAAGCGTTGACTGCCAAGTTATATATCCCCTAAACGACTCATTGACAATAATCGTAACAATAGCCCTTTTTCACTTATATTATTGAAAAAAAAAAAAAACATACATATTTGGTATCGCCGCGACGGTAACGGCCTAAACTATAACAATATTATGTTATTTATTCAAACGGCGTAAAAAAAAACAAAAAATAATGCCAGAATTTCTGTTTTTTGGTCACTTTGCCCTACAAAAATTTGAATAAAAAGTGATCAAAAAGTTGCATGTATCCAAAAATGGTACCTATAAAAACTGTAGCTCGTCTCACAAAAACCAAGCCCTCATAGAGCACCATTGATGAAAAAAAAGTAATGTTTCTAAGAACATGGCGACAGAAAAAAATACATTCTTTTTACAAAAGTAATTTTATTGTGCAAAAAGTTGTAAAACATAAAAAAGTGCTATATATTAGGTATCTCTGAAATTGTACTGACCCGCAGAATAAAGTTAACATGTAATTTATAACGCATGGTGAATGATGTATAAAAAAAACTAAAATAACGATGCCAGAATTGCTGTTTTTTGGTAACCTTGCCTCACAAAAAATAGAAATGCCTTGAGGGGTGTAGTTTCCAAAATGGGGTTACTTCTCAGGGGTTTATTTTTATTATTTCACATCAGAGCCTTGAAATTGTGAATCAATACTTTGTAAGTTGCCAAATTGGGCCTCAATTTCGCATGGTACTCTTTCACTCCTGTGCCCTGTCGAATGTCCAGGCAAAAGATTAGTGAACCATGTAGGGTGATTCTAAAACCGGGAAACACAGCATAGTAATTAGAGAGCTGTCATGGTGGAGCTTGTTATGGTGGCACAAGCTGGGCACCACATATTGGCACCGAGCGAGTGAACACTAATTTCTGCAAAACACCTGCGGGGTTAACATGCTCACTACACCCCTAGGTGAATATCTTGAGGAGTGTAGTTTCCAAAATGGGGCCACTTCTGGGGGGTTTCCACCAGTGGCGGATTAAGTAGACCATAAGCCCTGGGCAGTTTCACAAACTTGGGCCCCCCTTCCCCACCGCCGCTCTGCCGTGTCTATAGTGAGCACCACCATTTTGTGCGAGCTTTGACAAATGGGTGTTATGATTCCCCTTGTCAAAGGGCTGTGTCCCTACATACTGACAGTCTCCAACCATCGCTGACAGTATCACACTTTGTAGGGACACATCCTCTTGACAATGGAAATGGTAACACGCATTTGTCTATTAGTCCTGGGTACACAAAGATATGTAGCATACAAGGATTTCCTACAACAGACATGTCAGGAGAGGGGACAGATCCCCTATAGATCCAGTGACTCACAAGTGACGTCTTCTCTGATGGGAGCCGTTTTCTTTTCTTCTCCATCTGACGCAGACCGTTATGGCGACTTCTCCTGATGAGACATCTTTGCTCATCACTTCTGCAGCCATTTCCGGCCTCTATAGAAACACACAAATTTAGACACCAATGCCCAGGACCATACATTAAAGGGGTTGTCCAGGCACAGACCGGTTTTTATACTGATGACCTATTGATGTGCCCGGACAACCCCTTTTACTCAGACTAATAAATTTGGACCCCAGACTAGATCATAGAATACATAGAGACCCAGACATTCTAAACTATTACAGTCCCCAGACCAGACCCCCCCTAAACAAATACAGACCCCAGAACAAACACCGTAAATAAATACAGACCTCAGACAGGACCCCTAAATACAGACCCCAGACCCGACCCTCTACACTAATAATGACCCCACACCTGACTCCCATAATACAGACCCCAGACCAGATGCCCTAAACTAATACAGACCCCTAAATAAAGACCCCTAAACTAATACAGACCCTAGACCAGGCCCCCTAAATACAGACCCCATAAACTAACACAGACCCCAGACCCCTAAATACATACCCCAGATTTCAAACTAATACAGACCCCCTAAATACAGACCCGACACCTGACCCCCTGCACTAATAATGACCCCAGACTTGACTCCCTTAGTTAATACAGACCCCAGACCAGACCCCCTAATCTAATACAGACCTCAGACCAGACTTCTAAATACAGACCCCATAAACTAATGCAGACCCCTAAATACAGACCCCAGGCCTCAAAGTAATACAGAACTCCTAAATACAGACCCCAGACCTAACCCCCTACACTAATAATGACCCCAGACCTGACTCCCTTAAGTAATACAGACCAGACCCCCTAATCTAATACAGATATCAGACCAGACCCCCAAATACAGACCCCTAAATAAAAACCCCTAAACTAATACAGACCCTAGAACAGGCCCCCTAAATAGACCCCTCAAACTAATACAGACCCCAGACATCAAACTAATGCAAACCCTCTAAATACAGACCCCAGACCCCTTAAACTAACATAGATCCCTAAATATACAGACTCTAAACCCCTTAAACTGATACAGACCTCAGATCACCTAAATACAGACCCCAGAGACCCATTAAACTAATAGACACCAAACTTCCTAAATACAGACCAGACCCCCTAAATACAGTCTACAAACCAGACCCCCTAAACACAGTCCCCCTAAACAAATCCATCCCCTTATACTTACATAGCAGCTCACCTCAGTCTTCTCTGTGGAGTCTTGCTGCTGCTCATGTATCTGCGGCCATGTGACCAACAGGTCTCTAAACAGTAGTAAAAACTTCAGAGATGAGGTCATGTGACCTTATGTCTAAAGGTCCTTTTGCAGGACATATACAATGCTGTTTCGTCGCGGTATTTGCCGCAATTCGCGGCAAAAAACGCGACAAAACTATATTGTACTATGGGTGGCCATGCACCCCCCGGGAGCCTCGGACCCTGGGCAGGCCGCCCAAAATGCCCGATGATGATCCGCCATTGGTTTCCACTGTTTTGGTCCCAAAGGGGCTTTGCAAATGGTGCATAGCGACCAGAAACCAATCCAGCAAAATCTGCACTCCAAAAGAGAAATGGCACTCCTTCCCTTCTGAGCCCTGTTATGTGCCCAAAAAGCAGTTTATGACCACATATGGGGTATTGCCGTACTCGGGAGAAATTGCTTTACAAATGTGGGGTTCTTTTTCTCCTTTATTTTTTGAGAAAATGAAAAATGTTGTGCTAAAGCTGCGTCTTATTGGGAAAAAAAAATTAGTTTGCTTTTTCACTGCCCAATTCAAATAAAATCTATGAAACACCTGTGGAGTCAAAATGCTCACTACACCCCTGGATTAATTCCTCAAGGGGCGTAGTATCCCAAATGGAGAGCCTTTTGGGTAGTTTCCACTGTACTGGTAACTTAGGGGCTTTCAAAAGCAACATGGTGACAAGAAACCAATCCAGCAAAATCTGTGCTACAAAAACTAAATGGTGCTCCTTCTATTCTGATCCTTGCCGTGTGCCCAAACAGCCGTTTATGACCACATATGGGGTCTTTTCGTACTCCAAAGAAGTTGCTTTACAAAATGTTGGGGTTATTTTTTTCATTTATTTGTTGAGAAAATGAAAAATTTTGAGCTAAAGCTACGTCTTATTGAAGTAGAAGGATTGTTTTCATTTTCACTGTCCAATTCTAATAAATCTATGAAACACCTGTGGGGTTAAAATGCTCACTACACCCCTAGATGAATTCCTCAAGGAGTGTAGTTTCCTAAATGGATTCACTTTTTGGGCGTTTTCACTGTTTTGGTCCCTCAGGGGCTTTGCAAATGTGACATGGCCTCCGTAAACCATTCCTGCTAAATTTGAGCTGCAAAAGCCAAATGGCGCTCTTTCCCTTCTAAGCCCTGGCGTGTGTCCAAACAGCCGTTTATGACCACATGTGGGGTATTGTTTTACTCGGAAGAAAATGCTTTACAAATGTTGTGGTGCTTTTTCTCCTTTAGTCTTTGTGGAAATGAGAAAAAATTTAGCTAAGCCTACATTTTTGAAAGAATGTAGATTTTCATTTTCACGGCCCAATTCCAATAATTTCTGGAAAAAATCTGCGGGGGTCAAAATGCTCACTATAACCCTAGATAATTTCATAAAGGGGTGTAGTTTCCAAAATGGTGTCACTTTTGGGGGATTTCAACTGTTTTGCCACCGCAAGAGCCATTCAAACCTGACATGGTGCCTAAAATATATTCTAATAAAAAGGAGGCCTAAAATCTACTAGGAGCTACTTTGCTTCTGAGGCCGGTGCTTCAGTCCATTAGCGCACTAGGGCTACATGTGGGATATTTGATAAAACTGCAAAACCTGGGCAATAAATATAGGGTTGCGTTTCTCTGGTAAAACTTTGGGTTACAAAAAAAATGGATTAAAAAGGAAATTCTGCAACAAAAAAAAAATTACATTTCTAAATTTCACCTCTACTTTGGTTTAATTCCTGTGAAACGTCTAAAGGGTTAAGAATCTTTCTAAATGCTGTTTTGAATACTTTGAGGGGTGAAGTTTTTAAAATGGGGTGACCTTTTGGGGGTTTGTAATATATAAGGCCCTAAAAGCCACTTCACAACTGAACTGGTCCCTGAAAAAATAGCCTTTTAAAATTTTCTTGAAAATGTGAGAAATTGCTGCTAAAGTTCTAAGCCTTGTAACGTCCTAGAAAAATAAAAGGATGTTCAAAATATGATGCCAATCTAAAGTAGACTTATGGGGGATGTTAATTCGAACAAATTTTGTGTGGTATAACTGCCTAACTTACAAGCATATACATTTAAATTTAGAAAAATGCAAATTTTTGCAATTTTCTGAAAATTTTGGTGTTTTTCACAATTAAATAGTAAATGTACCGAGCAAATTTTAACAGTAACATAAAGTCTAATGTGTCACGAGAAAACAATCTCAAAATCGCTTGGATAGGTAAAAGCATTCCGAAGTTATTACCACATAAAGTGAAACATGTCAGATTTGAAAAATGAGGCTCTGTCAGGAAGGTCAAAAGTGGCCAAAGCGGGAAGGGGTTAAAATAAATATAAAAGGAGGCTCAAAAATAATAATAATAATAACAATAATAATAAACAAAACAAAAAATGTATATAGATTTTTTTAGATTTTTACATAAACAATCAAGTGAAAATTCACACTAAGTGCCTGTTCACATCAGCGCTGCCCTTCCGTTGAGGGGTTTCGTCGGGTTAACCCATCAACGGAAAAGGCAAACTGAAACCTCAGCTTCCGTTTCCCTCACCATTGATCTCAATGGTGACAGAAACGTTGCTAATGGTTTTTGTTTGTCACCGTTGTGACAGAGTACCGTTGTTCTTGACAGAACCAATATCGCAGTCGACTGGATAAGAAGTGGTGCAGTCGCACATACCTTTTGGGTGTTATATGCCTTCAACAGTATTGTGAGCATACAGAACAATGAAGCAGGCCAAAGGAGGAGCGTCCGAGTGCTAGAAGCGGCTCTGCTACAAGACTCCAGCTCTGGGGAAGCCCCTGATGTCACTGTCCATATATGGACAGTGATGTCAGAAGCATAGTAGGAGTTCCAGGCAGAGCGCTAGAAGCGACTCTGCTCCGGGACTCGGGCTCTGAGGAAGACCCTAACATCACTGTCCATATATGGACAGTCATGTCAGAAGCAGAGCTGGAATCTCAGGCAGAGCGGACTCTGGTTCTGGGGTTGGCCCTGTCATCACTGTCCTTAATGGACAGTGATGTCAGGAGCAGAGCTGGAGTCCCAGGCTAGTAGAGCTCTGCCTGGGACTCCAGCTCTGGGGTTGCCTCTGACATCACTGTCAATATATGGACAGTGATGTCAGGGGCTTCCCAAGATTACCAGAGCAGAGCCCATACTAGCGCTCTGCTCTGGGACTCCGGCTCTGGTGTTGCCCCAGACATCACATTCCGGTCCAGGAGGATCAAGGGCTCCTTGAGCAGAGGAATCCCAGGCCAAAGCATCAGCAACGCTCTAGCTGGGGATTCCACTCCTAGAGGGAGCCCCAATGGAGCTATCTACTGGGGGGTGGCAGTATCTACTGTGTCGTTATCTACAGAGGGCACTGTGGCATTATGTAGGGGGGTGTGGCATTATTTAGAGATGGCACTGTGGCACTATCTACAGAGGGCACTGTGGCATTATCTACGGATGGGTGTGTGGCAGTATCTACAGAGGGCACTGTGGAAGTATCTACAGGGGGCAGTGTGGCATTATCTACAGAGGGCACTGTGGCATTATCTAGGGGGGATGAGGCATTTTCTCCAGAGGGCACTGTGGCCTTATCTACAGAGGGCACTGTGGCATTATCTATGGGTGGGTATGTGGTAGTATCTACAGAGGGCACAGTGGAAGTATGTACAGAGGGCACTGTGGCATTATCTACAGAGGGCACTGTGGCACTATCTAAAAAGGGTCTGCCCAATCTTGACATTCTTGTGTCTGCCAAACGCTGCCAACTGAGCCACCAGACTGCATTTAGCGACACTTAAACTGGAAAACTTTAATAAGCACATGGAGTAAACGTGCACATTTAATGAAAGTTTAAACCGAACGGTATTATTATAGTAATGTAGTATTATAGTAATGTAGTATTGTTATAGTAATGTAGTATTATAGTAATGTAGTATTGTTATAGTAATGTAGTATTGTTATAGTAGTTCAAATAACTAATTGATTAACAAATAATTTTGCATTGTATCAAATTTTAAAGTAATGCAGCCCGTCAACATCAAATGTTTTCGATGTGTGAACCATTTACCCTGCCAAGTTTTAGACCCCTGGATTAGACTATGGAGCGGGGTGTTAATTATCTCATTTTTAGAATTGACTTTTACCAGGCTATGATATACATGCCAAATACTGTTAAAAAAACAACTTAATTAAAATGCTATCTAAGATTCACTAATGAAAGGAAAATCTAAGCACCGCAAGAGGTATATTTTATTTCCTATGTTACCATCATTCATCTCTTGTGCTGGAGAGGCTGGTGACTCACGCCGAGAACAGCTCATCCTTAACAAGCAAACGGGGGCTATTCTGTAAACAATTAGCCCTTCACCGTTACATTTTTAACAAGGTCACCCTTAACCCCAAAGATGGAGGTCAGAGGGTTTCCTGGACATTTTGATATTGAGAATTAAATACAAGACAACAGGAAGAGAGAAGAAGTAAGGGGGTTAAGCAAGAGGTCCATTATTTCTGCTGACTTTGAATTAAAACGAGCAATATTGGATTCTTTCCTTGCAGTCCTGACACCAATCTCTCTCCTTTGCCTCTGCAAAGAACACTCAACTAATTTTTGCATGTCATTATACACTTCATTAAAGTGTCCAAGTTACCCCCATTCTGGAGTTAATGTCATCTCTTGAAAAATAAATGCTAAGAATAAAGTCACTACTTCTACTGTTTTTCTATGTCCTCCTCCCCCATGTCTCAACACTAGAACACATCTTGGTAGTTGTGAAAGAGATATCGAGAAGACCCATGAGCAGAGGTGACACAGTCAATTTTGTACATATAGAAACAAAAAAATGGCAAGAGACGTCATCTCATAACCATACTTACGTATCTATAAAAGGAAAGGAAAGCTTGGGGACTACGCAAAATATCATTGTACTTCTGCCTATCAGCTCAAGACTACTTGTCAAGAAAACAAGGGGAAACAGATACCCAGGTAACCTCCAATCTTATCTTTATACTATTACAATTAGGGACAATTAGGGACATATAACTGTTGTATGTTGTCCAATATTGTAAAACTGTTCTCCTAGGTAGAGGTAAAAAGGAAAGAAGGCTTAAGATGAAGATGCAGCGACTAAGACATGAGAAAGTTATTAGTCATCATTACAGTTCTTAAAGTTATGTATAAAGGATTTATTATTTTGGGTTCTTAAAGTCATTTGATTGAATTTTTTGCTTTTTGAGTTCTCAATTTAGATATTTGTAGTCTTTTAATTAATTGTATATTCTATCTAGATGATAGAAGCTGGACAGACTGATAGACAGATAGAGAGACAGATACAGAGATTAAATCATACTTTCAAGCCTTTGTGCTAGACACAATTTAAGGATCCCTTCTTACTTTATCATAAGTGAGAGTCATGTCCAGTGCAGGTCCCTTTAGGGCCTGGGAACACTCATTGAAAACAATCATCAGAATGGACTTCTCGAAAACTGTAATTGCGCCTTCCACAAACAGCTAAACGGCATTGGAGGTTTCCAAGAAGCAAGACCTTCCCTCCCGGATATGAAATAGGGTTGCTTAAACCAGATTCAAAATAACTACATAAAGATGCTAATTAATGATATTAGAAGCTATGTAGATATCATCACCCATTCATTGTGATCAATTGAGGCCATCAAACATTCAATAGATAGAAACTTGCACCTTTTTTATTCACATGATCTTTTCATAAAATTTGACTGTGCTGTTGAAATTTTCAGAACTATAGCCGGGACTTGTACCAAAAATAATTATGCCTATACTAATAACTATCATGTAATGGGGTAAACTGATGTACTTCAGTCAATTGACAACATTTATAGTTGTATTATATATCTACAAGCTTGTACTTCTACACTGCTCTGAAATTCTATGCTGCCCCCTGGGTCGGATTATAGGTAGGGCATAGGGGTAATTGCTCAGGAGCCTTCACCACTTAGGTTCCTCTACCAGCCATTTCCTGTAACCTTTCCCAGACACTCCCAGCAGCAAGACAGAGGCATTTGAAAAGATTTAAAGTTTATCTCCAACAATATAAAAGCTTTATATGTGGCAGAACAGCTGATTATGAATCTTTTAATAATATTTATTACTAGGGAGTGAAGCTTCATTCTCCTGTAATCCAGTGATCAAGTATGCATGTTAATTGTCATAGGAAATGGAGATAAGCAGCTGCCAGATACATCTGGCATTGCTGATCTGGTTAAACAAAGGTTCGGGCATATTAAAATTTAACATGCCTAACATTGTTTTTCCCAACAGCAGGCATCAGGGGGCAGTGGGGCTACCTTCACACACATTAGATTGTTGGCAGGATAGGTCGACAATTATCTAATTTTAATGTCCAGTGTGAAGCATCTAATGTGTATGGGGGAGTCCAACAATCCCAACATCATATGTTGGCAAAAAAGAAAGACCAGTCACGTTGGATTTCAACATAGATGATCCTTTGCTGAAACAGGAGATAAACTGCAGCCAGACACCTTTGGTTCATTCCTCTCTCACTATTAAAATTCACATTCATGAATATCTGATCCCCATCTTCGTGTTTATGGGGGAGTTAGGAGAGCTAGCTGTCAGCCGACAGTTATCTAATGTGAATGGCTAGTCATTATATGACATTGATATTGGGTAGGGGACCACCTCCACTTTTTTACCTACTGTCCTGACTGCCCCCTAAATTGCACAGACTTGTTTGTAAGGAAACTAAAGGGTCTTTTACACAGGCCAATTATCGGGCAAACGCTCGTTCATCTGCTGATCGTATCGTTCTAGCTGCCTAAAATATTATCGTTGTCGGCAGTACATCTCCCTGGCAGACGTGCTGCCGACATGATAATAATGTATGGGGACGAGCGATCGGAGTAAAGAGTGCTGATCCCCATACTAGCTCCTTGTGAAAAGAGCAAACGAGCACCGATCAACGAGCTGTCTCATTGATCGGCGCTCATTTACACGGCCCGGGACCTTAACTCTATATAGAACTAAGCACTGCTGCATTTCACTATACACAGACCCTGGTAAAATAAAACACACATATATGAGTTCTCAAGTTTTTATTTTCTTACACGTCACTTACAAAATATTGTTACCCTAAGCAAAGTCATAAGTAGCTAAACCCTTTTGTCTCTAATTTGCCTCTTGAAGCCAAAAGGATCTGGTTGTGCAAAAAGTACTCCTGTGTTGAGGATGGCTTTTGGGGTTCCATTATTTAGACCCCCAACTGATATTATTTTCTAAAGTGTTTAAGTGACTGGTTAGAACACAACACAATTGGGGAACATCTTTAAGAGGTTGTCTTATCAGAAACATCCACTTTTGCAATGGAGCAAACTCGGTAATAAGCTTATTTTGTTGGGGGAAGCCGCAGCCAGCTAGTATTACATGGCGGCCATTCAGATGAATGGTTGTTCCCCGAGACTGACAGAATTTGGAGCTGCTCTTACAGAGCGGCTCTCTGATCTGACTTATAGGGGGATCTCTAAAAGGTCATATGGACAGGGACTGTCTTCATGCGACAACTCCTTTAAATCATGCAGGTATGTAAAATATAGTATGGATGTAAAAATTATGGTAGTAATATCAAAACATGTATTTTTATATATTTAAACAGGGCATGGAAAGAATTGCTGTTGGACGAGGCTCTCTTCTGATCACGGTCCTTCTGGGATACTGCATTGTGTTGTCTTCTCCAGCCATAATTCCCACCTGGAACCCTAGCAGGCATGTACTATTGTCCTCCTCTATAATAAGCTCTTAAACATTCGACTATCAATCTATAGAACTGGAAAACGATTGCAATGGATCATGAGACTGCATATGTGTTTATCAGATGTTTCTGCAGAACTTCTTTATACTGTATTATTTCACAAGGTCTTTAAAGGGATTGGATGCAAGTCGCAGCTTAAAGGTTACAAACCTTAATTGCATATGTTGTGGCAAATTTTAGTCTAAACACCATGAATATCCAGGCACTAGTTCTTTTTTACATAAGCTATCATTTGAGATATTTATAGTTCAATACAGTCTACACACTACAGTGTCAGTTGCCTGTTCATTATCTAGTCTGATCATCTGAATGCTCACAGCAGTGTTGATCTTTTAGTAGTTATTGATCTTCCCACTATGTTGATTATGCTTGTAGGTATAGGACTACATATAAGGTTTTAATAATGTAGCCTTGAGAACATAGACTGAAAGAAATTAGAAGTATAGTAGCATGTTCCATCAGCAGAAGAGGTTCTGTTAAGTATGAGCAACCCCATTTGTCACCATACATACATGTTAACTAGCTCCCAAGTTAAAGGGGTATTTTCCAAACCTCCCAAACGTCCAGGATTCAGCGCAGTGTCCCGCTGTTCCGGGCGGCTGGCGGTTTGTCCCTCTGTAAACTGTATCTGCGTCCTCAGGATGCAAATACAGTTGAACCCAATTCTGAAGCAGGGAATCATCATTGCCATTGCCGATGATCTGTCCGGGCATTCTGCTCATGAGGAAACTCCTGAGGTCATTGTCACTATCTACAAGGGCACTGACACTAGGGGCAGCTTTGGGTGCATTAAGCTGGATGGGGCAGCTATGGGGCAATATACTGTATGGGGGTATCTGTGTGGGCATTATACTGTATTGGGGCACTATGCTGCATGGGGGCAGCTATGAGGCATTATGCTGTGTGGGGAAGTTGTTTGACCAATAAACTGCATGGGGGCATCTCTATGGGCGATATACTGCATGGGAGAATCTGTGTGGGCATTATACTGTATGGGGGCATCTGTATGGGCATATACTCTATGGGTGCATGTGTGTTGTTTTTTTACTACTGTATGGGTGCATCTATGGGGCAGTATACTGTATGGTGGCAGCTATGGGGGCATTATACTGTATGATGGAAGCTATGGGGGGCATTATACTGTGTGGGGGCAGCTATTTGGCATTATACTGTGTGGAGGAACTATGGGAGCATGATACTATGTGGTCTAAACCAGGTGTATATGGGTGCGGATTGGGTGGGATTAGAGGCGTGCATATAGGGGCACTATCTACAGGGGACACTGGGGCTATCTACATGGGCACTGTGTCACTATCTACAAGGGCACTTGCACTAGGGGCAGCTAAGGGGGCATTATACTGTATAAGGACAGCTAGGGGGGCATTATACTGTATGGGGCAGCTATGGGGCATTATGCTCTATGGGGGCAGCTGTGGGGGCATTAAGCTGTATTGGGCAGCTAAGGGGCAATATACTGTAATGGGACATTATACTGTAAAGTTGGAAAGTATGATTTTTATTTGATTATGTTATGGTATATTACTAGGATATGTCATCACATTATGACCGGTGAGATTCTGACATCTAGACTAGACTTATTCCCTACACAATGGTTCTCCCAGCCACCCGTTTTGCAAGTGAATGGGGCTGTGTTGTAGTTCCCTGCAGAGTAGGTGGCTGGGTATGTCAGGGTCAAAAGCAGTTTTTTTTTAAAGGGAGGTTTCCAAATGTATACTTTTTAAAACAAGTTATTTTCACAATGCTCCCGCTGCCCTCTGGTTTCTACGCTACGAGTATTGGTCTGCACGTATCCACTATACTAGCCCTTTATATTACACGCTCTAATATAAATATCTAGGCTAGTGGACATGTGCTGACATAGTGTAAAAACTAGCGTAGATAGTTCCACACTCAATGCCCACTGTAGATAATGCCCCCTGAAGATAATGCCACAGTTCCCCATGTAGATATGGCCACACACTGTCCTTGTAGATAGTGCCACATTGTCCCCTGTAGATTGTGCCACAGTGTCCATCTAGACAGTGCCACAGTGTCCACATAGACAGTGCCACAATGTCCCCCGCTTCAATAACCACATATCTGTTAACCGTTCCCACGCCATCCTCCAGCGATGCAGGCCTACTCTTTTGTGACCATTCCTGCTTCAGAAGAACAACGCAGGCAGCGTGATTGCGTCATCACAAGAAAAGCATCCAATGGTGGTGGCATTGAGTCCGCTCCATACTTTACCTCCCGGCCTCCGCTGTATATATACATATCGGGAAGGGGTTATAAGGAAAATCAAGAATAAACAATTTTTTTTAAAAAACATATGATTCGATTTTTATTTATTACTTAACCTGTTTGACCATGTTTAATTCTAATAAGGCATTCATGAAACCACACATTATCCTACAGTAGAAACTTTAACCTCTTGTAATCATCAAGCAGGGATCGTCACAGGCCGTGCTTGTTTATCACATCAATAATTGGCAATATAATGTAATTACAATTTTAGAGTGGTAGTAGATGTTTTTGTCTGACAGTAGCAGGTAGTGCACTTTACTAATCCTAGATGGGAAGGTACAGAGGAGCGGTTAACCATAGCAACCAATCAGATTACTGCTTTAATTTTCAGAGACCTTGGAAAGTTGAGAGCTGGTTGGTTGCTATGGGCAACTGTCTAATTTTTCTTTTACACCAGTTTATATAAATCATTCCCCTTTGCATCTTATGCTTTTTGGGCACATTTTAAAGTTGAATCTTGAAGGGGCAGCAACTGCCAGTTGATCTTCCTGACTTCGGTGGGATCCTTTGGACACACTAAGAAGCCTTGATAAATAAAACCAAGTCCAGTGGAGGCTTAAAGCCACTCAGGCCGTGAGATTTTGATTTCACATTTCTAAAGTGTATTGCACTTGGCTTCTAAGCCATCTACTACACATTCAGGATCCAAACTTAGTAAATTTGAACTCAACTAACCGTTAACTTCAATTTGCAAAATGCTGCCAAAGAGAACTCCCTCAATTGGCAGGAAGTTTGAAGTGGCCAGTAGGAAAGCTGCATCACGAGCTGCAAAGACTCCTCAGCAAACTCTTGCCTGACTGCAAGCTGATCAAATGTGTCATACTGCTGCTCGAGCTGCTGAAACTCCTCAGCAAATCAGGGTCTGGCTTTCTCAGCAACAAATTAAACAAGTGACTTTCAGAAGTGCAGAGACTCCTGCCCAAATCCAGGCCAGAAAGCAAGCTAAAAGAGCACAGCATGTTGTTCAGCATGTTTCTTGCATGGACAATTGTATGTTGACTGCTTCAGAGTTGGATCAGGTAAAAATATTTATGTCTCTGCACCTGGCAATAAAACTGCCAATGTCGTTTATTAATAGGCTCTGTCATAGTGTCTTATGACTCCATCTCCTACCAGTTTAGCTGTTAGGTATTTAGTAAATTGAAAATGAAATTAACAGTGTGTAACTACAAGGGTATATAGGGCTACTAGCGATTTACCCTTAAAAAAAATAACGAGGGCATGGATTGGCCTCCTGGGTACAACTGGAACAAATCCAATGAACACACAAACAGACAGACCAACACGTTATACCCGGGCAGCACCGGTTACTTTTTCTAGTCTATATTTAAATGTTAAAATCCCTTGACAATAAGTTGATCGCACAGTGTCCCCCTGCTATGACCCGCTAAGCGGAAACTTGGAAGTGTTTGTATTTCCTGCAGCAGAACCATAGGAGAAACCAAGCATTACACAGTGCCTATTCATATAAATGGGTTGTATGTGTAATGCAGGACAGGTCCTCAAGAACGAGATGCACTCTTTGTAACTGCTTTCCACTCTGGCCAAGAAATTAGGCTCCTGAAAAGAAGACCCCAATCTTTTTAACTTAGAATTCCCTAATAGGGTATATGAAACAGGGTTTTCTAAACTGAACAACTCCTTTAAGCCCTTTCCAAAATTTGACGTATACTTACGTCATAGACGGCAAGGGGAAAGATGGAGCGGGCTCACTGGCTGAGCCCACTCCATACTAAGTGAGTGTCAGCTGTATGAAAAGCCAACACTTCGTTACAACACTCGGGATCCCATTTGTTTAACCCCTTAGATGCCGCGGTCAATAGCTGCATCTAAGCCATTAGAAAGGGGGGTGGCCTCTGACAGCCCATCTCACATCCCACAAAAAATGGAATAAAAAGTGATCAAAAACGCTCATGTACCCCAAAATGGTATTACTCAATCTACAGAAAAATAAAAAAAGTTGTGGCTCTCAGAATATGGCAACACAAAACATTATATGGTACAATAAATAGTGCCATGAAAAACTACAACCCGTCCCGCAAAAATCACGGTTTATCAATGGAAAAATAAAAAGTTATTGCATTTGGAAGGTTGGGAGGAAAAAACGACAATGAAAATCTGAAAATTGGCTGCGGATGGAAGGGATTAAGGAGAACATTGACAGCAATATGCTTTGTTATGCACTAAAAAAATCTCCTCTACATAACTTAGCACATGAGCTATTCAGGAGTATAATAGAGTTAGGTGACAACACTTATAGAAACTGGAATAGTTATTCGTGGCAAGAGCATATACATATTGATAGCCAGGGCATCGTTTATGGGGCCCAGTGAAATGGGGGTGGGTCATAAATGTATACTGTGTTAACAAAACAGGGAGGGGAGGAGAGATCCCGTGGTCAGACTGCTCTTCTTTTATACATGGAAAGGGTAGGGATTCTCAAAATAAGCACTGTCTCTGGATGTAGAACTGTGATGGTGTGAACATACTCCAGGAAGGCAGCCATATTTAAATTGTTGCTATGGGTTTCATTACTTCTATGAAGTTCCTGATTAGTGGTTATGATTTATGAAAGGCATAGATGTAAGAAACAGAAGTTTAATAGGGCAATATTATCAATTTATTAGGATTTATTAAGATTTATTTATGTCAATTTTCAGGCTGAACACATTATTTGATGAAGCCCCTAAATCACTTTTTCCTACGCAACAAACTCATTTATCAAATTTTTCGGACACTTTTCTGATTATTTATTTTTATTTCCTGTTGCTTATGTAGAGCCAACTTACTCCACAGCGTTGTACAGAGATTGTCATTTTTTACATTGGTCAATCAGTGTTAGGGTAATTTACCTATCAGTATGTTTTTTAGTTTGGGAGGAAACCCATGCGAATACAGGGAGAACATACAAATTCCCCGCAGATGTTTTGCTTGGTCAGATTTGAACCCAGCATACCAGCAGAAGATTTCAACACTTCTAATAGAGAAGTGGTGGAAACTTCAGTCCATTATTTGAAGCTTGAGCCATGTTCCTCAAAAGAGCGCACACTGCACTGAGGAGAAAATGGTGCACCGTTTGGAGTGTGCTCCAATATTACTACGTTTATCTATTGTTTGACTGTGAATCTGCTATAACTAATATTTATATCAGATTTGTTATGGAAGCATGATCCCATTTATAAAAAGGTCAATCAGTGTGTTTTGTGCAACTTTAGAATTCGTTTTTATTAAAAATTATTTTAAATTTTTGAGATACAGCTGCTTTATATCCTGTATGCAGTATGTATCGTGTGCTAAGACCTAAATCCGTCAGGTCTGCGGGACTGATGGGTTCAGTATTAGGCCCCATTCACATCGTGTTTGTGCTATCTGCCGAGCATATACGTTTTTTTTAATAAAAACATGAACCATTGAAATCACATACAAACGTGTACTATTTTCTGTTTACGTCTGTGTTTTTTATAGCATGCACGTTTAGCATATACTCATGCGCCGGTATACGTTTTTGTCCGTTTTTTCCTAAAAAAAAGTATACGTTTTTGTAAAGTAAACACTGATAGAACAAAAAAACAAAAAACCGGATACATTTACTGTATGTAAACGGATAGAAACGTATAGCATTTTGTTTGCATACGTCGTACATTGAGATCAATGCAAAAAAAAAATGTTCCGTCGCGTATACGTTTTTTGAAGTACAGAATAGCGTAGCAGACTACGCTTTTCAGTACTTTCAAAAAACAGTAGCCCAACGTAAACCATGACAAACATAGACCAAGCGGATGCTATTTTGGTCAGCGTTTGACCCATTATAGTCTATGTATACGCTAAGCTATACGTTTCAATACTAGTGTTTAAAAATACGTCCGGCGGATAGCACAAACGCGATGTGAATGGTGCCTTAGCGGGACCTGCGTGTCTCTGACACACAGGATCCACCTGTAATCAAACACATTTAAGTTATGAACTTAGATGTGATCGGTATCAGCTCGATCCTGTGTGTCAGAGACACGCAGGGCCCGCTAACACTGAACCCGTCAGTACCGTGGACCTGACGGGTACGGAATTGAGCGTAAGGTACAGCTGTTCTGTATACAGCATACAAAGCAGCTATATCTCAAAACTAAAAACAATTTTTAATAAAAACGAATTATAAAGTTGCACAAAACACACTGATTGATCTTTTAATTAAAAAAAAAATTGAACTCAAAGGTTTACATAGCCTTTAATGAGAGGGATTATGATGATTTCCTTGTAACGTCATGCTGTGTGATATTATTAATCTGATTAGCAACTGATAAATTCCTTTTTATTCTAGACTCTGGAAAAGAGACCTCTCTGACCAATCTCTTAGTGACAAAGAATTAAATCCCTTCCTGACTAGACCGGACTCCTGGGACCAACAAGTTCCCTCTATAACATTTCATGACTGGAGCCTTAAAATGCTGTCATCAGATGTGCTCCCGAATGAATCACCAGACGAGAGGGCCAGAAAGTTGCTCATGCAGCCCATCACTAGACAACTCCTGTTTGGATCCAATGATGTTCCGAAAAAGGTTATACCAGATGATGCCAGGCTTAACAGAGGAATGACAGACCAAAGATGGCTGTCGATGTGGCCTACTAATGAAGAGATGGAAAAACGAAGCATAGTGGTGGCGGATGATGCTGCTTTCCGTGAAAAGAGCAAAATGCTGACTGCAATGGAAAGACAGAAATGGCTAAACTCATACATGCAGAAACTTCTAGTTGTCAATTCCACTTAGCTGTTGTCACTGGCGAGCTGTGTATTATGTGTCCTCTATATTCAGTGAATAAAAATTAGAATGAGTCCTTGGTACTTGCCAAATGTGCACAATACTCCTCCTTTCGCTCTGTCTCTCTTTTAAAAAAAATTCTTCTGCATTTGCCCTAAAAACAGACAGATAGATGGCTTTTTTTTTTTTTTTCATAATAGTAGAGTCTTTATGTTTGCAGTTTATAAAATGAGTTCCCTACTTGTGAAGGAGGTATCTCCTGCTAGGCAACAATACAAACTGGACAGATGATAGATAGATAGATAGATAGATAGATAGATAGATAGATAGATAGATAGATAGATAGATAGATAGATAGATAGTGTAGCGTCCATGGCCGTGGACCATTGGGATTACTCTCCCCCCGACAGCAGCAGCCATTTTTCTATGAGCGCTGGCCCACATCTCCTCCCCAGGAGATGCTGGCGCTCACTTCCAGTCTGGTCCGCTGTGTCCCGTAGGGTGTGCGCTCGTGCCCAGCCTTAAAGGGCCAGCGTGCGCACATGGGAATAATCATTAATTAGCCCATGATCACCCTGGACTATCAGGAGGGCCCTGCCCCTTTGCTCATTTCCTGAGCGTTGTTGTGTTTTCCTACGTTAGTCTTACAAATGGTCCCTTAGTGTTATCCCGTTCCCGTGCCCTGCTACCTGTACCCTGTATCCCGTGCTATTTGTTCCTGTGCCTTAAACCTTTTGGAGTTGTGTTGTGCCACTGGTTCTGCCTGCTGTGTTACACCACGCCTGGTGTCTGCTGTCAAGGTCCCATCTGTTCCTAGCCGTTGCTACTGTCTGAACCACTACAGATACCCTTTTGCTTGGACTATTTATATATTGACTTGGTATTCTGTTGGCCAGCTGCTATTCCGCTTCGGCGGTACGGCCCAGTGGGTCCACATACCCACAGATTGTGACAAATAGATACAGATGTAGCAATCCTAATCATGACTCTGATAACTTGCTACAGCGTGATAACTTCTCACTTATTTTATCAAGCCACTAAAAAAGTCAAGTTAAAGTCTCTTACCACTGTGTATCTAATGCGTTAAAGATAGAAAGAAAGATAGATATTGAGGATAGATGTAGATATATATATAGCTAGACAGCTGTTATGCCCGCGGTTGCTGACCATCGGCACGTCCTACTTGCCGGTAGCCGCGTTTTCAGGACTGTATATTCATGTCGGCGTTTCCCTCCTCAAAGATGCCAACACACATGGCTGCAGCGCTCTCCTGTGTCTCATAGGGTGCGCGCACTCACTCCCTGCCTTAAAGCGCCGGCGCGCGCACTCACTCCCTGCCTTAAAGCGCCGGCGCGCGCATCGATCTAAAGTTTCCCAATCAACCCAGTGACACCGTGGTCTTTAAAAAGGGCTCCGCCCTTCCTCTCCTTGCTTAAGCGATGTTTGTATTCCTGTGTTCATCTATGCAAATAGTCCCTTAGTTGTATCCTGCTCCCAGTATTCCCGCATCATTCTTCCCGTATCCTGTATCCTTTTGCTATGTTTGTTTCTGAGCCTAAGCCTATTGTTGGAGTCGTGTGTGCTTCATCTGCCACATCTGTTGCCATCTGCCACGTCTGGTGTCGTCTGCTACATCTGGTGTCATCTGCTACGTCCAGGGTCATCTGCTACGCCAAGCATCATCTGTGCCTACTTCACCACATGTCTGCTACGTTAAGTATCTGTCTGATCATCTACCCAGGTACTCATATCCGAGAGACTGTTATTGACTGTTGTTTGGCCAGTTGCTTCTCCACTACGGCGGAGCAGTCTAGTGGCTCCAAATAATCTACAGCCGTGACAACAGTTAGATAGATATATAGATAGATATAATGGCGTAACTGTAGCCGTAGCAGCTGTTATGGACCCAGGGTTTAAGGGGGCCCACTCTGGTGCTCAGATGCAAAAACACTGATCCTTTTTGTGGGGAATAACATGCTTTCTGCTATATAGCAATATTATGGGGATTCTCTGCTGTATGGCACTATTATCCATACATTTAATTATTGATACTTATGCTTTCTGTTTCAATTTCCTGTCACTAGGTAGTGGGGACACATTTCATTTCGCTATGGGTCCTATGAATTCTAGTTACGCCCATGGATATATAGACAGACATAGATAGATAGATAGATAGATAGATAGATAGATAGATAGATAGATAGATAGATAGATAGATAGATAGATAGATAGATAGATAGATAGATAGATAGATAGATAGATAGATAGATAGATAGATAGTAAGTGTTAGAATAATCATAATTGATCACTCTAAGTTCTTTTAAAATAAGAGAAGTTGTCCAGGACCATCAAACTTGCCACCGGCCTGGAGAAAACTGCACGCCACACAAGTTTGTGTACAAGAAGTCTGCGAGGATGCAAACTGAGCCTTTATTTATACCTTTACATTTTCAATTAATATAGATCAACAAAACAAATAATGACAACTGTAGCATATGGTAACGCTTTCCTTCTTAGCTACAAATACATCTGGAATATCATGATGTCATCTACATCCTGTCTCTAGGTGATGGGGGATGTTATTTTTACCATTTAAAACATTTACATATCTCTTAAATGGTTAAATGCAGCTATTTTCTCAGTGAATATAATTTTATAGGTGTGGAAATGTTGGAAAGGGAAGAGCCAAAGACATCTGAGTGCCAAATTCTGCAGAAATGGGTCATGGCTGGGAGAAGTCGTCATGAAGCCTGGACCAGATGGAGAAGAAAAGAGGAAAAAAACTACTAGACTCTGAGAAGTTGTCACCTGTGATTCTCTAAATTTATAGAGAATCTGTCACCTCTCCTGAAATGTTTATTATCAGTCTAGGACTGATAGACAAATGAGTGTTACCATTCCCCTTGTCAGGAGGATGTGTCCCTACACAGTGTGATACTGTCAGCGATGGTTGAAGACTGTCAGTATGTAGGGACACAGCCCTGTGACAAGGGGAATCGTAACACCCATTTGTTAATGCTTGCACAAAAAGGTAGTGTTAACAATAGTTACGGCGCGGCAGAGCGGTCGTGTAGAAGGGGGACCCACGTTTGGGTAACAGCCCAGGGCCTATGGTCTACTTAATCCGCTACTGTCTGACTCTGTCCAATCAGCTATGGACGGTATCAGAGCGGCTTGTGCTGTGTGATCTCTCTCGCGAGATCAAACATTCTTGTAGTAGTTGATTCAGTAATGAGTTATTTTTTTCTTTTCCTTTCTCTCCCTCTCTCCCCTACCCATGCAATATTTTCCAGGGTTTTAGTGGTGATTGTTGAATTTTCAGTATTATCTAATTGGTCCCATTTTCACGCCTCCCAATAGACTTGAGTCCATGGAGAGATCCGTGAAAAATGAAGAAAACTGAAGAAATTAGGTAATGTTCTATTTTTCAACGGACCCTTCACGGTCCATTGAAATACCTGCGTCAGTGTGACTGCCGTTGTTTTAATGTTCGTCTGAATAAGCCCTCAGGGAGTGGTGGGCCTTTCCAAATTTACTGTCACCACATTTCTCACAAATTTCATTCACATGTGGGTGTGAAACATTGCAAGAACATACCCAGGTATTTTGTCTTGTTTTTCTCAGTGAAAGAGTGTAGGGAGTATGCGGAACTGCAGGGCACTGAATGGCAGCTGTCGGTGAATGAGAGCAAGCACCCCAACACTAATTAACCTAGTGGTTTGTCATTTCTACATTTAGAACAAAAGGGGGCATTTATAGGATTGCATTGACTATCGATGGTGCACTCCCGCCCACTGTAGGTAACACTTTTAAAGATCTGGATACAACCGAGATCCTTCCCTTATAGTCTTTTCCATATTGATACCTGAAATGGGGGTAGGTGGGGATATAACCTGCACCTGTCCTGTGGGAGGTGGAGGTTCAGGTATACAGTGAAGGAAATAAGTATTTGATCCCTTGCTGATTTTGTAAGTTTGGCCACTGTCAAAGATATGAACAGTCTAGAATTTTTAGGCTAGGTTAATTTTACCAGTGAGAGATAGATTATATTAAAAAAAACAACAGAAAATGACTTAGTCAAAATTATATAATTTTATTTGCATTGTGCACAGAGAAATAAGTATTTGATCCCCTACCAACCATTAAGAGTTCAGCCTCCTCCAGACCAGTTACACGCTCCAAATCAACTTGGTGCCTGCATTAAAGACAGCTGTCTTAAATGGTCACCTGTATAAAAGACTCCTGTCCACAGACTCAATTAATCAGTCTGACTCTAACCTCTACAACATGGGCAAGACCAAAGAGCTTTCTAAGGATGTCAGGGACAAGATCATAGACCTGCACAAGGCTGCAATGGGCTACAAAACCATAAGTAAGACGCTGGGTGAGAAGGAGACAACTGCTGGTGCAATAGTAAGAAAATGGAAGACATACAAAATGACTGTCAATCGACATTGATCTGGGGCTCCATGCAAAATCTCACTTCGTGGGGTATCCTTGATCCTGAGGAAGGTGAGAGCTCAGCCGAAAACTACACGGGGGAACTTGTTAATGATCTCAAGGCAGCTGGGACCACAGTCACCAAGAAAGCCATTGGTAACACATTACACTGTAATGGATTACAATCCTGCAGTGCCCGCAAGGTCCCCCTGCTCAAGAAGGCACATGTACAGGCCCATCTGAAGTTTGCAAATGAACATCTGGATGATTCTGAGAGTGATTGGGAGAAGGTGCTGTGGTCAGATGAGACTAAAATTGAGCTCTTTGGCATTAACTCAACTCGCCGTGTTTGGAGGAAGAGAAATGCTGCCTATGACCCAAAGAACACCGTCCCCACTGTCAAGCATGGAGGTGGAAACATTATGTTTTGGGGGTGTTTCTCTGCTAAGGGCACAGGACTACTTCACCGCATCAATGGGAGAATGGATGGAGCCATGTACCGTCAAATCCTGAGTGACAACCTCCTTCCCTCCACCAGGACATTAAAAATGGCTCGTGGCTGGGTCTTCCAGCACGACAATGACCCGAAAAATACAGCCAAGGCAACAAAGGAGTGGCTCAAAAAGAAGCACATTAAGGTCATGGAGTGGCCTAGCCAGTCTCTAGACCTTAATCCCATCTAAAACTTATGGAGGAAGCTGAAGGTCCGAGTTGCCAAGCGACAGCCTCGAAATTTTAATGATTTACAGAAGATCTGCAAAGAGGAGTGGGCCAAAATTCCATCTAACATGTGTGCAAACCTCATCTTCAACTACAAAAACTGTCTGACTGCTGTGCTTGCCAACAAGGGTTTTGCCACCAAGTTTTAAGTCTTGTTTGCCAAAGGGATCAAATACTTATTTCTCAATGCAAATAAATATATATAATTTTGACTATGTGATTTTTATTTTTTTTAATATAATCTATCTCTCACTGGTAAAATTAACCTAGCCTAAAAATTCTAGACTGTTCATGTCTTTTACAGTGGGCAAACTTACAAAATCAGCAAGGGATCAAATACTTATTTCCTTCACTGTATGAGGTATCATTTGGGCAGAGTTTTATTATTTATTTATTTCAGTTACTTATATAGCGCCAACATATTACGCAGCGCTGTACAGAGGTCCACTTTTTTACTGTCCCCATTGGGGCTCACAATCTAAATTCCCTATGGGTATGTTTTTGGGGTGTGGGAGGAAACCGGAGTACCCGGAGGAAACCCATGCAAACATGGGGAGAACATACAAACTCCATGCAGATGTTGTCCTTGGTTGGATTTGAACCCAGGACCCCAGTGCTGCAAGGCAATAGTGCTAACCACTGAGCCACCGTGCTGACTGTCACAGTGACAGATATGTCTCTAGCTGCAGTGTTCTTATTATTATTTCTGACCTTGTGTGTTTATATCTGGTTCTGCTACGAAATTTTCCCTTTACGCTTCATCACTTTCTCTGACACTTCTTCATATCCCTTTTTATAGAGCCAATCACTCTCACTTACAGCAAATTCCACATCTTTCCCTTCCTCAAAACCTTCCCTTATTCCTTCTACTGCCCATCCTCCCTTTCTGTGGTCTCACTAGATCCATAGCCCCGGTTCTCCTCGCCTGGCCCTCAGAACCTAATTTGCTATTTAGTGAGCCCATTTTCCAGACCTCCAACTCTAGGGTAGCGAGCCCTGATTCTTGAGGTCTAATCCTGGAAATTTAACCTAAATTTACGTTATCTAAGTTCCCCTTATCCTGGCCTTTTTCCTGGAACTTTTTTACTTTTAGGATGGGTTTCTGACTTTCTGGGATCAATATTTAAAACACAGATAGAATAACACGACAAGTAAGTACAACACTGCAGCTACTATGGCTATATCAACAGGACTGAGTACCAGTAATGGCTATATACTGATGTAGCCATCCTTATTCCGACTCTTTCAATTACCTTTTTTGTGTGATATAATGCTGCAGCAATTAATCAGCACAAACTCGGCTACACCTGTATCCTCTTAATCTCTATATGTGACCAACTTTTACCTAACAAACACTTGACAATTAAATGTTATATACACTTGCCCAAATGTAGTAGGACCTTGTCCTCGGTTTACCAAAATATTTAAGTCTACAAATGCCAAAACCCACTTAAAAAAACACTACTTTCTAATAATGTTACAGAACATACACATACAGGACAAGACAAATTTTGATCACTGGCTGCAAGCCCCTCATATGGGTGCTTCATAGAACCTCAGAGATTACTTAATCATTCGTGCTGCAGGCTTTATACAATGCCACTTCTAGCAGCCTGAGTAGATAGTCAGTCAATTCTTCAGTTTCAGTGTCTGGGGCACCCAATATCCTGGCCTGACAAGCCAGCTGCAGTCCTTCGGTTAGTCTTTTACACCATAATGAAGAGGACTATTCCACTGATTGGCTCATATCATGTATTCACAGAATCATGCACCTATGCCTCATGGATTTTCCTATTCTCACTCCTGGCCATCTGAGCCTCATATGGGCCACATATTGGAACTGCAGAAGAGCTGTCCAGAACCAATGAGCAGGGGTGGATACCTGTCACTTCTCACAAAGTTCTACAAGTGTAGTCCCCCTCATGGTTCAATCACACATTTAGCCCACATAAAGCACAAGCAGTTAATTTAATATTCTCACTTCTGGCCATCTGAGCTTCATATGGGTCACAGATCGGAACCGCAGAAGAGCTGTCCAGAAATGATGGACAGGAGTGGATACCTTTCACCACTTCCCAAAGTTCGACACGTGTAGTCCCCTCATGGTTCAATCACACATTCAATCACACGCTTATTCTCCATAAAGCACATACAACAAAGACAAGATCCTAGACAAATTCACTGAGATTCCCTGCTGCCCATCAGACCCGAAAGGGACTTACCCCACAGAGGGAGGGAGAGAGTTAAAAATAGTAAGACAATGGCTTACTCACTGCGGTTTTTGTGTCTCTCCCATCCTCTAGAAGGTGCTTCCATAATTGTTTCGGTTAAGGCAGGGGTGATGGGGGAATCTCGCTGGGGCCTCCAAATTGTTAGCATAATCATAATTGACCACTCTGAGTTCTTTTAAAATAACAGAAGTTGTCCAGGACCATCAAATTTGCCACCAGCCAGGAGAAAACTGCACGCCACACAAATTGCTGTAAAAGAAGTCTGCGAGGCTGCAAACTGAGCCTTTAATTATAACTTTACACTTTCAATTAATACACATCAACGAATCAGATCATGACAACTGTAGAATACATACGTCACTTCTAGATATGGTAACGCTTTCCCTCTTAGCTACAAATACATCTGGAATATCTCATGATGTTATCTGCATATGGTAATACTTTCCTTCTTAGCTACAAATACATCTGGAATATCTCATGATGTTATCTATATCCTGTCTCTATGTGATGGAGGGTGTTATTCTTACCATTTAAAACATTTAAATATCTCTTAAATGGTTAAATGCAGCTGTTTTCTTAGTAAATATTCATTTTATATGTATTACTCTCACAATAGATAGATAGACAGATAGATAGATAGATAGATGCTGGATAGATAGATATAGGCGCTACTTGTTATTGTTGTGTAAATCATATTGTTATGGCCGTGGTCGCTGACCGCCCGCATCTTCCACAGACACAGCCACAGACCTTATGAAGATTTGCTCGCGTTTCCTCCCTCCTAGGCGCCGGCACACATTGCATTCCTCTTCAGCTGATGCCCATAAGATGCGTGCGCACCGCCGCTCTTAAAGGGCCAGCGCGCTAGGAAAACCTTACTTAGCCTATCCCAGGACTTCCAGTACTTTATAGGAACTCTGCACACTCATTCCTTGCCTGAGCAATGTTGTGTCTTTCCTACGTTTGTCTTGCAAATGGTTCTTTCGCTGTATGCTGTATCCCGTATTCTGAATCTTGTTTCCCGTATCCAGTATCTGTGCCTATTTATACTGCCTAAGTCGAGTGTCCAAAACAACTTCACCATCTGTGCCCGATGCCCGTGACAAACTGAGTGCCCGAGACTACTTCACCATCTGTGTCCGGTGCCCATGCCAAACCGAGTGTCCGAGACTACTTCACCATCTGTGTCCAGTGCCCGTGCCAAACCGAATGTCCGAGACTACTTCACCATCTGTGTCCAGTGCCCGTACCAAGTCGAGTGTTTGAGACAACTACACCATTTGTCCGGAGTCCTAGCCAGGTCCAGTGTCCGGGACAACTCCACTACTCCAGTCCGGTGTCCTAGCCAAGTCCAGTATTCGAGATGACTGCACTACTCCAATCCAGTGCCCTAGCTGAACTTCATCATCCTGCACAGGCCTGCTTTCCCCTGACTTTCTGTCATATACCCACTTCTGACCTTCCATGTACTTTATCTTTATTGACTCTCACAGACTCTGTTGATCAGCAGCTGCTCCGTTATGGTGGGGTGGTCCAGTGGGTCCACACACCTGCAAGTTGTTACACCTATTTCTTAGATTTTAGTCAGTTTAATTAAATATCATACAGCAATACACATGAAAAATGTTTGCAAGAGTGGATGCAATTTTTTGCAAGGAAAACTATTCAGAGATTTGTAGATGTCTTGCAACGTATGGCATTTAAAAACAAGCATGCCGGTAATTAACAAAAATCGATCATATCAGGGCAAACTTTTTCCAGGAACTTTTTGATCTATTGTATTCAAATTTCTTATGGAAGCAATATATTGTTCTTGGGTATCAGGCATTAGTGTTCTACAGTTCTTGGATTTGGGTATAAGCAAGCTACTGTTTTTGTATGTCAGTATGTTTTGTTGCTCTTAGATCTCAGGTATAAGCCTAGTTCACACAGAGTTTTTTTGCAGGCAGAAAAAATATGCCTCAAAAATTCCTTGAGGAATTTTAGTTTTTTTTAGCAGTGATTCGTGCTCGCGGTATTCGTATCTAATGCAAAAACTGCGGGCAAAAAAAAGCTTAAAAACACGCGCCACAGGTTTTTTCTGCTTTCCATATATTTCAATGGGAAGTCAGAGGTGGAAATCGTTCGAAGAAAGAATATGGCGCTTTTTTTTTCAGCGAATGCCCGAAAGCCCAGGAAGAAAAAACACCTCTACCTCCTATAGAAATCAATGGGGGCCATTTCCGCATTAATATCAGTGCCAACAAATTCAGTGTGAAATAACCCTAAGTCTTAAGTTGTTCATGAATCTTAGGTCTAAGCGTGGGGCGTAACTAGAGTCATGTGGGCCTCAAGTCAAATATTACTATACTATTAATTATCGCCACACAGTTGCTGAATATTAGCCCCATACTGAAATTGAGTATTACCTCCATACTGTTACTGAACAATACCACCATACTGTTACTGATTTAAAACCACTATCAACAACCAATATTATCAGCATAGAGTGGGAGATTCTACAGAGGTGCTTTGTAGACCATACAAGTGAATACAGTACAGTTAAATCCAGTGACTCACAGGTGACGTCTTCTCAGATTGAATTACTTCACTTTCCCATTTCTTCTTCATCCAGGGAAGACTGCCATGGCGACGTCTTCCAGCTATGACTCGTCTCTGCAGAAATTACAGCACAGACATATTTGGCTCCTTGCAGTTTTAGCACCCTCCCTCCCTACCTTTCCCCCACCCTCTAGATAAACCTGCAATTCGTATTGCCAAAGATAGTAATAATGCCCCTTTGGTGCTCCGCCCAGTATTAATGCCCTCCAAAGAGTAATTGTGCCCCTTTAGGCCCGCACAGTAATAGTCCTCTTCTTAGTGCCTCACATAGTTAAAGTGCCCACACACAGTAGTATGTCTCCCTTTGTGTTCCCTACAAAGTAATGTCTCCCTATGTGCCACCACACAGTAGTAATGCTACATTTGTGCCCCCATACAGTAGTAATGTCCTCCTTTGTGTCCCACACAGTAGTAGTTTTCTTCTGTGCCCCTGCACAGTAGTTGTCCTATTAGGTGCCCCCGATATAGTAGATAGACTACAACAGGTTCTCCCAAATAATAGTTAGGTCGTGCCTCCTTACAGCAGTTAGTTTTTGCCCCCATTAATAGTGCCCTCTTTGCGCCAATAAAAATAAAAGATACTGCAACTCTCCTAACCCCATTGCCATGATGAGCAGCTGAGACCTCTCTCTGCAGTCCGGCGCAGGGGCACAATGCAGTGATGTGTTTGCGCCACCTTGTCGAAGATTCTGACCTCTTTAGCATCCTCTCCATCTCTAGTAGGCAACAGGCCTAAAACAGTCTGCGGTTACAAGAGTAAGAGGCAGAACATGGAGACAATCAGGGCTGGCTCCAGATTTATGTGGGCCCTTGGGCGACACAGACTTAGTGGGCCTTTTTGTGGGGGAACTCACAGAGACAGTAAAATGCCAGAAATCGTCACTTTGTGCCCCAATATAGAAGTTAGGTCCCCAGTTTGTACCCCAATAAATGTAGTGCCCTCTGTAGATAGTGCCACACAGCCCCCCTCCCAGGTAGTGCCACACAGCCTCTGACGTCACTGTCTATATATGGACAGTGTTGTCAGTGGCAACCCTAGAGCCATAGTCCCGGGCAGAGCACTACTAGCACTCTGCCTGGGAGTGGCGTAGCTAAAAGCTCATGGGCCCTGGTTCAAGAATTCAGCGTAGGCCCCCTACCCCTCCCCAACACCAACAGACCCCATGCCTATGCCCAGCTGCCTTGCTCGATAGACCCCATGAATGCCCCCACAGTATAATGCCCCTATAGCTGCCACACACAGTATAATGCCATCCATAGCTGTCCCCACAGTATAATGTCCCCTATAGCTGCCCCACACAGTATAATTCCCCTCATAGCTGCCCCATACAGTATAATGCCCACATAGCTGCCCCATACAGAATAATGCCCCACATAATATAATGCCCCCCATAGCTGCCACATACAGTAAAATGCCCCATGCAGTATAATGCCCCCATAGCTGCCCCATACAGTATAATGCCCCAATAGCTGCCAAATAAAGTATAATGCCCCATATAGTATAATGCTCCCCATAGCTGCCCCATACAGTATAATGCCCCATAGCTGCCCCATACAGTATAATGCCCCATAGCTGCCCCCACACAGTATAATGCCCCTATAGCTGTCACACAGTATAATGCCCTCCATAGCTGCCCCCACAGTATAATGTCCCCTATAGCTGCCCCACACAGTATAATTCCCCCCATAGCTGCCCCATAGAGTATAATGCCCCCATAGCTGCCCCATACAGTATAATGCCCCACATAGTATAATGCCCCCATAGCTGCCGATACAGTATAATGCCCCCATAGCTGTCCCATACAGTATAATGCCCCCATAGCTGCCCATACAGTATAATGCCCCCATATAATATAATGCCCCCATAGCTGCCCCCACACAGTATAATGCCCCCATATTATAATGCCCCTATAGCTGCCACACACAGTATAATGCCATCCATAGCTGCCCCACAGTATAATGTACCCTATAGCTGCCCCACACAGTATAATTCCCCTCATAGCTGCCCCATATAGTATAATGCCCACATAGCTTCCCCATACAGTATAATGCCCCACATAATATAATGCCCCCCATAGCTGCCACATACAGTATAATGCCCCATGCAGTATAATGCCCTCATAGCTGCCCCATACAGTATAATGCCCCCATAGCTGCCACATACAGTATAATGCCCCATGCAGTATAATGCCCTTATAGCTGCCCCATACAGTATAATGCCCCCTAGCTGCCCCCACACAGTATAATGCCCCTATAGCTGTCACACACAGTATAATGCCCTCCATAGCTTCCCTACAGTATAATGTCCCCTATAGCTGCCCCACACAGTATAATTCCCCTCATAGCTGCCCCATACAGTATAATGCCCCATAGCTGCCCCATACAGTATAATGCCCCACATAGTATAATGCCCCCATAGCTGCCACATACAGTATAATGCCCCATGCAGTATAATGCCCCCATAGCTGCCCCATACAGTATAATGCCCCCATTGCTGCCACATACAGTATAATGCTCCATGCAGTATAATGTCCCCATAGCTGCCCCATACAGTATAATGCCCCACACAGTATAATGCCCCCATAGCTGCCCCATACAGTATAATGCCCCCATACCATATAATGCCCCCATAGCTGCACCATACAGTATAATGCCACCCATAGCTGTCCCATACAATATAATGCCCCATACAGTATAATGCCCCCATACAGTATAATGCCTCCCATACAGTATAATGCCCCCTCAGCAGCTACAATAGGACCCTCCTCCATACCTAGTATATTGCCCCCATATGTACCTAAAATAAAAATAATAACATAATTACTTACCTACCCCCGTCCCCACGAGTTTGGATCCTTTTCCTCCTCTGCACTGCCCTGTGAGTGACTCGTCACAGACAGACGCGATGACATCACTACATCGCGCCTGCCTGGGCCGAGCTGCTCACGGCACAGTGAATGCTGGAGCGAGGCTCCAGCAATCAACCCAACTGGATCTGCGTCCTGCGGACGCAGGCTCAGTTGGTGGCTGGACCAGCGCAGTCATACTGGGACACTGCTCTGGTCCTGGCATCACTGTCCATATGCTAGCACTCTGCCTGGGACTCCTCTCCTTCTTACATCACTGTCCATATATGGGCAGCAGTGGCGGATTATCATATGGGCGATTCGGGCGGCCGCACGGGGCCCGAGGCTCCCAGGGGGCCCATGGCAGCCCGAACCGCACATATCTTACAAACCTATTCAGCGCGCTAGCGCTGCTAACTGCCGAAGATGAGGAGGGGAGGAGCAGGGAATTGGCCGGGAAAGGGGTAGGACACGCCTCCCTGACAAGTGCGGGCGCCGCCATGAGTAACAGAACAGCGACGGATGGCTGTTCTGTTGCTCCAAAGCTGCAAGAGAAGACCCGGGCGGGCGGTCACCGGAGCTGAGGTTAGTTGGCTTATCCTCCTGCCCAACTGGTTCCCGACCGCTGGCTGTATTTTTACGGCCAGCGGTCAAGGACGGGTCCTTAAAACCCGAGCCATAGACTTTCTACGGCTCGGGTTTTAACTTGCTGCCCGCGCAATCGGGCAGCTGAATGTCGGGTCTCCGGCTGTCAGTGACTACCGGGTACCCTGAGGAGAAGACAGAAGCAGCTTTCGCTGCTTCTGTCTTCTCCGATGTCTTCTTACACAGCGTTCAATGAACGCTGTGTATAGGAATAGAGACAGCAGCAGCGGCGCTGTCTCTATTCCTCCCGGTGATCATGTGACTGGTCACATGATCGCCGGGTGCCGTTAGTGACTGTTGCTGGGTCTAACTAGACCCAGCAGAGCCCTATTAGTGACAATCGTCACTATGAGAGGGCTGATTTCCCCTGTAACTGGGGCTGCTGTGCAGCTCCAGTTACAGTGGAAAAACATGGTGTAAAAGAAAGAAAGAATATATATAAAGTTCCCCAAAGGTCTTTTTTGACCTTTGAGGAACAGATCATAGTAATAAAAAAAGAATAAAGTAAAGTGCAAAAAAAATTAAATAATAAATACACATAAAATACCCACCCCAATAAAAAACGTTCCCCCCGCCAATCATTGTTGTAACGCTGACCCAATTACCCTAATATATACATGTAATATATTAACATTTACGGTAAACAATGACGATTACAAATAAAAGGTCTATTTTAGGGTAAAACTATGTTATTACCCAAAAAAATAGCTGAAACGTAAAAAAGCTTATTTTTTTACTATTATTTTCAAACTTTATGAATAAAAATTCTAAAATAGCAAAAAAGGTGTGCATAAAAACGATAAAAAACGAAACCTTCATTGTCCACGGAAAAAACGTCGCAAAAATCACGTCGTTTTTATTTATTTTTTATAAAAATGTGTGTTTGGTGCAACTTTGTAATTACGTTTTATTAAAAAATATTTTCACTTTTTGAGATACAGCTGCTTTGTATCCTGTATCCGTCAGGTCAGCAGGACTGACGGGATCAGTGAAACGGGCCCTGCGCTAAATTATAATCTTAGATGTGATAGATTTGAGGTGGATCCTGCGTGTCACTGATCCTGTCAGTCCTGCTGACCTGACGGATACAGGATACAAAGCAGCTGTATCTCAAAAAGTGAAAATATTTTTCAATAAAATCAATCAATCAATCACACACATACTAATATATATATATATATATATATATATATATATATATATATATGAATATATATATATATATATATATATGTATATATATATATATATATATATATATATATATATATATATATATAAATAAAATTATGATATAAAGTTTTTAAATGTGTACATAACCTTGTGGCACTATATACAACGGGGAGCGCTGTGTGGCACTATATACAAGGGGGAGCGCTGTGTGCCACTATATACAAGGGGGAGCACTGTGTGCCACTATATACAAGTGGGGGCTGTGTAGTGCTATCCACAGTGGTATGTGTGTGGCGCTCTTTATAGGGGGGGGCTTTTTGGTGCTATTTACAAGAGGGGGGGCTGTGTGGCGCTCTCTACAGGGGGCTGTATGGCACTGTCTATATTGGGCTGTGTGTAACGCTCTCTACGGGGGGGGGGGTGTGATATATAGAGGGGGCTGTGTATGGCGATATCTATGGGGGTGTGTAATATCTACAGGGGCTGTGTGTGGCACTATGTACAGGGGGCTATGTGTATGTGGTGTTTTACAGTGTGTGGTATTATTATATTCAGGCACGCAGTGTTTGGTGCTATTATATTTAGGGGCACAGTATGTGGCACCATGATAACTTTATTTTCGTTTATAGGTGTGGAAATGTTGGAAAAGTGAGGAGACGTCTGAGTGGCAAATTCTGCAGAAATGAGTCATGGCCGGGAGAAATCGTCATGAGCGCTGGACTGGATGGAGAAGAAAAGAGAAAAAAAACTACTAGAATCTGAGACGTCGTCACCTGTGAGTCACTAGATTTATAGAGAATCTGTCACCTCTCCTGACATGTTTATTATAGGAATCCTTGTATTTCACAAAAAGTCTTTCTGCAGTCCAGGACTGATAGACAATTCCCCTTGTCAGGAGGTTCTGTCCCTGCACAGTGTGATACTCTCAGTATGTAGGGACACAGCCCTGTGACAAGGGAAATCGTAACACTGTTAATGCTTGCCCAAAAAGGTAGTGTTAAAAATAGTTACGGCAGGGCGGCGGTGAGGAAGGGGGGCCCGAGTTTGGGTAACAGCCCAGGGCCCATGGTCTACTTAATCCGCCACTGATGGACAGTGATGCCTTAACGACGGCAGAGTCAGCACCCGGCAGCCGAGTGGGCCCCCCCAAGTGGAGTGGGCCCCGGCACTTGCCCGAGTTTGCCGGGTGCTGATGCCGGCCCTGGAGCCAATGACTCTCAATCTGTCATAGTAAGCGGTGCTCACCTAGGGAACTAAGTAAGTGTTCTGTTGTTTTTGGATCTCTTGTAAAAGTTTTTCTATTGTTCTTGATTCTTCGGTAGTGTTGTATAGTTTTTGGACCCCCAGGTATGTGTTTTCTTGTGTTTGGATCCCAAATGTAAGTGTTTTGTTGTTCTTGGATCCTGGCGTATAAATGTTTTTTTGTGTTCTTGTTTGTATCTCCCATTGTTCTTGGGTCTCAAGTGTAAGTCTTCTATTGTTCCTCAATCTTTTGTTATTGTAAATTAGGTATGTTTGGATCCCAGATAACTGTGTTCATATGTTTTAGCCAGGCAAATCTTTTTTTATAGTGACTAGAACATGTAGTTTCCTATAAATTGTCCTACATATCTTTTATATTTATATCTCCAGTTTATAATATAATTATTTACATATTTTATTATTCTTTCTCAAAGTGGAAACAATTGTGTACTAGATGTAAAACGTTTATACAACTCTACTTCAGTATAGTGCACATTTTTCCATACAGTTCTTTTCTATTTACCTGCTGGAAAGAAAAGTGGTGACTAAATGCTTGTGTATCTTATAAGTGCAATACCCACCAGAACCACTAGAAAGCACTATTTATCAATAGATAGAAACAACAGTACACAAGACAAGAAGATCAGCAATTTTGCTTTGTGTGTTCTGGTGCTTTAACTACTTGATAGTGTTACAAATGATTTCTAAGTAGTAAAGGGTATTAAAATAAATACAAGCTCTTAAAATGTTTTGTCATAGTATGTACGTAGCCCCAATCTGAATCTTAATATGAAATTACCCAATGGCAAAGAATTATATGTGTCTGAATGTAAAAAGTGGAGCAATGTAAGCGGAGGGTAAGAAGCATGAACAACAGTAAATCTTTCTATAAAGGCTGAATATGGCCTTAATAGAAAGTCAACTGCACTATTGTTTCCGCAAAAAAAACAATGAAACCTTACGGAACTGAGACAAACGGAAACCATTTGTAACGGAAGCTTTACCATTGATATCAATGGTAATGAAAATGGAAAGCTATGGTTTCTGTTCATGGGTTCCCCTGACAGAAAGGTCTGACGGTTGTCTATCTCTACACAGCCCCTATTGGAAAAACCATCATCCGATTTGGCTTCCAGTACAATTCTCTACGCTGATGACACTCAATTATATGCCTCTTCCCATGACATCACCCCTGCTCTAATAAAAAAACACCAGTGATTGTATATCTGCTGTCTCTAACATCATGTCCTCTCTCTATCTGAAAATTTATCTTTCTAAAACTGAGCTCCTTGTGTTCCCACCATCTACTAACCTACCTAAGCCTGATGTCTCCATCTCAGTGTGTGACACTACAATAACTCCTAGGCAGCACGCCCGCTGTCTTGGGGTAATTTTTGACCCTTTCCTTTACTTCGCACATTCAATCACTTGCATGCTCCTGTCACTTCACCTCAAAAACATCTCCAGAATCCGCCCTTTTCTTCTTGCGGAAACAGCCAAAACTCTCATTGTCGCTCTGATTCACAACCCTGGGATTGTGGAGTTCGTTCAGTGTAGGGAAAATTATGACCTCCCTTCTCACCCCCCTAAAATGGCCAGATCTCTTAATTTACCCAGCCCATTAAAAACACACAGACACATTTGGATACATTTTGGCCACAGCAGCCATTTTATTAACAAACATAAATAACAATAAACAATTTACATACACTGCGTTCCAAATTATTATGCAAATGTTATTTTTCGCTGATTTTCCTAAATAGTCGATGCAAATGACAGTCAGTATAATCTTCAAGCCATCAACCGTTGGAGTATAATGCAAATTTTATTGAACAAATCTCCTAATGATAACAGATTTTTTTTTAGAAGTAAAAAACTAAAAATGCACTGTTTCAAATTATTATGCACAACAGAGATCAAAACATTTTAAAGGTTGTAAAGAGAACTAACATGGTAATTTGTTGAATTTGCAGCATCAGGAGGACATATTTACAGAACTCTAAAGCTCTTTCAATAAAAAAAAACTTAGCAGGCCAAGTTACATGTTAACATAGGACCCCTTCTTTGATATCACCTTCACAATTCTGGCATCCATTGAATTTGTGAGTATTTGGACAGTTTCTGCTTGAATATCTTTGCAGGATGTCAGAATAGCCTCCCAGAGCTTCTGTTTTGATGTGAACTGCCTCCCACCCTCATAGATATTTTGCTTGAGGTTGCTCCAAAGGTTCTCAATAGGGTTGAGGTCAGGGGAACATGGGGGCCACACCATGAGTTTCTCTCCTTTTATGCCCATATCAGCCAATGACACAGAGGTACTCTTTGCAGCATGAGATGGTGCATTGTCATGCATGAAGATAATTTTGCTACGGAAGGCACGGTTCTTCTTTTTGTACCACGGAAGAAAGTGGTCAGTCATAAACTCTACGTACTTTGCACAGGTCATTTTCACACCGTCAGGGACCCTAAAGGCGCCTACCATCTCTCTCCGCATGATTCCAGCCCAAAACATTACTCCGCCACCTCCTTGCTGACGTTACAGCCTTGTTGGGACATGGTGGCCATTCACCAACCATCCACCACTCCATCCATCTGGACCATCCAGGGTTGCACGGCACTCATCAGTAAACAACACGGTTTGAAAATTAGTCTTCATGTATTTCTGAGCCCACTGCAACCGTTTTTGCTTGTGAGCATTGTTTAGGGGTGGCCGAATAATAGCTTTATGCACACTTGCAAACCTCTGGAGCATCCTACACCTTGAGGTTCGCGGGACTCCAGAGGCACCAGCAGCTTCAAATACCTGTTTGCTGCTTTGCAATGGCTTTTTAGCAGCTGCTCTCCTAATCCTATTCATTTGTCTGGCAGAAACCTTCCTCATTATGCCTTTATCTGAACGAACCCGTCCGTGCTCTGAATCAGCCACAAATCTTTTCACAGTACGATGATCATGCTTAAATTTTCTTGAAATATCCAATGTTTTCATACCTTGACTAAGGTATTGCACTATTTCACGCTTTTCGGCAGCAAAGAGATCCTTTTTCTTTCCCATATTGCTTGAAACCTGTGGCCTGCTTAATAATGTGAAACGTCCTTCTTAAGTCGTTTTCCTTTGATTGGGAACACCTGGAAAACTAATTATCACAGGTGTCTGAGATTGATTACAATGATCCAAAGAGCCCTAAGACACAATACCATCCATGAGTTTAATTGAAAAACTAATAATTAAATGTTTATGACACTTAAATCCAATGTGCATAATAATTTGGAACACGGTGTAGAAGAAATAAAGAGGAAAGGGGAGTCCTTGGAGCCTCAAAAATCTTGTGCCAAAATATTTCCATCTAAATAACGTTTTACACCCGGCTGTCATAAACTGCAGATGGCTGTCCATAAGTGCAACCACTCCCTGGGGCACCACCCAGCAGGAGCCCAAATTGAGCCAGACCACTGATTAATTATCTAATTCGGGAGGGTCCATACCCACACAAGTTACCACCAACTCCAAGGACCCCCAATCCACCACACGAATATACTCAGAAAACCTTCAAGTATGAGAGCCTCCCACACATCAGTAAAGCTCGTTCTATTCCCTCCTGGATCCGAAGGGCCCAAAGGTTGATGCCGACTGCGTTAAGGTGGACGCCATTACCCAACCAAAAATTCCCCTGGCAGTCTCCGAAGTCATAGTGACAGACAAAAATACCCCCATTCCTAACCACAAACCCAGAAACCACCCGATTAACCTTAACACGTGGCTTGTTAAGATGCGCCACGGACTGGGCGTGCCGCTAGGATTTACAACGGAAAAAGCAGAGAGGAGGAAAAAGGGAGAGTAGAGGAGGTTGACACGACATAAAATTTCACACCAAAACAAACAGATATATTATGACAAATACTGAGGACACACGTAAGACTGAAACCTGCAAGAATCCCATCGGCCAATGCACTTCACCACTTTCAGTCCTCACCCCCAGGAGGCCACCTATATAGCGGCCCCGATACGAAAAGAATGAGGAGCTAACAGCGACCCATCTAGCCCCAAGACCTCCAAACAACGGCGTAAAACCCAAGTAAACTGATAACGCGACAAATAGGAATCATCAGCATGGCATAAAAGATGTCCACTGGCACTCTGCCTGATCACGCAGTAACGGGCGAACCACTCCACCCGGCTCATCCAAGCCCCAGCGGCAGCCCACAACACCATCCTCTTACCAGGACCACCATGATCCATCTTAGAATGTCTAATCTAAAATTCAACACTCCTTTCCAACAACAATACGTCTTCCGCCCGCAAGTCACCAGCCCTCTTAGTGTAAGGCGCCACCAATTCCCGTATTCGAGGGGCCCCAAAAAACGCCCAAGAAAATACCAACCTGTAAAATGTAACTTCAGAAGACGAAAAACAAACCCCTACCAACACTTACCACAGACGTTCCAATAATGAAAAATAAACAGGGCGTCGACCATAAGACAAGACCCTACCTTTTCAATAACCCCTCAGGGCCCGGCCCACCAAGAAATCCTTTGTGACATCCCTACAACCCCAGGAGTTTGAATCCAAAAGCTAGAGCTGACACAAACTGATTGACCCTGCATACCGACCAGCCCGCAACAGAAACCTGACCCAGGAAACCCAGCAGTGCCAACACACATTCACGATCCGTCCACACATCATGTAAACCAGCTAGTCATACCTCCCAATCCCTCTGCGCCGTGTCATAAGCCGACCAAGTGCTAGGCGCTAGAGAAGACCGGATCAATCCTCCCGCGGCTCGTAAGCCAACTCCCAAAGCCATTTGGGAAAGGCGATGCCCTCCGCGTCCGCCAAAGAGCGAAACCGATCCCACTGCTGGCTAGAAGGAGAATTTGGTATATCATTTTGAACCTCAGGAACATGTACCCCAATTATCCACACGTTAAGGGACAAACACCGCAACACTAAATGCTGCAAGAGCCGAACCACTGGGGGGATGCTGATATGTTATTAATGGCCACGACTACCCCCATATTGTCACAATGAAAGTGCACTTTGCTGTCCCGGAACCTGTATCTGCAAATCTCCACCGGAACCAAAATGGGAAAAAGTTCCAGGAGAGCAAGGTTCTTTACCACTCCCAGGTCGACCCACGCTGTTGGCCAACGTGACGTGCACCATTGACTCTTACAATAAGTGTCGAAACCTACACCCCCTGCCTCATGGCTAAAGAGCTCCCAGTCAAAACTATCGACCACATAATAAGCCGCCAAGTCAGCCATATGTTTTTAATTCAGCCAAATTAAATTGTGCGGGGCCCGGACGCTGACTGTTGCACTTGATAGATGCCTGCAAAAGACCCGACTCATGAACATTATCCAACAGGCAAAATTAAGTTTGCCCAAAAGAAACTGCAACTCCCTAAGGGCAATTTTTCCGCACACAGAACCTCGAGCTTATCCCCCGGAAAGCGATATTCCATCCGAACGGAATCAATCGTGATTCCGAGAAAAACAATGCAAGAGCGCGGCCCCTCCGTCTTCCTGGGAGCCAACGGAACGCCAAAAAGTTTAGCCACCCATTCAATCGAGTGCAGCAGAGTAGCGCACACAGTGGAACACGTGGGACCCATGCACAAAAAGTCCTCAAGGTAGTGTATGACCGACGAAACAACCGCCACGTCACAAATCACCCACTCCAAGAAAGAGCTTAAAGCCTCAAAGTAAGTGCAGCAAATCGAGCAGCCCACCTGGAAGCATTTATCCACGAAATCAAAAAACGTGTACACCACGGAGCAAAGTGGCAATACCCATGCGGGTGAGACAAGTGGTGAATGAGCCAAAATTTATTCGGCTCCTTCTTGGGCACCACTCCTAGCGGTGAAACCACCAAATCGGGGAGAGGGATATCTACAAAGGAGCCCGCCATTCGACCCAACGCCACATCTTTATTCAACTTATCCCTAACCATATCAGAATACTGCAACGCCGAATGAAAATTACACAATGAAAAAGAGACCTCATGGGGGGGACACAAAAATACTAAATGGAAACCACCCAACAACAGTAACGCCCTCGCCCTATCAGGAAATCTATTTAGGCCATCTCTAGCCACTTCTCCGGAGTCAGAACCTTGGTTAGCTCCACCCGATCCCCGACCCTTACCTTTACAGAAACATTTAGCGGGCCCGTTTTTAGTCCCGCCGCAGGAGGAGCAACTATGCTTAAATTTGCACGCTGGTCCAAACTTGCACTGACCCTCATTAAACTGCCAACAAAATCCGGATTTACCTACAGATACCGACGCAGATGGACAGGAGTGTGCAGAGGGGCTGGCCACTAACCAGAGCCATAACGCGCAACCACAATCCGATGTCCTTATTGTGCCACCTGATGTCGCAACGCACCCCTTTCGCTGCCGAAACTGCTCGTTATAGCACAGTTACGTTTGCCCCCCAGTAAACCCGATACGCTTCACCAATAGTGTCCATGTAACAGAAGAGGGCGGAGCAGTCTTCTCCCCTATGCCACTCTCTAAAATCGCAAATGCCTGAAGCCAGTTCTCAAAAGTTTGGGAGATCATCCGATACCTACACTTCTCCTCCTCCTTTTTTTTTACTCTCTAACCGCTTTCCCTTATCCAGGTTAAATATTTCAAGGGGGAGTAGAGAGAATATCTCAGCATATTCGTCTTTCCATATCTTCTCCCTAACCTCCTTCTTCAAATGCACAGCCAATGGGCCCTCGAAGCAGACATACACCTCCTTCTTTGCCTTATCATACAATAGTAACCTGTCCACTTCCTTATTCTTCTCTGTCTGTACCGACACCGTTACCGCCGCTTCCTTAGCCCTTGACCCGTCCCCCATGGGCAGGTTATCCAATACCACAGGCCAAACCGACGGCGGAACTCATGCAGGAATGGCAAAGCGGAGCTCGCCGAACCCACGCAGCGCGCTAAAAGCTCCCGGACGCAACTAAGCAGATCCTGAACCTCACCACCCCCACTACTTCTTGCAAAGGAGGAGCACCGATACTACCTAAATCCCCTGCCGACCCACCCTGTGAGCCACCCCCCACCTCAAGGGACCTAAATACAACAGGCAAAAAAAATGTAGGTGAAATAGACTTACCAGGCTGCGTAGGGGCTGTGTCCCCCCCAGCCAGGGTGAAGGAGTCCTCCTGACGTCCATCATCAACACCGACCTCCCAGTCCCCAGCTTCATCCGGACGAGCAGGACCCAGACAGGCGCGACATGACCGACAGCAATGGCCCTCCACAGGAACTCCAGTGCCCACCGCAGATTACATCGGCCTGCCCGCCCGACTGTTAGGGGTCGCAGCCTCCACGCTGCCAGCAGGACGCCGCCCACCAGAACTCCGCTGTGTCACCACTGACTGCGGAACACGTCCAGGATGATGCACTCCTCACGGGTGGCTGGCAGGCTGCCCGACTGGAACATCACCAGCATGCCCGCCGTAGATCCACTTTCATCTTGACTAGAGATGGGGGGTGGTCCCAGCTGCGAGGGAGCCTGCCCCCCTACCTCGCAGACCGGGCCCCCTGGCTCCTGGCGGTGGAGTGGGGTTCCCGGATTGGAGGGTCCCTAGAGGGACTCCATACCCGGTGCCTGACTCGCAGCAGCGCTTCCGGATGATGTCAGAGCCTAAGCTTCGGAGGAGCGAGAAGACACACTGCCAGACGCTGCCGGAACAGAAGACCCGGCAACTCACCACTCCCGACGGCTGCCACTGCAGCAGTGTCCATCTCTAGAGGGCTGGATAGCCCCAGCCCCTCAGCCAGTCATGCCAACCCCCACTCAGCAACCGCTGCCCGGAGCTGCACAATTAAGGCCTCCATGCTGTAAATACTCAGACAGCGCCACACAACTCAGCACGCTGTCTGACTAAGTAATGGCGCTGCACACCACTGCCACCCCTTATATACCTATGCCTCGCCCTAGTAACCCCCACCCCACCTATCTCCTCCTCCTCCCCTATGATTCATTAACCCTTGCCTATGTTCTTTGGCCTGGGTCCGGCCTGTACTCTCTCGTCTTGACTACTGTAACTCATTACTAATCGGTCTTCCACTCACTAGACTCTCCACTCTCCAATCTATCCTTAATGCAGCAGCCAGGCTCATCTTTCTGACCAGCCGCATACTCTTCAGAATTAAATTCAAACTTATAACTCTCACCCACAAAGCTCTCCACAGTGCTGCACCTCCTTACATCTCCTGCCTCATCTCTGTCTGCCACCCTATCCGCGCTCTATGTTTTGCCAATGACCTTAGATTAAAATTCTCCATAATCCGGACCTCCCACTCCTCTCTCCAAGATTTTTCTCGTGCTGCACCAGTCCTCTGGAATGCACTACCCCAGAAAATCAGATTAATTCCCAATATCCACAGTTTTAAATGTGCCCTAAATATCCATCTTTTTAGACAGGCCTATAACATTATTTAATTTAACTCCTTTCCCTGTCCCCCCCCCCTTTTACATTAGTCGTGAGAACTTGACCCCCTCATTCAGCAGTATCCCACAAAATACTTGCACCCTTATACACAGACAAGGGCTGTTTACCTTTTGTGTCTCCCTTATTTCCTCATAGATTGTAAGCTCTTGCGAGCAGGGTCCTCACTTCTCTTGTTTGAATTGTATATTAGTTTTGTCACTATGTAATGTCTGATATTGTCTGTACATGAACCCTCTAAATTGTGAATTGCTGCAGAATATATTGGCGCTATACAAATAAAGATTATTATTATTATTATTATTATTATTATTAAGCCATCAACGGAAGCCTGACGCAGATGGGAACAATCCCTAATTCAGCATTTGGAGCCCCACTTTTAACTTTCCCCAGGGTCACACTTTGTTTAAAACCAGCCCAGCTCATGATAATAATATTTCAGTGTTGAAAAAGACAGTACCTGTAAACATGGAAACAGTGGATGGTTCACCCCTATCATCAGGGCCTGTTACTCATGAGACTATGCAGCTTCAAGTTTCCGTCAAGTCTGATAATCAAGAAGTTATTAATTTTCAACTGATTGCTTCTCCAAAGTTTCAAGTTATTTTGGGAACTCCTCGACTTTCTACTCACAATCCTGCATCAATTGGAAAACATGTTGTATACATCTTCTCTGAATACTGTCAAATGGATTGTCTGCCTAAACCTCCTTCTTTACTACCTGAGAGTACACCAATTTCTTAACTTTCTGTTAAAGACTCATTACAGTCACAATATGACGAAATTCAGGATGTCTGTGATAAAACGAATACAGATAAGTTTATTCCACATCGTTCATATGATTATCCAATAGAACTGTTGCCTAGAGGTAACATTTCCTTTGGTCGTATCTACTCTCTTTCTGAACTAGAACTTAAAGCCTTAAAGGGAATGTTTTGCAAATTAAATAATTAGTTTTTAAAGTAAGTTACTTATTTTTATTATATATTTTTAGGTTTTCTTTTTGTGTATTTTTTTTTCTTCCACAAGGTGGGAAGTATTAAAAATGTAATAATAATTTGACATGTTTTTCTATGTTGGCCACCAGAGGGAGCACTTCCAAGAATTACAGCAAGGGGAATCAGGCAAAGCAACCTGACATACAGCTCCTGTAAATGTGGGAGGGAGACTCACCCCCCTCCCTGTCTTTGGCTACTAGCCAGGAAAAGGGGTCTTCGAATTGGTAAGCATTGTCCAGCTCGATTTGTGAAGAGATTGTACAAATGGCAGCTGGCAGAAGCTATAGGACACTCCAAAAGGCACATAACGGAATTGCTGAAGAAGATTTTTGCAGCAATTCCGTTAAAAGTAGCAGACGTTCCGCTGCTGAAAAACGCACCGTTTCCTGCATTTTTTACTGCAAAGAATGGTGCAGATTTTGCTGCGTTTTTCTCTTTGTTGGGAGATGATGACATCTCCTCTGAAAAACGCAGAAATTCAGTCCACTCTCTGCAGCAGGAACTGACATGCTACGGTCCGAAAAATATGCAAACATTCTGGTTGGAATTTTTATACAGCATGTGGATGTGCAATTCCGGACGGAAAATACGCAGCAATTCCGCTATGTGTGGAAAAGCCCTAGGAATTATGAAAATGAAGAGGGAGACCCTGCGGTGAATTAATCTTCAGTTGATAGGTTCACACGGCGTGTATTTGACACGTGTTTTGGCGCATTTTACGAGGTGAGAAACGCATAAAAAAATGCTTCATTCCGCTTTTTATTTACATAAATAAGAAAGCGCACCGTTAGTACATACAATGCGCTTTTTAAAAAAACGCATTGCATAAGTAAAGTGTCGGGTCAATTCTTTGGCACATAAAATGTGCCAGATGTTCCCATGGTCAATGGGAGTCCTAATTATGCACCAAAAAACTTGGAAAGAGCGCACGTAAAATGCGGGAAAAAAACATGCGAAAAAACGTCAAACGCTGGATTAAGCTTCCTATTTACATCAGTGGGAAAGCAAGCCCTTAGTACCTGTTGCGTAAAAAAGAGGCATTGGATCAATTCTTTGGTGCATAAAATAGGCCAAATGTTCCCAGAGTCAGTGAGAGTCCTAACTACGCGACAAAAAACTTGCAAAAAGCGCACATAAAACAAGCAAAACTTGCAAAAAGTGCACACAAAAAAGCGCACACAAAACAAGCAAAACTTGCAAAAAGCGCACACAAAACAAGCAAAAAAAAACACGTAAAAAATCTCTTCACCGCTGCAAAAGAATCGCTAGTTTATTCGACACGTTCACACATAATTTTTTCTTCGTGCCATGTGAACATACCCTAAGGGAATTATTTTTCATTGGCCCCTACTTTACATTGCGGCATAGGGAGAACACAGAACTCTGCTGTAGGTGAGTATAAGTATTTTTATTTTTCATATTAATTTCTTTTGTAGGTTCCACTGGACCTATTGGACTACATCGTAGATTCGGTGGACTACTGCGATGATCCACGGTTTTTGTTTAAATAAAATGGTTAGCGAGAATTGTGTGGGGGAGTTTTCATTTCAATAAAAATATTTTCTTATGTCTCTGTGTTTTTTAACCCCTTCCCGATATTTGACGCATCCATACGCCAAAGTCGGGTAGGGAAAGTATGGAGCGGGCTCACGGAGTGAACTCGCTCCATACGATGCCGGCAGGGGCGTAGCTAAAGGCTCATGGGCCCCGATGCAGGGGCGTAACTAGTAAAGACTGGGCCCCATAGCAAACTTTTGACTGGGGCCCCCCCTCCCCTGGGTGTCACACAACCCCCCCCCCTGTAGATAACACCATACAGCCCCATCTGTAGATAGCGCCATACAGTCCCCCCTGTAGATAACGCCATACAGCCCCCTCTGTAGATATCTACAAAGGGCGCTATATGGCGTTATCTACAGGGGGGGCTGTATGGCGCCATCTACAGAGGGGGCTGTATGGCGTTATCTACAGAGTGGGCTGTATGGCGCTATCTACAGAGGGGGCTGTATGGCGCTATCTACAGGGGGCTGTATGGCGTTATCTACAGAGGGGGCTGTATGGCGTTATCTACAGAGGGGGCTGTATGGCGCTATCTACAGAGAGGGCTGTATGGCGCTATCCACAGGGGGGCTGTATGGCGTTCCCTACAGGGGGGAGCTGTATGGCGTTCCCTACAGGGGGGTCTGTAGGGAATGCCATACAGCCCCCCCCTGTAGGGAACGCCATACAGCTCCCCCCTGTAGGGAACGCCATACAGCCCCCTGTAGGGAACGCCATACAGCCCCCCCTGTAGGGAACGCCTTACAGCCCCCCCTGTAGGGAACGCCATACAGCCCCCCCTGTAGGGAACGCCATACAGCCCCCCCTGTAGGGAATGCCATACAGCCCCCCTGTAGGGAACTCCATACAGCCCCCCTGTAGGGAACGCTATACAGCCCCCCTGTAGTTAACGCTATACAGCCCCCCCTGTTGGGAACGCTATACAGCCCCCCCCTGTAGGGAACGCCATACAGCGTCCCCCCCCCAAAAAAAAAAATGTGACCTACAGTGTGAAAAGACAAAAGACATGTATCCCCTCTCCACAGGATCCCCCAGGTCCGCCATCTTTGTGCACCTATTAATTAGTATTGCAGTATATCGTGCAAGAGATCTAACTATGGCTCTCCGAATTTGGCAACACAAAATCAATTTTCTTTTTTACACTTTGGTTTTTACTTGTAAAAGTAGTAAAATATAGAAAAACTATATATATTTGGTATCGCCGTAGTCGTATTGACCCACAGAAAAAAGTTAACATGTTGTTTTAATTGCACAGTGAATTCTGTAAAAACGGCACGCAAAAAACCATGGAGGAATCGCTGTTTTTTTCATTTTCTACCCCACAAATAATTTTTTTCCCGTTTCCTAGTATATTATATGGCAAAATAAATGGTGCTACGAAAAACTAGAACTCGTCCCGCAAAAATCAAGCCCTCATAGTACTATATAGATGGAAAAATAAAGACGTTATGGCTTTTGGAAGGTGGGGAGGAAAAAACGAAAATCTGAAAATGGGCTGCGGCGGGAAGGGGTTAAATACCTTATTAAGCCCCGCCTTAGTAATGGACGTCGTTAATCTGACAACTGCCATTACTAAGGCGCTAATAAAGTATTAAAAAAACAGAGACATAAGAAAATATTTTTCTTGAAATTCCCCCACACAATCCTCGCTAACCATAAAAAAACGGCGATAATCGCAGTAGTCCACCGAATCTGCAATATAGTCCAATAGGTCCAGCGGAACCTGCAAAACAAGAACAATAAAGTTAGCAATATTAAAAATATAAATACAGATAGATAGATAGATAGATAGATAGATAGATAGATAGATAGATAGATAGATAGATAGATAGATAGATAGATAGATAGATAGATAGATAGATAGATAGATGATAGATAGACAGATAGAAAAGATGATAGATAGATAGATAGATAGATAGATAGATAGATAGATAGATAGATAGATAGATAGATAGATAGATAGATAGATAGATAGATAGATAGATAGATAGATAGATAGAAAAGATGATAGATAGATAGATAGATAAATAGATAGATAGATAGATAGATAGATAGATAGATAGATAGATAGATAGATAGATAGATAGATAGATAGATAGATAGATAGATAGATAGATAGATAGATAGAAAAGATGATAGATAGATAGATAGATAGATAGATAGATGATAGATAGATAGATAGATAGATAGATAGATAGATAGATAGATAGATAGATAGATAGATAGATAGATAGATAGATAGATAGATAGATAGATAGATAGAAAAGATGATAGATAGATAGATAGATAGATAGATAGATAGATAGATAGATAGATAGATAGATAGATAGATAGATAGATAGATAGATAGATAGATAGATAGATAGATAGATAGATGATAGATAGATAGATAGATAGATAGATAGATAGATAGATAGATAGATAGATAGATAGATAGATAGATAGATAGAAAAGATGATAGATAGATAGATAGATAGATAGATAGATAGATAGATAGATAGATAGATAGATAGATAGATAGATAGATAGAACTTTATTCATCCCCAAGGGGAAATTGATTTGTAGTTATAACCCCCACAACTATTAACATACATCAACAATATATAGTAAAACAAATCATCTGAACACTTAATACACTTCATGACACAACTATACAGACATATTATAAAGTGCAATAGCCTTTGGGATAAAAGATCGTGTAAATCAATCTTTACTACAACAACATTGTAGCAATCGATTACTAAAACAACTTTGTTTATCAATTAAAATATTATGTAACGGATGCAACTCCTGGAACATAATTGCACTGATCTTCCTCAATAAACTTTTATTCAATATCTCATCAAATAACGGCACATTATTACCCATGATTGATTTTCCCTTTTTAATCACCTTATTTAACTTATTACCATCATTTTATTACACACATTAAATGAGCGCAAATTACGTAAAAAAATACAACCGGCTCATTGCCTTTTTGAACACCTTTTCAATGTTTTCAATCCAATCTAAATTCTGATTCAAATATATACCCAAATATTTATATGATGTCACTTTCCCCACTTCCTGATGAAAAATAGACACCGGCACCACTTCCTCTTTTCTTCTGCGTAAGCCGATAATCATTTCTTTAGTTTTCCCTATATTTAATTCTAACCCATTTTCCACACTCCATTTAACAAATTCAGATATCACATCCCTGTATTCTTTATCACAGCCTCCCTTTACCGCCTCCATAATTACAGTATCATCAGAGAACTTCTGCAGATGACAACTTCCTGATTGGTACGTCAAATCTACCAAATATAGCGCAAATAAAAACCGCGATAACACAAGTAATAACCCTGAGTAATCCTGGATCAAAAAATGGTACAGCTGAAGCGTTTTTCCGGATGTTCTGAAAAAAACACTTATTCAAAAGAGTTCCTGACGCCACATAAAGAGGTTTTACCACCATCGACCTTCCTCAGAAAAATGCATATATCTGTCAGTTGATATACATTATATATGTGTCAGTGGAAACCACTTCTCAAATCACATTTATAATTGCCCCCGCATCCCGCTTCTTCACTCTCCGTTCATTTGAATTCCCGGGTTGTAGGCGGTACATCTGCATTGTCACAGGACTTTTCCTCTACTGACTGAAACACACCAAATAGATACACCATAAATGTTCAAGATGAGAAAACCCCTTTAAGTTTACTGCCAACTAAAATTCCTGAGTCCTTCCGTTTTACCCAGTATTTTCCCATTTAGTATGTAATGGTGACATGTATTTTCCGTTGCCAAGTGCATAACCTTAAATGTATCAGTGCTAAACCTCATTTACCACTTCTCTGCCCAAGCCTCCATCTTCTTCAGATACATTTGTAATAGAATATTTGTGTGAATTACTTTCCGCAGTTTAGTATCAGCTGCAAAAATTTAAATTTTACTGCGCAATTCCTCTACAAGGTCATTAAAAAATATTAAACCCTTGATGCATTATAACGTACATGTACGTGTACGTGTACATAGAAGCGTCATAGGGAAGTATAGAGCGCGCTCATGGGCTGAGCGCACTCCATATGCTGCGGGTGTCAGCTGTGTTTTACAGCTGACACCAGGGACTAATGGCCGGGAAGAGGATCGCGCTGTTTCTGGCCGTTTAACCCTTCAAATGCTGTGGTCAATCGCGACCAGGGGGGGGTGCGCTGGTGGCTGTCATGGCCCCCTGGTTGTGAAGTCCCCCAGGTCTGCCTTTTGTCTGCCTCTGTTAAGCCGTGTCTCTGGCACGGATTAACAAAAGCCTGTGAAAATGACGATATACTGCAATACATTACATAACGATTGCTGGTTCAAGATTCATAAAGTTAGTAGTGAAAAAAAAATGTAAGTTAAAAAAAGAACCCTTTTCACATTTTTCCTCTAAAGTAATGTCAAAAATAAACAAAATTGATATCGCTGCGTCCGTAAAAGTCTGAAATATTACAATATACCATTATTTAACTCACATGGTGAACGCCGTGAAAAACAAAAAATTTAATAAAAAGTGATCAGAAAGTTGTATGTACCAAAATATGGTACTAATAAAAACTACAGCTAGTCCTGCAAAAAATAAGCCCTCACACCGTTCAATCCACGGAAGTTATGGCTCTCAGAATGTGATGAAACAAAACAGGTTTATTTTTAACAACATTTTTTTGTTTTTCTTTAAAGTAAAAAAAATATTTAAAAAACTATATAAATTTTTTATCAGCGTAACCCTATTGAGCCGCAGAATAAAGCTAAGTTGTCGTTTTTACAGCACGGTGAAAGCCGTAAAAACGAAAACCAAAAAACAATATAGGTTCGCAGTTTTTACCAATTTCAGCCCGCAAAGATTTATTTTTCAGTGTCCCCATCCTTAACCTGTTTACCTCCGCCTGCTGTATACAAGCGGCAGTGGTAACTGGTCTTTCTATTCAGCCGCCCTTAAAGGGAACCTGTCACCAGCATTTCACCTATTAAACCAGCAATACCTGGTGGTAGTGGGTGAAAAATCATTTCTATATAACCTATAATTGTCTTCTTAGTCGGCTCTGTAGCTTTAGTATTCAGCTTTTTTAGTGTTCCCGCACCGTATGCTAATGAGCATAAAAGAGTCAAATCTTCATTTGAAAAGAGTCATATCGTCATTCCTCAAGTCTTTCCGAGTTTACCCCGCCTCCTTACTTTTGATTGACAGCTCCTCACCTTCCCCCAGCACACAAAATCCAACACTTGTGCATTGATGTCCTTTTCTGGTGTGTGCGTACATAGGAACACCGGATTATTACGATAAAAGGCGCAAAATGTTTGTAGACGTTATTTACAGTTGGAGGAGGAGTTTAGGAGAGAGGATAACGGCAATGAACTTTTTATATCAGAGGCCAGTGAGGGATAAGTAAAGTTCAATAGGTGAAATGCTGGTGGCAGGTTCCCTTTAAAAGACAATTCGTGGAGGCGATGTTCTCATGTAGGGATCGCACACGCTTGTACTGTACAATCCCAGATACACGATCGAGCTGTTAGCAACAGGAACCAGGAACGAAAAACTATTGGTTCCTGAATCTGTGATTAGTGTGATAACAAATCTCCCCCTTACTGTATATTATACACAGGCTAGAGCAGGGGCGTAGCTAGGGGGGGGGGCAGGCGGGGCACGTGCCCCGGGCGCAGCTCAGAGGGGGGCGCCAGCGCCCCCTCCTCCTGCACTATAATTGTACCTGTGTCGCAAGGACACCGGTACAATTAGAAGCAATAAATGACCGGGCACGTTCCGTGCCCGGCCATTCAGCGCCTCTCCACGAATGAAGCGACTGGTACCTTTTGTACCAGTGACACTTCCGTCTATGAAAGGCGCTGACTGACTGTCAGGGAAAGTCATCCTGCCCAGCCAATCAGCGCCTTTCATAGACGCTGTGTTCAACCCCCTGGAGACCTGCGCAGAAGAGAGCAGGTCTCCATGGCTGCCGGACGGCGTGGGAGCGGGAATAAGGTGAGTTTGAATATTTTTTTATTTTTTTTAATTGTAATAGAAGTGTGGCTGTATCTGCGGGGGAGGGGGGGGACTATATCTACAAGGGGGCTATATCTACAGGGGGACTATATCTACAGGGGGTGGGCTATATACAGGGGGACTATATCTACAGGGGGTGGGCTATATACAGGTGGACTATATCTACAGGGGGGCTATATCTACAGGAGATGGGCTATATACAGGGGGACTATATCTACAGGGGGTGGGCTATATACAGGTGGACTATATCTACAGGGGGTGGGCTATATACTGGGGGGCTATATCTACAGGGGGGCTATATACTGGGGTGGGCTATCTACAGGGGGACCATATCTACAGGGGGTGGGCTATATACAGGTGGACTATATCTACAGGGGGTGGGCTATATACAGGGGGACTATATCTACAGGGGGGCTATATACTGGGGTGGGCTATCTATGGAGCACCATATACAGGGGTGGGCTATAGCTACAGGGGGGGCTATATAGTATATAGCCCCCTGTAGATATAGCCCACCCCTGTAGATATAGCCCACCCCTGTAGATATAGCCCCCCTGTAGATATAGCCCCCCCTGTAGATATAGCCCCCTGTAGATATAGTCCCCCTGTATATAGCCCAGCCCTGTATATAGCCCAGCCCTGTAGATATAGCCCTGCCCTGTAGATATAGCCCACCCCTGTAGATATAGCCCAGCCCTGTAGATATGGCCCAGCCCTGTAGATATAGCCCACCCCTGTAGATATAGCCCACCCCTGTAGATATTGCCCACCCCTGTAGATATAGCCCACCCCTGTAGATATAGCCCACCCCTGTAGATATGGTCGCCCTGTAGATATGGTCCCCCTGTAGATATGGTCCCCCTGTAGATAGCCCACCCCTGTATATAGTCCCCCTGTAGATATAGTCCCCCTGTATATAGTCCCCCTGAATATATAGTCCCCCTGTAGATATAGTCCCCCTGTAGATATAGCCCACCCCTGTATATAGTCCCCCTGTAGATATAGCCCACCCCTGTATATAGTATCCCACAAATAGCTCCCCCTATAGTGCTCCACAGAAAACCCACCCCTGTATATAGCCCCCTTGTACATATAGTCCACCCCTGTATATAGTGCTCCACAGATAGGCCACCCTTGTATATAGTATATACAGGGGTGGGCTATCTGTGGAGCACTATATACAGGGTTGGGCTATCTAGTGGAGCACTATATATAGGGGTGGACTATATGTACAAGGGGGGCTATATACAGGGGTGGACTATATGTGGAGCACTATATACAGGTGTGGGCTATATCTACAGGGGGGCTACATACATGGTTGGGCTATCTGTAGAGTACTATATACAGGGGTGGGCTATATCTACAGGGGGCTATATACAGGGGTGGGCTATCTGTAGAGCACTATAGTGGGAGTTATTTGTGGGACACTATACAGGAGTGGTCTGTATGGGGGCACTATCTACAGGGGCTCTATGGCAGGCACTATCTACAGGGGGCACAGTGTGTGTTGGGGACACAGTGTATGGTGCTATTATAATTAGTGATGCAGTGTAAGGCGCTATTATATTTAGGGGCGTAGTGTGTAGTATAATGATAACTTTATATTTATTTATAGGTGCAGAAATGTTGGAAAAGTGAGAAGCTGAAGACATGTGAGCAGCAAACTGCAGAAATGGGCTGTGACCGTATGGAGAAAAAGCACTAGAATCTGAGACGTCACCGGTGAGTCACTTAATGTAAATGTTTATTCTGCCTCTAATCAGTAATGTAGTCACTGTATGATCTGCAGCGAGATGATGGGTGGTATGATTATGATATGATTTATTTTTTGTGAAACAGCATCTCCCAGCACATCCTTATCATTGTTTGGGCCATGCTGGGAGCTGTAGTTTTACGCCGTACATACCTATACGGCAGGGGTTGCACTAAATTGAGCTGTATTTGTGCTGGTGTTGTATATATGTAGTGAGCTTGCTTCTGGGGCTGTATATATGTGCTGAGCTTGGTTCTGGTGTTGTGTATAGAACCATATTGCTTGTAAAATGTACAAATGTTTTTATGCTCGCGTTACATAAAAATAAATGACACGTCGATTGGTAGGGAAAAAAACACGGCGAGGGGGAAGGAGATGTCGGGAAAGAGGTTGGGGGGGGCGCCAAACTGAATCTTTGCGGCGGGTGCTGGAGAACCTAGCTACGCCTCTGGCTAGAGACCCCCTCAAACTATATATTATATGCAGGCTACAGCCCCTCCTTGCGATTTTTTTACATGCAGGCTAGATAACCCCCTCTCTTCTTCTATAAATTACATGCAGGCTACAGACCTCCCTTACTATATATTATATGCTGACTAGAGATCCAAACACACCGTTTAGTATACATTACAATCATACTAGAGACCCTCCCCCTTTACTATATATTACATGCAGGCTAGAGAAGCCTCTCCCCCCTTACTATATTTTACATGCAGGCTAGAAACCCTACCTTACTATATATTACATGCAGGCCAAGGACCCCCCCTTGCTATATATTATATGCAGGCTAGAGACCCCCCTTACAATATATTACATGTAGGCTAAAGACCCCCCTTACTATATATATATTTTTGCTGACTAAAAACTCCCCTTCCCAATTACTAATATTATACACAGTCTAAAGATCCCTCATGGCCAAAATTAAAAGTGTGTCCCTACTTTAACAAGGGCCAAATTGTGATGGCCAGGCAACTGGGTCAGAACATCTCTGAAACTTGTGGGATGTTCCCGGTTTACAGTGGTTAGTACATGGGCAGATCTAGGATGGAAATCTATAGGGGTAAGAGCAACGGGTGCTGAATCAAATTTCACTTTATTTAGTTACGCAGCCCACAACTCCCTTAAATATTTAAACCACACCATCAACACAAGGAGAAAAATAAAAGTGGAACATAGAATCACCTAATTACGTGTTCAGGGACCAGCATTGCTTTTTCAGTCAGGGACAACAGTACACTACCACTATACAAGCACCAATATATCCAATAATATCGCCATACAGTGACCATATAGTGGTCAGATATCAGTTCTATACCGCGTTCTGTAGAGTATTGTCATGCTGCAGTCCATACAGTGACCATATAGCGGTCAGACACAGCTCTCTGCAGAGTATTGCCACGCTGCAGACTATACAAGAGAATACAGCACTTATCAAATGCAGTTACAGGCAGAATATATAACAAAGAATCTGTCACCCCTCCTGACATGTCTGTTTTAGTAATTACTTGTATTTCCCATACTATAACAATTCTGAAGCATCTTTTTTTAAAACTTTGTATTGTGCCGTTCCTCTATTATTCCTCCGAGAAATGTAGGAATAAACTGACAACAGGGTGTTAGTATTCCCCTTGTCAAAGGGCTGTGTCCCTACACACTGACAGTGTCCAATCATCACTGACAGTATCAGACTGTGTAGGTAAACTTCCTATTGACAAGGGGAATGGTAACACCCAGTTGTCAATTATGAACTACATAGAGATTTTTTGTAGGGCTACTGATTGATGTTTACTATCGAGTGCAGCTCTAAAGTTAAAATCAGTTAGTTGCATCACAAAAAGTCTTGTGTCAGCCAGGCCTTTTTTCATGCATTTCCAGCAGGAATAACAGAGGATGGCACAACAAAGAAAAGAAGCTTCAAAATTGTTATCTCATGGGGAATACAAGTATTTATTACTAAAACAGACAAGTGAAAGCTTCTCTATACATCCAGTTACTCACAGTTGACGTCTTCTATCAAAGAGTCGTTCTCTTTCCTTTTCTTCTACATCTGGGACAGACTGCCATGATGACTTCTCCTCGCCACTGCAGAGTTTGCTGCCCAGACATCTTTGGCCCCTCGCTCCTGCAGACATCCAATGTCTCTATAGAAACACAAATAAATTCAGACCTCAGACCAGACCCCTAAATTAAAACAGAACCCAGACTATAGGGGAAAAAGATATATATTTTCGAGGACAACTTAGATTACGGCTTTTTTGTATTTTCAATAAAGTGGTTCATTCAGTGTCCTCCTAACTGCAGGGGGTGCAGTGAAGAGGAATGGTGGTTTCGTGAACCGCTGTTCTCGTGATTGGTGGGGGTCCCATTGGTGTGGCGCCCAACAACCAGAAAATTATCACCTATCCTGTTAATAGATGAACCTTTTTGATTCAGGGCCAGGAACTGGAAAACATGCATAGTATTGTGCTTACCTGCTCCCACGTCCTGAGGAAAAGCCTTGTCGCTGGCTCCTGGCACTTCTCTTTCTACTTCTCCTTCTACATTTCCTTTTTTCTCCAGTTGCCACCGTACGGAATAGACTCCACCCCCTCCACGATTCAGCTCCGCCCCTCTCTCTCCTTATAGAACAGCCGTAATAAGTGTGTCGGGCTGCAGAAGAGGAGAAGAGGTCTGAGGAGCGGCGAGGTAATACAGATGCTCATTGCTCCCCAGGCACAATTTGGCTGAGGCCCTACTGTCTACTTGGGGACATGCTCCCTGCCCAGCTCGCCCCTGGTGGAACCCGACTAGTAACACTGACCAAAATTCAGTATGTACCATTAATAACCTCCCACTGTTTTCCGTTATTGTGCCAATTACTTACCCACTAGAGCTGGCGTCATGCTGTCTAAAGACAGTCGGACTCCTGATCTAATGGGCAGGATTGAAGTCAGCTTCGATCCCGCACGTTTAACCCCTTAATGCCGCGGTCAATAGCTCCCTCTGTCACCCCATCTGCACCCCCGCAACGCGATCTCGGAGTGCCGATGATTTCCGTGGAACCCAGGGTCTAACAAAGGCCTCCAGGTCTGCCTTTAGTGTATGCCTATTAGGCCCTGCTAAAGACATAATAGACTGAAAGGCACAATAACCTGCAATACAGAAGATGGGTTCAGTGTCAGCGGGTCCTGCATGTCTCTGACACACAGGATCTACATGTAATCTATCACATCTAAGTTATGAACATGTCAGAGAAATGCAGGACCCGCTGTCACTAAACACCTCAGTCCCACGGAGCTTTAGGATTTAGCCCTAGATACACCTGCTATGTACAGAGCATCTGTATCTCAAAAAGTAAAACAAATTTTTAATAAAAACTATTTTTACACTAATCACACTGACTAATCTTTTTATTTAAAAAAAATTGCCTTTCAAAGGTTTTCATAGCCTTTAATGTATAGAGTACAAAAAAAAAACCATGTCTGCTTATGGAATAAGCAGCTGACCCCTAAGCAGTTGTCCATAAATGTCAAGGCCATTAGAAAGAATAGTTAAAGCGAATCTAATAACTGAAGAAACTACTTAAGAGTCTGAAACATGAAGGAAAAAAAAAGACAGAGAATCTCATTAGCCTTGACATTTGGCTTCCTGCTTTTAAACATAAATGTTTCTGGGCCATGAAATATAATTGTATCTACTAGAAAAAAACAAACACCTATTGATATATAAATATATAGATGCCTACACACATACAAAAAACATACATAGATTCATACACACACAGATACAGATAGATAGATAGATAGATAGATAGATAGATAGATAGATAGATAGATAGATAGATAGATAGATAGATAGATAGATAGATAGATAGATAGATAGATAGATAGATGAAACATGTTTTTATTAACCCCTTCCCGACATTTGTCGTATAGATACGTCATGGAAAGCTAGTGCTTCCCGCGTTTTGCCGCATCCGACAAATGCATGGCACCAGAGCTCAGAAGCAGAGTAGGTGTCATCATCGCCGGATGTCAGCGATGTACTACAGCTGACATCCGGCTGTAATGGCGGGGACCGAAATTAGCTTCGATCCCCACCACTAACCCCTTAAATGCAGCGGTCAAAAGCGATCGCTGCATTTAAGTTGTTTGCAGCTCATCGGCCCCCCAGCAATGAAATTGCATGGGTTCTGGTGGCTGAAATGGCAACCGGAGGCCTAATACTGGCCTCCCAGTCTGCCTAGCACTGAAGCCTTCCAAGCCCCGCCTAGAGGTGGGGCCTAAAATGCTTTCTTAGCCGACGGCAAGATGGCGCAGGCTCAGGACCTGAGCCGGCGTCATCAGCGGTGGATGTCAGAAGTATGTTACAGCTGACATCCACCTGTAATGGCAGGAACCGGAGCTATTATCAACGCCCTAAAATTAGGGAACCAGGAAGGGTAGAGCCCAAACATATCTGCTGGAGGCGAGGGCACCCGTATTATACCAGGACAACACTTTCCCAGCAAAATTCCCCAAACTGCAAAGGTGCGAAGTGTGGAACAAAAGGGAGATAATAAACTACACCATTTATCAGTGCGACACCGGCCTGTGCATAAAGGATTGTGTCACAGAGTAACACACATTTATGGATTATATTAATGTTTTTTAATAACCCAATTATTATACCACCTGACTATGCCCCTGATGTACTCTGCCCAGCTTACATGTACCCCACATTATAAACGGAAACACCAGCAATACTCAAACAAATCTACTACCAAGCAAATCCACGCTCCAAAAGAGAAATGGTGCTCCTTCCCCTCTGAAACCTACAGCGTGCCCAAACAGCAGTTTACTTTTACATATATGGCATCGCCATACCCGGGAGAACCCTTTTAACAATTTTTGGGATGTGTGTCTCCAGTGGCACAAGCTGGGCACAACATATTTGCCACTGAAATAGCATATCTGGGGAAAAATTTTAATTTTTTCTTTGCACCATCTGTAGCACAATTATTTATGGAAAGGTCTTGAAGGGTGAAAATGCTCACTACACCCCTTAATAAATGCCTTGAGGGGTGCAGTTTCCAAATGTCGTCACTTCTCAGGGGTTTCTTTTATTATTTCACATCAGAGTCTTTGCAATTGTGAACCAATACTTTGTAAATCACCAAATTAGGCCTTAATTTACATTGCCCTCTTTCACTCCTGAGCCTGGTCGAATGTCCAGGCAAAAGATTAGGGCCAAATGTAGGGTGATTCTAAAACCGGGAAACACAGCATAATAATTAGAGAGCTGTCTTGTTATGGTGGCACAAGCTGGGCACCACATATTGGCATATCTATGGAAAAAAATCACATTTTTACTTTGCAACATCGAATGCACACTAATTTCTGCAAAACACCTGCGGGGTTAACATGCTCACTACACCCCTAGGTGAATACCTTGAGGGGTGTAGTTTCCAAAATGGGGTCACTTCTGGGGGGTTTCCACTGTTTTGGTCCCACAGGGGCTTTGCAAATGCGACATAGCGACCAGAAATCAATTCAGCAAAATCTACACTCCAAAAGCCAAATGGCGCTCCTTCCCTTCTGAGCCCTGCTGTGTGCCCATACAGCAGTTTATGACCACATATGGGGTATTGCCGTACTCTGGAGAAATTGCTTTACAAGTATTGGTGTTCTTTTTTCCTTCATTTGTTGAGAAAATCCAAAATTTTTAGCTAAAACTACGTCTTATTGAAGAAAAGGGATTGTGTTTATTTTCACTGCCCAATTCTAATAAATTCTATGAAACACCTGTGGGGTCAAAATGCTTACTACACCCCTAGATGAATTACTCAAGGGGTGTAGTTTCCTAAATGGAGTCACTTTTTGGGCGTTTTCATTGTTTTGTCCCCTCAAGAGCTTTGCAATTGCGACATGGCCTCCGCAAACCATTCCTGCTAAATGTGATCTCCAAAAGCCAAATAGTGCTCTTTCACTTCTAAGCCCTGCCGTGTGTCCAATCAGTCGTTTATGACCACATGCGGGGTATTGTTTTACTCTGGAGAAATTGCTTTACAAATGTTGCAGTGCTTTTTCCCCTTTAGGGCATGGCCACACGTGGCGGATTTCCTCCGCAACTGTCCGCATCAATGCCGCACAGAATCTGCGTTGCAGATTCTGCGGCGGATCTGCCCAAAATGTGCAGTAAATTGATGCGGACTAGCTGCTGCGGACTGCGGGAAAAGTGCTTCCCTTCTCTCTATCAGTGCAGGATAGAGAGAAGGGACAGCACTTTCCCTAGTGAAAGTAAACGAATTTCATACTTACCGGCCGTTGTCTTGGTGACGCGTCCCTCTTTCGGCATCCAGCCCGACCTCCCTGGATGATGCGGCAGTCCATGTGACCGCTGCAGCCTGTGATTGGCTGCAGCCGTCACTTAGACTGAAACGTCATCCTGGGAAGCCGGACTGGAGACAGAAGCAGGGAGTTCTCGGTAAGTATGACCTTCTATTATTTTTACAGGTTGCTGTATATTGGGATCGGTAGTCACTGTCCAGGGTGCAGAAACAGTTACTGCCGATCGCTTAACTCTTTCAGCACCCTGGACAGTGACTATTTACTGACGTCTCCTAGCAACGCTCCCGTAATTACGGGAGCCCCATTGACTTCCTCAGTCTGGCTGTAGACCTAGAAATACATAGGTCCAGCCAGAATGAAGAAATGTCATGTCAAAAAAGCAAGACACATCCGCAGCACACATAACATGTGCATGACAGCTGCGGACTTCATTGCGGAACTTAGAATCTCCATTGAAGTCAATGGAGAAATTCCGCCATGAGTCCGCAACCAGTCCGCCAAAACTCCGCAACATCCCTTGCATGCTGCGGACACAATATTCCGCACCGCAGCCTATGCTCCGCAGCGGAATTTTACGCATCGTCTAAACGAACACTTCTAAATAGAAGTGGAAGTCAATGGAGAAACGGGTCCGCTGCGGATTAACGCTGCGGAGTGTCCGCAGCGGAATTCAAGTGAAATTCCGCCACGTGTGAACCCAGCCTTAGTCCCTCACTATACCCCTAGATAATTTCCTTGAGGTGTGTAGTTTTCCAAATGGGGTCACTTTTAGGGGATTTCCACTGTTTTGGCACCGCAAGAGCCCTTCAAACCTGACATGGTGCCTAAAATATATTCTAATAAAAAGAAGGCCCCAAAATCCTTTAGGTGCTCCTTTGCTTCAGAGGCTGGTGCTTCAGTCCAGTAGCACACCAGGGCCACATGTGGGATATTTCCTAAATCTGCAGAACATGGGCAATAAATATTGAGTTGCGTTTCTCTAGTAAAACTTTCTGTGTTCCAAAAAAAAATAGATTAAATATGAATTTCTGCAAAAAAAAATGAAATTTGAAAATTTCACCCCTACATTGCTTTAATTCCTGTGAAATGTCTAAGGCTGGGTTCACACGTGGCGGAATTTCACTTAAATTCCGCTGCGGACACTCCGCAGCGTTAATCCGCAGCGGAGCCGTTTGTCCATTGACTTTCACTTTAATTTAGCAGTGTTCGTTTAGACGATGCGTAAAATTCCGCTGCGGAGCATAGGCTGCGGAGCGGAATGTGGTGTCCGCAGCATGCTCTGTCTGTTGCGGACCAGTGGCGGACTGGTTGCGGACTCATTGCGGAAGTTCTCCATTCACTTCAATGGAGATTCTAAATTCCGCAATGAAGTCCGCAGATGTTATGTGTGGTGCGGATTTCGTGTCTGGTGCGGTGCGTATTTCCTGCCGGAGCAGGATATGACATCATCATTCAGCATAGAAAAGGAAGACGCCATTTTCGGCTTGCAGCCTGCCAGGGATTTTTGAAAAAGTAAAGTGACAACTCTGAACCCAGGCTGCAATGTCCAGGTATAGACGAATGGACATGGAGGTTTCGTCCCTCATAAATCTGGTAAGTACATGTATATGTTTGAGTCATGTTGTTTCAAGATGTCTACTATGTATGGATTAACACTAGCAGCACCTGCAGAATGTCCATATTCTAAGGCAGATCACCATGTAACAGCTCCACCGTGATTCCAGAGTACCAAGCAAACTGCATGACCTGCCTAAGTAGAGTCGTGTGTTAACCTTATACCATACTATCCCCCCACCCCTACTTTAGTAAAGACACATGACACCGAGGTTGGATGTGAAATGGCCACAGCAGCCGTTTATTAATTTCACAGTTTTATAAAAACAATTTAAATCCGAAACATTGGGATAACTAGTTAGGAATCCACCAGAGAATTCCTCCTAATAATTCACATGACCCAACATGGGTCAGAATCGTAAATAACAATTTAACGTTAACATTAACCCGAGCAGAGGAAGTCCTTGAAGTCCCTTCAGATAGTCCTTTTTAAAGAACACACCGAATTAGCCATCTGCAAACCACCAATTACCTCCAGCCGTAAACCAGCTCGGAAGCACCGTTCACCTCTGCAGATGGCTCCAACCACTAGAAGTCCACTTCAAGGGGATAACACCCGATGAAGCCCTCAAGTGATATACCGACCACTAGAAGTCCACTTCAAAGGGATAACACCCGATGAAGCCTTCAAGTGATATACCTTCTACCAGAAGACCACTTCAAAGGGATAACACCCGATGAAGTCTTCAACCATGTACCTTTTTTGGGGGACGCATACCCCCGATGCGACCCCCCCACCATTTTGTACTGACTGGCCTCAAGGACTCCCCCCGCACAGCGAAACAGGCCTTGACCACCTTAAGCCTGTGAGTTCCTCCACACCACCACCGCCCTTTCTATGCCTTCTGCTATCGCCAAGCTCCAAAGATCAATGCCAACCTCGGTCAGATGAACCCCGTCACTCCTCCAGAAATTCCCCACTCCTGACTCCAAATCCCTATGCCTCACGCAAATGCCCCCGTTTCTTGCCACAAAACGGGACACCGCCCGGTTAACTTTAATGCGAGCCTTATTGACTCTCTCCACAGATCTAGCTAACCGCCAATGCTTTCTTGGGACTATGTCCGACCACACTATCACCAACTTGGGATAAGATACCCACAAACACAACATATCATGTTTGATATCCCGCACCAACTCACGAAAGGGGCGGACTCCTAAGTCATTCCCACCCACGTGCAACACTAAGACCTCCGGAACCCTATCAAGCCGCGCATATGTCTGGAATTCCGCCAACACCCTGCTCCATGACATACCTCTAAAACCCAGCCAATGCACAACCGCGTCCTGTCGCGGAATGCGCAACTGGCGACCATCCGGGCGGACGTCCGCCCTCAAAGCCCCCCAGTGCACGTACGAATGACCCATCAACCACACCAAACACGGAGGCGAATCTGAAACGGAAAACACAGTTAGGCACCACCATATAACATTTGTAAAGCGTAAACAACAACATTATAACATATGGGGGCGGACATAGGACTTAAACCTTTTAGACTCCCAACGACCAATACGCCTCACCCCCTCATCATCCAACCCCCAGCGCCCCGCTTCCGTTGCTGCGCCAATCCTGAAGGAATGAGATGAATATGAGCCTGCCGCAACACCAACCGCCGTCAAACATTTTTTAAATACAGCTCCAAACTGAAACCTGGACAAAAACGACCCGTCCACATGACGTAACAAAGGCAAATCTGGAGACCCCCTGTTTTTCGTAAAACCCCGCATGCACTCTACTGGGCACATGACCGACCCCGGGAGGGCGAACAAAACTATCAGTTTACCCTTCCCTACTTGGTCAGTTTTAGATCGACGCAACCATACCTCCAGCCGGTCTGCGAATAGGCTCACCTCCCCAGATCTCAGCCCCCCTGCCTGTTTGGTACTTGGCGACACCAACTCACCTATTCTAAATGCTCCAAAGAACGCTAACGAAAAAGCCAACCGAAACAAATCCATTTCGTCTGAAGAACGACAGACCGATGCTAATGAACCGCCCAACGAGCTAAGCAAAGCAAACGACACCGGCCTTCTACTATCCGCCTCCACCCTACCTCGGCGCAACCCCTTCAAAGCCTGCGATACCAGAAATTCCTTCGATACATCCTGAAAGCCCCGCAACTTAAACCCAAACGCCACCGCAGATATGAACCGGTTCACCTTCGCTACTGAAAACCCCGCCTCCCAGGCGTCCCCTAACCAGTACAAAAGTGCCACCAACCTGTCTCTATCCGTATTGACGTCACCCAACTCTCTTACCCACTCCTCCCACTGCCTCCAACAAGCAGCATAAGCACTCCACGTCGTGCGCGCCAAAGACCTTTGTAACAGCTGTTCTATGGGACCGATACCAGATCCCAAAGATGCTCCGGACAAGCCAAACCGAGACGTTCCGCTCCCGGTGCCAATTGCCGAAACCGGTCCCACTGCGAGCGAGAAAGAGCATCAGCGATACAATTCCGTACACCCGGGACATGCACCGCCACCACCCACGCGTTCAACGACAAACACACCAACACTAAATGTCGCAACAATTGAACTACCGGAGGAGAGGACGCCGTGATGTTATTAATGGCAAGCACCACCCCCATGTTGTCGCAGTAAAAACGGACCTTCTTATGCCTGAGCCTGTCCCCCCAAATGGTAGCCGCCACCACGATGGGAAACAGCTCGAGCAGGGCCAGATTCCGCGTGAGTCCACTGGACACCCAGCTAGCCGGCCATTGACCTGCGCACCACGGACCTCCCCCGTAAGCTCCAAAACCACCCGCCCCAGCCGCATCCGTGAAAATATTCAAATCACTCGTATCCTGCGCTGGGGCCATCCATAGCGAGCGACCATTGTACTGGCCCAAGAAGTCATCCCAAACCTGAAGATCAGCTCGGTGCTCCTCCTTGAGCCGCATAAAATGATGCGGCGCACGCACTCCCGCCGTTGCCGCCGCCAACCTCCTACCAAACACCCTCCCCATCGGCATAATCCGGCAGGCGAAATTCAACTTCCCCAGCAGCGACTGAAGCTCCCTCAGCGTCATTTTCTTCATTCTACAAGCCCGTCGAACCTCCAGCCTCAAAGCACCCAACTTATCCACCGGGAGACGACACTCCATTGCCACCGAGTCTATTTCGATTCCCAAAAAACAAATCGTCGCTACCGGGCCCTCCGTTTTTTCCGGCGCCAAAGGAATCCCAAAATCCCTTGCCACCTTCTGTAGAGCATGAAGCAAATTACCGCAAACCGGCGAACCCCCCGGGCCAACGCACAAAAAATCATCTAAGTAATGGATCAACGAGTCGACCCCGGATACTCCCCTCGTTACCCACTCCACGAAGCTACTAAACGCCTCGAAGTATGCACAAGAAAGGGAACACCCCATCGGAAGGCACCGATCCACGTAAAAAGCCCCATTCCAAAAACAACCCAACAGCCGTTGGCTTTCTGGATGGACCGGCAACAACCTGAACGCCGCCTCAATGTCAGTTTTTGCCAGCAGCGCCCCAGGACCCGCAGCCCGCACTAACCCCACCGCCTTATCGAATGAGGTATAAACTACGGAGCACAACTCGTGATCAATCCCGTCATTTACCGACGAACCCTTGGGATACGATAAATGTTGAATCAAACGAAATTTTCCGGGCTCGCGTTTAGGGACAATACCCAAAGGGGACACAACTAAATCTTTTACCGGCGACTCAACAAACGGCCCCGACATGCGGCCCAACGAAACTTCTTTTAACAACTTTTCCGACACGACTTTTGCATGCAAGTAAGCCGATTTTAAATTCCTCCGCGTAACCGGAACCTCATAAGGAGGCGGAGGAATAACAAAACCAACACGAAACCCTTCATAAAGCAACTTAGCCGCCGCCCTATCCGGATACTCATTTAGATAAGGGGCCATCTTTTCCACCCTCACCGGCGACACCCCCTTGACCAGCCGCGTGCTGGTTACCTGACCTCTTTTTTCGCAGACATTTTGCCGCCCCGTGTGATGCACCATTACACTCGGAACACACGTGCTTGAACTTGCACGTGGCCCCGAACTTGCACTGACCTTCATTAAATTGCCAGCAAAACCCCGCCTTTCCCCCGCCGCTTTGTCCAACCTGACTAGACTGGCCTCCCTGGCCGGCGCTCCCGGGAAAGGACTGCCTAACTGGAGCCGTAACCCGTAACCAGAGAGCAATATCCTTCTGGTCCCACCGAATCGCCGGCCGAACCGCCTTCCGCTGACGGAATTGCTCATCGTATCGCAGCCACGCTTGACCCCCATACGCCCTATGAGCCTCCCCAATGGCATCAAAATAACAAAACAACGCCAAACAATTTTCCGGCGCCTTTTCCCCTATCACACTAGCCAATATGGCGAACGCCTGCGACCAATTAACGAATGTCTGCGGGATAAGCCTATACCGCCGCCGTTCCTCCTCGTCCTTTTTACTCTCATCCCGCTTGCTCTTATCCAAATTAAATTTAGCGAGCGGCAAGAGAGAAAAATTTCAACATACTCGTCCCTCCAGATCCGCTCGCGCACCTCCTGCTTTAAATGCGCCCCCAACGGACCTTCAAAACAAACGTACACCTCCCCCCGAGCACGATCATCAATACGCACTCGATCGCCATCCTTTTGTGCCTCGGTCTGTACCGACACCGCGACCGCCTCTCTAACCGCCATCACGGGACGCGCCTGTAACGATCCCACGTCCCTGGGGCCTTCCCAAACTACCGCAGGGGACACTTCCGTTACTACCGGCGCCGCGGCCCTATCTAGGCGCCCCACCAGCTCCCGTAAGCAACCCACTAAGTCCGCCAAACCCGCTCCGTCGCGTCCGCCCGCGCCACTACCGGCCCCCGATGCAATGCTAGCAGCCCCCCCCCGCCGACACCCGACATAAAAATCGCTGGATAAGACAATGATGGAGTTATACACTCACCGGGCTGCACAGGCGCTGTGTTCCCGTCAGCCGGACCATCCTGACCTCGACGATACACGTCCAGTTCACCTTCCTCCAGCTCTTCTCTCGCCGACGACTGTCCATCCCAACGACATCTGTGGAACGGGGATGAGGACGCGCTGACCGATGGGCCGGCAACCTGCCGCCCGACCGCCGGGACCCAGACTTCCGACCGGACCTGTTGGCTCGACGTCGCTGCAGATCTAGGCGTCCGTCTAGACGATCCTGACGAAGCCTGCCCCCTGGCCGGAACATCACCAGGCGGGGCGGCCGTACCTTGTCCTCCAAATCTTCCATCTGATGGGGGAGGGGTGACAGGGAGCCCAGCCTGCGACTCCCTGCTTACCGCCGGACCCCGTCGCGGCCTGGGATTCCTGCCAGGACGCAGGGCCTGAGAAGGGGCGGTCCTCCCAGATGCCTGGCCTGCAGCGTCCGGGATCGGTCTCTCTCTGCGACGCCGTGTCCGCGGGACTGCCTCCGGACTGAGGCGCTCTGGAGGTCGGGACCGCCGAGAGGGACGGGTCGACCCGGCCTGCGTCGCCGTCACCCCCAGCAACGCTCTCTGCCTGCTCTGCGCAGGAGCGGTTGTTGCCGACTCCCCCCCCGCCGCCATAACCATGCTTGTAAGGGGGCCGGGGGAGGGGAGCCTGTCCTGTGCAACAGACCCCGAACGCCGGGCCCGACGTGGCGAAACGGCGTCCGGGATCTTAGTTATTGCAGCCACGGTCTCCTCTAGCCATCCGGGACCGTGGTGCACAGCAGCGGCACGCAGCCGCTCTAACATTAAAGACTCTGCCATCCTGAGAAGCACGGGCAACGGGGAGCTTACTGTTTCTGTGTTACTCCTCCCGCTGCTTCCGGCTCAATGCCGAGAAACAGCGGGAAGCTCAGTAACGGCCCCCCGTCCCCCTTAACTCCTCCCCGTCCCCCCTCCAACTCCCTCCAACTCTCCCTCACCTAATTAACCCTTTCCCTACTAGGACGGTCATGTCGGCTTCCCTTAATCCCTGCAGGCTGCGTCCAGCCTCTTCTATATGCCCTGTTTTTTGTTTTTTATAGGTGCATAGTAGGCCCGAAATATGGGACACCTCTATAGCTGCCTATAGCGACCGCAACGCCCGTGACGAGGGATGGACGTTCGTGTGCCGCGGTCTGTACCCCGAGTGGGACGGGATGCTGGAGAGGGAGCAGGGAGTGATTGGTAAGTTTGCATTTAGTTTGTAATGCAGAGAGGTAAAAACACTGTTTGCAATGGTTGTTTAGCATCATTAGCATGCTTCCAAAAATCTGCACTAATTTCCTTTCCTGCCTTGCTAAACCATACCCCAACTTTTGGCATGTCACTATGGCACGTGCGCAGTTGCTGATCACTTTTTTCCCGACTGTAAGGGTATGTGCACATGGCCTATTGACGGCACTAAATCCTGCGTTACACACTCCATTTAACGACATCAAGTACCTTTTGCAAGCGTGGACAACCATATGCACATTTAAATGCATGGGCAGATGTTTGCCAGCGTATTGGCGGCGTCGTGGCATGCGGCGTAAAATAGGCGTGAAATGCCTATTTTTGGCATGGCAAGAGGTCGTGGGAACCCAGCCGTAGCCATAGCTGCTGGCTACTCAAGTTCTGCCCCAATGATGTGGTTGATGATATCTCCTCACAACAGGCCAGAGGAAGCGATTGATCTGTATACACCTGACTTCATCCCCTATGCCCTAATTTTAAAAACATCCTTCCTTTTCCAGAAAATGATGTGCGCAATAGGTGGAGGACAGTACGCGACCGCTTCCGCAAACAGGTCTCAAAAACACCTGCAAGTGGCTCCTCTCCTTCACGGGGCCCAGCGATAGCCCACTACGAAGAACTGGCTTTCCTGATTCCGTGCAGGGAGCTACGAAGGTAAGTCTCTATTCGCACACACACCTGGGTTAAAAGGGAGCGCATGAACCATGTGATTCAAAACTAACGGAATGCCATTTCTATTCAGTGCCGATTACATTCCACATGTTTGTTTTCCTTTTGCCAGTGTTGTCACGAAAATGTCCCTTGACCGTACACATTATCACATATCACTCTGTGTTGCTTATGTAACTCATTCTCTTCATGACGAGAATGCGTCTTTAGTTTCCCCCCCCCCAAGATTGGTGTCAGATCGTGTGTGTGTAGAATGGCAAAAGGATATGTTAACGAGATTAGCGACTGACAAACTGTCCGAGAAATGTCTTCTGAATCCCCAAAGTCAATGAGCGTTTTTTTCCCTGCAGAACTCACGGGAATGTACCACCCCGGACGCCACAAGGGAGTGCACGTGGCCAGGTGCAGCAGCAGCCCGTGGCAGGCTCGTCAGCAAATGTGGCTGAGGAAGATGCGCCCTACCAGGCAACCCCGGCCCCAGCAACTCCTCGTGGCGACACCTCTCCAGCCCCCACGGCAGGAACTTCCCGACCGCGCCAAAGAGTGGGTGGCCGAAAGCGCGTGACACCAGCGGAACCAAGCGACACGGTAGAGGGCCAAGCCTTATGCATGATTCGGAGGGTGGAGGCCGAAGACGAATATCACAGTTTCGGGAATGCCGTTGGTGGCCGCTGTCGCGGGATGGAAACTAGTCGCAGGGCGGCATATATGACGTGTGTCTTCGCGCTGGCAGATATCTTTGAGGCCCCCCAGCCCCTACCCGATGTGGGAGATCTAATTTTCCATATGCGCACATTAACTGGCCGTAGGGCTGACCCGTCTGCCGCTGTGCCGCACGCCCCACCTCCTGCCTCTGCACCCTCCCTGCAGCCCGATCCCTATTTTTCCCCCTGGACTCATGGACATCCCTCTGGTTCCACTTTCCGCCCATACCCCAATGTCCCAAACCCTTTGCCCACCCCATACTCGTCCACTCTCCCACCTCTTCATATTCATCCTCCCACCTCTGCGGCATACATGCCTCCTACCTCGACCTCCTCCTCTGCCCCCTCCTCGCATCCCCAATTGAGCCCCCCTCGCTTCCACATCTTGTAGTAGGTTTGTGTTTTTGGTTGGTCGCTATTGTACCAGGGATTGAATGTATGTTACAAGTTGTTCCGTGATTCTACTCAGGGCGTATATAGTTGTGATATGTATACGTTCCATAAAAGTTCCGTTCAATTGATGACTCTGACTTGTGTATTTGTTGTTTTTGATGGGAGGAGGCCTAAATGTCGAAGGGCATCAAGGGGACGATACAGATTGTTCACGGTGTGGGCGTTTTCATGTAGGAAATACTGTGTGGTTTGATATGCTATGGTGTGCTCAACCAAGAAAGGCAACCTATACATCATACTCCCTATTCAGACATGTGATTACTCAAATACACACACTTAGGCCAAATCCAAGTAATAGTGCATTATTTAATTTCAAAGGAAGCACATCCAACACACAATTTTCCATTCCATAGGAGGATCATTGACAGAATTGCCTACTGTTTGGACATGAAACGGATTACTGCTGGGTAGGCTGCACCCCGCCAACACAGGAGTATTGCCAAGGTACGGCCCCTTCAGAAGTCATGAAATAATCAGAGTAAATATCTCGTACTCGTACACCACTACTGGCCTGACCAACAGAACCCCAGTTAATGGCACTGCCAACATAGGACAGAAGTGAGTCCCCTTCAACTTCTTGACGGTATTCCTGGAGGTAGTTATGGAGGACACAACATGCCTTGATGACCGCATCAATGGTGGTTTCCTCCAATTGCATGGCCGAGGTAAAGACCCGCCACTGATTTGCCATGATGCCAAACGTGCACTCGACGAAACGTCGTGCCCTGCTCTGCCTATAATTAAAAATCCGACTACGGACATTCAGTCCCCTTCGTCGGCGTAATTGAAGTGGTCGCTCCTGGATGTCAGGCATTATCCCACACTTCGGACTAGTATACTTCTCCTGCCAGATTCACTTCTCTTTCTGGCCACACTTATTTATACATGGCATGGGTGTGTCCAGCACTTCGTCATAGCAACAGACCTCACAAATGATGTCAGTTCCCTTTTTGGAAGACTTGCCTTTGAAATCTGCACCTAAATCCGCAACTAAATCCGCAAGGCAACCCGCAGCACTTTGGCAAAATACGCAGCGTAATCCGCAATGCGGATTATGTGCAGCATTGATGCGGACAGTGTCTGCAGAAATCCGCCACGTGTGGTCATGCCCTAAAGGGTTAAGAAACTTTCTAAATACAATTTCAATCCTTTGAGGGGTGAAGTTTTTAAAATGGGGTGTCTTATTGGGGGTTTCTAACATATAAAGACCTCAAAGCCGCTTCACAACTGAACTGGCCCCTGTAAAAATAGCCTTTTGAAATTTTCTTGAAAATGTGAGAAATTGCTGCAAAAGTTGTAAGCCTTGTAACGTCCTAGAAAAATAAAAGGATGTTCAAATAATGATGTCAATCTAAAGTAGACATATGGGGGATGTTACTTAGCAACAATTGTGTGTGTGGTATAACTGCCTGTCTTACAAGCAGATACATTTAAATTTCGAAAAATGCAAATTTTTTACATTTTCTCCCAAATTTTGGTGTTTTTCACAATTAAATACTGAATGTATCAAGCAAATTTTGCAAATAACATAAAGTCCAATGTGTCATGAGAAAACAATCTCAGAATCACTTGGATAGGTAAAATCATTCCAAAGTTATTACCACATAAAGTGAAACATGTCAGATTTGAAAAATGAGGCTCTGTCAGGAAGGTCAAAAGTGTCCAAAGTGGGAAGGGGTTAAACAATTTGCATTCACAACATGGAACAAAAGAGAAAAACGATACAGGATATGGTACAGGGTTCAATGTCTACATCAGCGCTGTATTAATTACTTTTTAATCATCAGAAATTTTGATAAAATTTCCTCTTAATCTTGCCACCAATATTCATGAGCTCCCGCCGATGATTGACAGCTTTCTCTCCCTAATATGCATAATGAGAAAGCTGCCAATCAATGTTGTGCAGGTTTGGCTAGCTGTGTGTGGGCGTGTTTAGCTGCAGCTCATGATTACTGAGAACTACATGGCGCTCTATGTAGTTCTTAGTATTCATAAGTTGCAGCTAACCCCGCCCACCTGCCGTTAATAGCAATTTTCTTTCCATGCACAGTATGGAGAGAAATCTGTCAATCATCAGCAGGAGGGCGGGGCTAACCGCAGCTCATGAATACAGGCTGCAGGAGATAAAGTGAATTTTATAAAGACAACTGATCACCTACCTATATGCCCTATTAGAGCATATGGACGTCATAGATTGGGGTCCCCTACTCAGAGACAACCCCCTTAAGTGTACATAGATTTTTTTCTCTTTTTTTTGCTTTCGCCTCCTCATATTCCATTAGCTATAACTCTTTAACTAATTAGATAATGGCACATATTGACCACTTATGGATCACCCACCTGGTCCTTAAACTCGCGTTGTTGCACATTTACAAAGTGGATTTAAGCCAGTTGATCAAACAATTGGTTAGCTGAATGCCACGCTGTTAGAGACTGCCGAACACCCAGGAGAGAAGACAGAAGCGGTTTTCAACAATGAGTAATGTTGCTGCCTCTTTTGGTTCTGGTTGTCACGTGACTGATCACGTGGTCGTCTGTAATCGGTACAGAGAGGCTGTTGTATCTAACTAGACTCAGGACTGCCATGTTAGTGACAATTATCACCATAAGGGCACACTCAGACGTGGCGGAATTGCTGTGGAATTCCGCTGCGGAATCCTTAGCAAACAGTTTGTCAATTGGTTTCCACACCTTTTTAGTTATCTTCGTGCAGATGTTGTGGGAAAACTCTGCTGCGGACCATAGGCTACGGTGCAGAATTTTCCCTCTGCAGCATGCACTGTCTGTTGCGGAGAAGAAGCGGAATTTCATTGCGGATTCCAGCCTTTGCAATGCAAAAACTGAAATCTGTGGAAAGTCCGCTGTGTTTTCTGCAACGTCTGAATTACCTGTCAAATATGCAAATGTTGGTGCAGATTCGTTGCGTAATTGCCCCAAATCTGCACCAACATTTGCAGCGGAAAAATTCCACCACGTCTGAACGTGCCCTATGACCTGCCTAGGTAGAGTCGTGTGTTAACCTTAAACCATACTATCCCCCATCCCCATTTAGTAACGACACATGACACCGAGGTTGGATGTGAAATGGCCACAGCAGCCGTTTATTAATTTCACAGTTTTATAAAAACAATTTAAATCCGAAACATTCGGATAACTAGTTAGGAATCCACCAGAGAATTCCTCCTAATAATTCACATGACCCAACATGGGTCAGAATCATAAATAACAATTAAACGTTAACATTAACCCGAGCAGAGGAAGTCCTTGAAGCCCCTTCAGATGTTCCTTTCAAGAACACACCGAATTAGCCATCTGCAAACCACTAATTACCTCCAGCCGTAAACCAGCTCGGAAGCACCGTTCACCTCTGCAGATGGCTCCAACCACTAGAAGTCCACTTCAAGGGGATAACACCCGATGAAGCCCTCAAGTGATATACCGACCACTAGAAGTCCACTTCAAAGGGATAACACCCGATGAAGCCTTCAAGTGACATACCTTCTACCAGAAGACCACTTCAAAGGGATAACACCCGATGAAGTCTTCAACCATGTACCTTTTTTGGGGGACGCATACCCCCGATGCGACCCCCCCACCATTTTGTACTGACTGGCCTCAAGGACTCCCCCCGCCAGCTGCCATGACAACAGAACCTACTCCGGAAAAAAGAAAAACATGTTAAATAAGCACACAAAATAAAACACAACGCTCATAGCCAGACGTACATAAGACCTAAGGAGTAACAAAACAAGGGTGGGAGGGTGGGAGCTTTGCTTACTGTGTGTTACTCCTCCCGCTGCTTCCGGCTCAATGCCGAGAAACAGCGGGAAGCGCAGTAACGGCCCCCCCGCCCCCCTTAACTCCTCCCCGTCCCTCCTTCAGCTCCTTCAACTTTCCCTGACCTCGTAACATTAACCCTTTCCCTACCAGGACGGTCATGTCGGCTTCCCTTAAGCCTGCAGCTGCGTCCAGCCTCTTCTTGACCTGCCTAGGTAGAGTCGTGTGTTAACCTTAAACCATACTATCCCCCATCCCCATTTAGTAACGACACATGACACCGAGGTTGGATGTGAAATGGCCACAGCAGCCGTTTATTAATTTCACAGTTTTATAAAAACAATTTAAATCCGAAACATTCGGATAACTAGTTAGGAATCCACCAGAGAATTCCTCCTAATAATTCACATGACCCAACATGGGTCAGAATCATAAATAACAATTAAACGTTAACATTAACCCGAGCAGAGGAAGTCCTTGAAGCCCCTTCAGATGTTCCTTTCAAGAACACACCGAATTAGCCATCTGCAAACCACTAATTACCTCCAGCCGTAAACCAGCTCGGAAGCACCGTTCACCTCTGCAGATGGCTCCAACCACTAGAAGTCCACTTCAAGGGGATAACACCCGATGAAGCCCTCAAGTGATATACCGACCACTAGAAGTCCACTTCAAAGGGATAACACCCGATGAAGCCTTCAAGTGACATACCTTCTACCAGAAGACCACTTCAAAGGGATAACACCCGATGAAGTCTTCAACCATGTACCTTTTTTGGGGGACGCATACCCCCGATGCGACCCCCCCACCATTTTGTACTGACTGGCCTCAAGGACTCCCCCCGCCACCGCGAAACAGGCCTTGACCACCTTAAGCCTGTGAGTTCCTCCACACCACCACCGCCCTTTCTATGCCTTCTGCTATAGCCAAGCTCCAAATATCAATGCCAACCTCGGTCAGATGAACCCCGTCACTCCTCCAGAAATTCCCCAATCCTGACTCCAAATCCCTATGCCTCACGCAAATGCCCCCGTTCTTCGCCACAAAACGGGACACCGCCCGGTTAACTTTTATCCGAGCCTTATTGACTCTCTCCACCGATCTAGCTAACCGCCAATGCTTCCTTGGGACTATGTCCGACCACACTACCACCAACTTGGGATAAGATACCCACAAACACAACAAATCATGTTTGATATCCCGCACCAACTCACGAAAAGGGCGGACTCCTAAGTCATTCCCACCCACGTGCAACACTAAAACCTCCGGAACCCTATCGAGCCGCACATATGTCTGGAATTCCGCCAACACCCTGTTCCACGACATACCTCTAAACCCCAGCCAATGCACAACCGCATCCTGTCGCGGAATGCGCAACTGGCGACCATCCGGGCGGACGTCCGCCCTCAAAGCCCCCCAGTGCACGTACGAATGACCCATCAACCACACCAGACAAGGAGGCGAATCTGAAACGGAAAACACAGTTAGGCACCACCATATAACATTTGCAAGCATAACAACAAAATTACAACATATGGGGGCGGACATAAGACTTAAACCTTTTAGACTCCCAACGACCAATACGCCTCACCCCCTCATCATCCAACCCCCAGCGCCCTGCTTCCGTTGCTGCGCCAATCCGGAAGGAATGAGATGAATATGAGCCTGCTGCAACCCCAACCGCCGTCAAACATTTTTTAAAAACAGCTCCAAACTGAAACCTGGACAAGAACGACCCGTCCACATGACGTAACAAAGGCAAATCTGGAGACCCCCTGTTTTTTGTAAAACCCCGCATGCACTCTACTGGGCACATGACCGACCCCGGGAGAGCGAACAAAACTATCAGTTTTCCCTTCCCTAATTGGTCAGTTTTTGATCTACGCAACCATACCTCCAACCGATCTGCAAAAAGGCACACCTCCCCAGATCTCAGCCCCCCTGCCTGTTTAGTACTTGGCGACACCAACTCACTTACTCTAAATGCTCCGAAGAACGCCAACGAGAAAGCCAACCGAAACAAATCCATTTCATCTGAAGAACGACATACCGATGCCAATGAACCGCCCAACAAGCCCAGCAAAGCAAACGACACCGGCCTTCTACTATCCGCCTCCACCCTACCTCTGCGCAACCCCTTCAAAGCCTGCGATACCAGAAATTCCTTCGATACATCCCGCAAGCCCCGCAACTTAAGCCCAAATGCCACCGCGGATATAAACCGGTTCACCCTCGCTACTGAAAACCCCCCCTCCCAGGCATCCCCTAACCAATACAAAAGTGCCACCAACCTGTCTCTATCCGTATTGACATCACCCAACTCTCTTACCCACTCCTCCCACTGCCTCCAACAAGCAGCATAAGCCCTCCACGTCGTGCGCGCCAAAGACCTTTGTAACAGCTGCTCTACGGGACCGATACCAGATCCCATAGATGATCCGGACACGCCAAACCGAGACGTTCCGCTCCCGGGGCCAATTCCCGAAACCGGTCCCACTGCGAGCGAGAAAGAGCATCAGCAACACAATTCCGTACACCCGGGACATGCACCGCCACCACCCACGCGTTCAGCGACAAACACACCAACACTAAATGTCGCAACAATTGAACTACCGGAGGAGAGGACGCCGTGATGTTATTAATGGCAAGCACCACCCCCATGTTGTCGCAGTAAAAACGGACCTTCTTATCCCTGAGCCTGTCCCCCCAAATGGTAGCCGCCACCACGATGGGAAACAGCTCAGCAGGGCCAGATTCCGCGTCAATCCACTGGACACCCAGCTAGCCGGCCATTGACCTGCGCCACGGACCCCCCCCGTAAGCTCCAAAGCCACCCGCCCCAGCCGCATCCGTGAAAATATTCAGATCACTCGTATCTTGCGCTGGGGCCATCCATAGCGAGCGACCATTGTACTGGCCCAAGAAGTCATCCCAAACCTGAAGATCAGCTCGGTGCTCCTCCTTGAGCCTCACAAAATGATGCGGCGCCCGCACTCCCGCCGTTGCCGCCGCCAACCTTCTACCAAACACCCTCCCCATCGGCATAATCCGGCAGGCGAAATTCAACTTCCCCAGCAGCGACTGAAGCTCCCTCAGCGACATTTTCTTCCTTCTACAAGCCCGTCGCACCTCCAGCCTCAAAGCACCCAACTTATCCGCCGGGAGCCGACACTCCATTGCCACCGAGTCAATTTCGATTCCCAAGAAAGAAATCGTCGCTACCGGGCCCTCCGTTTTTTCCGGCGCCAAAGGGATCCCAAAATCCCTCGCCACCTTCTGCAGGGCATGAAGCAAGTTACCGCAAACCGGCGAACCCCCCGGGCCAACGCACAAAAAATCATCTAAGTAATGGATCAACGAATCGACCCCGGATACTCCCCTCGTTACCCACTCCACGAAGCTACTAAACGCCTCGAAGTATGCACAAGAAAGAGAACACCCCATCGGAAGGCACCGATCCACGTAAAAGGCCCCATTCCAAAAACAACCCAACAGCCGTTGGCTTTCTGGGTGGACCGGCAACAACCTGAACGCCGCCTCGATGTCGGTTTTTGCTAGCAGCGCCCCCGGACCCGCAGCCCGCACTAACCCCACCGCCTTATCGAATGAGGTATAAACTACGGAACACAACTCGTGATCAATCCCGTCATTTACCGACGAACCTTTGGGATACGATAAATGTTGAATCAAACGAAACTTTCCGGGCTCGCGTTTAGGGACAATACCCAAAGGGGACACAACTAAATCTTTTACCGGCGACTCCACAAATGGCCCCGACATGCGCCCCAATGAAACTTCTTTTAACAACTTTTCCGACACGACTTCCGCATGCAAGTAAGCCGATTTTAAATTTCTCCGCGTAACCGGAACCTCATAAGGAGGCGGAGGAATAACAAAACCAACACTAAACCCTTCATAAAGCAACTTAGCTGCCGCCCTATCCGGATACTCATTTAGATAAGGGGCCATCCTTTCCACCCTCACCGGCGACACCCCCTTGACCAGCCCCGTGCTGGTTCCCGGACCTCTTTTTCCGCAGACATTTTGCCGCCCCGTGTGATGCACCATTACACTCGGAGCACACGTGCTTGAACTTGCACGTGGCCCCAAACTTGCACTGGCCTTCATTGAATTGCCAGCAAAACCCCGCCTTTCCCCCGCCGCTTGGTCCACTCTGACTAGTCTGGCCTCCCTGGCCACCGCTCCCGGGAAAGGGCTGCCTAACCGGAGCCGTAACCCGTAACCAGAGAGCAATATCCTTCTGGTCCCACCGAATCGCCGGCCGAACCGCCTTCCGCTGACGGAATTGCTCATCATATCGCAGCCACGCCTGACCCCCATACGCCCTATGAGCCTCCCCAATAGCATCAAAATAACAAAATAACGCCGAACAATTTTCCGGCGCCTTTTCCCCTATCACACTAGCCAATATGGCGAACGCCTGCGACCAATTAACGAACGTCTGCGGGATAAGCCTATACCGCCGCCGTTCCTCCTCGTCCTTTTTACTCTCATCCCGCTTGCTCTTATCCAAATTGAATTTAGCCAGCGGCAAGAGAGAAAAAATTTCAACGTATTCATCTTTCCAGATCCGATCACGCACCTCCTGCTTTAAATGCGCCCCCAACGGACCCTCAAAACAAACATACACCTCCCCCCGAGCACGATCGTCCATGCGCACTCGATCGCCGCCACTAAATCTGCCAAACCCGCTCCGTCGCGTCCGCCCGCGCCACTACCGGCCCCCGATGCTATGCTAGCAGCCCCCCCGCCGACACCCGACATAAAAATCGCTGGATAAGACAATAATGGAGTTATACACTCACCGGGCTGCACAGGCGCTGTGTTCCCGTCAGCCGGACCATCCTGACCTCGACGATAGACGTCCAGTTCACCTTCCTCCAGTTCTTCTCTCGCCGACGACTGTCCCTCCCAACGACATCTTCGGAAAGGGGATGAGGACGCGCTGACCGATGGGCCGGCAACCTGCCGCCCGACCGCCGGGACCCAGACTTCCGACCGGACCTGTTGCCTCGACGTCGCTGCAGATCTAGTCGTCCGTCTAGACGATCCTGACGAAGCCTGCCCCCTGGCCGGAACATCACCATGCGGGGCGGCCGTACCTTGCTCTCGACATCTTCCATCTGATGGGGGAGGGGTGACAGGGAGCCCGGCCTGCGACTCCCTGCTTACCGCCGGACCCCGTCGCGGCCTGGGATTCCTGCCAGGACGCAGGGCCTGGGAAGGGGCGGTCCTCCCAGCTGCCTGGCCTGCAGCGTCCGGGATCGGGCTCCCTCTGCGACGCCGTGTCCGCGGGACTACCTCCGGACTAAGGCGCTCTGGAGGTCGGGACCGCCGAGAGGGACGGGTCGACACAGCCTGCATCGCCGTCACCCCTGCCACCGCTCTCTGCCTGCCCAGCGCAGGAGCGGTTGCTGCCGACTCCCCCCCCGCCGCCATAGCCATGCTCGTAGGGGGGCCGGGGAGGGGAGCCTGTCCCTTACAACAGACCCCGAACGCCGTGCCCGACGTGGCGAAACGGCGTCCGGGATCCGCGTTAATGCAGCCACGGTCTCCTCCAGCCATCCGGGACCGTGGTGCACAGCAGCGGCGCGCAGCCGCTCTAAAATCAAGGCCTCTGCCATTACTAACAAACCGGGCAACGGGGAGCTTTGCTTACTGTGTGTTACTCCTCCCGCTGCTTCCGGCTCAATGCCGAGAAACAGCGGGAAGCGCAGTAACGGCCCCCCCGCCCCCCTTAACTCCTCCCCGTCCCTCCTTCAGCTCCTTCAACTTTCCCTGACCTCGTAACATTAACCCTTTCCCTACCAGGACGGTCATGTCGGCTTCCCTTAAGCCTGCAGCTGCGTCCAGCCTCTTCTAGAGGGCTCAGCAGCCCAAGCAATTAGACCATAAAAAAAAACATTGCCAAATAAAAAAGCCCACAATGCTCTTTACTAAACTTTTATGGAAATACTGTGAAAAATAAATAATTACACAAATGAATGAATGAGTAAACAAAATAAAAAACAAATGAAGTAAACACTGCTTTCCTACCTGTCATTGTCATAGCAATATATACACACACAAACTGTAGATACACACATACATACACACACTTACATACATGCATACATACACACGCACATGCTCTTTCTGTGTAAATCAGTAGACATAGGAATTTGTAGGAAATGTGGAGACAGGTAGACGATTCTCTAATAGACCGACAGATGTGTCACTTAAGTGTATATTTGCAGAAAGAATAGACAATGGGTGCAACCTCGTACAAATCCACTGTAAGGACCTTTTGCGTCAGACACTTGAACACACAAGTGAGGACCTCCTTAAAGTGAACTATGATATATACTTGGTGCCATTGCATTGTATGGCTCTCAGGAGTCTATTATTGTACTTATAAAAGGCACAGTGAAAAACAAGTCTCCCAAGCTCCAGCCTACTTCTCTGATACTATTCTTCCCCAGTGAAGGAACCCTGAGCTCTTCTCTGTGTAGTCTAAGCTTTTCTTATCAGCAGAAAAAGAAGTTCTGGAACTTAAATGTGAGTAACTGCATTTACAAGTTAGAACATTCTCTTATAGTTCAAGTTTTTCATAGTTATTACATTTACGTGGATTTTCCCTCAAAAATTTTAATTGATCTTCTTAAATAAGTAATCAAACTGTATGTATGTATGTATATATATATATATATATATATATATATATATAAACATAATATTTTGTATTTAATTATTACAATTATTTAATTGTAATAATTAAATTTATGTTATTGTTTAAATATAATAAAATAATACAACTTGAAATAATATATACATATAACTAAAAATGAAATAAATGCATAAATTAATATATCATACTAATTAGTCATGCAGCCGAATTAAATAAAATGTCAATATCTTTTAATGATTTTATTAAAATATAGAAATAAAATCTATTCACAATGAATAAATATTTAATAAAAGGCTGATATACAAAATTACAAATATAAAATCAATTTAAATGCAGGTAATAATTCTGCACAATAATTACCTTTGATGTTATTAAGAGAGAAAATGTAAGCATAATATATATATTATATAATATAAACATAATATTTTTATAGCAATATTATTCTAGATAGTGGGTGTTCATGGGAATTAATATTGAAGCTCTGTAATATATACAGAATTTCATTTCTTTTTAGCTCATTTTTATGTGTGTTGATTACAAGTCAGTCAACAGTAGTTTATTGATGGTTTCTAAAGATGAGATTTATTTCTGTACATTGCCTAGAGTAAAAATAAACATAAAAAATGATCAAAAAAATAATAATAAGTTTTTTTATTTATAATGCATGAATAAACAGTGTATGTATAATGTAAATAAATACATTAATAAAAACGAAACAATTATAAAAAATAATCAATCTATAAATCCATAGTGATAAAAGTATATTAAGATGATGGTTTTGACATGTTATGATTAAAACATTTTACTTTTCATGTTATTTTATTATGGCAGCAGCATAGTACTAATGTACTAAAAGTGACTTTTGACTATAGTTTTTTTTTTTTCAGTTTTTCAGTTTAGTTATAGAGATATCACACCCATTTATATGAATTTGGTGCAAATATTATAAATTAACCAAAATGATCATTTACTTAAGTTAGAGACACAGATTACTGCCGTGACGGGCAGCAGTAATATGCAAAAGTGTAAAAAAAAAATTATTAATTTTCTATACACTATGCATTTAGTCATGAAATGTAATTGTTCGCTATTTAATTATCATATTTATTAAAGCGGAAAGTAAGTTATATCGCTTCTCCTCCCCCAATAATTGATGGACCCTTCTATAGTGTATAAGAGGGTAAAGATATCATAAGATGTCATCCATCCTGAAAACCTTGAGAGACTATTATCCATTTTGCTTTTTTTTTACGTCTGATTCCCGATCACTCAGACTAAAGATAATTGTGATAGAATCATTGATTTAATAACAGTAACACTAAATTATTGCATTCTATATATATTAGTGAAAGTTTAATCCCCTTGTCCTGCACAGTACATTAAGTATATAGTACTAATATTGTAATATTGTACAGTAAGTGTTGATTACAGCCAGCAGGAGATATGGACACAGTCAAGTGTTCTCTTATCTACCAGTGACTTTAATGAACAGAAACCAAGCATGTGTGGCCCCAATATTCTGCTGTGAACATGGACCAGGTACTCCTATTCTAGTGATTGTTAAAGGTACAATCTGACTTATATCACATATCTGGTAAATATGCCATAAAAGTCTTTCATGAGAAACCCCCTTCAATAATAGAGGCGAGGCTGTGACAACTTATCATTTATTTGCATAAAGAGTGGTTTCCGCAGTTGTTACCGTGGTATGAAGTTTGTGGATTTCAGGAAACTTGAAAATCTGTAATAGCGGCACCAGCAAATCAAGAGTACACTAATAAAGTAATTATGTATTTTGGATGGTGATATCTAAGAATTTTGCTCAATCTTCTGATGGGTTTGTGTTAAAAAGCTCTCCAGGCATATAAATAAAGTTTATTGAAGTAAATAAAACACCTATGTTTTATATGGAACAATTTTAACGTCAAGAGCAAATATAGGAGGCCATAGCTACAGGCAATGCTATATTTATTCACATGGAGTAAAACAGAATACAATAGTGTTTCATGTAGCTATTTTATGTATTTCTAGTGCCTGGGTGCTCTTCATATAACTGCTAGAATATCTGAAAACCGTAGTTCTTGAGACCTGCTTTTAGGGGTCATAGGGCTGCATAAAATACATTACCAGGTTAGTCTCTGAGAACCCGCAAACTTTGATATTTTACAGTTGCTTTTTCTCATTCAATATCAATATTACTACTGTGAAACCTCTCCAAAAGACCACCTCTTTGAGAAGATAACCACTGACTTAAACCTACACGGATTTCAATTTCCATCTATCCTGTATATATTGGTTCTTTTCTTTGAGAGGACCACCCAACTGCGATTTTGGGCTCACTGTACATTAAAATGTTTTTTTCTTACCATAAACTATTACTAATAATTGTGCCACAGTAAAATATGAAATAGGATTTTATTAGTGGTTTTGAATATTAGTGTTCATTATAAGCTATGAAAATAAGTCATAGTGGTAGTGCATAATATATACTGATCCATTCATTTACCATTCTTGATGTTTAACGTAAGTTTTAAGTGCCAGCGTTTTGGTGGGTGACAGCTGGTAGAGTGGGTGGTCCGATTGGCTGGGCAGCTGTATGAGGACAGGAAACTACTCCTGCAAAGATCCTCTTAAGAGGTTCCTGTTTTCATACAGTTCCCAAATGACCAGACTGCCTGCTCTGCTGAATGTGTCTCCACACTGGTAAACTACCGGCAAGAGATGCTGCTGCACTCATATCTGGAGAGAGACTTTACATAGTATCGTTGAAAAATGCCTATCAATTTCAACCAGGGGAGTGGAGAGAATGTGGATGAAAGGAAGCGGATAGGGAATATCTTAGAACTTTGTTTTTCCCTATTGATCCAGAAGAAAAAAAACATAAGACATGGGGGAAAAAAATTCCTTTTCCGAAAGTGGCAATCAGACTGGATCATAAACAACCAGAGAATGTGATGTTCCTGACACATACATATCTCCCACACCAGTGGTAGTCATCTCCTAATTTATTTCCCCTAACAGGTGTCAGTTAGTAGGTGCAAACAGTCATGTGACAACTAAGCTCCACCCAGGATAGGAAATGATAAGTCACACCCGATCATCACTGATCTCTTCAGTAATATAAAATTATGGAAATTATGGAGTTTTTTTTACCAGTGTGAATGGAGGAGCTGGTCCCATAGGGAAGGTCATGTAGACTATTTGACTTATTCGACCTATTTCTTCTGACCTTTTACGCTGGTTTGATCATGGTTTGCAGAAATGTCAGTCTCATCAACGTCTCCAGTTGTTTTCTTGCTTCCTTTCTGCCTTTCTTCGATTTAGTCTTCTAAAAAAGAAAATTTTCCATATCTTCTCTCCACTTCCGAAATTATTATCCTCCTCAGGAGTCCCTCATGACCTTCCTCTTATATAAGTGGTAATTATTAGTCTTATTGTGTAGGCTTCGAATGTTCTCTTTACAACCCCCCTGTAGTTGAAGAGTTTTTCGCCATTGTCTGTATAAGCGGTTTCCATTACTTGTGCAGTAATTAACATGTTATGGAGGATATTGTTCCCCTGCTTAGTAATATCTTGTTGTCATTGACAATGATGCCTGCTACTGTTTCACTTGCTCACACCTTTGCAACCATTTTTTTTGTTGCTCAAGTATATCTAAAATTAAAAATAAAGCAACTTTACATATAGTCAAAATGATCCGTTTTGTGTATACAGCTTATATTAACGCCTATTCATTTTTATAGACCTTTGAACAATATTTTAAACATTTATAGAATTCACAATTTTATTTGATGGATTTATTTATAAAATAGGGAACCATAGAATTTATGAAATGCATGTGTCCTTAATGCTGCTCATATTACTGTAAAATACCATGCATTACACCTGGACTCGTGATATGATCCAGCACATGTCAAATGACATAATACATGGGGGTCACGTGATTAATATAATGTTTAGTCCTTTACAGTTTGCCTATGAATGCACTACACAAGACTCATTGATGGGCCATAACATTGCAAATACTGGGGTCTTCTAACTGCTATAAAAAAAACAGTATAATCTCATGAACTGATTAATTAAAAAGCAGAAAACTGCTTTAATTCTAATGATGGACTGAGATTATGATTTACATTTCTAGATGTATTTTTTCTTATTTATCCTTTGTTTGATCTCTCAGCTGACAATGTGTTCTCTCCACTTTCCTTGTCGTGATTCACAGGCTCACAGTAACCATGAGACTACTATGTAGTGTGACAGTAATGGCCATCTGCTGGGTGACATGTCCTTCAAAAGCCATACCATTTATACCTGCAGGTGGGTACAGACATAATAACACTAGTATTGTTTTTTTTTTTTAAATGTGTATATATATATATATATATATATATATATATATATATATATATCTTTCTATGGTGGCCCAAGTATTAAAACTTCTCACTAATGCAGAGACAGAAGGTCTAGCTAAGTGCAAATCAAAAAAGGTTTCCCGACTTTTTCAAACAAGTGGCCAAGGAACAAGGGCTGCAATAAAAAATGTATAAATCATTACTCACATCACAGATCCCCCGGCGTTCCCGTGCTGGCAATCCGGTCCTGCTGCCCCTGTTTATTGACATGGCTGCAGCGATGACAAGCCTGTATACTGACGTGATCGATGCAGCCAATCACTGGCCTCAGCAGTCCTGTGCCGTATACCCACTGAGACCAGTGATTGGCTGCAGCGATTACGTGGGCATACAAGCACATCACCGCTGCAGCCATGTCAATAAATGGAATGGGAGGATCGGAGCGGCGTTGCTAGAACACCGGGGGAATCTTTTTTGTTTTGTTTCATTCCCCACTTGGCTACTTTTTTTTTATTAAGTTGCAAGACTTGGAAACTTGTCTCAAATAAACCAGAATCAACAACCAATAGGTTCAATGTGCCTTACATTGCGTTATTGTACATGACCAATCAGCTAGCCACGATTGCATGGTCACCATCAATCAAAATATACCATGTCCAATAAACTTTTCTACCAACTGACTGGATTTAAGTTGATGACTAGACAGCATAACTATCCATACATGACCACAGACATCAACACAGGTGGAGGGCATTTCATGACCTTGTGTAATTCAAAGCTGACCATAGCTTGGATCAAGGTCGCTGTTTACGTATCAGAATTGTATTCTTCATCATGTTTTAGGCTGGGAGGAAATGCTTATCTCTCAACTCTCAAATCATATATACCTAGGTATTTGGTACTGAGATTCTTGTGAAAAAACGGTAAAACACAGGAGATAGGATAACAACTTAGATTTTGTCTTTCTTTAACTATGCAACAAAGGTATTTTTCTTGGCCTTGGAAAGCTATAGCCACTTTTGATGACAAGATTCCATTTACAAGGTTCACCTTCTCTACAACCTTTACAATGTTAGCAATAGGGGAAAAAGGGAATGGACCCATGGATAATGCCACCCTTTATCTTCCATATGAAAGGACAATGGACTAGTGATGTGTCCTCCTGTGGTAGAATTAAGGGTATAGTGGCGCAAGAACAGTCCAGGAGGAGGGCCCATTTGGAATTTGCCCTTGGAGCATTCTCTGACAAACTTTATAATTACAGTAGATTAGAAAGTTTCTCTTATCAAGACAACCCCATCTCTAAAAATAGCTTTCCCGAAGCCACCTGGAATCCCTGGACATCCACTGTTATGGAGGTGGAAGTTTCGGTTGGCCATACTACAAATGTTACTGTATATTGCAGTATGTACAAGCTGGGCTTTTAAATGAATGACGGGCCATGTAATAAATCGATCATCCAAGTATACCAGAACTAGAGCTGCTCTTACATAGCGACTCTCTACTGTGTCTCAGAGAGTGGGGTCCCAAGCACCGGACCATCTCCATGACGCCTATATACCCTAATAGGGCACTTGGACAGAGGTTGTTTCATCAAGATTTTCTACTTTCAGATAATTGTGCTCAATATATTTTCCATGATACACATACAATTGCATGGATGATAAACTGTTGTCCTATCTTTCCCAGTAAACACAGATGCGGGGCCAACATTGAATATCTGCGATCTTATGGAAATTGTTAAAAGCGCTTTACGTCTGGATTTTCAAAGTCCACAATATGAGTCAGAAGATGTGGAAAAATTAAAGCATTATGTTGAGGAATTGCTGACCAATTACCTCAACAGTCGGCAGTCACGACAAGCTCAAGTTGGTTACAATATTAACTCTTTTGGGTTACGTTTTGGCAAACGTGGATCTAAGTTAAATCTGGACTCACTTTAGATTATGTTTGATGGAATCTGTCACCCTCAAATTTCTGTAAATGTGCTGCATAAAGTATTCTGCTGGAGAATGAGGACAGGCAGAGCTCATTGAATGGAATCTGAACATTTACTAGTAATTTACACAGAATATCATTTGCAGTTATGTATCATTATCTACAATCAGCACATTTCACAGTCCCATGCTTTCAATGAATGTCACTTGTTAATGTTTGTTGCCTAGCAACATTAATACTACATCTGAAGAAGGAATAAGGCTTCCTCGTCTCTGATCTTGATAGCTTTTCTTGGAAATAAATTGATATTTCTATACAAAACAAAAGTGATTTTTTTTTTTATCCAGCTCAAGATGTTAATGCAAAATTTACAACTCCATATGTAATAATGACAGCACTGATTTTACTTTTTTTGCATTGGTTCATGGTGGGGAAACCAATTAAAAAGTTCAAAGATTGCTCTGATGGCCACTCCACCATGTAAGTATTCATGTATAGATAATCTGTAGCATTCATCCTAAATAATAACATATATACTATATGGGCAAGAGTATTGGGACATCTACACATTACGTCTACAGAAGCTTTTATGACATCCCATTTTAAATCCATAGGCATTCATATAGGAGTCGTCCCCCCCACCCCCCTTTGCAGCAAAAAAAAAAAAGCTTCCACTCTTCTGGGAAGGCTTTCTACAAGATTTTGGAGTGTGTCTGTGGGAATTTTTGAAAATTCATCTAGACAAGCATTTGTGAGGTCAGGCACTGATGTGGGATGAGAGGGCTGGGCTCACAATCTCCATTCTAGTTCATCCCAAAGGTATTCGATGGGGTTGAGGTCAGGGCTCTGTGCGGGCCAGTCATGTTCTTCCACACCAAACTCACTGAACCATGCCTTTATGGACCTTGCTTTGTGCACTTGGGCACAGTCATGTTGGAACAGAAAAGAGCCTTCCCCAAACTGTGCCCACAAAGTTGGAAGCATACAACTGTCCAAAATGTCTTGGTATGCTGAAGCATTAAGATTTCCCCTCACTGGAACTAAGGAACCTAGGCCAACCCCTGAAAAACAACCTCATAGAGTTATCCCTCCTCCACTAAACTTTACAGTTGTCACAATGCAGTCATGCAGGTGACGTTCTCCTGGCATTCACCAAACCCAGACCCATCCATCAGACTGCCAGATGGAGAAGTGTGATTCATCACTCCACAAAACACGTTTCTACCGCTCCAGAGTCCAGTGGTCGCGTGCTTTACTCCACTCCATCCGACGCTTGGCATTGCTTGGGGATGTAAGGCTTGTATGCAGCTGCTCGGGCTATGGAAACCAATACCATGAAGGTCCCGTCTCAGTTTTTGTGCTGATGTTAATGACAGAGGAGCTTTAGAGCTCTGCAGTTGAGTCAACACAGTGTTGGTGACTTTTATGCACTATGCGTCTCAGCACTGGGCGACCCCGCTTCATGGTCTCCACTTCGTGGCTGAGTTGCTGCGGTTCCTCAACACGTCCACTTTGCAATAATACAACTCACAGCTGATCATGGAATATCTAGGGAAGAAATAACACCAACTAACTTGTTGTAACGGTGGCATTGTATTACAGGACCATGCTGGAATTCAGTGAGCTCTTTAGAATGACCCATTCTTTCACAAATGTTTGAAAAGACGACTGCATGGTTAGGTGCTGGATTTTATGCACCTGTGACAATGGGTCTGAATAAAACACCTGAATTTAATGATTAAGGGGTGTGTCCCAATACTTTTGTCCATGTAGTGTACGATACGTAGGTAATGCTGTCAAATGAAGCTGCATATAGATTACGCACATGGCCGTCTTTTTGATCCATGTTGTACAAATCTGTAACAAAGTACTCATAGCCTGCTATAGGTTTTTGCTGTACTTCCATGTACCTCCTGTTTTATATGGTAACATGCCGTGGTCCATCACATGTTGTATTACTGAGGTATTCTCCCCTAGAAGCATTGGGAACAATACAGAGCCTCATGGAGGCACCATACAGGGTCAAACAGGGTCTGTAATTATGTGCCACTGTATAGGATTTTAAACGCAGCCTTGCCATGTCCATGAATTTTTCACATGATAGTTTTTGCTGAACCATAGATTTTGTAAGTGACCCTCGCCCCGCCAGTATCTGGAGTGTACATCTACCATAAATATTATGGGAAAAGCTTGGAATTCCTAATTATGGAATCAAAGCGGTATTGAGTTGCTCAGACTAGTCAACTGGTGTTTGTTGGAAGTCTCCTCCTATGAAGGAATCAATATAATCAGCTCCCTGGACTTTTCTATGTGCTGCTAGCGTAAGCCAAATACCCACTAAAAGGTGAATAATCAAACTTTATTATATTGCAATGGTATCTTGATAACACAAGGAACAACACTGTTCATCATGTCCCACCATGGGACATCATATGTGAAATGAAGAAATGTCTATATGATTAATGGAAGATGCAGGCAGGGTTTGGAGTGACCTTGTGCAGAAGATAACAATGGGAAAGACAATAGCAGAGTACAAAAAAAAGCAGAAGACAATGTGTGGAATACATCCACCTTTCGATGCCAGTTGTATGGCATAGAAAATTTGCAGAAGGGCCCGAAAGTGGCCTTTTTATACCGCCCTTGGCACTTGTTGATTGTGGCTTTTAAAGGAAAAGAGTGAAGTTGGGGACTCCCCTTTGATCTTGTCACAGGGTATCCCTGTGATGCGATCAAGTAACATACCTTAAATGGACAGAGAGCCCAGAGTCTATTGAAGGTTTGTCTGATCTTATTTCCTGTTGTTCAGGCATACTTAGGTATGCCCTAACATCTGCCTGTGTACTATTAGTGCACAGGCTAATGTACTGGCATATAGATATATGCCAGTACATTAGAGTTAAAATATTAAAATCAAAATTAGAAATCCCCCTATGGGATTTTAAAAAAAGTAAATATTAACCAATAAAAAGTAAAGCAACATGAGGCCTGGCATTGTCCTGTTAAAAAACGGCTTCTGGGACACTTTGCAGAAATGGCCATACCACTAGTTTCGCGACCAAATCAATGTAACGCAGAGCTGTTAGTGTACCTGAAATGAAGACTAGAGGGGTCTTGCTATCGTACATTATGCCAATCCACACTATATTCCCGGGAGTAGGATCGGTGTGACGTTCCCTTGTAAACGCCTCTTCATGGCGTTGCCCACGTGGTCTCCTAGTGTTTTCCAGTTCTCAGTGTTTCCCATACTTGTATCCTGTGCTATCCTGGTCGAGTGTTGTGCTGAGCTGTAGTCGTGCTGTGCTGCATACCACGCCCGTCCTGCTACACCACGCCTGACGTCTGCCTGCTGCCTAGTCCCAGCCGAGCCTGCCTTGCTACTGTCTGAGCTGCCACACTATACGAACTATAGACTGTTACCTGCGCCCTGTTGGACAGCTGCCATACCGTCAAGGCGGTACGGCCCAGTGGGTCCACGAACCCATCCTGACACTCATATATTAAACAAAAAAGAAACATTTTTTTTACGAGTGCCGGAATGCAAAGAGGAAAAATCAAAAATTGTTCTGGTCCTCAAGGCTAAAATTGTCCTGGTCCCTAAGGGGTGGAACCTTACTTTAGTCATCGCAAGCAAAACACCTAAGTGTATTGTGGAAAAATCTTGAAATGGTAAAAAGGGATCTATGGCGCGAACTTATTGCTTATTGCTATTATGTAACCACAGACATGTATGTTACGTTTGTAAGAAGATAAGTATGTAATGATACTGTCATTGTTCACAGTTGTATAAATATCCCATTTTGTACACTGAATCACTGCTTGAGAAAAGCCCATTGTGAGGGCTGAATCGCTGCCTGGGTGAATCTACACCACTTTTTGGACCTTGTTTATTAAAACTGGCCTATGAAACGGCAGTCGTAATAAATCTCCTGAATTAATCTTATGTCTATTTTTATTGAAGGTTATAATAAAAAGAGGGAGGTTGATTCCAAGGAAATTTCTCTGAATTGAGGTAGGAAATTTTTATCCTTCCAGGAGGAGGAATTGGCCATAATTGCTAAGGGATATCCGAGGAATGTTTTGTTTTCCTTTGCATCAATATGCCTGAGAACAGTTGAATATAGCTGGACGAGTGTCTTTTTTCTACCTATGCACCTTCTGCACACATATTCCAGTTTCAGCTATTTCAAGTGAATGTCGCTAGCACATATATTAGATTTCTATTGAATATATTAGATTTCTATTGACCATCGTGATCTCCACCTTTGACTAAGGGTGCGTTCACATATGTCAGTTGCATCAGCAGCAGTTTTTTTGTCTCTCAAAAACTGTATCAGTGGCCATTAGGCTTTTTCACGATTTTTACTACAAAATCATCAGTTGTCGTTAGTTGTCATCAGTTTTTACCATCCGTTTTTAACATCAGTTTTTACCACAATGGTCCACAAAATGGTAGTCTAGGCTCTAAAAATGTGCCCCTGTATATAGTGCCACACACCCCCTGTAGATAATACCGCAGTGTAATCTGTAGATAGTGCCACCCCCCCCTGTATATAGTGTCACACACCCCCTGTAGCTAATGCCGCAGTGCCCTCTGTATATAGTGCCACAACCCCCTGTAGATAATGCCGCGGCTCCCCCTGTAGATAGTGCCACACCCCCTGTAAATACTGCAGTGCCCTCTGTCGATAGTGCCACCCCCTGTATATAGTGCCACACACCCCCTGTAGATAATTCCGCAGTGCCCTCTTTAGATAGTGCCCCACACCTCTGTATATAGTGCCATAACACCCGGTATATTGTGCCACACATGCCCCTGTAGATAATGCCGCAGTGCCCTCTGTATATAATGCCACAGTACCCCCTGTAGATAATGTCATACAGCCCCCTGTAGATAGCGCCACACAGCTCCCTTGTAGGTAGCACCACACAGCCCCCTTGCAGGTAGGGCCACACAGCCCCCTTGTAGGTAGCGCCACACAGCCCACTTGTAGGTAGCGCCACACAGGCCCCTTTGTAGGCAGCGCCACACAGGCCCCTTTGTAGGCACACCACACAGCCCTCTTGTAGGTAGTGCCACACAGCCCACAGCCCTCTTGTAGGTAGCACCACACAGCCCTCTTGTAGGTAGCTGCACACAGCCCATAGCGTGCTTGTAGGTAGTGTCGCACAGCCCACAGCCCCCTTGTAGGTAGTGCCACACAGTCCCCTTGAAGGTAGTGCCACACAGCTCACAGCCCCCTTGTAGGTAGCGCCACACAGCCCACAGCCCCCTTGTAGGTAGTGCCACACAGCCCCCATGTAGATAGCACCCCTAGGACCTTCCTGCAGATAGACTGAAGCTCTCTGAAGGACCGAAATCCCCCTTTGGCAGAGGACTCCGCTCCTGGAGCGCTCCCCTTCATGTCTCTGACCATATATGGACAGTGACATCAGGGGTAACTCCTGAAGTGGAATCCCTGTATACAGCGTTGCCGATGCTGTGACCGAGGATTCCACTCCAGGAGAAGCCCCTGTCGTCTGTGTCCATTTATGGACAGTGACGTCACTGGCTTATCTTGGAGTGGAATCCCTGGTAACAGAGTCGGCAATGCTGTGTACGGGGATTCCACTTCAGGAGTTGCCCCTGATGTCACTGTCCATATATTGACAGAGAGATCAAGCGGAGCGCTCCAGGAGCGGAATCCCCGGCCAAACGGGGATTCCGCTCCTTCAGGGAGCTACAGTCGCGCTAGTACATAGCAGAGCAGGGAGATAGCCCGGTGTCGCCACTAGCAGCCGCTATGGCTGCTACAGCGGCAGCGACGCCACTGAGTAAAGTAGCGGCCAGTTGGAAAGGCGACTGCTGAGTCGCCTGGCCCAGGCGCTTCTGAAACAATCAGGGGAAGGGAGCCAGCGCAGCACCCCCTTCCACCTGCTGGAGTGATGTGCCATGTGCAATGGCACAGGTCGCACACCCCTAAGGCCGGACCTGGGTGGGAGGGTAGTCGTCAGGGTCTCCGCCTAGAGCGGAATCCCCGGCAATGCTATGACCAGGGATTCCGCTCCTAGCTCACATCCACCTTCCCGCCAAGGTGCTGATGGAAGGTGGATGCGGCAGCACCCGGCGTTCATCCGGCCACCATTAAAATAGATAGGATACGGCGCCGTACCTCCCTGGGAGCCGGAACCAAAAATGCTGCAGGTAACGTTTTTAGATCAGGCTCCCAGGGAGGTCCGGCGCCGTACAGCACCACAACTGATGTCCTCTGTGCCAGAACAGGTCCCATAGAAACTATGGGATCTGTTCTAGCATCAGTTTGCCTCCGGCTTTTCTTCAACACGTCGGAGGTAAACTGAAGCGGACGCTGGACATTTGTGAACGGCCACTTATATAGGCTACTGTACATACTCAACAAGTTTAATATCGAGCATCTTTGTAATATGGCTTGATGACCATGCTATTGTTGTTCACATGTTGTACGTGGATACCCAGGAAAGCTCAACTTATTAGCACATAAATACCCGATGCTCATTATAAGATGAACATCAAAATCAACCATATAACATTTGCATTGGTTATTCATAAGTTCATTTCATAAGCTAAATGGACATTAAATTGATAATAAGGAAATCCAAGCCACAGTCTATTAACAACAGAAACCCATGAGCACTCCGTGACAGACAGTAGACAAATAAACAGCAGCTTGCTGACCGTTTCCAGGAAACAATATTATTATTTTTCTACACTGCAAAGAGTAAAAACTGAACTGCAAACTAAGTAAAAACAAAATTAACTGTCTGAAAAAGAAAATCTACCTAATACTGTGTTAATTATTGTGTACTGGTTTTGAGCTACATAATGTTTTTCTTCTCAATTCATGCCTAACGCTAAAGTCAGACATCTGCTAGTTTCCTGTCACCAGGGAGCATTGTGGGAGCTCAAACCATAGTTTTATTGTAAAGGATCTGCCAGGCACAGCTTCGGGGTTAACTCCCAGAACTAATCAGTCAGCACCTGAGAATACATCCCTGAGACTGACTCCTGCTTCCACCATTCAGGCTGGCAGGCTTAGGAGTGGGAGAACGTATCGTAACCTGGCCAGACTCAGCTAGCTCCCGCCCTCGGTCTATTTAAGCCTGCACTTCCTGTCCCTCGGTGCTTGTGATTCTTTCCTTGTGGTTTCCTGGCCCAGCTACAGCTCCTGCTATTTTTGATCCTGCTCCATACAGACCCTGGCTTACCGACTACTCTTCTGCTTTTCGTTTTTTACCTCGCACACTCCTGGCTTGACTCGGCTCGTTCACCACTCTGGTTGCTCACGGTGTTGCCGTGGGCAACGGCCCCTTTTTCTTGCTTGTGTTCCTTTGTGTGTTTGTCGTGCACTTACTGAGCGCAGGGACCGCCGCCCAGTTGTACCCCGTCGCCTAGGGCGGGTCGTTGCAAGTAGGCAGGGACAGAGTGGCGGGTAGATTAGGGCTCACTTGTCCGTCTCCCTACCCCCTGCCACTACATAATCACAAGCCCATACCTAGTCTACCCCTGGTCCCTGACACCACTATGGATCCCCGTGAGACCCTGGCTCAGCAAATGCAGGGTCTCTCCCTACAGGTTCAGGCCCTGGCTCAGAGGGTCAACCAGCCTGATGCTACCCTGGTAGTTCCCCTCACCGCACCTCTTGAACCCCACCTCAAGTTGCCCGACCGGTTCTCAGGGGACCGGAGGGCTTTCCTCTCCTTTCGGGAGAGTTGTAGGCTGTACTTTCGTTTAAAGCCTCATTCCTGGGGGGCGGAGCTAGCGCTGAGACTGCATGGACGTGTCTCGCTGAGCTCCGTACATCCAGTGACCCACAGAAGCTAACATAAGCGGCATAAATCTTCACAATGGTGAAGTATGGAGGCAGTAAGGCGAGGGAAGCATCGGAGACCATTGTTCCGACCCCCTCACAAGCAAAGGTGGAGAAATACTTCGAAAAACGAGCCGTCTCCCTCCCGCTGAGAGGCCCCAAGATGGCGCCGTCCTCTCACAGACAGCAAGGAGACACGAGTGCAGACGCCTCTGATGTGGAAGGAGAAAATGCTGATACCTTGCACGCTGAGGAACTACCATTGACGAGACACTTTATCACTCAGGTACTTACCAGAACTCTGGAACCGGCTATAAAAGATATTGCAGAGATAAAGCAAGATATCAAGCAAATTGGCCACAGGGTTGAGACCCTGGAAAATAACCAGGCAGCCATTTTAGAATTTAATGCAGCAACAGTGCAAAGTTTCTCCTCTTGCCAACTTACATTCAATACTATATTTAGATCTCTTGAGGATCAAGAAAATCGTAGCCGCCGAAATAACCTACGTTTTCGTGGTATCCCTGAATCGGTATCACCGACAGAAATTTCGGATGCCATTATGTCCATATCCCGCTCTATCCTGGGGGATACTTTTTCTGACGAGGAAATAATTATTGAAAGAGCACACAGAGCACTACGCCCGAAACCTAAGGTGAACGAGCCGCCTAGAGATATAATTTGCAAATATCTTAACTTCAAAGTGAAAGATAAAATCCTCTTTAAGTCGCGGGAAGCTGCACCACTCTTATTTAAAGGCACAGTGATCTCCATTTACCAAGATTTAGCAGCGGTCACCCTTCAGAAGCGGCGTAAGCTTAAACCACTTACAGATCTCCTACAAGCAAGAAAAATTTTATATCGTTGGAACTTTCCTTTTGGTCTATCCTTCTCGGTGGGGGGCCGCAGGTTTAACATCTCGTCGGTGGGCGATCTTGCTGAAATATACGATCACCTAGAAATTGCTCCTTTGCAAATTGAAGATTGGGACCTTGTTACGGATCTCGCTTCTCTCCCTCCGGTCACTCAGACCACTCCATGGAAGCAGAATCCTGCGTTCAAAGCGCCGAGGCATAGGAAACGAGCAGGTCGTATGACTCCGAGGAGATTGGTGGAAGATAATGACTGATCTATGCGTTTATGCGTCCTTTCGTTCGATTTTCCCTGAGCTAGCTAAATATGCAAAGTTTATTTTCTTCACTTACCATGATGTAATGCATATCTGCTATGACCTAGTCTGTTCATTATTTCTCTACTTATAGTAGTTATCTTATGCAACTGTACTCATATTGCCATTGTAGAATCCGCAAATTGTGGGTTTGGAATCTATTATGGCTATTACCCCACACTATATTTTAATGTTTTACACTCCATTGTTATTTACAGACGCTGCTGATATATATCCTGTCACGTTCATAGACATGGATGCACCTTCTGTAAAACCACTGGTTGAATTAGGGTTTACTCTAATGCTACTGTTTCTGTTGTTAACTGTCAGGTTGCCTAGACAGGGTTATCTCTCACTGCTGGTACATGTATATTTCTACTACATTCGAATCTATAGTAATGCTGTATCATGGCGTCCTTAAAGATAGTTTCATATAATGTCAGAGGTTTTAACTCCCCCTCTAAGAGATGTCAGATTTTTTCATCTCTCAAAAAGGCATCTTGTGATGTCATAATGCTACAGGAAACTCACTATAAGAACAACCATTTCCCTAATTTCTCCTTCTCGCATTTTCCTGTCTGGCATCATTGCGGAATTCCACACTCAGCCTCTAGAGGAGTGAGTATAGGCTTCCGACGTAATTATCCCTTTAATTATTCGTCTCATCTCCAAGATATAGAGGGAAGATATTTATTTTTGAAAGGTACCGTGGGAGATCAAACGTTCACATTTGCGAATCTTTATGCTCCAAATACGGGTCAAATTGCATGGCTGTTGTCTACGTTTGCTCTCTTAGATTCATTCTCAGAAGGCTTGGTTCTTATTGGTGGAGATTTCAATTTAACTATTGATCCATTGGTTGATTCCTCCTCCAAGAAGTCAGCTTTATCTTTTAATGCACTATGTAAATTTAAATCTTTACTAATGTCGTATGGTTTAATAGATGTTTGGAGATGTCTAAATCCGACTCAGTTGGATTACACCTATTATTCATCTGTACATTCTTCCTACCACAGGTTAGACTATTTTTTTCTCTCCAAATCCTCACTTAAATATTGCTCCCAAGTAGAGATAGGTTCGCAGTTGCACTCCGATCATGCTCCTATTTTTCTAACTCTAAATTTCCCGAACAGGCGCAAACGCTCATCTACCTGGAGGTTAAATGATTCTATACTAAGCTCATTGACTGTTAAAGAGCTTTTCAAATCTAAATTAGATGATTACTTCCAAATTAATGAAACCCCGGAAGTTTCCCCTGAAATAATCTGGGACGCTCATAAGGCGTTTATCCGTGGCCATTTTATTAGCTACTGTTCCCACCTACAAAAAGAACGAACTAAGTGTGTTGACGAACTTTTAATTAAAATTCAGAAGGTGGAGAGATTGAATAAGGCATCTGTCGCGATACAGCATACACAGGAGTTGACTTCCTTGAGAACTCAGCTATTAAATAAACTGAACTTGTCCTCAGCCAAGTCCTTTATGCATTCTAGACATAAATTTTATGCACATGGAAATAAAGCTTCTAAGTTTATGTCTAAAAAGTTTAAACAAAGACATACTCTTAACTATGTACATATGCTGAAAGACGCGACAGGCGCTTATATCTACTCTTCAAGCTCTATAGCTGAACAATTTCGTTCTTACTACAACAATCTTTACAATCTAACAACAGCTGACACCTCCTCACTTAAGACAGACAGACTCTCGCTCATTTCTAAATTTTTGGAATCCTTATCTTTACCACAGATTTCTCCCTCCCAAAGTGAGGGGCTGATTCAGCCATTCACTATGACGGAACTAGAAATTGCCCTGAGGCAAACTCCCCCAGGTAAATGTCCTGGTCCAGATGGCCTACCTGTTATATATTACTCCTCATTTCGGGATGTATTACTTCCTAGATTGTTGTCATTGGCGAACCTCTCTTTATTGGGACATCCACTTTCCTCTGATATCACTCATGCACATATTACTCTTATTCCTAAAGAGGGTAAAGATCCATCCTTTTGCTCCAATTATAGGCCCATCTCTCTTCTCAATGCAGACCTAAAACTTATTGCTAAATTATTGTCAAACAGACTTAAACATATTCTTCCTGATATTATTTCTCCCGATCAGGTAGGGTTCGTTAAAAATAGAGAGGGTAAAGATAATTCTCTTAGAGTCCTGCACGTTTTACATTATTCACGCAGACATAAACTTCCTATGGTCCTTCTCAGCACAGACGCCGAGAAGGCATTTGATAGAGTTGACTGGTTATACATGAGGAAGGTTCTGCTGTCCTTTAATTTTCCTATCCCCTTCATAGACGCTATATTTTCAATGTATGCCTCTCCCTCTGCATCTGTCATGGTGAATGGGGTCTTATCTTCCCCCTTTAAGATACGTAATGGTACAAGACAAGGCTGCCCTTTATCTCCGTTATTGTTCTTGACAGTTATGGAGACCCTCATGCAGGCAATAAGATTAGATACTGAAATTCATGGAATACACCTAGGGGGCAGAGTGCATAAGGTAGCGGCATACGCTGACAATATGTTATTGATGATCACAAATCCCGAAACTGCTCTCCGCAGACTCCAATACGTTTTTGATTTATTTAGTAATATGTCCAATTTTAAAATTAACAGAGGGAAATCTCAGGCCTTAGGATTCTCCTTACCAGAGGCTCGGAAGAAACAACTGACAAGGGGTTCTGACTATGACTGGACCTCTCCCTACCTGAAGTTCTTGGGTATTAAGATTGGGCATAATTTGGATAATCTATTTTCCCTAAACTATGCCTCTTTCCTTGCGGCTTTGCCGGACCAACTAAAGAGGTTTGAAGTCCCTTTTATCTCGTGGTTTGGTAGGAAGAATGTTTTAATGTCATTTATTCTCCCTAAGCTTACGTACCTTATGCAAGTTCTGCCGATACCACTTAATAAGACATTCTTTACGGAGGTTAATAGATTATTTGTTAAATTTATATGGCAGAACAAGAAAGCTAGAATTGCTAGAAACATCTTGTCCAGACCCAAATCAAAGGGGGGTATAGGTCTACCTGATCCTGAAAAATATTACCAGGCCATACATCTATCGAGGATCATAGATTGGATCCACGCCCCGTTATATAAGTTATGGGTGTCAATAGAAAATGATCTTTCCTCCATTCCTCTCCGCACACTAGTATTATATATAGGAGACTCTACAAAGGAGGCCAAGATATATAATCCAATTACAATGGCGACGTTTAGGGTCTGGCGCTCCTTTCTACTATGTTCAGACAATTGTTCAGTCCCTTCCCCTCTACTACAAGTTAAAGATATATTGAGCCTTGCTCAAGGTGCCTTGAAGGACAGTGTTCCTAGTGTGATTGCCTCCTCAGAATGCCCGGTGATACGGCTTTTTGATGACCTTGGTGATATAAAAGATGACTCGTCTCTGTCCTCTTTACTAAGTATCCCCATTCATCACTATCCCTTGCTCTCCTTCATTAGACTTAAGGTCAGGGCTCTAGGGCAAACAATTATCGAAACACGCCCTCTATTTTGGTTTGAAAGGCTTTTGTCACAGACATCACCAGTCCTCAAACCAATTTCCTTACTGTATAAAAGACTCATCTCACCCAACTCATCTACAATCCCGTATTTTGTTAAAATATGGGAAAGAGATCTTAACAGGTCCTTCTCCGAAGTTGAACTTCACAAATTGTTGATAGCTCCTCATAAAATGTCCAGATGTGTCCGTATCCAAGAGAATGGATACAAGATTTTATCCAGGTGGTACAAAACGCCGGATATAACCTCAATATACACACCGACACACTCAGACACTTGTTGGAGATGCAATTCAGAAAGAGGCACTTTTTTACATATCTGGTGGACCTGTACCGTCATTCAAAAATGGTGGAAAGATGTCTTTGCCTATTGTAACAATGTATGTGGCACTAAGGTCACAGCTTCCCCAGACCTTGCTCTGTTATCAATCAACCCCCCTTCTACTACGACCCTACCCTCAAAATTATTTCAGATTCTGCTAATTGCTGCGAGACTACTGATCCCCTCTTACTGGTTATCTGTTGAAACCCCATCGGTTGCACATTGGATAGCGAAAGTAGACCAAATTTACAGAATGGAAGAAATTTCTCATTGGGAAAGCTATTCCAGAGATACTTTCTTGATAATATGGGAACCCTGGAGGAGATACAGAAAATTCTCATAACCAAAGATGATACCTCTAAATACTCCAATGTCTGTGTCTTCTCCAGGTTAACTCTGAGGCAGAAGATTTCCTTTTAGTTTGTTTTTATCTCATCTAAACTGATGATATTGTATAATTGTATTTGACTATCTGCTCATATAAATACTTGCACTTTCTTTGAATACTGCAAAATTGCAGGAACATGCATGTACTATGTAATTTGTTTTATGTTTGTTGTTTTCTTTTTGTTTATTTGTTTTTTCCTTTGACATTTTTACGTTTTACTTTGTAATGCGTTATTCTTTCAATAAAAAATTTAAAAAAAAAAAAAAAAAAAAAAGCCTCATTCCTCAGGTTCTGAGAGCCAGCGGGTGGGTATAATTATGTCCCGGCTCCAGGAAGGGCCCCAAGAGTGGGCCTTCTCCTTGGCTCCTGACGCCCCTGAACTTTCCTCCGTTGATTGTTTCTTTTCTGCTCTCTGACTTATTTATGACGAGACTGACAGGACTGCCTTTGCCGAGAGTCAGCTGGTGACCTTACGTCAGGGTAAGAGACCTGTTGAGGAGTATTGCTCTGACTTTCGGAAGTGGTGCGTAGATTCTCGGTGGAATGACCCTGCCTTAAGGTGCCAGTTTAGGTTGGGTCTGTCGAATGCCCTGAAAGACCTGCTAGTTAGCTATCCCTCTTCTGACTCCCTAGACCAGGTTATGGCTTTAGCGGTACGACTTGACCGACGTCTCAGGGAACGACAACGTGAACGTTTATGTGTTTTTTCTTCCGACTCCCCCATGATGCCTCCCGAAGCTCCGTTGCTTCGTTCCTCCCCGAAAGATTCAGAGATACCTATGCAACTCGGGGCCTCCGTGTCCCCCCAACAACGTAGAGAATTCCGCAGGAAGAATGGTCTCTGCTTCTACTGTGGGGACGACAAGCATCAAGTGAACAACTGTCCTAAGCGTAAGATTGCAGCCAGAGAACTTCCGCGTCTAAGTAATCATCGGGGAGGTCACTTGGGCGCACAGGTATTTCCCGTAAATATGAAACGTACTAAGATCTTGCTTCCCTTTCAGATCTCTTTTGGTGGTAGGTCTGCTACCGGGAGTGCCTTCGTGGATTCAGGGTCCTCTACTAATATCATGTCTGTGGAATTTGCTATGTCCCTTGCTATGCCTCTGATTGATTTGCCTAAACCTGTCCCGGTAGTGGGTATCGACTCCACTCCTCTTGCTAATGGTTATTTTACACAGCATACCCCTGTTTTTGAACTCCTTGTTGGCTCCATGCATTTGGAGCAATGCTCTGTACTGTTGATGCAGGGATTATCGTACGATTTGGTTCTAGGTCTTCCCTGGTTGCAGTTGCATAATCCCACGTTTGACTGGAATACTGGGGAGCTAACCAAATGGGGTAATGAATGTTGTACGTCATGTTTTTCTGTTAATTCTATTTCTCCCCCTAAGGAGGCGAATACGCTACCCGAGTTTGTTCAGGACTTCGCTGATGTTTTCTCTAGGGAGGCCTCCGAAGTGTTACCTCCTCATAGGGAATACGATTGCGCTATCGAATTGGTACCAGGAGCTAAGCTTCCTAAGGGTAGGATATTTAATCTTTCTTGTCCCGAACGTGAAGCTATGAGAGTGTATATCCAGGAATCCCTGGCCAAGGGTTACATTCGTCCCTCTTCTTCTCCGGTAGGTGCTGGCTTCTTCTTCGTGGGGAAGAAGGATGGTGGTCTTAGGCCATGCATTGACTACCGTAGCCTGAATAAGGTCACGGTAAGGAACCAGTATCCCCTTCCTTCGATTCCTGATCTCTTTAATCAGGTTCAGGGGGCCCAATGGTTTTCTAAATTGGATCTACGGGGGGCGTACAACCTTATTCGCATCAAAGAGGGGGATGAGTGGAAGACTGCGTTTAACACGCCCGAAGGCCATTTCAAATACCTCGTCATGCCCTTTGGGTTGTGTAATGCCCCTGCGGTCTTCCAGAATTTCATAAATGAGATTTTGAGAAATTACCTGGGGGTTTTTCTGGTAGTGTACCTTGATGACATACTGGTGTTTTCCAAGGACTGGTCCTCCCACATTGAGCATGCCAGGAAGGTGCTCCAGGTCCTTCGGGAAAACAAACTGTTTGCCAAAACCGAAAAATGTGTGTTTGGGGTACAGGAGATTCCATTTTTGGGTCAAATCCTCACTCCTCATGAATTCCGCATGGACCCCGCCAAGGTTCAGGCTGTGGCGGAATGGGTCCAACCTGCCTCCCTGAAGGCGTTACAGTGTTTTTTGGGGTTCGCTAATTATTACAGGAGATTTATTGCTAACTTCTCGGTGATCGCTAAGCCCATTACGGACCTCACTCGCAAAGGTGCTGATCTCCTCCACTGGCCTCCTGAGGCTGTCCAGGCTTTTGAGGTCCTTAAGAAGTGCTTTATCTCGGCCCCGGTGCTGGTTCAGCCCAACCAAATGGAGCCATTTATCGTGGAAGTTGACGCATCTGAGGTGGGAGTGGGGGCTGTCTTGTCCCAGGGTACCAGGTCCCTCACCCATCTCCGCCCCTGTGCCTACTTCTCCAGGAAGTTTTCGCCAACTGAAAGTAACTATGATATTGGCAACCGCGAACTCTTAGCCATTAAATGGGCATTTGAAGAGTGGCGCCACTTCCTGGAGGGGGCTAGGCACCAGGTAACGGTCCTTACCGACCACAAGAATCTGGTTTTCCTAGAATCTGCCCGGAGGCTAAACCCGAGACAAGCTCGATGGGCGTTATTTTTTACCAGATTCAATTTTTTGGTTACCTATAGGGCTGGGTCTAAAAATATTAAGGCTGATGCACTGTCGCGTAGCTTCATGGCCAGCCCTCCTTCGGAGGAAGATCCTGCTTGTATTTTGCCTCCAGGTATAATCATTTCCTCGATCGATTCTGATTTAGTCTCTGATATTGCTGCTGATCAAGGTGCAGCTCCCGGGAACCTTCCTGAGAACAAGCTGTTTGTTCCCCTGCAATTCCGGCTAAGGGTACTTAGGGAAAATCATGACTCCGCACTATCTGGCCATCCAGGCATCCTGGGTACCAAACACCTCATTACCAGAAATTATTGGTGGCCTGGGTTGCCTAAAGACGTTAAGGCCTACGTCGCCGCTTGTGAGGTTTGTGCTAGGTCCAAGACTCCCAGGTCCCGACCAGCGGGCTTACTGCGTTCGTTGCCCATTCCACAGAGACCTTGGACACATATCTCCATGGATTTTATCACCGATTTGCCTCCATCCCAAGGCAAGTCGGTGGTGTGGGTGGTGGTGGACCGCTTCAGTAAGATGTGCCACTTTGTGCCCCTCAAGAAACTACCCAACGCCAAAACGTTGGCTACGTTGTTTGTCAAACACATCCTGCGTCTCCATGGGGTCCCTGTCAATATTGTTTCGGACAGAGGGGTACAATTTGTTTAATTGTTTTGGAGAGCCTTCTGTATGAAGTTGGGGATTGATCTGTCCTTCTCCTCTGCCTTCCATCCTGAAACCAATGGCCAAACGGAGAGGACTAATCAATCTCTAGAACAATACTTAAGGTGTTTTGTCTCTGACTGTCAATTTGATTGGGTCTCTTTCATTCCCCTCGCCGAATTTTCCCTTAATAACCGGGTCAGTAACTCGTCAGGGGTCTCTCCTTTTTTTTGTAATTTTGGGTTTAATCCACGGTTCTCCTCCGTTTCACCTGGTAGTTCCAACAATCCCGAGGTAGAGGTCGTTCATCGGGAACTGTGCACAGTCTGGGCCCAGGTTCAGAAAAACCTAGAGGTGTCCCAGAGCGTACAAAAAACTCAGGCTGATAAAAAACGTTCTGCTAACCCCCTGTTTATGGTCGGGGATCTGGTGTGGTTGTCGTCTAGGAACTTGCGTCTCAAGGTTCCGTCCAAGAAGTTTGCTCCCCGGTTTATTGGGCCGTATAAGGTCATTGAGGTCCTCAATCCTGTCTCCTTCCGGCTGGAGTTACCCCCGTCTTTTCGGATACACGAAGTGTTTCATGCCTCCCTCCTCAAACGCTGCTCCCCGTCCTTGGCTCCCTCGAGGAGACCTCCTGTTCCTATCCTCGCCCCTGAGGGGGTGGAATTCGAGGTGGCCAGGATTGTGGACAGCAAGATGGTCCAAGGCTCCCTCCAGTACCTGGTCCATTGGAGAGGATACGGGCCCGAGGAGAGGACTTGGGTACCCGCCCGGGATGTTCACGCTGGGGTATTGGTCAGGAGGTTCCACCTGCGTTTCCCCAGTAAGCCAGGTCCACTTAGAAAGGGTCCGGTGGCCCCTCATAAAAGGGGGGGTACTGTAAAGGATCTGCCAGGCACAGCTTCGGGGTTAACTCCCAGAACTAATCAGTCAGCACCTGAGAATACATCCCTGAGACTGACTCCTGCTTTTACCATTCAGGCTGGCAGGCTTAGGAGTGGGAGAACCTATCGTAACCTGGCCAGACTCAGCTAGCTCCCGCCCTCGGTCTATTTAAGCCTGCACTTCCTGTCCCTCGGTGCTTGTGATTCTTTCCTTGTGGTTTCCTGGCCCAGCTACAGCTCCTGCTATTTTTGATCCTGCTCCATACAGACCCTGGCTTACCGACTACTCTTCTGCTTTTCGTTTTGTACCTCGCACACTCCTGGCTTGACTCGGCTCGTTCACCACTCTGGTTGCTCACGGTGCTGCCGTGGGCAACGGCCCCTTTTTCTTGCTTGTGTTCCTTTGTATGTTTGTCGTGTTTGTCGTGCACTTACTGAGCGCAGGGACCGCCGCCCAGTTGTACCCCGTCGCCTAGGGCGGGTCGTTGCAAGTAGGCAGGGACAGAGTGGCGGGTAGATTAGGGCTACCTTGTCCGTCTCCCTACCCCCTGCCACTACATTTATAGTTAGAGCTGAGCTGTTAGGTCACATGTTTGACAGCGGAATGGAGCTAAATCTAAATGTCTGTCTGTTTCCAAGGACACTCAACACAATTTATCTAAAAAATATATAAAATAATATCCACAGAAAAAAAATAAAACAATTTATTTGCAAAGTTTCTGAATTTTATGTGTAGATTAAAACGGTTAGGGGGGGCGTGTCCGGATGCCGAGGAGAGCAGTCACATAAGTCTGAGCTCCTCTCCTAGCCTCAGATAAAGCGGCTCATAACCACCCTTAAAGGTCGGATACCGACACAAAAATATACCTGGAGACTCCTGAAGTAGCCACAAAGCAGCAGGGATGGTGAGAGGAAGATCTAAACCGGCTGCCCCGGTTAAACTCACGTCCTTCTATCCCCCGGCGGGAAACTCACAAAATGGCGCCGGCCACACTCTGCAGGAAAACGCTCCGGTCCTAGGAGCTCCTATCCTCTCCCAGGCAGCACATTGCACAGCAGGCAGTCCAAGTGTGGAAGGAACTTCAAGCACACCAGACAAGCTGTATGCACTGGATTTCAGGTCAGTCTCTCTCCCTCCTAGTCTGCCCAATCTGGGGAAATCTAGGGAAAGCAGCCCGTCTGAGGAATCAGCCATCACCTTATCTAATATGAGGAGTCTATTGTCAGAATTAAGGACATCCATGCAAAACGATTTCCAAACTGCCTTTACCACACTGTCTAAGGACATTAGAGATATTGGTGATCGCACAGCTCATCTTGAAACAAAAATGGATGAATTTTCCTCTGCTTTTAATACTTTAGTGGACGCTCAAAATGAGACAGATGAAGACATGCTAGCAGTAAAATTAAAATTGGCTGACTTGGAAGACCGCTCCAGAAGGAACAACATTCGTTTCCGCGGTATACCGGAATCCATCATGCCAGCGCAACTCAGAGAGTTCCTGATTGATTATTTTTCTGCTTTAATCCCAGAGGCGGATCAAAGAGATTTGATGATTGATAGAGTACACAGATTGCCAAAACCCAAACATCTACCGCAAACAACGCCGAGAGATGTTCTGGCAAGAATCCATTTCTATCAAACAAAAGAGGCCATCTTGAAGTCGGCGTTTAAAAATAACGACATCCCTGAGCGGTTTGTGGGCATCTCGTTGTACGCAGATTTATCACCAACCACGATGAATCGCAGAAGAGAATTTGCGCCTTTCACAAAGCATCTACGTGACCAAGAAATTCCCTATAAATGGGGTTACCCGGTCAAGCTCCTCATCACGAAAAATGGAGCCACCCATGTCCTTCACACACCCAAAGAAGCAGCGTCTCTTCTAGCAAAATGGTTTCCCGACTTTCAGCCTCGAGATCATCAAAGGATGGCGAAAAAGAAACCACCGGTATTATCCCAGGAATGGACACAGGTTGGATCTCCTAAGAATCCCTGAATTCAATCTGATTGAATATAGAGGAGAATGACCCAGCAAGAATTTTGGACTCCCTGTTGAATCCAGAATAAGGAACTCACGGTGTTGTCTGATATCCTTTTTTTTTTTCTTTTTGATAATCTTATTGCTGCAGGTTGTACTGTGCCTTTAAATAACCATGTGGGCTAGGAAGGCACTTATGTTACACGTGTTGTGTCTCTTCCCCCCCCCCATGAGGCCAACTTCCTTTACAAGGAGTTGGCTAGATATATTTGAACATATTTTCATATGTGTTCTCAGGTTTTTATGTTACAAGGTATCACTACTGATTGATAAGAAAAATGCGTTATGTACATATAGTCTTTCTTGTTGGGGAATAACGGAGATGAGTGGTCCTCACTCACATAATATTACTCACGTAGGGGAGATATTTAGAGATCAGGTATGCTACAAGAGTACACAGTATCGATCTTTCTTAGGGTATAATGGTCTTTAAAATATCATCTTTGAATGTGAAGGGCCTTAATAGTCCATTCAAACGCTCTCTCATGTGGAAAGAGTGTAAAATGCTGAAATGTGATGTGTTATGTGCACAAGAGACACACCTCTTGGAGAAAGACATCCACAGGCTTAAAAATGCACAGTTCCCCCATATTTTTTGTACCCCAAACTCAGGCAAGAAAAAGGGGACGTTGATTGCTATCAAAAATTCTGTGGCCTTTCAACTTATACAAGTAACTTATGATAAATGTGATAGGTTTGTAATCATACAGTGCCTCATTAACAATGAGAAATACACCTTGGTCTCATTATACGCTCCTAATAAGCATCAAGGCAGATTTCTCAAACGTCTACTTAAACGAATTGAGAATAATAAATTTGGTTCCCTAATACTATGTGGGGACTTCAATAAAGTACTGATTCCTCAATTAGACAAGAGTAGGAGCAAACCAAAAGAAAAAAACACAGATATCTATAACATTTTATTCAGGGGAAATCTCTATGACACATGGAGAACTTGTAATGCCTCAGAAAGAGATTATACTTTTTTCTCTCACCCCCACAAATGCTATTCTAGAATTGACTTTATTATTGCTGACCAATGGTTACTCCAGCGTGTGATCAACCCTAACATCGGGACAATCACTTGGTCGGACCACGCCCCAGTCTCTATCTCTATTAATGAGCAATATAATCGAGTTCCCACCTCCCCCTGGCGCATAAACAACTCCTTACTAAACAAAGAGGAATACAATGCACAGATAAACAAAGCGTTGACTGACTTTTTCGAAACTAATAAACCGGATGACACGTCCACCTTTAACAACAGGTGTGCACACAAAGCAGTAATCAGAGGTCACCTTATCAAAATTGCGGCAACAGCAAAGAAAATAAGATTAGCTAAAACAGAAGAATTGTTGCTTAAAATTAAGAAATTAGAAGATCTTAATAAAAAGAGAACCACGAGAGGTCTAACAATCGAATTAAAACAATTAAGAACACAACTTCACCAATTGTTATATCACAAGTGTGAATACGCCCTGAGAAGGAGCAGAATGATCTATTACTGGCAGGGTAATAAGGCTGGGAAGATGTTAGCTAACAAATTTAAAAACAAAACATTGAAGGCTAAAATACCCTATATTTTTAAACCATCTGGGGATAAAATCTTAAACCCACAGGGGATAGCTGAAGCCTTTGCTGAATACTATGGTCATTTATACAATTTAAACAAAGATCCTCTCACCAAACAACCTACGCAGCAACTTATAGATGGCTTTCTAGATTCGGTCAATTTACCGTCGATCCCGAGTGATCAAATGACACTCCTTAATGCACAATTCACAGTATCAGAGGTACAAAATGTCATTAAACAACTCAAGATTAATAAATCTCCCGGACCAGACGGTCTAACAAACGAATATTATAAACAGTTCTCTCAGATTATAGCCCCTCACCTAGTATCAATGTTCAATCAGGCCACTATTTCAGGTCGTTTTCCTAAAGAAATGCTACAAGCACTAATAATTACCCTCCCGAAACCAGGTAAATCTCCTGACAGACTCGAAAATTTTAGACCAATTTCTTTGCTAAATTGCGATTTGAAAATATATTCAAAAGTGTTGGCCAACAGGCTGGTCGATATCCTTCCTTCTCTAATCAATATTGATCAAGTAGGATTTATTAAAAATAGACAAACGGTAGATGGAACTAGAAGACTAATCAACATCCTTCACTATGCAGAAACGCATAACACCCCTTCTCTGCTCCTATCATTAGATGCAGAGAAGGCCTTTGATAGGATCCATTGGGGTTATCTAGAGTCGGTTCTGGATAAAATAGGAATAGTGGGCCCGTTTGGGAAAGCCATTTTAGCTCTATACTCCGGTCCTTCCGCCTCCGTATACTCAGCCGGATTTTTATCCTCACGCTTTGACATTACAAATGGAACTAGACAGGGATGTCCCATGTCCCCTTTAATTTTTGCGCTTTTAATGGAACCTCTGGCTGAGAAAATAAGGTCTTCTAGTTCAATTTCTGGAATCACAATAGGGAAAAAGGAACACCGTATAGGTCTGTTCGCGGATGATGTAATAATAATATGCTCTTCCCCAACCACGTCCCTTCCAGAAATAAGTAAAGTTTTATCAGAATTTAGTAATGCGTCTTACTACAAAATAAACACTTCTAAGTCACAAATTCTGAATATGGGGCTTTCCCAGAAAATGGTAGCACAACTTAAAGCATCATTCCCCTTCAAATGGGTGGAAGACGCCCTGCCTTATCTAGGGGTTAATCTAACATTTCCAGTCTCAAAATTGTTTGACCAAAATTATATTCCTCTCCACAAGAAAATCATTGAGGACCTACATAACTATAAACACCACGGTGTTTCTTGGTTAGGTAGAATAGCTGCCATCAAAATGTTAACTCTTCCTAAGATTCTCTACACTTTTAGGAATGTTCCCATATTTGTGACAAACGCTTTCATAAATAAACTGCAATCCATCTTAATGAGATTCGTATGGGGGAAAACCAAATCAAGAGTTAAAGCAGATATTCTTTACAGACCCATGCGTGAGGGGGGATTGGGATGCCCCACTCTATTACAATACTATAGAGCCGCTATATTCGACCAATTAAAATCGTTATGGTCACAGGATGCTTCTAAACATTGGGTTTCCATTGAATCATCTGTATTGGGAAGGCACTCATTAGCAATATCCCTATCTGCATCCTCTTTATTTGGGAACCATATGAGGTCCACACATCCTACAATAAGGGCAATCACGGAGTTATGGCACCACCTAGTTATTAAACATAGCCTGTATTCTACGGATTATGAGAAATCTAGTATTGCACTACTGATGGCTCTCATTCCAGATCTTGACATCTCTACTTGGATGGCTAATGGATTACTCCACATGTCCGATTTATGGGAAAATGACATCCTGATACCCTTCCAAACTCTGGCCCAAATGTACAATATTCAGAAACATGACTTTTATAAATATCTACAAATTAGGCATGCACTGACATCCATACCCAAACCTCTCCCAACATCAGAATCCAAATTAAGCAAATGGTTAGCAAATAACTCATCCTCCAGAGGTAATATCTCCCAATGTTATAACTTTTTACTAAACTCCTTCCCAAATGACTTGCATATATACAAACAAAAGTGGGAACATGATCTTGAGGTCACTATATCTGAAGATCAATGGAACTCGGCCTTCTATGCTGTCTCATCGATCTCCAGATGTACTAATCATATTGAAACAGCCAGAAAACTCTTGTATAGATGGTACCTCACCCCGGAGAAACTTCATAAATTTTACGAAGAATCAAAAGAGTGTTGGAGATGTAGTAATACAGGCACTATGTTGCACATCTGGTGGAAGTGTCCACATATCCTGGAAGTGTGGAGAAAAATGGGTCGTTTTCTGTCAAATATATGTGGTTACCCAATTATCCTAGATGCCCCATTATGCTTGTTGGCAATTGGTGCCGACAAGTATGATCGCACTCACAGAGCAGTTATCCTACACACTATTATAGTGACTAGATTCAAAATAGCAAAATACTGGAAAACCAATAAAATCCCATCCTTGTCAGAAATTATTCAGGGAATAAACAACAACTGCTGGTTTGAATCTATGATCGCCTCTTCCTTAAATAAAAAAAGCTCATTTGACAACATGTGGGATGTTTGGACCTCCAGCCAGTATTGTAATGCGATACACTAGATTTATGGATATTCACACATACAAACCATATATTATTGTGCAAAAATACCATTGAGACTCCCTGATGTATTCCCTTACATATTGTTTTATTGTTCATAATGATTTATTGTACACAAAGCTATGATATTGTACTGATACCTTTGTTATGTTAAGTTATGTAAATTTATTTCTATTTTTACTATGTTAAGTTTTGTAAGTAAGCTTAGTTCCTGCTTACTTGTATGTTCGATTTGAAAAACTCAATAAAAACAAATGTGATAAAAAAAAAAAAAAAAACGGTTAGATCTTGTTAAGAGGAATTGCAATTTAATATGTGACAAGAATGATAGATTTTACATTAGTTCACTATAACAAAATATGTGTACTGATGAATTTTATATTGTTATATTGGTTGGAGTCCAAAACTAAAGACAGATTCATTATTGAGTTCAATGGGAGCTGTATACATCCTTCTTCATCAAACTCCCTCTAGTGGTAGCTCCAGGCAGACCGAATTGTGTCTGTTAAGGATCTGCCAGGCACAGCTTCTGTATCTACGCCCATAGGTAATCAGTCTGCACCTGCTTCTATGTCTGTGAGACTGACTCCATCTTCCACCACTCAGGATGGCATGCTTAGGAGTGGGAGAGCCTATCACAGCCTGGCCAGACGGAGCTAGCTCCCGCTCTCTGTCTATTTATACCTGCCTTTCCTGTTCCTCCTTGCTTGTGATTCTTCTCGCTTGGTTTCCTGGCCCTGCTGCAGCTTCTTGATCTATTTGACCCTGCTTCATATTGACCCTGGCTTACTGTCTACTCTCCTGCTCTGTGTTTGGCACCTCGTACACTCCTGGTTTGACTCGGCTTGTTCACTACTCTCCTGCTCTGCGTTTGGTACCTCGTACACTCCTGGTTTGACTCGGCTCGTTCACCACTCTTGTTGCTCACGGTGTTGCCGTGGGCAACTGCCCCTTTTCCCTTGCTTCTGTGTACCCTTGTCTGTTTGTCTGTCGTGCATTTATTGAGCGTAGGGACCGTCGCCCAGTTGTACTCCGTCGCCTAGGGCGGGTCGTTGCAAGTAGGCAGGGACTGAGTGGCGGGTAGATTAGGGCTCACTTGTCTGTTTCCTTACCCCCTTCATTTGTGTCATTTAGAACTATGGCTTTATGAAGAAAAACAGTTCTCACCCCTATAAAGATATATTATGAAATTAATCAACACCTAAGAATGAAATAGTCTTCATAGCTGAAGTTACACTTGAAATGTAATATCTTAAACCACTATATTGTATGGACTACCAGTGATATTGGTTACATAAATGGTGTAAATGCTAGAACTGTGCCAGCTCTAAAGTTAAAGGAGTTCATCAGGATCAGAAAAACATGGCTAATTTTTCTAAAAACGACACCGCACCTGTCCACAGGTTGTGTGTGGTATTATCACTCAGCCCCATTCACTTCAATGAAGCTGAGCTGCAATAACAGACACAGCCCATGGACAGGTCCGGCTACTTCAGGAAGAAAGCAGACATATTTTTCTAATCCTGAAACCCTTTAATAGCTTTTTTATAGCACATTTGTTCCTGGGCTGCTATATGACACAATGAATTAAACAAATTTAACCCCTTTGTTTTTGGTGTGAGCCTATAAAATTATAAAATAAAGAGAAGGTAGTGTGTACATCTGCACCCACTAAAAAGCCCCTTTAATCCTCGGATCCAGACCTGGATAGTATATCAGCAAAATCTTACATTTTAGCTTTCATGGCCTTTATAATAAGCACTTCCAAAGTGCAATGTAAGCATTCTAAAGGGGAACATTACAGCATATAGAAGTGAAACATAACAATGTGATAAAAATATTCCAGGAGGTTCCCATAGACTGCATTAACAGACGTATCAAAGCTTACTGAATATAATAATTTTTCACCTTTTTTTAATTTACTCATCTTATTTTAATTCACTTTATTCTGTGTCATTCTACAATTCCATGCATTTTACTACTCCCCTATCTTAGCATAAGTTATATTCCTGTCATTCCTGAGCTTCCTGGGTAATAAATATAATGAAAGAACTGCAAAATATGGAGATATACACACATAGATAGATAGAGAGAGAGAGAGAGAGAGAGAGATAGATAGATAGATAGATAGATAGATAGATAGATAGATAGATAGATGTAATAGCTGCTATTATTCTAAAATAACTGAATTGAGTATGAACAGTTGTATATGAGAAATATACAGTTATTACACTTTAAAAACAGCAACAAACTAGGATCAATTTTAAATTTTCTTTATTTTCATTCTTTTCTGATCTAAATTTAAATTACAATCGAAATGTTGTAACAATGATATCTATATGAACATTGAGAGAACAGGAATGTTGTCCGGCATTAAGTCTGCGTAGACTCATCTGAGATGGACAAAGACAAATGGTCCAGTGCTCCGATTTCTGCAACCAAAAGAAAAAGAAGTAATACAATAATATTGAATAATAGGTTATAGACCAGGATTGTACTAAAGCAAAACAATCACTTCATTCAATAAAGATGCAGCAAATGCACGTAATCCAGGGATGACACTTTTATCATTACTGTACCTTTGAGACGTAGATATGCAAGAAACTCAAGGACAGTTTGTTCTGTGCTATCATCAAATGAATGCTGCTGCGTACCTATAGAAATAATACAACATATACTTCAATTCAAGACACAAGGGCTGCTCACATATTATATCTAGGCTCAAATACCAATTCTAGTCAAAATAAAACATATACTAACTAGGAAAAAAAAAAAAAGATAGATAAATAAATAGATATAGGAGATAGATAGAGATAGATAGACATACAGACAGATTAGATAGATAGATAGATAGATAGATAGATAGATAGATAGATAGATAGATAGATAGATAGATAGATAGATAGATAGATAGATAGATAGATAGATAGATAGATAGATAGATAGGAGAAGCAGTATCTAAGAGGACTCTATGAGGAACACTATCTATAGGGGGCTCTATGAGGGGCACTATCTAGAGGGGGCACTATGAGGAGCACTATCTACAAGGGGAACTGTGTGTGTGTGTGTGTGTGTGTGTGTGTGTGTGTGTGTGTGTGTGTGTGTGTGTGTGTGTGTGTGTGTGTGTGTGTGTGTGTGTGTGTGTGTGTGTGGTGCATTACTTTACAGCATTTACCACAATTTTATTCATGGCACAGTGTTTGGTACTATTATACTCAGGAGCAGTGTGTAGCACTATTAAATTCAGGGGCACAGTGTATGATACTATTATATTTAGGAGCACAGTGTATGGTACTATTATATTCAGGGGCACAGTGTAAGGTACTATTATATTCAGGACCACAGCATGTAGCTCTATTATATTCAGGAGCACAGTGTATGATAATATTATGGTTAGGAGCACAGTGTATGGTACTATTAAATTCGGGGGCACAGTGTATGGTACTATTATATTCAGGGGCACAGTGTATGGTACTATTATATTCAGGAGCACAGCATGTAGCACCATTATATTCAGGGGCAAATTATATGATACTATTATCTTTAAGAGCATAAAGTGTGGCAACATGAGAATTTTCTCTTCATTTATAGGTGCGGAAATTTTATAAAAGTGAGGAGCCAAAGACATCTGAGCAGCAAACTCTGCAGAAATGGGTTGTGGCCAGGAGAAGTCATCGTAGAGGTCTGGACCAGATGGAAAAGAAAAGAGAAAAACAAAAACTCCAATCTAAAAAGTCTTCACCAGTGAGTTACTAAATGTAAACGTTTATTCTCTATGTGACTGATCAGTACTGTAGTCACTGTATGATCTGCAGCGAGATGATGGGTGTATTGTTCTTTTTTTGTGAAACAGCAACTCCCAGGATATCCTTATCATTGTTCTGTCTATACTGGGAGCTGTAGTTTTTTGCAGTACAAACTTATATGGCAGGGGTTAAACTGAATTTGCAAATGGTCTCTGTACTGAGCTGTATTTGTGCTTGTACTGTATCTATGTACTGAGCTTGGTTCTGGTGCTGTATATATGTACTGAGGAAGAAACAAGAAATTGGATCCAGCGAGGAGACTGTATGATTCTGTTAAAATGTAGGAATCTTCTTCCAAGTTTTAATGAGATAAAGGATAAAACAAGTGCAGTGAATGTGAAGAAATTTCCCAAGTAAGCAATGACTAAGGACGCAGTCAGCGTCAGAAACGCGTAGGCACCACTACATTTGCTGTTTATCCCTCCATTGCTTACTTGGGAAATTTCTTCACATTCACTGCACTTGTTTTATCCTTTATCTCATTAAAACTTGGAAGAAGATTCCTACATTTTAACAGAATCATACAGTCTCCTCGCTGGATCCAATTTCTTGTTTCTTCCTATGTCTACACGTGTGCCGACATGGGGATCCGTGCTAGAGTGACTCAGCATATCTGCAAGATAGGTGAGCTGGAGGAACCCTCCTACATTTTTTTCTATATGTACTGAGCTTGGTTCTGGAGTTATATACATCACAACAACCAAGCTCAATACATATATACACCAAAGAAAATCTCAGAACATATATACAACGCCAGAACCAAGCTCAGAATATAAATACAGCACCAGAACAGAGCTCGGTACATATATACAGCACCACAACAAAGCTTAGTACATATATAGAGCACCACAACAAAGCTCAGTACATAAATACAATACCAAAACCAAGCTCAGTACATATATACAGCACCAGAACCAAGCTCAGTACATATATACAGCACGATAAGCAAGCTCAGTACATATATACAGCACCACAACAAAGCTCAGTACATAAATACAATACCAAAATAAAGCTCAGTACATATATATAGCATCAGAACTAAGATCAGTAAATAAATACAGCACCAGAACAAAGCTCAGTACATATATACAGCATCAGAACAATCTCACTACATATATACAGCACTAGAACAAAGCTCAATACATAAATACATTATACCAACCAAGCTCAGTAAATAAATACATAATACCAACCGAGCTCAGTACATAAACACAGCACCAGAAGCAAGCTCAGTACATATATACAGCAGCAGAACTAAGCTCAGTACATAAATACAGCACCAGAACCAAGCTGGTGCTGTATTTATGTACTGAGCTTGTTCTGGTGCAGTATTTATGTACTGAGCTTGCTTCTGGTGTTGTATTTATGTACTTAGCTTGGTCCTGGTACCATATCTGTCCATTAGCCGTGAGATTTGTCGTGGCTTACTGCACACGCAGCATTGTCTTCCACCCTTCTGACAGTGTACAGTGTAACTAAATGGGCTGAGCACGCTAAGGATATTGAATGTGCGCACATAGGTCTGTACATAATGGGTGAGTGAAATATAATGTGTGGGTAGGTAGGTATGCACGCTTATGTAATTATATACATAGTGTCGAAATTCACACTAAAACATTCTGGACAGGGAATTTCCTTATTTAGAGTCCACTTTAACCCCTTCGCGCTCAGGTCAGTAATAGTACGTCCTGCTAAGTAGAACGTTCGTGCTCAGGTCAGTACTATTACTGACCTGAGTAAACACGGCGCCATTTAATCCCGGCGCGTGTTTGAGCTGTGATACCTGCTGTTTCCGACAGCAGGCTATCACAGCTTAGTGTGCAGGGACCGATCGCGGTGGTCCCCGCCGATTAACCCCTTAGAAGCCGCGTTCAATAGCGATCGCGGCTTCTTAGGGGTTAAGCTGCCATCGCCGGCCTGCTACACGATAGCGGGCCGCGATGGCTACTATGGCAACCAGAATCCCAACAATGGACTCTGGCTATGCCATAGACGGAAGCCTAGTGGGTCCCGACAAAGTCAGGACCCACTATGCTTGCTGTCAGCGAACAGCTGACAGCTCTAATACACTGCACTACGCATGTAGTGCAGTGTATTAGAATAGCGATCAGAGCCTCCTGCCCTCATGTCCCCTAGTGGGACAAAGTAAAAAAAGTGTGAAAAAGTAAAAAAAAGTTGTGTAAAAATAAGAAAATAAAAGATTTAAAAGTAATAAAAGTAAAAGTCCCCCTTTTTCCCTTATCAGTTCTTTATAATTAATAAAAATATATAAATAAACAAATGAACTATACATAATTGGTATCGCCACGTCCGTAACGTCCTGAACTACAAAACGATGTCGTTATTTATCCCGCGCGGTGAACGCCGTAAGAGAAAATAATAATAAACTGTACCACAATCACAATTGTTTGGTCACTTCACCTCCCAAAAAATGGAATAAAAAGAGATCAAAAAGTCGCATGTACCTAAAAATGGTACTGATCGAAACTACAGTTCGTTACGCAAAAAATAAGTCCTCGCACGACTTTCCTGATGGAAAAATAAAACAGTTATGGCTCTTAGAATAAGGTAACACAAAAAATAAATTATATTTTACAAAATGTATTTTATTGTGCAAACGCCATAAGACATAAAAAAAAACTATAAACATCTGGTATCGCCGTAATCGTATCGCCCCGCAGAATAAAGTGAATATGTCATTTATAGCGCACGGTGAACGCTGTAAAAATTTTTTGATAAAAAACATTAGTAAAATTGCTGTTTTTTTAGTCACCACGCCACCTAAAATTAGAATAAAAACTGATCAAAAAGTCGCATGCACCCCAAGAAAACTACAATGGATTCCTCAAGGTCTCTAGTTTCCAAAAAGGGGTCACTTTTGGGGGGTTTCCACTGTTTTAGCACCACAAGACCTCTTCAAACCGGACATGGTGCCTAATAAATTAAATTTACTCTACTTTGCTCTAAATTCCTGTGAAACGCCAAAGGTACCTTTGGGGCTCTGCAAATGCGACATGGCACCCGAAAACCAATCCAGCAAAATCTGTGCTCCAAAGAACACATAGCGCTCCTTTCCTTCTAATACCTCCCATGGGCCCAAACGGCAGTTTATGGCCACAAATAGGGTATTGCCGCACTCAGGACAAATTTGGCAACAAAATGGGGTATTTTATTCGTTGTGAAAATAAGACATTTTGAGCCAAAACTACATCTTATTGGAAAAAAGTTTTTTTTTTTAAATTCACAGCCCAATTCAAATAAGTTCTGTGAAAAAACTGTGGGGTCTAAATGGTCACAACACCCATAAATAAATTCCTTGAGGGGTTTTGTTTCCAAAATGGGGTCACTTTTGGTGGGTTTCCATTGCTTTGATACCTCTGAGGCTCTGCAAATGCGACATGGCACCCGAAAACCAATCCAGCAAAATCTGGACTCCAACAAACGCATTGCGCTCCTTTCCTTCTGAGGCCTCCCATGGGCCCAAACAGCAGTTTATCACCACAAATGGGGTATTGCCGCACTCAGGACAAATTGGGCAACAAAATGGGGCATTTTGTTCCCTGTGAAAATAAGAAATTCTGATCAAAAATGACATCTTATTGGAAAAATTGTCATTCTTTTAATTTCACAGCCCAATTCAAATACGCGCTGTGAAAAAACTACGGGGTCAAAATGGTAACAATAACCATAAATTAATTCCTTGAGGGGTGCAGTTTCCAAAATGGGGTCAGTTTTGGGGGATTCCTACTGTTTTGGCACCTCAACACCTCTCCAAACCTGGCATGCTGCCTAAAATATATGCTAATAAAAAAGCACCACCAAAATGCACTAGGTGCTTCTTTGCTTCTGGGGCTTGTGTTTTAGTCCACGAGCGCACTAGAGCCACATGTGGGACATTTCTAAAAACTGAAGAATCTGGACAATGCATATTTAGTTGTGTTTCTCTGGTAAAACCTTCTTTGTTACAGAAAAAAAATAGAATAAAATTGAAATTCAGAAATAAAAACGAAATTTGCAAATTTCACCTCCACTTTGCTTTAATTCCTGTGAAATGCCTGAAGGGTTAAAAAAACTTTCTAAATGCTGTTTTGAATACTTTGAGGGGTCTAGTTTTTAAAATGGGGTGCTTTATGGGGGTTTCTAATACATAGGCCCCTCAAAGCCACTTCAGAACTGAACAGGTACCTTAAAAAAAAGGCTTTTGAAATTTTCTTAAAAATATGAGAAATTGCTGTTTATGTTCTAAGCCTTGTAACGTCCAAGAAAAATAAAAGAATGTTCAAAAAATGATGCCAATCTAAAGTAGACATATGGGAAATGTGAACTAGTGACTATTGTGGGTGGTATAACCGTCTGTTTTTCAAGCAGATGCATTTAAATTCTGAAAAATGCAATTTTTTCTAAATTTTCTCTAAATTTTGCAATTTTTCTCAAATAAAGACTGAATATATCGACCAAATTTTACCACGAACATGAAGCCCAAAGTGTCACGAGAAAACAATCTCGGAATCGCTTGGATAGGTTTAAGCATTCCGACGTTATTACCACATAAAGTGAAATATGTCAGATTTGAAAAATGGGCTCTGAGCCTTAAGGCCCAAACTAGGCTGCGTCCTTAAGGGGTTAATATAGGGTGTATTTGGAATACCGTAATTGAATTATTTTATTATTAGAATAATTTTCCATGGCGCGATACAACGCGAAACACCGCAACCCCCCCACCCCCCCCGGCACGTATGTTTTTGACCACAAAACAGGGCACCTGTTGTTAAAAATTTTAATCTCACCCCTTGATAGACAGAAAGATAGATAGATAGATAGATAGATAGATAGATAGATAGATAGATAGATAGATAGATAGATAGATAGATAGATAGATAGATAAACAAATGGATCCAGCAGCACCGGTATAGTGTGGGTGCAAGTCCAAGGGAGCAGACCAAGATCCCAATTGTATACAATGCAAAAAATAGGCAGCTCTCCGTTGTTTTAGGTGAAAAAAAGTGGGTAGCTTGAGAAAGGCTCCAGGAGAAGGAGCTGAACCGTTGCACATGGGACAATAAAGTACCCACTTTTTTTCACCTAAAACAACGAAGTGCTGCCTATTTTTTGCATTAGATAGATAGATAGATAGATAGATAGATAGATAGATAGATAGATAGATAGATAGATAGATAGATAGATAGATAGATAGATAGATAGATAGATAGAGATAGATAGATAGATAGATAGATAGATAGATAGATAGATAGATAGATAGATAGATAGATAGATAGATAGATAGATAGATAGATAGATAGATAGATAGATATTATAAACAGTCATAAAACTTTACTTATAAATCATTGGGAAAATTTTATTTATGATAAATGAATATTATCGTCACAAAGCAGAATACCAATACTTGTTCTGTGTGTGGATTATCCAGTCTACGGCACATAGAGGTGTTTATTCTAGTCCTGGTATAAATTTGCATTAAGGAAGAGGCCACATGCAGCGACTGCGGTACAGCCAGAAACCGGAACAGTGTGCGGTAAAAGTGCATACCATAGAGGTTTTAGTTCGCCACGGTACTGCACTTTGGCCGAACCTAAGCTGTAAAAAAGAGTTTTCATTCCAATACAGAAGGATCTCAAAAGAGTCAGTGTTACTGGGCATGGATGAAAAGCCTGATGACTACTCCTAGGTTACTACCTACAAAGAACCAAATGCCGCTGGTACCTATATCCCTGTCACAGCTCATTCAGTCAGACATGGTTCTTACCAAATATATCTCTTCCAGATTTGAACAATTCATCCACTATCTCCCTTTTTCCGGCCATTTCTCCTTTATCGTTCAGTGTTCGATGAGCATCTGGCCACACAAAAGACGTTTAGTAATTGGAAATGCTTACAATATGGACATCCCTTTCTGTACTGTCTCAGAAGCTTGTACACAGATTCCTAACTAACCATATATTATATACATTTCTTTAGTTTATTATCGGGCAGTATATGGAAATACATAATAATAATAATAATAATAATAATAATAATAATAATAATAATAATAATAATAATAAAGGTGGCAATAGACATTACAACAATTTCAGATCTGCCAAGAATCAAATTTTTTGGGGGCCCATAGACATTGAACCTCATTTATGCAGACAAGAACTGCCGGTGTTTCCTTTAGCAGCCAGTCACTGCTTTTATATTTATATTTCGGTTGTCAGGGATAACACCTATTCTGACGATTTAGATCGATGGCCACCTTAAAGAGAATGTATGAGATTAGAAGAAAGGGTCTGCTTTTTTTCCGAAAGAGCACATTTCTGGTCCAGGATTGTCTGGTATATCAGATAGAATGGGACTAAGCTGGTCATAGCCCAAGGACAAGAAATGTGCTGTTTTGGAAAAAAATCTGAAGCTTTTTTTTAATTTCGATACAAACTTTTAAATCTGCTTAGAGCTTGTGTGCAACCCACCAACTTGGTATTGACAGGAGAAGAGACTGCCCTGCCGCTTACACATTACAAGCGTTCTCTTTTCCAGCTGACAGTGTAATAGCATGCTATTGCGCACACTCAGCTTCCTCTTTGATACAGTAAAGGTATCAATGCGCCTTTCCCTGTAGACCTGACCAAAAACTTCTATATAAATGTGCATGCGTGTCCACCAGCAGAAGCATCCCTCGATGGACATGCATATTGACATACCTAATAAACACCCGGGGATGAGGAAATGCTACATCACAAGAACAAATACAATACATTTTTAATAAGTTCAATTTAAAATTATGAGTTTCATTTTTTACTTCTTCAATGATGGGATAACCCCTTTAAGCGTGCATATTGTTGTTTTTTTTTAGTAAGAAGAGGGAGATATGCAACTGCCAGACACCTCTACCTCTAAATTAAAGGGGTATTGCAATCTAAGGCCTCGTGCACACTTCAGTGTTTTTTTTCAGTGTGCTAGCCGTTTTTCTTACGGCTAGCACACTGACCCATTAATTTCAATGGGGCCATGCACACTTCAGTTTTTTTGACGGCCCCGTTGCTCCGTTCCGATCCAAAGTAGAGCATGTCCTACTTTGGTCAGAGAATCCGTTAACGTGAGGCCCATGCAAGTCAATGGGGCCGTCAAAAAAACTGAAGGCACACGGAAGGCATCCGTGTGCCGTCCGTGTGCCGTCCGTGTGTGACGGAGCCGTTGCCTAGCAACCGCCGGGCGGGCAGAAAAACATTATAAAAATATTACACTAATCGGCAGCCACTTGTCTCTATCAATAACTGATAGAGAAAAGTGGCTGCTGATTAAAAATAAAATAAAAAGGATTTCATACGTACCCGGTCGTTGTCTTGGTGACGAGTCCCTCTTCTTCCTCCAGTCCGACCTTCTTTTGTGACGCGGCAGCCTGTGATTGGCTGCAGAGGCCGCTGCAGCCTGTGATTGGCTGCAGAGGCGGTCACGTGGGATGAAGCGTCATCCCTGGAGGCCGGCCTTCTGACGTCATCCTGACGTGCGTGACCGCCCCTACAGCTTGTGATTGGCTGCAGCGGCGACATGGATTGAACGTCATCGCTGGAGGCCGGACAGGAGGAATGTAAGTATGAACTTTTTTTTATTACATTAAAATTTTATTTTCCGCGCACCGAGCATGGTACTGTCTAGGTTGCTGAAAGAGTTACCGCCGATCAGTGCAGCCCATTAACTCTTTCAGCACCCTGGACAGTACCATGCTCGGCGCACGGAAACGGAAACACGGAGTGCACACGGAAACCACACGGCCGCTAAAACGGGTTCACGGACCCGTCAAAAGCGGCCGTGAAATCGGTGATGTAAGTGTGCACGAGGCCTTAGACTGTTATGACATATCACTAGGATATGCCACAACATTTTGATCAGTAGGGTGCCAATCAATAAGTAATGGCATATGCTAGCCCTATCCCATCGCTTACTATGATAGGAGTACTACTTTAACTCAATATCTGTAAACGATGACATCACTTGATCTAATCTGAGTGCCCAGGAGAGTCTCAGCCCCTGCTGCACATCCTCAATTTATACAAAATGTCTAATATTTTTATCTAAATCCAGAGTATTTCCACATTCATTTATCAGCTCCGATATCCCCTTCAATTACTGAATTGTACTTGTTTTATTTAAGTCCAGTCCCCACATAACTGCTCCTGTTTTTCATAGTATAATTGCTGTGTTATTTTTAGAGTAAAACTAGACAGATCCCAATACATGGCATGATAATACTTACGAGGTCCAAGAAGGTAACCTGCACTGTTCAGAGTCCATCCTCTCTTATCTTTTGGCTAAAACATATTAATTAAATAAAGAAGAAAAAAATAAAAAGGAATATAATAAACAACGAAAAAACGATATATAACAAACAATTTATAGATACCATTAAAACTCGAAACAATACTGAAAGAGGATCTGTCAGGTCTCCTGACATGTCTGTTTTAGTAAATACTTGATTTCTCCATTAAATAACTATTTTGAAGCATCTTTACTTCGAACTCTGCATTGTACCGTTCCTCTATTATTCCTCTTGGAAATTTAGGAATACATTTCCTAAATTTAGAAAGTACTTACTGCTAAGAATTACAACGTAGTTATTGTTTTCTTACCATTATAGCATAGCCGAAACATTCAGCTGCCAGGCCGCAGAGGAGAAAAGAAACACACAGCAGAGCCTGAGAAACACGCATCTAGAAAGTGAAAAGATCATGAGAGATAGGCACTTTCTGATGATTTAGATACATTATTAGCAAGTGTAAACAGTTTACGTCCAATAACTCTAATGTTCACGGCCAACATTTGTTGGACTATCTTTACAGTCAATTACACCATCTAACTGTATGCAACTGTTCACATTATTATCTATAATACTCCCTCACCTTTTGTGGGATACGAGCCACTTTCAAAAATGACATGTTGTACTGAACCACACAGAATATTAATGGAGAAAGAACCTACTAAAATAAGGACCTATTAATCCTGCCTTCCCATCAGGCTCAGCATGAGTCTCTACTACACTTCACTACATTTTCCCATGTCCTCTCTAACTCCTCCTTACTCCCGCTCACCTCAATCATCCCAGTTTGCATCCCATTTTCTCGCCTCCTCTTCAAATACAACCTACTACAACATTTTTACACCACGACCAGGCGACACACAGGCTCCTCCACCGCACACTAATAGATTTTGAACACATGTCTCTCTTCCTCACTCCCATCACATGCTGTATCTGCACTTTACAAACTACTCCTCTCACAATGTTCTTAGCAGCTCCCACCATATTGTAATCTTGTAAGGCTTGGCAGAAAGTTAACGGAGGCAAAGTGGACCTTATATTGAGAAACGTTTGTAATGTTTTATTTCATGAAAATTTCAACTAAACCTTGAATTTTCATATAAAATTAGGACCTAGTGGTATGGCCCTTACTTTAGTGTTCACCGCCAGTTATAAGGTTTTGACCGTGGTACCAGGTTCCAATAATGTTATGACCTCCCTGGTGTCACTTGTGGACGATAGCTAAAATCCAGACAGTCAGTATCAGTTTGATCGGACTTCTAGTCACACACCAAGTCTCTCATGACCATCTGGCATGAATGCGGTCTGCAGGATGTGTGGTTATGGCACCAAGCTTAGGCAGCCCAATACTGGGGATCTGACTTGACTGGGGTCATGACTTTCTAGCATATCTATTGATTTAAAGTGACTGTCCACCTTTTAATAAAATATTCTTTTAGTACAACATTCTGTGCTGATTAATTTCTTAATATATTTTATAGCGGTCAACGTTTCAAATCCCCTGCATAGACATAGATTTTGATTGACAAAATTCAAACTGACCTCAGCCACCACTAGACGGAGCTTACTGCACACTGTTTAACCCCTTTAAGGCACACTTTTTGGGCCTTAAAGACACTTTTAGAGATTTTTTTCTTTATTTTTGCATCGACACATTCTGAGATTCATAACAATTTTATTTTTCCCATTGGCATAGCTATATGGGGACTTGTTTTTTGAAGGATGAGCTTTTATTTTTTTAGTGGCACCATTTTGAATTACTTTTAAGTTATTGATATTGATTAATTGCCACTAAGGAACTTCAGCCTAACATTGTTTGATCCCTAATATAATACATTGCAGAGCCTAATTGTTATATAACCATTTCAGGCTTGGGGGCGTTGTTAGGGATCTTTACCATGGCAATCCATTCTTCACCGGGAGCCCCCTCCCTCAGTCTAAGCACTGAAGATGCTTTGGTCGCGATTAAGGGTTGCATCTAACGGGTTAAACAACCAAAATCAGATTAATCCCTAAGCCATTAGGCACTGTGCCCTGTAAGTGTCTGTCACAAGGGGTTAAGCATTAAACTTAACAATAAAAGGGTATGCAGTAAGCTCATAGGCTCCCCCTAGAGGCAGCTGAAGGCAGTCAGAATTATGTAATTTAATGCAATGGCTGTCCTGGAGATTTTAGATGAAAACCTATTTGAACCTATTTAGATGAAAAATAAAACAAAATGTTTCTTAAAGTTGACATTTTTAAATAAGTCTTGTATATATAACCTTATTCCAAAACACAGAGTTTGCCTACTCTACTTACTGTTCTTCCCTCTACCAATACAGGTGATAATTGTACAGGAGATAAATGTATCTGTGCTCATTCATTACACAATAAGGCTGCAAATAACGTGTCACTGTGACTGTCATATACATTTGTTATTTAGTATCTTCAAGTAAATTGCTTCTATTGAGTAACCAGTCACTTAGAGGTAATATGCTTCATTAAAGCACACTTATATTCTAGTTCACTGTATCTTCTTCAACCCTTGTAATAGATCACTGTAATATGTTACTGCAATGTTATATGTAGAGAAATTAAACATAGGAGATATCCACTTCAGCTCTTCATTATATTTATGATGAGTTCAACATATTTAGAGACATGTTGAATTTAATAAAACGTGAACAACCAGGCATCTAAGGTCAAAACAATCCAAAAAATATAAATATATATCTCCATTGTTTACAATGTAGAGCAGCTCAATGTGGGTGGGATTCCAATGTGATTGACAGCTCTGCTCTGAAACTAAGGGTCATGCTACACAACTACATCATTGCACCTTCGTCCTAATTCTGTAATAGTGTTATTCTACTTTTCATTGATCCAGATTGATGTTTAGCTTTAGTTCTTATTTTCTCTCTCCCTGCCTGTTATTCTTATGCGGATACTATGCGAACTATATGTTTTTGCTGTAAGTGTGTGACGTAGGGTATTTATACCTTTACACTTGCCTACTCTTCACTTTATGGGTTTGAGGGGAGGAAGGGGATGTGTTTTGAACAACGTTTTGTACTGTATTATTACTGATAAAAACTTCAATAAAAACGATTTGATCAAAGGTCATGTTACAGTAACACATGTTCCTGTACATCACAGTCATCTTAATTGTAAAACATTAATGTATGTAGACATCTGTATTTGTCCAGTGGTGTAAGTTACACCTTTAGTTAAACAACCTTAATATTAGTTGAATATATTGGATTTCTCCTAATTTTAGTAATTTAATAATGTAGTAACTTTATACAACAGTCTATTTTGCTATTATAAGAATCTTGAACAGCACATGGATCTTGGTTTGTGACCTGCTTTGCTATATGATTCAGCATATAGCAGGGGAGGTCTTATAGACAATTGTTGACAATATTCAGTACTTAAAGTGGATCTGTCGATAGTTTAGTAATGCCCAATCTCCTAGCTAATCTAATAGGTGCTGTCACACTGATAATGCTAGTGACAATTGTGTCTCAAAAGGTTTATTATTTTAAAAGTTATGAGCTTTTTTTCTAAATATGCAAATGAGCCTATACTTGACAAATGGGCGTCAACAGCAGCGATTCTCCTGGGGTGGAGCTACCTCCAGCCTCTGACACTGTCCTATCAGCATGAAGCTGCTTCAAGCAGTATGGGAGAATCTGACTGGAGGGAAGGGGATCACTTAAAACAGCCATATCTAGGGTTCTGGTGTCATATGAAAAAGGAGATTCTAATCCTTCATATGACACCAGGATTGCAGTTCTAGCTGTAAAACAACCGGAGATATCACCAGTTGAAAACCCAGTAGGGAATAGAAGCTGTATACTATATAATAACACTGTGTTGCTGGGCAGGGAAGGGGGAGAAGCGGAATGCTGATTGGACAGCATCATACAGAAAACATTACACCACCCAGAGTGAAAAGAAAGAGTAACCTCCCATTTGGCAAGAATATAAATTAGTATATTAAGAAAAATGCTCATAACTTTGCAAATAATAAAAGTTTTTGAAAAAAAAAATCACACTGTAGTTATCAGCATCATAGCGCTTATTAGATTAGTTAGGAGATAGGTCCTTAACCCCTACCTGCACGAGAGAAGGGGGGTGGTAGAATCCAGCGCTTGATGGAGTAAAATGGAAACGATTTCCAAGTTTAATAGTCCAATTTGATAAAATCCAATGGTGTGAAGTCCTGGTGTGAAGAAAGCGAGAGGGGGGTATCCTCAGAACCCTACCTGCACGACTCTGTAACTATACGTCATCGCGGGAGGTTACTTCCTGCAGGGAGGTTACTTCTAGTTACTGAGTCGTTCCCGGTGCACACTGTCGGCGACAGTGTGCACCGGGAACCGGGAGATCAGCTGTCAGCGACAGCTGACACTCGACTCTTGCCGGCCAGTGATCCTTTGCCGCTGACTTAGGCAATTAACCCCTTATATGCGGCGATCGGTTTAGATCGCCGCATTTTAGGGGTTTCTAGCACATCGGCGACCCCACAATGAGTTTCCAAAATGGGGTCAATTTTGGGGCGTGTCCACTGTTTTGGTCCCTCCGGGGCATTGCAAACCCGACATGGCGCCGAAAACTATTCCAGAAAAATCTGTGTTCCAGAATCCAAAAGGCGCTCCTTCCGTCCTGAGCCCTGCCGTGGGTCCAAACATCAGTTTATGACCACATATGGGGTATTGCCGTAATCGGGAGAAATTGCTTTACAAATGTTGGGGGGCTTTTTCCTCCTTTATTCCTTGTAAAAATTAAAAAATTCTGTTTTAGCAGAAAAAAAGTAGATATTCATCTTCACAGACTAATTCCACTATATTCTGCAATAAAACTGTGGGGTCAAAATGCTAACTATACCACTAGTAAAATTCCTTGAGGGGTATAGATTCCAAAATGGGGACACTTTTGGGGGGTTATGAATGTTTAGGCACCACAAGACCTCTTCAAACTGGACATAGTGCCTTAAATATATTCCTAAAAAAAGGAAAATCCACTAGGTGCTGCTTTGCTTCTCAGATCGGTGCTTCATTCCATGACCACACTATGGCCACATATGGGATATTTCTAAAAACTGTAGAATCTGGGCATTAAATATTGAGTTGCGTTTCTCTGGTAAAACCTTCTGGGTTACAGAAAAAAATGTGTTACAAATGAATTTCGGCAAAAGAAATGTAATTTGTAAATTTCACCTCTACTTTGCTTTAATTCCTTTGAAACGCCTAAAGGGTTCAAATACTTTCCGTATTCTGCTTTGAGGGTTGCAGTTTTCAAAATCGGGTGATTTATGCGGACTTTCTAATATATAAGGCGCTCAAAGCCACTTCACAACTGAACTGGTCCCTGAAAAAATAGCCTTTTGAAATGTTCTGATAAATGTGAGAAATTGCTGCTAAAGTTCTAAGGCTTGTAACGTCCTAGAAAAATAAAAGAACGTTCAAAAAAACGATGCAAACATAATGTAGACATATGGGAAATGTTAAATAGTAACTATTATGTTTGGTATTACTATCTGTTTTACAAGTAGATACATTAAAATGTAGAAAAATGCTAATTTTTGCAAATTTTCTCTAAAATTTGGAAATTTTCACAAAATAATATTGAATTTATCGTCCAAATGTTTTCACTAACATAAAGTACAATATGCCATGAGAAAACAATCTCAGAATCGCTTGGATAGGTAAAAACATTCTAAAGTTATTACCACATAAAGCAATACATGTCAGATTTGAAAAAATCGTCTGTGTCCACAAGGCCAAAGCAGGCTCAGTTCTAAAGGGGTTAATAAACTAGTGACAGATCCTCTTTAACATGCTAAACGATTTTGTTAAAATGTGTCTCTTGGCTCTTGAAGTTACTGTGCAGAAAGTCTTCCAAGCTTATAGTACCAAAAGCAAGTGGTGCCTAGTGAAAGTGGACAGGCTAGAGGGAGGAAGGGTCAGATAAAAAAAATACTGCAGATAGGTGGCATAGGGCAAAGAACTCTTGCGGGCCAAACAGTCCATATATAACACGGCTGACCATTTATTTGAATAGCTGGCATTTATTACTAGGATCTATTGTACTCTGATTGGCCAAGAAGGACCACATCTCCACATCCACTTTTTTTTTTTTACGAAAGTGCCATTGATGCAGCCACATGGTCTTGTGCATTTTCATATACACCAACTTGTCATGCCCCTAGCAGATACCCGAATTTAAAGGACTTTGTTGCTGTGATTCCCATTTCCTATGGGTTGTATGAGTATGCATAGGGCTTCCCCTCTCCATAAACATAGTAATATTATCACATAGGGTAAGGGGATGAGGAACAATTTAAAAAAAACACACAACAAGATGGCACCAATGACCCAGCTAAAATCTGCTGAGAAGATCTTGTTGTGGTGCTCAACGCCCAACCAACCATTACTATACAAAAACACAAGAACACATATTGGGCTATATAGTCAAGCACTGGAGCTGAAAATTCCATGTGATAATAATGTCATACATTTTTATAAATTACTGTAACTTTCCAGGTTGAGTGCTTGACTATGGGGCCCAATATATGTTCTTGTGTATTAGGATGGACAATACTGATATTTACTTTGGAGCCTCAACTCTAAAGCTTTTTTTTAGGACAGTTAAGATAGATGTAAGTATATATAGACAGTTATCGATACAGAGGCTAGCCAAATTCAGGATAGGCCATACACTTTTACTGGCTGGGAACCCCCTTTAAAAGAACACTCCAGGCAAAACTGATCCACTGTGTTATTCCTAGTGCAGGGTTCTGAGAAGGGGCGGAGCATGACACAGAAATTCTCTCTTTGGCATTCTTTGAATTATGCATCACCCTCTCAGACTCTGCACTAGGAATAATACAGTCATATTATTCAGATACCAAAAAAGGTTGTCACTGCCAGGGACTAGTTCACATACTGTATCTACTTTTGTCCTGCAAAAAGTATGTAATTCTTACGAAGGACCGATAAAGAGGAATATGTTATTAATAAAAGGGTGCCTTGGGATTCAGTGCAATAATAGGACTGTAATGTGCATGAAATGAGGTCTCATTGCACTGAACAGGAGACTGTCTACAAACTCGAAGATCTGAAAATCGAGTCTGACTGAAGGGGTACAGCACACCCTAAAATAGCAAAAAAAAGAAAATTGAATATGCTTACAGTATAAAAACTTTCTGCACCAGTAAAGTGTTCCCCCATCATGTTTTGTTTACCTCAGCCCGGGAATGGGGCAGAATTTAAACAGTAAGTATATTACATTGTGTTATTTTCTTTACATTGACATTGCTAAGAATATTGTATAGTATATTGGGAATGTAGTCCTACAACGTAGCATCTACAGAATCAGGAGGAACTATAACTTTAGGGGATTAAAAAGTGTTAACACAAAAGTGAACACCCTTGATCTTGATAGGGATTGTGACCAAATTGTGCAAATATTTGGGATACATTTTTGCTTCAAATTACAAAGGTCACTATACAAGTAACAACATATTCAACCAGCAAGGCACATATATAGCCACTATCTGGTTTGTGGAGAGGGTAGACCACAACTCAGATGGCTCTGCGCTCCTTCCTCATGGGCGAGTGTAAACCTCTGAAGGTTTTATGTCTTCACAAGCAACTGCAAATTCGGCAAGCAAGGAAGTATTACAGGCCCAACAGCCATGATGCCCTTTAATCCTACAAGTGATGGGAGAGCAGAAAATAACAAGTATTGCCGTGGCAGCATGAACTAGTACCTGAAGGACATCCCATTTTGATTTATGCTCTGGAGGACCCTCTGCTCTGTGTTCATTTTATACCAGTAAAAAAATGTGTGTAAATCTGATCTGATTGACAACAAGTGCCTGTGCTCCTAAGAAAGGCTTTTTAGAAGCCCACACAGGCCCAAATATCTAGCCAGATAATGTGACCCTGCGCGACTGTTCAATCTCTTTATTTAACTGGTGTTTACTTAAAGTGTCAGCGGCCATTACAAGTCCAATAGGAGTTGTCATCCAGCTTTCCCAGATTTCAGAACTACTAATTTACATTGTTATACATAGGAATAGCTGTAGGGGTATATTCCAATACAACCAGGCACATTTGCTATTCAATGTTTTAGACATGCTGGTTGACAACTACAATGGTAGTGGTAATGGAGGCCATGTTGGTTGTCACCCAGATTTACCAGAAAGAAGAAAGAAATGGCTGCACAGAATTCTAATAACATGACAGAAGAGAACAACTAAATTATATTTACCTATGATTGTTTTGTATCTATATTTTGGGTGGAAATGTTTTATCAAGCAGCATAATCAGCTATACAAAACCGTCAATGGAAATGTGTTCATTGACAGGTCTGAAAATAATACTTATAATCATTTCATTCTAATGTCAGAACTTAAAGAGTTATTCCTAGAATGGACATTTAGTGTCTGATCAATGGAGGACCCCACCGTTCTGACCCCTACTGTGTGCTAGAATTGGGTTTCCAACCCGCCCTTTTAGTCCTCACTGTACCCCGAGCAGTGAGGCGGAGCTTTAATGGATCGGTGGTCAAGTTTGCACCTGCCACTCCATTCAATGTCTGAAGGACTGATGGAAACAGCCGAGCGCTGCACTCAGCTGTCTCCGTCAGTCCCATAGACTTTGAATAGAACAGCATCTCGCATGCTCGATTGCCAATCCAATCAAATTCTCCTCACTGCAGTTGTGCGATGAGGAGAAACAGGAATTCAGGACCCCAATTCTAGAGATTGATGGGGGTCCCAGTGAATAGGTGATAATAGACCATTCTGGGAATACCCCTTCAACAATTGTACAGCGATGTCACATACAATAGGCGCTGCTTCTCTCTTCCTGCAGAAGCTGTTTGCCGCATATCCCTTTGGAGGAAGTTCCTTCTCTTGTGCTAACCACTGATTGACTGACATATAGTGCTCCCTCTGTTGAAAAAAGAGGTTCTGCAGCAGTTGCATTGTGTATTATAAAATCCTGTGTCCAAGCTGCTGCACACAATTATAATACAGAACTGAAATACTGCAGACTTTCTTTAAAAAAAAAAGGATAAGGGCATTTATATCAATTAATCAATGGGTACAGGAAACTCACCCTTACTCTTCAAAAAGAGGTTGTGCAGCAGTTGAGGTGTGTATTTTACAGTTCTGTGTCCCGGTTGCTTCAGGACCTCATAACGCACACCTCAGCTGCCGACCTTATTTTTGAGAATGATGAGGGCATTTCATATCAATGAATTAATAGTGGACACATACCTCGTGTATTGCTCTAAAAGAGGCTGTGCAGCAGCTGCAGTGATTATTATAGGGAATAAAGTACCCCTACTATAAATTATAAAGAGCAGCTGAAGTCATCTGAGAGTTCTGCGACCTGTACATCTGTATATATGGACTCATCCCGTAATATTTGTATAATTTACAGTAGGGGGGATATTATCCCATATATACATTGACTTGTCGACAACAGGTGAAAAGATACTACACAAAATATACTGTGAATAAACCTGTGCCGTCCCTCCAGTGGCCCCAAACCTTTGGCTCTCCAGCTGTTGTAAAGCTACAACTCCCAGCATGCCTTGACATCCGGAGGATGGGAGTTGCAGTTCCGCAAAAGCTGGAGAACTGTAGGTTGGAGACCCTTTCTATAATGTAGTTCATTGCTAGTAAAGATGATCAAACAATAGAAAATGTATACATTTCTGATTATGCCGCATATGATATGACATGCAAGAAATGCTGCAAATCTTACCTTTCTCTATAAAATTGTTTTAAGTCGAAATCAAAGGAGAAGAATATTTTCTTTTTGTCTTGTTTTCAAATTTTCGTTATTTATCTTATTTGCCGATGCGGTGGCAAGAATATTGCAAGCTTGATGTTACTCAGCCACCCGTTGACTGTTGGAAAATCCTGGCTACTTAGTGGCTATTTATATACTGAAGGATCATTTTTTATTATTATTGAGGAGGGAGAAAAGGAGGAGATAAAAAGGCAAATACGCAAAAAGGTTTGTGATTAGGTGAATGCTATTATTTTTCAACAGGAAAATTAGTTTGATAGCCGTAATTGCCTATAATTGACTTCCGGCTTATGTCGATAAATTTCATTCAAAGGTGCATTCTCCATAGTTTTGCTTTTCTCCCGCTTGCCCCCAAGGACCCTTGTTTTTATCTGTTTACTCTTTACAACTTAACAGGATTTTTTTTTAGCTAATATCTCGGTCTTATTAAAGTTTGACAGATGTGCTGCCCCTAGTAGGCAGAGTGCTCTTGACTCTTTATGGGTACCCACAAGGAGTAAAATGAATTTTATGTTGGATACCTTTTAGCACAGGTAACATAAAGAAAATAAAGTACAAAAAAAGAAAAATATTTGACTATCTTTTTTAGATAAAATTTACATTATGGAAACTATTACCCCTTTGGCGGTGGCATTCTTGGTCTTCAGTGGTAACCAGTAACCTGCCAGAGCAAGTCAAAGATAGATACATGGATAATAGATAGATAGATAGATAGATAGATAGATAGATAGATAGATAGATAGATAGATAGATAGATAGATAGATAGATAGATAGATAGATAGATAGATAGATAGATAGAAAAAATTACAAAAAAGTTTTGCTTTTTAAATTTTTGGTGATTTGTCTGCTCATAATAAAAATGAAAAACACTGAATTAATTAAGCTAATCTTGAAAATGAAAGCCTTTAAAGTCTAAAGTAAAAATAGTTGTGATATTCAAAGCGGTTTCAAAGATATTATCGTTTAAACAAGTGCATGTCAGAAATGGAAAATTTGACCTGGCACAGGGGCATCAATGACCCTTGGTCATAAAAGGGTTAATACCAAATGTTAATGGCTGCACGTGGGCACATGTGGGCGAGGTTTTCAGCTGCATGCGGCCATTGCTATGTGTGTCCTCACCTTAATATGCAAAACGATACCCATAGGACCCACAGGCAGGGGCGTAGCTAAAGGCTCATGGGCCCCGATGCAAAAATTCTTACTGGGCCCCCTCCCCCTGCAAACTTCTCATGGCCGACGGTCCGCAGCTTTCAGCTGCATCGCTGGGTCTCCTAAGTGACCCAACAATGCAGCACTAGCAGCCGGGGGCATCACTAAGGCTGGGTTCACACACCCTATTTACGGACGTAATTCGGGCGTTTTAGCATTGAATTACGTCCGAAAATGCGGCTCAAAAGCGTTGGCAAACATCTGCCCATTCATTTGAATGGGTCTTACGATGTTCTGTGCTGACGGTCATTTTTTTTTACGCGCCGCTGTCAAAAGGCGGCGCGTAAAAAAGACGCCCACGTCAAAGAAGTGCCTGTCACTTCTTCAGACGTAAATGGAGCCAATTTCCATGGACTCCATAGAAAAACAGCTCCAATTACGTCCGTAATGGACGCAGCGAAAGACGCCTCAACATGCCATTACGGCTGAAATTACGGTGCTGTTTTCTCCTGAAAACAGCCCCGTAATTTCAGCCGTTACGGACGCTGCCGTGTGAACATACCCTCAGGGCTTAAAATGTCAGGGTAAATAGCCCCAATACATATGTGTGTATAGGAGATAGCATATCTATAGCACTACGACCCTATAAACTATGGATAGGATTAGATACATTGGCTCAGCAGACAGTATCACACATGATTGGATTAGATACAGTTGCTCAGAAGGCAGTATCACACATGATAGGATTAGATACAGTGGCCCAGCAGACAGTATCACACATGATAGGATTAGATACAGTGGCTCAGCAGACAGTACCACACATGATAGGATTAGATACAGTGGCTCAGCAGACAGTACCACACATGATAGGATTAGATACAGGGCCCAGCAGACAGTATCACACATGATTGGATTAGATACACAGCTCAGCAGACAGTATCACACATGATAGGATTAGATACAGGACTCCGCTCGCTGACATTGCGTCTTCAGCGCTGGACCCAGGATAGGTAAGATAATAATTTTGCTTCTTTATGTGTTACTGATTATTTTTGTGTGTGTGTTTTTTTACAGGTTCGGTTGTTGGACTTCGGATTCGAGGACTTCAATGACGGCGTTTTTTTTTATTCTCAATAAAATGGTTAATGAGGGTTGTGTTTTTTTATTTCAATAAAATATTTTTTCTATGTGCTTGTATCTTTTTAAACTTTATTATCACCACCTTAGTAATGGCCGCTGGCTCATTGACAACCTCCATTACTAAGGCGAGGCTTAATGTTAGCCGGTGCAGAGGCTACACTAACCCCCATTATTACCCCGGTACCCACCGCCACCAGGAGTACTGGGAAGAGCCGGGTACGAACCAGTACCCGACCATCTGTAGTGACGGGCAGGCACCGGGGTGGCCGTAGGCTGGTAGTATTAGGCTGGGGAAGGCCAAAAACAGTGGCCCTTCCCACCCTTGTAATGCTGCCTGCCGCTGCTGTGTTGTATCGGGCTGGTTATGAAAATTGGGGGGGACCCCACATCGTTCTTTCCAATTATTTTTTATTTTTTTAAATGACGTGGGGTTCCCCCCATTTTTCATAACCAGCCAGATACAATAAAGCAGCAGCAGCCTAGCATCACCAGGGTAGGAAGGGCCACAGTTTTTGGCCTTTCCCCTCCTGATAATACCAGCCTGCGGCCACCCCAGTGGCCGACCATCACTACAGATGGTCAGGTACTGGATCGTACCCGGCTCTTCCCAGCACCCCTGGTGGCGGTGGGTACCGGGGTAATAAAGGGGGTTAGTGTTAGTAAGCCCTGCCTTAGCAATGGATGCTGCCAATCAGCCGGCGGCCATTACTAAGGCGGTAGTAATATAGTTTAAAAAAAAACACAAAGAAATAGAAAAAATATTTTATTGAAATAAAAAAAAAACCCACACAACCCTCATTAACCATTTTATTGATAATAAAAAAAAAAGCTGTCATCGAAGTAGTCCTGGAATCCGACGTAGTCCAACGACCGAACCTGTAAGAAAACACAAAAAACGATTAGTAACACGTGTGTTAGGCTTAGATACAGGGCCCATGTGTGATACTGTCTGTGGGACACGTATGAGAGCTGCTTCCCCTTCATTTCACTACTCGCTCACACTGTGAATTGCCGACACTGATTCACAGTGTGACCGGAATGAAGTGACAGGAATGAAGGGGAGCAGCTCTCGTACGAGTGCTGCGGCCCCTTCAAAACAGCTGATTGGCGGGTCCCGGGAGTCGGACGCCGCCAGTCAGGGCTAAGCTTACCTTCCTCTTCGGCCGCGGCGGGAGTTCTGTCATCTCGATGCTGTGCGCGGCGCATAGCGCTGTGACGTCATGCGCTGCGCACAGCGCTTGACGTCAGGACCTCCGCTGCGATCCGGAACCAGGAAGGTAAGTAAAGTATGTTACTATAGTAACAGGGGCCCGCGGCCCGAGTTACTATAGTAACTTTTTATTGATGTGGTGCGGGGGGCCGTGGGCCCCCCTGGCTTCGGGGCCCGGTCGCAATTGCGACCGCTGCGAACCCTATAGCTACGCCAGTGCCCACAGGTAACTCAGACCTCTTCTCCCAATAACTGTAGGTTCAGGCCTAAAGCCTATAGAATCTGGCATTTAATTGTTCAATCAGATTGACTCAAAAATGTTGTCCTAATTAAATTCCAGTAGCAGGATGTATAGTTTAAATAAATAGAAAGACAATTGAAATTCTAGAAAAGAGGGAGACATCTGTTGTGGAGCTTGTGAGGTGGCCATACTGCTAGAGGAGTCTGAAGAAGATTCAGATAAGTTAAGGCTCATCCTGCCGACTTTGCCAAAATGTAAAATATAATACGAGAATAATATTGCTGTCACAGTATGTGGACCTACTAGGCCGTACCGCCGTAGCGAGGAGGAAGCTGGCCAAGCAACAGAGCACCCAAGAAATACAAAGTCTAACACAAGGGTACCTGAATAGTCCAGTCAGTGGCCGAGGCTCGGATGGAGGTGGGTGCAGCAGGTTACGCCAGACATGGCGGATGACAGCAGGTTGCACCAGATGTGGCAAATAACACTGGACGTGGCAGATGACTCTGGACATGGCAGATGACACTGGACGTGGCAGATGACAGCAGGTGCAGTAGGACACGACTCCAACACTAGCACTACTCGACTCTAACACTAACAGGCTCAGGAACAAGAACACAGCACGGGATACAGAATACAGGTAGCAGAGCACGGAATAAAACAGGAACAGGATAACACTAAGGGACCATTTGCAAGACTGACATGGGAATACTAACAATGCTCAGGCAATGAGCAAAGGGGCAGGGCCCTTCTTATGGTCCAGGGAATCATGGGCTAGTTGATGATGATGATGATTCCCATGCGCGCGTGCCGGCCCTTTAACGCCGGGCACGAGCGTGTGCGCACACCCTGCGGGACACAGGGGACCGGAGCGGAAGTGAGCGCTGGCGTCTCCTGCGAAGGAGATGCGAGCCAGCGCTCACAGATCCATGGCTGCGGCCGCCGGGGGTGAGTAAACCCGACGACCCGCGGCCATGAACGCTACAATTGCTTTAACCAACTTTTTCTTTATTTGTCCAGATGAAATTTTCTTTTTACAGTTCAATAAAACAACTTCTTCTTTTATGGAAAACAAAATAATATTCAAACAAAATATTATGTGCAGATAATAGAAATGAAGATATTAAAATTTATCTTAAATATAGGTTTTATAGAACAGAGCCACTAATATCCTATATCATTTACTTGTACAATAAAGTATTTTTGTTATTTGTATATTTGTTGTTGTTGTATAGTTGAAGATTTTATGGTTATATTTTTTTAATCCTTTACTATCGTTTCAATTCTTTTACATTAAAATATCCACTGTATTTTGTTTTTTCTAATGTCTATAACTATTCTTTAATATGGAGAGTATAATTATATATAGATTGTATATAGATATGTATCTTCTTTCTTCAACCTGGCACTATTTTATGGTAATGTATGTATAAATACAGGGTGGGCTATTTATATGGATACACCTAAATAAAATGGGAATGGTTGGTGATATTAACTTCCTGTTTGTGGCACATTAGTATATGGGAGGGGGGAAACTTTTCAAGCTGGGTGTTGACCATGGTGGCCATTTTGAAGTCGGCCATTTTGTATCCAACTTTAGTTTTTTCAATGGGAAGAGGGTCATGTGACACATCAAACTTATCGAGAATTTCACAAGAAAAACAATGGTGTGCTTGGTTTTAACGTTACTTTATTCTTTCATGAGTTATTTACAAGTTTCTGACCACTTATAAAATGTGTTCAAAGTGCTGCCCATTGTGTTGGATTGTCAATGCAACCCTCTTCTCCCACTCTTCACACACTGATAGCAACACCGTAAAAGAAATGCCTCCCGATCAGACACCCTTAGACTTTTATCTTTGGGGTCATCTGAAGGCAATTGTCTATGCTGTGAAGATACGAGATGTGCAGCAACTGAAACTACGGATACTGGAAGCCTGTGCTAGCATTTCTTCTGCGGTGTTGCTATCAGTGTGTGAAGAGTGGGAGAAGAGGGTTGCATTGACAATCCAAACTTGTAAATAACTCATGAAAGAATAAAGTAACGTTAAAACCAAGCACACCATTGTTTTTCTTGTGAAATTTTCAATAAGTTTGATGTGTCACATGACCCTCTTCCCATTGAAAAAACTAAAATTGGATACAAAATGTCCGACTTCAAAATGGCCGCCATGGTCAACACCCAGCTTGAAAAGTTTCCCCCCTCCCATATACTAATGTGCCACAAACAGGAAGTTAATATCACCAACCATTCCCATTTTATTTAGGTGTATCCATATAAATCACCCACCCTGTAGTTTACTTTCCTGGTATATTTGATCCAATACTGCTATTTGTACTTATCCCTCTCTCCTATTTAGTATATTCACTCTTCGTCGTCTCTCTCTTTCTTCTCCTCTCAACTGTCGTCGTCTCCCGTCCCTCAACTACGCACTACAATTAAATTCTCCCTCGCTCTCCTTACCACTGACGTCAAGACGTACTCACGTTCTTGCGTCAGTCCCCAAACCTCACCACCTCACATCTTTCCTCCGGCTACACACCACTGCACACCATGCAGTATACACTACTATCCTGTCTCTGCACTCGTCACGATCTGAGGCATACTCCACTACTACTTAGGATACAAATATCCTATCTCTACATCCTATTCCCACAGCGGCTCCATTCTCACCCATGTCCCTGATACACAAACCACAAAGGTACATTTGATCAATGTTTCTTGTAATTCTTTACAAGCTGCACTATGTATTATTGGGATAGTCTTAATTAATTGAGTATGCAACTAATTGCGGTAGATGCTTCATCCAAAGATGAGTGTTGTCTGAAATAGACTTTTAAGAGGCTCTGTCACCACATTATAAGTGCCCTATCTCCTAAATAATGAGATCGGAGCTGTGATGCAGGTAACAGCAGGGTTTTTTACTTAGAAAAACTATCTATTTTCACCAAGTTATGACCTATTTTAGCTGTATGCTAATGACTTTCTTAAAGCCCAACTGGGCGTGTTTTTACTTTTGACCAAGTGGGCGTTGTGGAGAGAAGTGTATGACGCTGATCAATCAGTGACCAATCAGCATCATACACTTCTCTCCATTCAATTATTCAGCACATAATGATCCTGCGTTTTTCACTATGTGCAGTCACATAGACACACATTAACGTTATACACAAACGTTACCGAAGTGTCGGGATTGTGAATAGACATCACGACCTGACTGGTAATGATGTCTATGCACTGTCATGACACTTCAGTAACGTTAATGTGTGTGTATGTGACTGCATATAGTGAACAATGCAGGATCACTATGTGCAGTGTAAATGAATGGGGAGAAGTGTATGACACTGATTGGTCAGCGTCATACACTTCTCTCCACAACGCCCACTTGGTCAAAAGTAAAAACACGCCCAGTTGGGCATTAAGAAAGTCATTAGCATAAAGCTAAAATCGCTCAAAACTTTTTTTGCGTGACGATGAAGTGCATTAGGGTGCAAGAAATGTGGGGGATACTGCTGAATGAAGGCATCAGGTTTTGAGGAATAATAGTGAGAAAAGGACAGGAGTCAATTTATGGAATGGAGGATGCTTGCATAATTTTTTTTTTTTTTAGGGCAGGCTTAAACTGTGGATGTTGGGAATTAATCTGAATGTCCAGAGTATTGCATTCCAGAGAACTGTTGCAGCACGAGAAAAGTCTTGGAGACGGGAGTGGGAGGTTTGAATTATGAAGAATGTTAATCTTACACTGTGTTCCAAATTATTATGCACATTGGATTTAAGTGTCATAAATATTAAATTATTAGTTTTTCAATTAAACTCATGGATGGTAGTGTGTCTCAGGGCTCTTTGGATCATTGTAATCAATCTCAGACACATGTGATAATTAGTTTGCCAGGTGTACCCAATCAAAGGAAAACTACTTAAGAAGGACGTTCCACATTATTAAGCAGGCCACAGGTTTCAAGCAATATGGGAAAGAAAAAGGATCTCTCTGCTGCCGAAATGCGTGAAATAGTGCAATACCTTGGACAAGGTATGAAAACATTGGATATTTCAAGAAAACTTAAGCGTTATCATCGTACTGTGAAAAGATTTGTGGCTGATTCAGAGCACAGACGGGTTCGTTCAGATAAAGGCATAATGAGGAAGGTTTCTGCCAGACAAATTAATAGGATTAGGAGAGCAGCTGCTAAAATGCCATTGCAAAGCAGCAAACAGGTATTTGAAGCCACTGGGGCCTCGAACCTCAAGGTGTAGGATCCTCCAGAGGTTTGCAAGTGTGCATAAAGCTATTATTCGGCCACCCCTAAACAATGCTCACAAGCAGAAACGGTTGCAGTGGGCTCAGAAATACATGAAGACTAATTTTCAAACCGTGTTGTTTACTGATGAGTGCTGTGCAACCCTGGATGGTCCAGATGGATGGAGTAGTGGATGGTTGGTGAATGGCCACCATGCCCCAACAAGGCTGCAACGTCAGCAAGGAGTCATGCTTTGGGCTGGAATCATGGGGAGAGAGCTGGTAGACCCCTTTAGGGTCCCTGACGGTGTGAAAATGACCTCTGCAAAGTACGTAGTGTTTATGACTAACCACTTTCTTCCGTGGTACAAAAAGAAGAACCGTGCCTTCCGTAGCAAAATTATCTTCATACATGACAATGCACCATCTCATGCTGCAAAGAATACCTCTGTGTCATTGGCTGCTATGGGCATAAAAGGAGAGAAACTCATGGTGTGGCCCCCATGTTCCCCTGACCTCAACCCTATTGAGAAACTTTGGAGCATCCTAAAGCAAAATATCTATGAGGGTGGGAGGCAGTTCACATCAAAACAGAAGCTCTGGGAGGCTATTCTGACATCCTGCAAAGATATTCAAGCAGAAACTGTCCAAATACTCACAAATTCAATGGATGCAAGAATTGTGAAGGTGATATCAAAGAAGAGGTCCTATGTTCAAATGTAACTTGGCCTGCTAAGTTTTTTTTTTATTGAAAGAGCTTTTGATTTTTGTAAATATGACCTCCTGATGCTGCAAATTCAACAAATTACCATTTTAGTTCCCTTTACAACCTTTAGGGTATGTTCACACGATGAGAGGCATTTACGTGTGAAAAGACAGACTGTTAACAGCTGCCTCGTTTCACACGTAAATGCTCCTCCTCGCATTTTGCGAGCCGTCTGAGACGCTCGTAAATCTTGAGCTGTGCTTCATTGAGTTCAATGAAGAACAGCTCAAATTACATGGCAAATAAGTGCCCTGCACTTCTTTGCCGAGGCAGTCCATTTACGCGTCGTCGTTTGACAGCTGTCAAACGACGCCGCGTAAATTACAGGTCGTCGGCACAATACGTCGGCAAACCCATTCAAAGGAATGGGCAGATGTTTGCCGACGTATTGTAGCCCTATTTTCAGACGTAAAACGAGGCATAATACGCCTCGTTTACGTCTGAAAATAGGTCGTGTGAACCCAGCCTTAAAATGTTTTGATCTCTGTTGTGCATAATAATTTGAAATAGTGCTGTAATGGCAGGAAGGAGGTGAAGGGAACAAGTGAGCCCTAATCTACCCACCGCCCTGTCCCTGCCTACTTGCAACGACCCGCCCTAGGCGACGGGGTACAACTTGGCGGCGGTCCCTACGCTGTCTAAGTGCAAGGGAGTACAAACAGGGAACACGCAAGGGAATACAGTAGCCCACGGAACGCCGCGAGGAAACGGAGCGGTGAATGAGCCAGTCAGGATCAGGAAGTAGTGGAGTATACAAACGGGAGCACGGAGCAGAAGCAAGCCAGGGGCAGAGCAACGCAGGATAAACGGAACTGAAGCAAGGCAGAAGCACGGCAGAAGCAGGCTGGAGCAAGGCAGCAGTGGGGCCAGGAATCCAAGAAGAATAACAAGCAAGGAGGAAGAGAAAACAGCAGGTATAAATGGACAGGGGGCGGAGCTAACTCTGACTGACCAGGCCGCGATAGGCTCTCCCACTCCTGAGCCTGCCACCCTGATTGGTGGGAGCAGGTGTCAGTCTCAGAGGTCTGGCCTCAGGTGTCGACTGATTAATCCTGGGAGTATACCCAGACGTAGTGCCTGGCAGATCCTTTACAAGTGCATTTTGAGTTTTTTACTTCTAAAAAAAAATCTTTTATCATTAGGAGATTTGTTCAATAAAATTTGCATTATACTCCAATGGTTGATGGCTTGAAGATTATACTGACTGTCATTTGCATCGACTATTTAGGAAAATCAGCAAAAAATAACATTTGCATAATCATTTGGAATGCGGTGTATGTTGTTGGCAGAACGTAGAGCGCGAGTAGGCTGGTAGACAGAGATGAGGGATGAGATATAAGGAGGTGCAGCACTGTGGATAGCTTTGTGGGTGAGAATAATAAGTTTAAATTATATTCTAAAGTGAATGGGCAAATAGTACAGTGACTGGCACAGGGTAGAGGCGTTGGTGTAGCGGTTGGTCAGAAAGATGAGCCCGGCTGCTGCATTCAGGATAGATTGGAGAGGGGAGAGTTTAGTCAGGGGAAGACCGATTAGTAATGAGTTACAGCAGTCAAAACTCGAATGAATCAGGGCAACAATAGGAGTTTTGGCTGTTTCCACACTAAGAAAAAGGTGGATTCTTGAGATATTTGCAGGTGACATGAGTTATTCTCAATGGGTGGAGCTAGCAGAGAGCCTCTGATGCTAACCTATCAGTGTGGGGCTGTTTCCTCCAGACATTTCTAAGCCAGCGTCATCCCTTGAGACCTTAGTAGTGTCTGGAGGAAACAGCCTCACGCTGATAGGTCAGCGTCAGAGGCTCTCTGCTAGCTTCGCCTATTCAGAATCGCTGGTGGCCAAACCCACTTGGCTAGTCAGCGGTTCATTTACATATTGTTTAATAAATAAAGAGGGGGCAATATCTCAGCAATGGGGGGACGCAGAAGTAAGGAACAAACACTACTGGACTCACAGACACAGCGGCAATTACGTGAGTCTAATAACTCACTTTGTAGGAGCTAGTGACAGGTCCACTTTAAGTCTAGAGTGTAAAAAAAAGAATAAACTACCCTCTGAGACACAGCTGAGAACTGAGAATATAGAGCTAGAATGTTCTCGGACTTAAGATCCCCATAGACACTTGATTTTAGTTGTTAAAAATCTCAGGTTCAAGCAACTGCCAAGTAAAATTTTGACATGTGGTCCCAAATCCGATTGCTAATGGCTGTAAATAAGGAGACTGGTGGACAAATGTTTGCAAAAAAAAAACGCGAGAACGCTATACAGCAACGCTGTCTAATGGACTAGTCAAAATGGAGAACTTGGAACATTCAGCAAAGGAGTATAATGCAATCCCACTATTAACAGGACTAAGGAAAGCCATCAGAAGATAGAGAAGTAAATGACGGAACATTTAAAGATAATGGACGTGATTTCGTGATAACTAAGAGGGTTAAAGAGTTGAAAATAAAGTGATGTCATCCAAGCATGCTTCCTGTTTTCATTTTTACAAATTTAAGGGTGAAAAAAGGGTGAAAAAAGATTGGTCTATGACGGTCTTTGAGTAAACTGCTGATTTTTGGCAAGCATCTTTGTACCTTCTCTGTCATTGGCCTTTCATAGGAACCCACAGAAGAAACCTAAGTAGAGCCATAGAATGTATTAATTGGGTCTATTCTCCATTAAGAACTTTTATCTTAATGATGCTCCTTCAGTAAGTGGCCATTCCGTTCAATTAAAAGCCTCTTTCAAGCCTGGAAAAAGCAACAAACAGAGATTAAGAACATAATTATCCAGGTAATTTTCCCATAGCTACTAATGATGATTAGCAGAGTAGAGACATCTGTTGAAAAACATGTAAGAACAGCACATCCTACATTATCTCTTATGGAAGATCCTTCGTTACAAGGTACAAAATATAAGTGTACCAGACACAACATACAGCATAGAAGAAGGCACATTCCAGGTACCCAAGTGTACATGTATATTACTAGATCCAGGCTAATATAAACATGACGGAGGATGAAACTTCCCATGGATAGAACTTGGCAACCCCACATTATAACTTAGAAGAAATCATTACTTTAGATCTGACAGTATGTGTATATACATTATCGGTATATCTCTTCTCTCCTCACATGATTGCTATAGAATGGATTGTAGCTTTGCAGTGCAGAAGAGGATGTATTGCTATGTAGCTATATAGACCCTTTATTTACATATATAAAATGACTTTTGTTGGGTGACATTTTATAGTAGACATGGTGGTTGTCACTTCTCTTTCTCTCACATACAAGAAAAGCTACCCAATATAGAAGGGATGTTTGAATATGGCTCTCTGCAACATTGATCCAGGATCATGGAAATACAATGCAGTAAAAAAAAGTATTTGCCCCCATTCAGACATTTCTTATTATTGCATATTTGTCATATTGAATATATTTTGGTTTTTAAGGGGGTTGCCTAGTTTATAAAAACTTTTTAAATACCCTAAAAGTAAGAGGGGGTCCTTTGTTCACAGCCTCCATGAATAAGCCGCAACAGAGTGGCTACAAAGTACATCTTTCTCTCTGGAGGACTGAACACGTCCGTGAATTACAGATGGCCCATTGTGGCGACCATGTAATATAAATTTCCCCTGTGGTGGTGCTGTAGAGGAATTTAACACTTGCTGCCGGGTTTCATTGCAGATTACAGCTGATCACTTGTGGTTTGTATGATAACCTGTGATCAGCTTATTTTCAGCGAACCGTTCTAACAATAAAGGATTGCAGAAAGCAGATAACCCATTAAGAAGAAATTAGTATTGGACAAAGAGTGTTCTTGTACTTGATCATTGACCTATTTTGACCCAGTAGTCCTTGTCTTCTTCTTTACCTCAGTCCTTGTGCCATGTATGACCATCTGTTGTTACATTTTTGTCTGGATTCTGTTATGTTTGTCCTGTCAAACTTGTACCTTATGTCACCACCTGTTGACCACCCACCTGGTGCTATGAAACATCTCCATCTCTATCAACCTCTTGGTCAACAGGGTATTAGGATTTACAACAGAAGTCTAATGAGAAAGAATTACCAATAGATAAAAAGTGTGATCCACAAAGCTTTTTTTTCACCTAAATATTCGTTAGAAGTAAAAACATTACAACAATTGGCTGACATAGCCACATATTGACAGTAGTGGGTATCATACAAATCTGGAAGCTTTTTAAGTCCTAAAACAGTAAGTTTCTCATATCAAGTGAAGTTTATGTCCCCCTTATTGAACTAGTGAAGTTTATGTCCCCTCCTTTCTCAGTGACATTAGGGAGATTTGACAAGCTGTCTTATAGTAAGAATGTCCTTTGTTGCCCATAGCAACCGCACAGCTTTCCTATATTAATGAGCTCAGGTAAAATGAAAGCTGAGCTCTGATTGGTTGCTATGGGCAACAAAGGACATTCTTCCTATAAGACAGCTTGATAAATCTCCCACAGTAATTGCAATTTTCTGTTGCCCTTAACCCCTTAATGACCAGGCCTTTTTGCGCATTAATGACCAAGGATTATTTTTTGCTCTTTCACATTCTAAGAGTCGTAGCTTTTTTTTTTATTCCGTCGACATGGCCGTATAAGGGCTTGTTTTTTGCGGAACGAGTTGTATTTTTCAATTGCACCATTTTTGGGTGCTTATAATGTATTGATTAACTTTTATTCACTTTATTTTAGAAATGAATTGAAAATAAGCAGCTATTCCAACATTGATTTTTGCGTTATAAATTTACGTCGTTCACTATGCGGCATGTTACCTTTATGCTATGGGTCGGTACGATTACGGGGATACCAAATATGTAAAGGTTTTATGTTTTCCTAAGTTTGCAAAATAAAAACTCTTTTAAATCAAAATTACTTGTTTTTGCATTGCTGCCTTCCAAGTGCCGTAAGTTTTTATTTTTCTGTCGATGTAGCCATATGTGGGCTTGTTTTTTGCAGGAAAAAGTGTAATTTTAATCGGTAGTATTTTGGGGTACATGGGACTTAATGATTAACTTTTATTTTATTTTTTATGGGAGAAAAAAGGAATTCTGCTGTTGTTTTTTTGCTGGTTTTTTTGGATGTCGTTCACCCGGCGGTTTAATCACTGTGTTAACTTTTTTTTACACTTTTACTAAATAAAACAACTTTTTGTGCAAAAAAAAGTGGTTTTATTTTATTTTTACTGTAATCTTTTTATTTTTTTCATAAACTTTATTTAACTTTTTTTTTGTCCCTCTAGGAGACTTCACTTTGCTATCTTCTGACTGCAGATATAATGCTTTGGTATATATAGTATACTAAAGCATTATTGCCTGTCAGTGTAAAACTGACAGGCAATCGATTAGGCCATTTCATGGTCTAATAGGCAGTTGCTGAAGGCAGACCTGGGCCTTTCTTAGGCCCCCGGTTGCCATGGAAACCGATCGGCGCCCCGCAATATCATTGCAGGGCTGCCGATGGGGTGACAAAGGGAGCTCCCTCCCTCTGTCAAACACATTAGATGCTGCTGTCGCTATTGACAGTTGCATCTAATGGGTTAAACTGTCCGAATCGGAGAGCGCATCGATTCCAGCAGTTGGGGCAGGCGTCTGTATGTATATAATAGCCGCGCTCCTGCCACCGATCTCGTGGGTACACTGGCAGCACCCACAACATCAGAGCGACGGATATATCCGTCGCTATGCAGGAACTAACACCTGCTTGTGACGCATATATCCGTTGCTCGTTGTTAAGGGGTTAAATTAAAATGGATCGACATTTCTTTGAGATGACACTCCAGTTTATTATAGCTGGTACGAATAAAACCGATGTCATCGAATTCATGAAACAGCACTATTTACTTGCAAACAATCTGGACTGCGTAAACTGCCATCAACCTCTGCGTTGGATCACTTGTTGCCAAGGTTCAGATGGATATTCTTGGAAGTGCATTTACAAGAACTGAGCGTCATCATCGGCATCCATCAGAAAGGGCACTTTCATTGAAAAGTCGCACATCTCTCTGAAAAAGTGGCTACACATTACTTACTTCTGGTGTTTGGAAACCTCTGAAAAACAAGCTACAGAACTGACTGGAATATCCGAACGCACCACATAGAGTCGTAGGCCGCATGGGGCGGATGTGCTGCATGAAAGCACGCAGCGTATACACCCTGTGCGGCGTAGGAAATTCCGGGCAAAAAAACGGACCCAGGAAAACTGCTGCATTAACCAGCCTTGTAGTAGGCCGGCCTCCTGGGATGACCTTTCATCCCAGGAGACCACTGAAGCCTGTGATTGGCTGCAGCGGCGGTCACATAGCATGAAGCGTCATCCCAGGAGGCCGGCCTGGAGAAAGGAACACAGACTTCTAGGTAAGTATAGAAGTTTTTGCTTTTTTAGAGTTGTGTTTTTTGCGGCGGATTCACTGCGAACCTGCCTCAAAAACGCAACAACTGCTATTTGTTGCGGGATTTACCTCCCATTGAATTAAATGGGGAAAACCTGCAGCAAATATGCAGAGATTACGTGAATACAATTGACATGCTGCAGGAATAAAATTCCGCAACGCAGATCCATTTCTGAGGGTTTTTCCGCTTAGTATTTTCGCAGTATGTGGATGACACTTGTTCAATGTCATCCACTTTGCTGCTACTGTATTATGATGCGTTTTTTCCGTCCGCAATTCCGGACGGAAAAAACACAGCAATTCCATTACATGTGGACAAGCCCTTACTGGAATACATGTGAGACTCGTATCAAGAAGAAAAGGGGTGTTCTTCATGATTTGCTTCCTACATATCTTGCAGAATTCATGTGCAGAGATCGGTTCGGCAAAGACGCATTTAACACTCTGATTCTGCATATTGCAGTTTCCTGTTTAGAGATTAAATTAATTATTATCACTAAAATATTGACAGGAGACATAAACTTCACTTGATCCAAGTGTCACGTGAAGTTTATGTCCTAGGGGGATATAATCTGCGCTTGATCCCGTTTCTCTACATGTACATTACAAAAGCTTTTACAGTATGGTTTCTACATAATAGCAGTTCATGGCTGTTATCCCCATGACTATTTTTTTTCCCTACACCAGGACATGTGTCAGCAATTTGTTAACTAAGCTGTCCCTACACAGATATCATTTGTCAGGTGTATACAAGCTCCGGCTAAACTTTGCCCAGGGAAGGAAAAAAAAGTAAAAAACAAAAATGGCAGCTGGTAATGATGAATCATGGGACATAACTAAAATAATAAATAAGAGATTCATACATTTAGGCCTCATGCACACGACCGTAGTGTTTTTCTGGTCCGCAAATTCCAGGACCGTGTTCCGTGAAATGTCATCCGCAGTTCATCCGTATGTAATCCGCAAAATGCGGATGAAAAAAAAAAAGCCTAGGTAAAACAGGATGACGACAGAACTCATTCCCGGTCGTCGCCTAGCAACATTTCCGCAAATCCGCAAACTGCGGATGACACACGGAGGTGTATCCGCAATTTCCACGAGCCCATTGACTTCTATTGGCATGTCCGCATCAAATTTGCGGCCCGTAATAAGACATGTCCTGAGTTTCTGCGGCACGGATTTGCGGACATGCGGAGACCAGTGAAAACACGGATAGTGTGTATGGGCCCATAGAAATGAATGGGTCCGCAATTCTCCCGTGGATTTGCGGGGGAATTGCGGACGCAAAAACACGGTCGTGTGCATGGGGCCTTACACTCCAGAAATTTTAAGCCTACGGCTAATGGGGAAATAAATTTATATATCGACTAAATTTTTTCTTTAACATATGGCATTGGGGTTTAGATTTGTGCACATCTTCCCGGCATATCATGTGTCTAATGGTTGTGGGGCCTCTCAGATTTGCTGATTCACTGGTGATAAGTGTTTTCTTACGTCAGGGTTTTTATAATAACTAATTCAAATTTTCAAAGCCAAGTGATACGATTTTATGTCACATCCGTACCTTTCGTAGGTTTTGCCATTTATTCTAAGGGACATTAGATGCACTTGAAAAATGGAAAGACACAAAGGAAGGCTGCAGCTGTGGTGTCTCAGGTGGAGGAGTACCATTTTTAGTTAATCAGTTTTTGTTTGCTCTAACCATACAATTTTAATATCCAGAATGGCGAGCCAGTTAAAATCTAACTTTTAATATAGACAGACATCAAGTTGCACCTAAATGCCACCAGAACCGAAAATATAAACAAATACTAGGAAAAGACACTGCTCTGTCACAATGGACTGTACAAGCAAAAAACAAGGGTAAAAGTATCTAACCCTCTGGTGTGATAATTGCATTACACAATGCATGCAGGTATATATCGAGCAGAAAAACATTTTCACCCAAAAGTATAAGGTTTGTGAGCCAGAACACTCTCACACATGACCATGGGATTACAGAGCTCGCCCCCTTCGAACCCTTTTACTTAACCTCCCCTTCAATACTGTCCACCCACTTTTCTGCTTCATGGCCCTTCCTCTCTTCCATGCCACTCTCCCATCCCTAGTAAAACACACGAGACAGTGGGTTAGAAAATTTCGGCCACAGCAGCCATTTTACTAACAAATTTACATGAACATAAAACATAGCTTTATAAATAACATTACTAGGAAAGGGAAGTCCTTGGAGCTCCAAAATTTTGGCGCCTAACTGCCCCCTGTATAGCTACTTACCCCCAGCCGTCTCCCTACAGGCTCAGGGGCACCTTTCTACTCCGCAGTTGGCTTGCCAAGTATGTAAAACCACTCCCCGGGACACCACCCAGCAGGAGGCCAAAATACGCCCATATCCATGAGCAATTATGTACTTGTTAGGGACCATACCTCTGATGAATCCCCCACTTAACTTTACCAACTCCAAGGACCCCCCAATCCGCCACATGAGCATACTTAAACCACCTTTAAGTATGCGAGCCCCCACCATCCATCATTGCGCGTTCAATCCCTTCCTGAATACGCAAAGCCCAAAGGTCAATGCCCACCGCATTCAGATGCACTCCGTCACCTAGCCAATATTTTCCTTGGCCATCCTCAAAATCATAGTGCCGGACAAAAAAAAAAACATTTTTCACCACAAAGCTGGAAACCGCCCGGTTAACTTTTACCCGGGCCTTGTTTATACGCTCTACCGAACTCGCATTTCACCATACACTCCGCGGTACAATTTTAGACCAAATCACCTTCACCTTCGGAAAACAGGACCACAGCCGGAGAAGATCATACTTGACATCCCGAATTAGCTCTCTAAACGGACGAGTACCTAAATCGTTACCCCCCACATGAAGGACCAACAAATCAGGAACCCCATCCAACTGAGCATACCGATGAAAATCCGGCAAAACTCGACTCCACACCATGCCGCGCGTGCCCAGCCACCGTATCACCACTGATGACCTTTGGAACCCCAGTTGCCGCCCATCCGGCTGAACATGAGCCCTTAAAGCCCCCCTGTGCACATACAAGTGTCCAAGTATCCACACCAGTGCACGTGAGCCACCTGTAATAGAAGAATAACAAAGATGACACAAGCTGGAAATAGAATTAAGAGACGAGGAATGAGGTAAGACAAGAAAAAATAGAGGGGAAAGGAGAGGGAGGGGGGTGGGGGGAGAGTGAAGGAGGGGGTGGGGGGAGAGGGAAGGGGGGGGGAGAGGGTATGAAGAAGAGAAAAGAGCAAACAACCCCCATCCCGCCACAGCCGTGATCGCAAATCACCTAAACTGGAGACGCACGTAGGACTTATACCTCACAGAATCCCAACGACCTATGCGTTTCACCACCTCAGGCCCCAGACCCCATGACGCAGTTTCCGTAGCTGCCCCAATACGAAAAGAGTGTGGTGAGTAAATAGCCTTGTCCAAACCCAACACCTCCAAACACCTACGGAAAACAACTGTGAACTGGCATTGTGACAAGTAGGAACCATCCTTATGACATAACAGCCCCCCCCCACCACTCCTTTTTAGTGCGGCGTACCGCGCAAAGCATCTCACCGGGCACATCCCTGCCCCCGCCACTGCCCCCAGCACCACCCGTTTACCCTTACCCCCTGATCCGTTTTCGACCGCCTCACCCAAAATTCCACTCTCTCCCAACCTCCTAGTACATCTTCCGATTGCAAACCCCCCGCTCTCTTCTTGCTGGGGGCAACTAGCTCACCCACCCGTAAGGCCCCAAAAAACGCCCACGAAAAAGCCAACTGAAACAATGCTACTTCAAAAACCGAAAAACACACCCTCCCCAATACGTCACCTAACTGCTCCAAAAGCGCGAAAGAAACCGGGCGACGGCCGTCCGGCCGCCCCCCTTTTTTCAAAACCCCTTTAAAGCCTGGACAATCAAGAAATCCTTCGTCAAGTCCGCCAACCCCCTTAGTTTAAAACCAAAGGCCAAAGCTGAAATAAAACGATTCACCTTAGACACCGACCAGCCTTCTACCGATACCTGACCCAAGAAGCCCAATAAAGCTACCACCTGTTCCTCCATAGACCCGACTTCGGGCAAACCTGCTAACCACGACACCCAGTCCTTCCACGCCGCGTCGTACGCCAACAATGTACCAGGCGCTAGAGAGGACTTGATCAAACCTCCTGCTGCTCGTAAACCAAGTCGCAAAGCCGCTCCGGGAAAGCGACCCCTTCCAGATCCGCCTCCGGTGCCAACAGACGAAACCGCTCCCACTGTAGGCGAGAGAGAGAGAATCCGCAATGTCATTATGCACCCCCTGGAACATGAACCGCAACAATCCAAGCATTGAGTGACAAACATCGCAACACCAGACGCCGCAACAACCTAACCACCGGGGGGGAAGACGCCGATACATTAATGATTGCCACCACCACCCCCATGTTATCACAGTGGAACCGCACCTTACTATTTTGAAAACACTCCCCCCAAATTTCCACCGCCACCACTATCGGTAAGAGTTCCAGAAGGACAAGATTACGAACCAGTCCCAAAGATACCCATTCACACGGCCACTGCCCCACGCACCATTGTCCTTTACAATATATACCGAACCCCACGCTACCTGAAGCATCTGTAAACAATTCCCATTGAACATTATCCACCACCGGCGAGATAAGTATTGACTTCCCATTATACAAGTGTAAAAACTCCCTCCACACTGCCAAATCATCCCGATGCTCCCGCGTCAACCGCACAAAATGGTGTGGGGCTCTAACCCCCGCCGTCGCTGACGCCAACCTCCTGCAAAAAACTCTGCCCATGGGCATTATCCGGCAAGCGAAATTAAGTTTCCCTAATAACGACTGCAAATCCCGCAGCTGAATCTTACGAAGCCGGCCAGTCCTGCTCACCTCACCTCACCTCACCTCAGCGCATCCAGCTTATCACTAGGAAGTCGGCATTCCATTGCCACCGAATCCAGGGTAATGCCAAGAAAAACTATACCAGTGCTGGGCCCTACAGTCTTCTCCGGGGATAAAGGAACCCCAAAATGATGAGCGACCCACTGGATTGCCCCCAGCAAATTAGCGCACACCCCCGAACCTGATGGGCCCACACACAGAAAGTCATCCAAATAATGGATGACCGACTCTAACCCCGCCACCTCGCGGATTACCCATTCTAGGTACTAACTGAACGCCTCAAAGTAAGCGCAAGATACAGGGCAACGCATTGGGAGACACCGATCCATATAGTAAGCCTCCTCCCAGTAACACCCTAACAGCCGCTGGCTGTCCGGGTGAACAGGGAGAAGCCGGAAAGCCGCCTCAATGTCGGTCTTAGCCATAAGGGCCCCAGCACCGTACCGTCGCACCCACTCGACCGCTGCGTCAAACGACGTGTATACCACCGAGCACAGCTCAGGGGCAATGCCATCATTGACGGACAACCCTCGCGGATGCGACAAGTGATGGATAAGCCGGAATTTATTTGGCTCTTTCTTTGGAACAACCCCTAGTGGCGATACCACCATGTCCTGTACGGGAAGAGACAAGAATGGACCCGCCATACGCCCTAACCCCACTTCTTTACGCAACTTGTCCGACACCACCTCCGGATAATCCATCGCCGACTTCAAATTCCGTAAAGAAAAGGGGACCGCGTGAGCCGGGGAAGGGATCACAAAACCAAACTGAAAACCACGCAACAACAACTCCCCTTTTTCCCTATCCGGGAACCTATTTAGGTACGGCTCCATCTCTTCCCACCTCACCGGAGTCAGCCCCATGGCCACCACCATTCCCCACTTTGCCTTTACCTTTTTTGAAACATTTTGCGGACCCGTGCGAAGTCCCGCCGCAGGAGGAGCAAGAATGTTTAAACTTACATCCCGCCCCGAACTTGCATTGGCCGTCATTAAATTGCCAGCACAAGCGAAACCGCCCTCCTGTCCCTCCCCCCGATTGTACCGATTGTCCTGAGGGGCCGGCCACCCCCCCCCCTTGAAAGGACTGCCCGAACTTAGCCGGGGCCATCACCTTCAACCAGAGCCCAATGTCTTTATTGTCCCACCGAATGTTGGGACGAACCGCTTTCCTCTGACAAAACTGTTCGTCATACCGCAACCAAGTCTGACCACCATACGACCGATGCGCCTCACCTATAGCATCCATGTACCCGAAAAGGGCGGAACAATTTTCCGGCGCCTTTTCCCCTATAACACTCACCAGAATGGCAAACGCCTGTAACCAGTTCACGATGGGTGTAAGTGGGCTCCTGGCACATCACTACTCTATACCCCATTGTATATCTGCATGGTCTGTCAACTTCTATTCTATTATTTTTTGGGCTACCTTGCCAGTTCTGTCTATCGATTCTGATGGTCTAAAACACAGTTGTTTATTTTTGTTATGTGACTCACCATGGCTGTTTATTTACAATGTACTTCTGTATGGTATAGATGTTATAGTCAGAAGCCCACTAAGTACTTTCTTTACTGTGAGGACTTATATTGTAATCCATTTTTGATGCTATTAACTGTATTTTGTATTTTTATCATGTTTCAATAAAAACTATTTTATTTTGAAAAAGTTTGGGTCATTTAACACTGATTTTCTGCATATGTGTTTAAACTATGACTTTGGTGTTTGACCAAATTATTCTATTGAGGCACTTTTTTGGTGTTACTGATTTTATTTGAATCACTAATGCTTTTATTCTTCTATTTTCTGAGTCATAGGATTTATCCTGCCTGGAGCTTGAACATTGGGATACACTGCAGAGCTCCATGGTACTACAAGGACCAGAACAACTGCACACACCTTCTCTGGATTGTAGATTGTCTATTGCTTGTGGACTGAGCAGACTTTATATACTTTTGTTTTATTTCAAGGTGTTTGGATTTCACCTGATTTTTGCCTGCTCCGGCCTGAAAGATATTCATTGTGGTCATTAGAGCCAGGATTTACCCATATAATGACTGCCTGAAGTCTGGAACCCATGGACATCACCAAACACTGGGTTTTCTCCTTTGTGATGCTTTACCCGACCTTTACTGCAGCGTCTTCAGTTGTTGCTTGTTTGTGGGTCTTTCTGCCTTTACGTTTTGTGTTAAGCAAGTGAAATGCAGCTCGATCGGGTTGAGATCTGGTGATCAACTTGGCCATTGCAGAATATTCCACTTCTTTGCCGCAAGGGCAAAACCCAGGGTTGGGTGAGATTTTTTGGCGTGCCGCATACGTTTTATTCTAATGTTATGAGCTTGTATATTTGTCGTATTTTGTAAGTATGGAATAAACTTGCGTGACAAAAAAAAGTGTTAAAGGGTATTGCACTATTGTCCCCCTTTTATCACACTCGAGATATAGGTTCTTTCTAGACTGGAAGATGTAATTTTATCGGCTGCATACACAGGGAACTACTAGTACAATCGGGAACATCTATACCTACACTAATTCGTGGATTGTCTATCGCTACCCACTGGAACTCTTGTTCACACAAACCACACTTTGGACTTCCTTTGCAGCACTGTTGAGCGGTAAAACTTTCCTTTTTGCTGCAGGTTGATCTTAGTTTCATCTGTCCAAAGAATGCTTTCCAGAACTGGACGGCTTCTTTAGATGTTGTTTGGCAAAGTCTAATCTGGCCTTTCTATTTTTGAGGCTGATTAATGGTTTGCACCTTGTGGTGAACCCTCTGTATTTGCTCTCATGAAGTCTTTTCTTTATGGTAACCCCAGATAATGATACACCTACTTCCAGGAGAGTGTTCTTCACTTGGGTAGATGTTGTGAAGGGGTTTTTCTTTACCATGGAAAGGATTCTGCGATCATCCACCACTGTTGTCTTTCGTGGACGTCCAGGCCTTTTGGGGTTCACGAGATCACCAGTGCGCTCTTTTTTTTCAAGAATGTACCAAACTCTTTATTTGGCCACTCCTAACATTTGTGCTATCTCTCTGATGGATTTGTTAATTTTTTCAGCCTAAGGATGGTCTGTTTCACCCATATTGAATATATAACTGTATATTCAATGTTTTGATAAACAGTTAAAATGCCAAAACTTGCGTCACTGTCCAAATAATTCTGGACCTAACTGTATCTTCCCCCAGTCCCTGTGTCTGTAGCTTCAGAACAAGATATTGTGTGGAACAGTATCAAATGCTTTTGCAAAACCAAATAAATCACATCTGTCGCATGACCAACATCCAGATTTGCACTTACCTCTTCATAGAAACCGAGCATGTTGGTTAGGCACCACCTGTTTTTCATGAATCCATGCTGGTTATCAGTTATTAGACTTTTCTTCGCTATATACACTACCGTTCAAAAGTTTGGGGTCACCCAGACAATTTTGTGTTTTCCATGAAAACTCACACTTATATTTATCAAATGAGTTGCAAAATGACTAGGAAATATAGTCAAGACATTAACAAGGTTAGAAATAATGATTTTTATTTGAAATAATAATTTTCTCCTTCAAACTTTGCTTTCGTCAAAGAATACTCCATTTGCAGCAATTACAGCATTGCAGACCTTTGGCATTCTAGCTGTTAATTTGCTGAGGTAATCGGGAGAAATTTCACCCCATGCTTCCAGAAGCCCCTCCCACAAGTTGGATTGGCTTGATGGGCACTTCTTGCGTACCATACGGTCAAGCTGCTCCCACAACAGCTCTATGGGGTTGAGATCTGGTGACTGCGCTGGCCACTCCATTACAGATAGAATACCAGCTGCCAGCTTCTTCCCTAAATAGTTCTTGCATAATTTGGAGGTGTGCTTTGGGTCATTGTCCTGTTGTAGGATGAAATTGGCTCCAATCAAGCACTGTCCACAGGGTATGGCATGGCGTTGCAAAATGGAGTGATAGCCTTCCTTATTCAAAATCCCTTTTACCTTGTACAAATCTCCCACTTTACCAGCACCAAAGCAACCCCAGACCATCACATTACCTCCACCATGCTTGACAGATGGCGTCAGGCACTCTTCCAGCATCTTTTCAGTTGTTCTGCGTCTCACAAATGTTCTTCTGTGTGATCCAAACACCTCAAACTTCGATTTGTTTGTCCATAACACTTTTCTCCAATCTTCCTCTGTCCAATGTCTGTGTGCTTTTGCCCATATTAATCTTTTCCTTTTATTAGCCAGTCTCAGATATGGCTTTTTCTTTGCCACTCTGCCCTGAAGGCCAGCATCTCGGAGTCGCCTCTTCACTGTAGACGTTGACACTGGCGTTTTGCGGGTACTATTTAATGAAGCTGCCAGTTGAGGAACTGTGAGGCGTCTATTTCACAAACTAGAGACATACATGTCTTGTTGCTCAGTTGTGCAGCGGGGCCTCCCACTTCTCTTTCTACTCTGGTTAGAGCCTGTTTGTGCTGTCCTCTGAAGGGAGTAGTACACACCGTTGTAGGAAATCTTCAGTTTCATGGCAATTTCTCGCATGGAATAGCCTTCATTTCTAAGAACAAGAATAGACTGTCGAGTTTCACATGAAAGCTCTCTTTTTCTAGCCATTTGGAGAGTTTAATCTAACCCACAAATGTAATGCTCCAGATTCTCAACTAGCTCAAAGGAAGGTCAGTTTTATAGCTCCTCTAAACAGCAAAACTGTTTACAGCGGTGCTAACATAATTGCACAAGGGTTTTCAAGTGTTTTCTAATCATCCATTAGCCTTCTAACACAGTTAGCAAACACAATGTACCATTAGAACACTGGAGTGATGGTTGCTGGAAATGGGCCTCTATACACCTATGTAGATATTGCATTAAAAACCAGACGTTTGCAGCTAGAATACTCATTTACCACATTAACAATGCATAGAGTGTATTTCTGATTAATTTAATGTTATCTTCATTGAAAAAAACTGTGCTTTTCTTTCAAAAAATAAGGAAATTTCTAAGTGACACTAAACTTTTGAACGGTAGTGTATATATACATATATATATATATATATATATATATATATATATATATATATGTATATATATATATATATATAAAAACAAAGCAAAAGCAGCACCGTTCTTCCAGTATCGGGTGCACAGGTTCTTGTTCAGACACACGACCAGTGTCCCAAATAGCCAGCAAAATCCAAAACACAAGACAGCACTCCAAGTTCAGTGAAAAATAGGATCACTCTAATCACCACTTGCGACGTTTCAGCCCTACTCCATGGGGCCTTTGCTTGAGAAAGGCCCCATGGAGTAGGGCTGAAACGTCACAAGTGGTGATTAAAGTGATCCTATTTTTCACTGAACTTGGAGTGCTGTCTTGTGTTTTGGATTTTGCTATATATATATACAGTGAAGGAAATAAGTATTTGATCCCTTGCTGATTTTGTAAGTTTGCCCACTGTCAAAGACATGAACAGTCTAGAATTTTTAGGCTAGGTTAATTTTACCAGTGAGAGATAGATTATATATATATATAAAAAAAAAAAGAAAATCACATTGTCAAAATTATATATATTTATTTGCATTGTGCACAGAGAAATAAGTATTTGATCCCCTACCAACCATCAAGAGTTCAGCCTCCTCCAGACCAGTTACACGCTCCAAATCAACTTGCTGCCTGCATTAAAGACAGCTGTCTTAAATGGTCACCTGTATAAAAGACTCCTGTCCACAGACTCAATGAATCAGTCTGACTCTAACCTCTACAACATGGGCAAGACCAAAGAGCTTTCTAAGGATGTCAGGGACAAGATCATAGACCTGCACAAGGCTGGAATGGGCTACAAAACCATAAGTAAGACGCTGGGTGAGAAGGAGACAACTGTTGGTGCAATAGTAAGAAAATGGAAGACATACAAAATGACTGTCAATCGACATCGATCTGGGGCTCCATGCAAAATCTCACCTCGTGGGGTATCCTTGATCCTGAGGAAAGTGAGAGCTCAGCCGAAAACTACACGGGGGAACTTGTTAATGATCTCAAGGCAGCTGGGACCACAGTCACCAAGAAAACCATTGGTAACACATTACGCCGTAATGGATTAAAATCCTGCAGTGCCCGCAAGATCCCCCTGCTCAAGAAGGCACATGTACAGGCCCGTCTGAAGCTTGCAAATGAACATCTGGATGATTCTGAGACTGATTGGGAGGAGGTGCTGTGGTCAGATGAGACTAAAATTGAGCTCGTTGGCATTAACTCAACTCGCCATGTTTGGAGGAAGAGAAATGCTGCCTATGACCCAAAGAACACCGTCCCCACTTTCAAGCATGGAGGTGGAAACATTATGTTTTGGGGGTGTTTCTCTGCTAAGGGCACAGGACTACTTCACCGCATCAATGGATGGAGCCATGTACCGTCAAATCCTGAGTGACAACCTCCTTCCCTCCACAGGACATTAAAAATGGCTCGTGGCTGGGTCTTCCAGCATGAAAATGACCCGAAACATACAGCCTAGGCAACAAAGGAGTGGCCTAGCCAGTCTCCAGACCTTAATCCCATTGAAAACTTATGGAGGGAGCTGAAGATCCGAGTTGCCAAGCGACAGCCTCGAAATCTTAATGATTTACAGATGATCTGCAAAGAGGAGTGGGCCAAAATTCCATCTAACATGTGTGCAAACCTCATCATCAACTACAAAAAAAGTCTGACTGCTGTGCTTGCCAACAAGGGTTTTGCCACCAAGTATTAAGTCTTGTTTGCCAAAGGGATCAAATACTTATTTCTCTGTGCACAATGCAAATAAATATATATAATTTTGACAATGTGATTTTCTTTTTTTTTTTTTATATATAATCTATCTCTCACTGGTAAAATTAACCTAGCCTAAAAATTCTAGACTGTTCATGTCTTTGTAAGTGGGCAAACTTACAAAATCAGCAAGGGATCAAATACTTATTTCCTTCACTGTATATATATATAAAATCTAATTATGTCCTTTGGGTTATCCCATAGTAAAAACATAAGATTACTTTTGCCTATGTTTGATGGAAAACTCAGTTTCACACTTAACTTAGAAATAAAACACTCTTCTCCATAATTTGCAAAACATTGGTGTAGTGCGCATGCGCATGATGGAAGGGACCCGGTGTTATGCCGGAAGTTTGTCAATGTATGGGCAGAAGTGAGTGCGTGGAAGGACTATGCCCTTGCCAGTACTTTCATCCATGACGTGGAATGCGTGCGCCAGTTCTGGATACAGTTAGTCTCTCCTGACGAAGGGTGCGAAACACGCTTCGAGGTGTCTCACTTTAGAGTTTTTCATCATCCATCATGCCAGTAACAGGTAATCTGCCTCTTTCATTTTGCTATTGAGCATTGTGTAGATATGTGTACCCTCCAGTTATTTACTTGGGACGGCTGATTAGTGGAAACATTGTGTTCTAGACATTCTTTCCACTCTTTTCTGCATGCTACCATAGCTTGTAATTTAAGAAGAGTATACATAGCTGTTGCTGGAAATTTTGATAGTCTCTGTAAGGCTGGGTTCACACGACCTATTTTCAGACGTAAACGAGGCGTATTATGCCTCGATTTACGCCTGAAAATACGGCTCCAATACGTCGGCAAACATCTGCCCATGGGGGGGCGGAGCTTGACCGCGAGCAGAGAAGGTGGATTGAGACAGAGCTCCGGCGGCAACCCGGCTAACCTAAGCTTTTAGCAAGGCAAGACACAGCAGAATGGTGCGGACCGGGAAAGACAAGAACAGGGAACACTCAGGCACCCCAAAACCGGGGAAAAATCAAGCAGCCAAATTTGGAGACACGATATGGAAGGAAACACCATGTGAATAGAAGTTCACTCATTTACCGGCATATGCTCTTGCCCTCCTGGACTGTGTATCTCCTCACGCACGTTGTGGACTGAGTGGATGTTGAAAGGAAAAAGTCGCCGGCTATCCAATTTTACAGTGGAGTTTGAAAGTGGTCTGATATACGGATGATTATACAGCTTGGGACTTCTCTTTGGAAGGTCTCTCCGTCCCACTTATGAATAGACTGCTCCTGCATATGGATCACAGAGGCTGACCTGAACATCAGAGGTAAAAACATAAGCCTCCAGATAAAATCTGGGAAAATCATTCGCCCTCAAACAAAGAGGATGGAGTGGGATCTATTACGATCTTGTGTCTAATGAATAGACTGCCTATATCTATCTATCTTCCTTAAAATATAAGGCTGCATGAAATAGGAGGGAAGAGCTTAATAACATACATATCTGCCGTTAAAACAGCTTATGTACCATAGGATTATTCATTCCCTAGGTCTAAATCTCCTACGCATAGGAGTTTACTACACAAAAAAAGAATGCTACCTATTACAAATAGGGATGGTGGCCACCCTGAAATGATAAAATTTATTTTGTCAAAAAACGCAAGTGTGAACACAAGCCAGTGATTGTTCAGATTATTCTTTCTTCTTTTTTGTCCCTATGCCTAGTGAGAACAAATGTAGCATATGAGTTAATTTATCTACATTTTAGGTGTCTTAGATCACTTGTAATCTATCTCTTATGGTCAGGAGATTTTTTTATATAATATTTGTATGTATATATTGATATATCTGAAATTATTCGGAGGTTTAAATAAATTGGATTTTTATATGAATTGTGTATACCTGAGAGTGCCTGCATATATTTCTGGATCTTTTTTCTTTTTCTTTTGGTTTAAAAAATCAAGCAGACCTGGATAGGTTTTTAAAGAAAACGATGGAGCGCTCTCCGGCGCGAAAATCAAAGATGGCGCCGGATGCAGCATGCAGCCATGAGACTACAGAAGATTCTGATGTCGGCAGCACAGGAGAGCAATCGGAGGCTGGGGGTGAGTCCACATATGTCCCTGTGTCGAGGGGATTTATAAAGCGGGTTCTCTTTAAAGCCCTGGGCCCCATAGCACAAGACCTGGCAGAAATAAAAGCCGATCTGAGAAATATTGGAGACAGGGTGGACACGCTAGAAACCGCTCAGGCTGAAGTGACCCGGTTTGGAGCAGCAGTACAAGAGACTTTACATGTTCAGCATGATCACATAAATATGGCTTTATTGCATGCGGAAGACCAGGAGAACCGCAGTCGCCGCAAAAATATCAGGATACGGGGCCTTCCTGAGTCTATTCCACATGAAGCGCTTCCTAAAGTAGCACGGGAGATTTTTGCATCCATTTTGGGAGGAGAGAAAGCAGGGCCTATCCAAATTGAGCGTATTCACAGGGCACTGAGAGCCAAGCCACGCGCTCAGGATCCACCTAGAGATGTAATTTGTGGCCTGCTTAGCTATGTGGACACTGCTGCACTATTAAAACAAGCAAGATCTTCAGACGGAGTTAATTATGAGGGAACCCCTGTCCTTCTTTTTCAAGATTTGGCTGCTTCAACACTCACGAAACGCCGGATACTAAAACCGCTACTGGATAAGCTAAGATCTAACAACATCCCCTTTCGCTGGTTATACCCTTTTGGAATAGCGATACACAAACAGGATAAACATATCGTGATACGGAATCCTGAAGATCTACATGCGGCCTGGGACTTGCTTGGATTCCAGCCTATGGATATTCCTTCATGGCTCCCGTTGGCATATCCGCCGAAGATACCGTCCCTGTTGGAAGCAGACCCCTGGACAAAGGTTTCTGGCTTTCGATCAACGCCAGGGAAGAAAAATATCCATACAACCCAAGGACGAGACCCTATCTGAAGTTGCTGGGATGTAACTATGTTTATGTATTTGCATAATTCTTTGCACTAACATATGGCGTTATGTTAAGGGTTCCTGAGATATATATTTCAGATTTAAATGGTGACAAAGCTATGTTTGCACAGTTAGCAACTAATCACAACCAGTGAACAGGTCCCCACTTTAATGGAGATTAAGCCTTAAAATAAGCACTTGAAGTGTCTTGCCGGTTTTATACCAAAATTTGGAAAAAGCTGCTTAGGTAGGCCTGGGTTGGATGTCTTGAGGTCATTCTCATTTGTTCTAATATGACCCCCCTAGTTTGTACTTATAGGGAGACCCCTCCTTATACTAAGGTGAAGCTACAGGTTGTTGTAGCTGATAATGTTTCACTCTTACCTCGTGTCAGAAGTTTACTCCAATACAGAGTATGGTTAAAAAAGGCTATACTATTTTTATGTTCTTTTGGTTATATCATGTGGTATGCGCAGAGAAGGGAATGGTCACATGTCACATATGGCAGAAATTAAGATTGTATCTCACAACGTGAGGGGTCTGAATGTCCCACAGAAGCGCAGTCAAGTTATTAGAATGTGGAAAAAACAGGCGGCACAGGTAGTCCTAATACAGGAGATGCACTTTAAAAGGTTAAAAATCCCTAACGTCCCCTCAAGAGATTTTAATTTATGGTTCCACTGCCCATATGAGTCTGCGGCTAGGGGAGTTAGCATAGCTATACATAATAGTATCCCATTTTCATTCCTAATGAAAAAAGAAGATGCAGAGGGCAGATATCTGTTTATAAAAGGGAAAATTGGTAACACTGTATATACCTTTGCTAACCTATACGCACCCAATGCTGGGCAGTCTTCCTGGCTCATTCGGGTCTTGAACGTTGTGAGAGATTTTTCTGAGGGGATTTTAGTAATGGGGGGAGATTTGAATATACCGCTCAACCCGATATTAGACACCACAGGGTCACAACATACCTCATACAAAAGGCTGGCACAACTGAATAAGGTTCTTCATTCCCTACACCTAACAGATATCTGGAGATTATTACACCCTCTAGATAAGGATTACTCATATTTTTCACCTACCCACAATACGTATCACAGACTGGACTATATTTTCTTGTCACAGAAATACACATCACTGGTCAGAGCAGCGGACATAGGACATATTTTACTATCAGATCATGCGCCAATTTCAGTGACTCTCAGTTTGACGGGAATCCCTAAGGGGAACTGGTGTTGGAAATTAAACGACACTCTTATTGCAGACAAGAGTAATATTCAGATAGTAGAAAACCATCTATCTCAATACTTTCAACATAACGCATCAGATTCTATCTCTGACCCAATTATATGGGAAGCTCACAAAGCAGTGTTGAGAGGGGAATTAATTTCATTGGGAACACATGTCAAGAAAAAGACAAATGCAATATTAAATGACCTATTCTCCCAGATTGCACTTTTAGAAAGAGTTCATAAGAAAACTGTAGCTATTTCCTCCCTAGAAGAATTAACCAGTCTCAGAGAAAAAGTAAAAGATGTACTTAATGTTAAATCTGCGCATCTCCTTCAAATATCAAAATATAAGCAATATGCCCATGGGGACAGGGGAAACAAGATGATGACGGCATTAATCCGTAAACAACAAGCCAGAACTTTTATACCAGAGATTAAACAGGAGACGGGGGGAGTGGCTACAGACACTGCTCAAATAGCAGAGGCTTTTCATGCCTTTTATCATAACCTATATAATTTACAGCATACATTGGGGACATCAACAACAGACCTTGACAGGACTTCCCTGATTACTAAGTTTCTAGACACTATTGACCTTCCCATAATAGAGGGGGAAGACCTAGATATTCTGACAGATCCATTTACGGAAATGGAATTAGAAAAGATATTGATGTCTATCCCGTCGGGAAAAAGCCCAGGCCCAGATGGGTTCACAGTGGGATACTATAAAAAGTTTAAAGCTACATTATTGCCCCACTTCACCAAATTATGCAATTCCTTACTCAGGGGTGAACACTTTCCAAAACAAGCTCTTGAAGCTCACATCACAATCCTACCTAAAGAGGGGAAAGATCCCACATGTTGCGGCAATTATAGACCCATATCCCTCTTGAATACGGACATAAAGTGGTGGGCCAAGGCGTTAGCAGCTAGATTGGGTGAACTACTACCTAAACTCATAGGACAAGAACAAACTGGCTTTGTTAGAGAACGACAAGGTAAAGACAACACATGTAGAGTATTAAGACTGATTGAATACGCCAAGTCACATGGAGTTCCCCTTGTCCTCATGGGTACAGATGCCGAAAAGGCTTTTGATAGTATTTAGAAGCGACCCTACGGAAATTTGGGATCCCTCAATTGTTTATTCAGGCAATATTTTCCTTATATAAAGAACCTAGTGCTAGAATTAGGGTAAATGGGACTCTTTCCAAGCCTTTTAATATTAATAATGGCACACGTCAGGGTTGTCCATTATCGCCGTCTCTGTTCATTATGGTCATGGAGACCTTGATTCAAAAAATAAGGCAGGACCCACAAATACAAGGCCTTAAGGTCGGAACTTACACACATACTACAGCAGCATTTGCTGACGATTTGTTAATAATGACTTCCAATCCTGAGACTTCGATTCCTCACCTTACGAACCTGTTCACAGAGTTTGGGGAAGTTTCCAATTTTAAAATAAATTTCGGGAAGTCTGAAATATTAAATATTTCTATACCAAATCCGGTCATAGATCTAATTAAAATTAATTCTCTATTTAAATGGCCTGACAGTACTCTGACATACCTGGGCATTCAGATCGCGAAAGACCCAACACGTCTGTATCAGTATAACTACATACCTATGCTCGAGGCTATACAAAAGCAATTAAAAGAACTCAAAGTACCCTTTCTGTCATGGATGGGACGCAATAATTTATTAAAAACCTATATTGTACCTAAACTGTTATATTTGATACAAGCACTACCGATATGGCTACCTAGAAAGTTCTTTGATAGGGTTCGGAAGATGTTCTCTTCATTTTTATGGAATAATGCTAGGCCACGCCTTAAATACAGGCTACTGATACAGAAACCGCGATTTGGGGGCTTAGTTGTACCAGACGTATTCACGTACTACAAAGCTAACCAGTTGAATAGATGGCATTCTTTGATGAATACAACACAGTCCAATATATATGTGGAACTAGAGCGAGAGCTACTAGAGTTATCAGACAGACTTTCGCTATGGGGCCTGAGGCCCTTCTCACCAAATTCCACATGCTCTAGCACCTTAGTGAAGGGCACTATAAGGGTGTGGCAGGAGGTAAATGGGAGGGACCCGCTTTTGTCGGAAAGCATTCCGCTACTACCTATGAGCCTCCTTCCTTACCTGGTAGATAAGAAGAGAATCCCAGTAAGCTCCTTTTGGAAACATATGGATAATATCACAGTGTCCCAATTTTTTGAGTCGGAGTCTCGGGATTGGACAGCTCTATTACTTAGACATACAGGTCTACTTCTTTCTGATTTCATTAAGAGGCAAGATTTTCAGACAGTATGTGATAAATACACAGCTTGTTTTGTTAATTCTCTACATCTGTCCCCACTTGAAAAAGCATTACAGCAACCTACAATTCAAAAAGGTGCTTTAGCTAGATCGTATGATAGGCTATTGTTGGGAGAAAAAGAGGATAAGCTGGAATTAATCACTAAGTGGGAACAGGACCTCCAGGCTAACTTTTCAGTGGAGGAACAACGAATTATACTGAAGCGCTCACAGGGGTTCTCGCAATGCATTAGAATCAGAGAAAATTCTTACAAATTTATCACCAGGTGGTACAAAACCCCAGTATGGTTACACAAAATAAATCCAGATATTCCGGAGGCATGTTGGAGGTGCTCACTGAATAAGGGTTCTTTAGTGCATATATGGTGGGACTGTACCTTGATACAGGGATTTTGGAAAGCGGTTATCTCAGAAATTAACTCGATTTGTTTAACATCAATTCCTGTGTCCCCACAAGTGATACTTCTATGGTTATCGTCTGATTCATTTACGCCCAAGAAACAAGATCTGGCGACTAACTTACTTACTGCAGCTAAATTGTTGATTCCGTTATTGTGGAAATCCACCAAGTCACCCACTATAGAAGATTGGATTAGGAAGGTACAAGAGATACGTAGGTTCGAAGAACTCTTACATTGGGAAAGACAAACGAGGGTGGGTTTTCTACATACCTGGTCACCATGGATGACCTATCTGGATAAACCCAGATCCGTCTAGAGAAGGTACTAAAGAGAGTCATCCCAGGAGAGACATTGACTTCTCCAAGGGCAGGTAGACTGTGATTGTTACTCTTTTCACGTGATCCATAAGAAGCTCCATGATATACCACATGAATGTTTAAAATTATGGTTAATTTATCTTGTTAAGTTTATGTATTAAAGAATTGATTTCATAGTACATTCCTCATGGTTAAAGTCGATTAACATAAACAGTTGAATGATTGTACTATGTTTTTTTATGTAAAACCAAGAATGTGAAAAGCATAATACTTGAATTGTTATATGACTCTGTGACATTCTTAATAAAAACAGTTTGAAAACAAACATCTGCCCATTCATTTGAATGGGTTTGCCGACGTACTGTGCCGACGACCTGTAATTTACGCGTCGTCGTTTGACAGCTGTCAAAAGACGACGCGTAAAATTTCAGCCTCGTCAAAAGAAGTGCAGGACACTTCTTAGGACGTTTTTGGAGCCGTTTTCTCATAGACTCTATTGAAAACAGCTCCAAAAATGGCCGAAAAAACGGCGCGAAAACGCTGTGAAAACGGCGCGAAAAACGTGAGTTGCTCAAAAAACGTCTGAAAATCAGGTGCTGTTTTCCCTTGAAAACAGCTCCGTATTTTCAGACGTTTTTGGCTCAGCGTGTGAACATACCCTTAGGGTATGTGCACACGCTAGCTGTCATTTACGTGTGAAAAGGCAGACTGTTTTCAGGAGAAAACAGCTGCCTCGTTTCACACGTAAATGCTCCTCCTCGCATTTTGCGTGCTGTCTGAGACGCTCGTAAATCTTGAGCTGTGCTTCATTGAGTTCAATGAAGAACAGCTCAAATTACGCGGCAAAGAAGTGTCCTGCACTTCTTTGCCGAGGCAGTCCATTTACGCGTCGTCGTTTGCCAGCTGTCAAACGACAACGCGTAAATGACAGGTCGTCGGCACAATACGTTGGCAAACCCATTCAAATGAATGGGCAGATGTTTGCCGACGTATTGTAGCCCTATTTTCAGACGTAAAACGAGGCATAATACGCCACGTTTACGTCTGAAAATAGGTTGTGTGAACCCAGCCTAAGAGTTCATGGTTTTTAATTGTGTTTTATATTTTTGTATGTAATTGTGGGAAGGGGGTGTCCATATTTATGGAGGAATAAAATTAAGTATTATATTTTGGACTATACAGGACTAAATTGTTTATTTAATTTGAGATATATTTTGGTTTAGCTATCATTTAATTCTGTCTTGTATATGTATTTATGAAGGTATTATAGGTTCTAATTAACGCCCGTAACACTGGTAGCTTTTCTGAAAACATAAAGCATTTCTGAAGACTACCTTGGAGGTCCTGGACTTCAGCTTTTCTCTTAGTTCTCTAAAATAATTTTTAATGACCTTCCATCTCCCACTGACTTTGTCATTGGTACCGACGTGTACCATGATCGCCGGGTCTTCCCCAGCCCCACCCAGCAATCTGTCTATTCGATACACAATATGCCGAACCTGAGCACTCGGCAGACAACACACTGTTTGGCATTCACAGTCGTGGCGACAGATGACCCTACCTGTCTAATAACAGAATCCCCTACCACCAGTATCTGTCTGACCTTTGCTGCACTCCTACTTCCACCCTTCCTACAGCAGTCCTTGTCCTGGTTGCTAGGAGCAACGCTCTGCTGTAGTGACGATGGCCCTGGATTTGCATCCCTAATATCAGCCAAACAGGCATATTTCTAGCTTGTGCCAGTTCAGGACTAGCCTCCCTGGCACATTTTCCCCTACCCCTTCCTCTAAGGCTGGGTTCACACGTGGCGGAATTTCACTTAAATTCCGCTGCGGACACTCCGCAGCGTTAATCCGCAGCGGTGCCGTTTGTCCATTGACTTACACTTTAATTTAGCAGTGTTCGTTTAGACGAGGCGTAAAATTCCGCTGCGGAGCATAGGCTGCGGAGCGGAATTTGGTGTCCGCAGCATGCTCTGTCTGTTGCGGAGCAGTGGCGGACTCATGGCGGAATTTCTCCATTGACTTCAATGGAGAGTCAAAATTCCGCAATGAAGTCCGCAGATCTTATGTGTGCTGCGGAGCGTATTGGTTTTACTACCATGACATTTCTTCATTCTGGCTGGACCTATGTATTTCTAGGTCTACAGCCAGACTGAGGAAGTCAATGGGGCTCCCGTAATGACGGGAGCGTTGCTAGGAGACGTCTGTAAATAGTCACTGTCCAGGGTGCTGAAAGAGTTAAGCGATCGGCAGTAACTGTTTCTGCACCCGGGACAGTGACTACCGATCTCAATATACATGTATCTGTTAAAAAATATATAAGTTCATACTTACCGAGAACTCCCTGCGTCTGTCTCCAGTCCGGCCTCCCAGGATGACGTTTCAGTCTAAGTGACGGCTGCAGCCAATCACAGGCCAAGCACAGGCTGCAGCGGTCACATGGACTGGCGCGTCATCCAGGGAGGTCGGGCTGGATGCCGAAAGAGGGACGCGTCACCAAGACAACGGCCGGTAAGTATGAAAATCGTTTTCTTTCACTAGGGAAAGTGCTGTCCCTTCTCTCTATCCTGCACTGATAGGGAGAAGGGAAGCACTTTTCCCGCAGTACGCAGCAGCTAGTCCGCATCAATGTACTGCACATTTTGTGCAGATCCGCAGCAGAATCTGCAACGCAGATTCTGTGCGGCATTGATGCGGACAGTTGCGGAGGAAATCCGCCACGTGTGGTCATGCCCTAACTCTTACCCAGCTACTAATCTGAGGATCCTGAGCTTGCCCACTTCCACCCACCTCCATCTCACTGGCCCCAGCCAGTGCTTTTCTCAGTGAGCTCTAAACTCCTCTCACGGTTTGCAATGCTTCTAAGGGTATGTTCACACAGAGATTTTTGCAGGCTGAAAATTATGCCTCAAAATTCCATCTGGAATTTTGGGGCAGATTTTGATCTGCCTGCATTCCATTTGCAGCGTTTCTCTACCTCCCATTGATGTCAGAGATGTAAATGCCCGAAGATAGGGTATGTCGCTCCTTGTTTCCGTGAGCTGGTTTTACTGCTCACGGGAAAAAAACACCTCGACCTCCCATTGAGGTTTGGGAGGCAAAAACCGTGTAAAAAAAACTCAGTGTGAACAGGGCCTAAGTGTTACAAGCTGCTTATTTAGATCCAATACCTGGGATTCCAAATACACAACATGCGTGCATCTAGTGCAAAGATATTAACCCTCAAATGACTGTTCAAGGCATGCATACATTGCACAAGCCGCACACCTGGTAGCACTGTCCATGCAGCACATTTTTAAATGGGGATAACAGTATAGCAAAACAAAAACTTTTGTAGAACAGAATACGCAACAATGCTCAAAGAAAATGTATCAAACATTATTTTCCTATGTCCTTTAGTTAAACTATGTTCCCTTGTTTTACTATGCACTTATTTTCAAACTCGCACTTTGCTGCACACTCGCTCCACTCAGGAAAAACCTTTACTCAAAAGATGTGCCAGAAGCTTTCGACTGAAGTCGAATGGTTCCTGCGACCCCCAATCCTTAAAATATTGCAATTGAGCTGCTATAAAATGGCCTGGGGGCATGGGACAGATATAAAAACCTTTAAAAACTGTCTTTGTTCTTTTACTAATTAAAGCAATGTTTGATTTTATTTTTAACAAGTTTTGCATTGGGTTTTATTTAAAAAATAGTTTACTTTTTCGAGATACAGCTTCTGACCTGACGGATTCAGCTTTGATCGCAAGATACAGCTTCTATGTATCCAGGATACATAAAGGCTGTATTTTAAAAAGTAAACTTTTTTTTAATAAAACCCAACGCAAAACTTGTTCAAAATAAAAAAAAAACATAGTTTTTAAAAAACAAAAAAACAAAACCCCCCATTGCATTCAAAGGTTTACATAGCTTTAAAGGGCTGTCCATATGCCTGTACAAATGCCTTACTATGACATATGGATGTCAAAGATTGGGGTCTCTCTTGAATCAGAATGAAAAGCGGATCCCACTCTGGTGGACCTGGAGCATCCACACATTACATCGGCTTCCCCAGCCATAAGAGTCCTTTAAAGGGGTTATTTGGGGACCAAAAAATATAATTAGTAGTGTATTCACTGCAGTATGTGAGTACACTCACTAATATACATTCCGGTCCCCCATCGCACAGATACTGAGATTTTCATAGATTTTATAGCACTGCCGGAGGACCGGAAGTCTGTTTGCACAGTCTTGTTTGATAACGATACGGCTCTCCGTCATGTGACCGGCCCCACTGTACTCTATGCAATCGATGTACTACTTCTTGTACATAGAGTACAGCGGGCCGGTAACATGACCGCTATGCAGCAAAATAAAAAAATAAGTATGATGACGCATACTGGCATGGAATCAAGTGCTGATGAAAAGCCAAGTAATAAGTCAGAGACCTAATATATAAGTATAAAGTCAAGTGCAGAAAACAAATTGTCGGTCTGAGACCTAAGTAAACCACTCATCCGCCCACTCCTAGGAAAACGTACCCAAGTGTAGATGTGAGTAGGAGAGTCTAGCTGGTGTGAAGCGAACCCCAACGCGCGTCGGGGATCCTCGGCGTGCGCTCCAGCGCTGGAAGTGGGGCATGCCTCACTTCCGGTCTCGGCAGGAGACGTGCGCTGTGATCTTTTTGAATTAACAAACACTCAACTCACCTGTGGCTCGTCCTATTTATATCTGTCACCACTCTAGACACTATACACCCCTTGAGGAAGCACATCGCGAAACGCGCATTGTGGTTCGCTTCACACCAGCTAGACTCTCCCACTCACATCTACACATGGGTAAGTTTTCCTAGGAGTGGGCGGATGAGTGGTTTACTCAGGTCTCAGACCGACAATTTGTTTTCTGCACTTGACTTTATACTTATATATTAGGTCTCTGACTTATTACTTGGCTTTTCATCAGCACTTGATTCCATGCCAGTATACTTATATGTACTGTTTGTACACACACCATGGTATGGTCTCTGGTGCATTTTACTATGTTTACCACTTAGACTGTCCATCCATTTCCTTGATCGACCCTATATCATCCCTTATATACTATAGGGAGTCTTTCAGCTGTGCTACTTTGGAACTATATAGAGTCCTCCTTTCCTGTTTTGTACCTTTTTAATATCCCTTGTGTATGTTTCTATATATTTAATAAAGATATTTATTTTTACTCTTTTTACTTATGAAGACCTGCAGCACTTCTGACACGTCTGTTTTAGTAAATAATATGAAATAACAATGCTGGAGCATCTTTTCTTAGAGATGTACACTGTGCCGTTCCTCTGTTATTCCTCCTAGAAAATGTATGAATAAATTGACAACTCTGTGTTACCTTTCCCTTTGTTAAAGGGGCATGTCCCTATACAGTTTAAGGGCGGATTTACACGAGCGTGTGCATTCTGCGCGCGCAAAAAATGCTGCGTTTTGCGCGTGTGGCAGCAGCGTGACAGCTCCGTGTCTCATGTTCATATGGATGCGCGGCTGTGTGCTTTTCGCGCCGCCGCCATCATCATGACACTCCGTTTGGATGTTTGTAAACAGAAAAGCACGTGGTGCTTTTCTGTTTACATTCATTCTTTTACTGCTGTTGCGCGAATAACGCGCGTCCCACGGAAGTGCTTCCGTTGGGCGTGCGTGATTTTCACGCACCCATTGACTTCAATGGGTGCGTGATGCGCGAAAAACGCCTAGATATAGAACATGTCGCAAGTTTTACGCAGCGGCCTAACGCTGCGCAAAACTCACGGACTGTCTGTACTGCCCCATAGACTTGCATAGGTCCGTGCGACCCGCGTAAAAACCACGCGGGCTGTACGGACGCAAATCACGTTCGTGTAAATCCGCCCTAACTCTGTCAACACTGATTGCACAATATCAGACTGTGCAGGGACACACCCTCAACTGGTTACACCCATTGGTCAATTTATTCATACATTTCTAGGAGGAATTACAAAGGAAAAGCACAACGCAGTTCTGAAAAAAGATGTTCTAAAACTGTGATATTATGGGAAATACAAGTATTTACTAAAACGGACATGTCAGGAGAGGGGACGTGTCCTCTTTTTAGCTAGACTCCTGAACAGAAAATCTGCCTAATTACACGTTGATATCCCCCTCACCCATATCCTTGCATAACTGCAGATTTCCGCTAGGAGGACACTAGTTGTGGCCATATTGATTCTCAGGACATTATCCCAGAAACAGAATTTCTCTACAGAGGAGGCTGACTAACAGACAATTATTGTTCATTTTTTTTAAAGTATAAATATTATAAATGGTAGAGCCTAAAGTGATATATGTTAAAAGTTCGATATGAGAGGAAAACATATACAGTTCTACAATAACCTCTTGTAAGCAGTTGGAGTTCAGCGCTTTTTTATTCAAGTTTCCAGGTTATTTAAAAGGTTTACCCATCTTGGACATTTATGGCATATCCACAGGATAGTCCGGTCGATGTGGGTCCCACCTCTGGGACCCGCACCTATCTCTAGAACGGGGCCCCCTAAACCCCGTTCTAGAATACTCAGCTCCGCTGCCTCCCAGACACTTCCTAGTTAGGTAGTTGGGAGTTACAGAAACGACCGAGTGCTCACTGAGCTACGCTATTTCCATAACTCCCATGGAAGAGAACTCGGTAGCAACAGAAACAGCATTGCTCGCCGTGCTAAGCTGTTTCCGTAACTACCATTTACTTCTATGGGAGTTACGGAAACAGTGTAGCTCAGTGAGCTCGGCTGTTTTTGTAACTCCCCACCACCTAACCAAGACCAAGATGTGGCCGGGAGGCAGCGGGAGACGAGTAAGCTGGAACGTTCTAGTGGATATGCCATAAATGTCCAAGATGGAAAAAAAAACTTAACCCCTTAACGCTATGTGATGTAATAGTCCATCACAGGCGTTGTTCTGTTAACGCAAACTATTACGTCAGTGCATTAACGGGGTACTGTGTCGGCAGACGCGTCTGCAGACACAGTTTTAAAGCAGTGATAGCTTAACGCTATCACTGCTTCAAGGCCAGGACTAGAGCTAGTCTCCGTGCGGCTGATTAACCCCTTAGTTGCAGCGCTAAAAACCGAGCGCTGCATCTATGGCGTTTACAAGCAGATCGCAACCCTGCAATGAAATCGCGGGGTACCAATGACTGCTCCGGCAGACCGGAAGCCTAAAAATGGCCTACCGTCTACCAAGGCGTCCGGCCGCAGTAATAAGATGGTGCAGGCTCAGGAGCTGAGTCTGTGACATCAGCCGCCGGTGTCAGCTGTATGTTACAGCTGACACCGTGATGTAACGGAAGGGAACGGAGCTAGCTCCGATCCCTGCTATTAACTTCTTAGATTCCGTGATCAAAAGCGATCGTGGCATCTTAGAAGTTTGTAGCGATCGACATCGACACGATGTTATCGTGACGATGCCGATCTTTGCTATGGCAACCGGATGCCTAATAATGGCCTCCTGGTCTGCCATGTACGATAGCCTATTAGGCTCCGCCCACAGATGGGACCTAATAGGCTTGCTGTCAGTGAAGGACTGACAGCTCTAATGCATTGCACTACGTGCGTAGTGCAATGCATTCAAGTAAAGATCCGAGGTGCAGGCCCTCAAGTCCCCAAGTGGGCCAAAAAAAAATGTTGAATAAAAGTGTAAAAAGAAAAGTTTCAGGTTAATAAAAACAAACACGGCCTTTTTTCCTATAAGCCTTTTATTATTGAAAAAAAAATGAAAACCTTAAAAAAGTACACATATTTGGTATCGTCGCGTCCGTAACGACCCAATCGATAAAACTATAATATTATTTTTCCGGGAAAAAGCAAGGGAGACTTTGATCCAGCGCTGAAGGTTTGTAAAAGGAATCGGAGTTCCAATTTTATTTGAATTAAAAAATGTCAAAATGTCAAAGTGCAAGAAAGGGGTGAATCGAATTGATTATTCGCCTACGCGTTTCAGACACGTCCTGTGTCCTTAATCATGGCATGTGTGAAGGTCAATGTCAACTCCCAGCGTTTATATCCGATATATCCGTTCAAGGCAAATGTCAAAAACACCTGTGATTACCGGAAGTAAAAAACACAAGGTTCAACAAAATATTGTATAGCAAACATTTAGCATAATTATTTCATTATATATTTTTCACCATATTGGCAAATATTCGCTTATCTGGAAAAGCACTACAATATTATATTGAAGTGCATATGCAATTACTGATATTTTGTAAAGCCAATGAATTCAGAGACTGGATGTAAACGAGTCGGGAGACAAATGATAGACTGTGAACATGAAAATGAAAAGAGAAATAGGAAACAAAAAACTTTCAAAATGATTGTAATATGCTTGATAGAAAGCAATGATATTGTCTCTCTATACAAACAGTTTAAAACTAAATGTTCAACTATGTGAGACAACAATATGTGGCAGATTTTTTACGTATTATACTAGGCAGCTCTTCATCATATATACATCATTCGGTGGCGACCAGTTAACACAGTAAGGTATATAATATTTCTCGGACAAACCCAAAAGATGTTTTAAATTTATTAGTTATAATAGTGAAAAAGAGGGTTGCTGAATTATAGTAGAGCCCAACTTCGAATATGAAACAGACACTATTGGATAAATGAGATGTACCGTCTAAATTACACCGCAAAAAAACGAAAAAAAAAAAAACTGCCAGAATCACAATTTTTTTTATCACCACCCCTCACAAAACATGGAATAAAAAGTGATCATAAAGTCGCACGTACCCCCAAAATAGTACCAATAAAAACTACAACCCGTCCCGCAATAAACAAGCCCTCACACAGCTTTTTTGACTGAAAAATAAAAATGTTCTGGCTCTCAGAATATAGCGACACAAAATGTGCAGAGTGTCCAAAAGCAAATAAGATCGGGCACCATTTATCAGTGCGACAATGGCCACATATCTGCGGATTATTATTTATTTACCCCATTATTATACCCTCTTATTATGCCCTGATGTACTCCGCACAGATTACATATGCCCCCACATTATAAACTCAAACACCAGTAAAACACTAAACAACACTATTCCCAAGAAAAATCTGCGTTCCAAAAGCCAAATGGCGATCCTTCTGGGCCTGGCAGTGTGCCCAAACAGCAGTTTATGATCACATATGGGGTATTACTGTACTCTGGAGAACCGCTTAACAATTTATGGGTTCTGTGTCTCCAATGGTACAAGCTGGGCACAACACATTGGGCACTGAAATAGCATATCTGTGGAAAATGGCAATTTTCAAACTCCAATGTCTACTGTGTACTCTTTTTTTGCAAAACCTTTGGGGTCAAAATGCTCACTATCCTTCTGGATGAATTCCTTGAGGGGTGTAGTTTCTTAAATGGGGTCACTTCTCGGGGGTTTTCACTGTACTGGTACCTTAGCGCAATGCAACATGGCGCCAAAAAACTATTTTGTAAAATCTCCACTCCAAAAACTAAATTGCGCTTTTTCCCTTTAGACCCTTGCCGTGTGTTCAAATAGCAGTTTACAACCACATATGGGGTATTTCCCTGCTCAGGAGAAATTGAGTAACAAATTTTGGGGTGTCTTTTCTCCTGTATTTCTTGTGTAAATGAAAAATTATGAGCTAAAACTACATGTTATTGGAAAAAATATATTTTTTCATTTTCCCGGCCCAATTCTAATAAAATCTATAAACACCTGAGGGATCAAAATGCTCACTACACCTCTAATTTAATTATTTGAGGGGTATAGTCTCCAAAATAGGATCACACCTGGGGAATTTCTACTGTACTGGTACTTCAGGGGCTCTGCAAATGTGACATGGCCCACCGGAAACCAATTCAGCAAAATCAGAGCTGCAAATTCCAAATGGCACTCCTTCCCTTCTGAGCCCTGCTGTAGGTCCAAACAGAAGTTTATTACCACATATGGGGTATTGCTCTAATCAGGAGTAATTGCTTTACAAATGTTGGGGTGCTTTTTCTCCTTTATTCGTTATAAAAATGTGAAAATTCTATGTTTTTTCAGAAAAAAAAGTCGATTTTCATCTTCACAGACTAATTCCAATAAATTCAGCAAAAAACCTGTGGGGTCAAAATTCTAACTATACCACTAGCAAATTCCTTGAGGGGTGTAGTTTCCACTGTTTAAGTCCCTCCAGTGCATTGCAAACGCGAAAATGGCACGAAAACCATTCCAGTAAAATCTGCGCTCCAAAATCCAAATGGTGCTCCTTCTCTTCTGAGCCCTGCTGTGGGTCCATACAGCAGTTTATTACCACATATGGGGTATTGCCTTAATCAGGAGATATTGCTTTACAAATGTTGAGGTGCTTTTCATTTTCACAGACTAATCCAAATAAATTTAGCAAACAACCTGTTGGGTCAAAATGCTAACTATACAACCAGATAAATTCCCTGAGGGGTGTAGCTTCCAAAACGGGGTAATTTTTGGGGGGTTTCCACTGTTTTGACCTCTTCAAACCTGACATGGTGCCTAAAATATATTCTAATAAAAAGGAGGCCCCAAAATCCACTAGGTGCTCCTTTGCTTCTGAGGCCTGTGCTTCAGTCCAGTAGCACACTAGGGCCACATGTGGGATATTTCTAAAAACTGTAGAATCTGGGCAATAAATATTGAGATGCATTTCTCTGGTAAAACCTTCTGTGTTACAGAAAAAATGTATTACAATTGAAATTTGGCAAAAAAAAATTAATTTGTAAATTTCACCTCTATTTTGCTTAAATTCCTGTGAAACACCTAAAGGGATAAAACACTTTCTGAATGCTGTTTTGAATACTTTGAGGGGAGTAGTTTTTAAATGGGGTGTTTTATGGGGGTTTATAATACATGGGCCCCTCAAAGCCACTTCAGAACTGAACTCGTCCCTGAAAATATAGCCTTTTGAAATTTCCTTAAAAATGTGAGAAATTGCTGCTAAAGTTCTAAACCTTGTATCGTCCTAGAAAAATAAAAGGACATTCAAAAAACGATGCAAACATAAAGTAGACATATGGGAAATGTTAATTAGTAACTATTTTGTGTTTTATTACTATCTGTTTTACAAGCATATACATTTAAAATTAGAAAAATCATAATTTGTTCACAATTTCTCTACATTTTGGTGTTTTTCACAAATAAGCAATGAATTTATCGACCAATTTTCCTTTAACATAAAGTAGAATGTGTCACGAGAAAACAATCTCCGAATCGCTTGGATAGGTAAAAGCATTCCTAAGTTATTACCACATAAAGCGACACATGTCAGATTTGAAAAAATAGGGCTGGTACTGAAGGCCAAAATAAGCTTGGCCTGAAGGGGTTAAAGGGGTTGTCCAGTCCCTAAATATTGATGGCCTATCCTCAGTATAGGCCATCGATTTTTAGGGACTGAACAACCCCTTTAATTTACCCATTAGACGTCTATGACGGACAGTGTCAAATGCCTTTACAAAGTTAAAAAAAACACTATATCCACAGCGGCCCGTCTGTCTAGGCTTCTGCTCAACTCTTCATAAAAATTAATCAGGTTGGTTTGACAACTTCTGTCCTTAGTAAAACCGTGCTGGCTGTCAATTATGATACTATTTTTTGCCATATAATGCTGTATATAGTCCCTCAATAGCCCCTCAAACATTTTTCCCATGATGGATGTTAAAGGGTAACTTAACCCCTTCAGGACACAAATTTTTCTAAATTTATATGTATCTGCTTGTAAGACAGATGGTAATACCACACAAAATTGTTGCTAATTAACATCACCCATATGTCTACTTTAGATTGGCATTGTTTTTTGAACATCCTTTTATTTTTCTATGACATCACAAGTCTTAGAACTTTAGCAGCAATTTCTCACATTTTCAAGAAAATTTCAAATGGCTATTTTTACAGGGACCACTTCAGTTGTGAAGTGGATTTTAGGGCCTTATATATTAGAAACCCTCGATAAGTCACCCCATTTTAAAAACTTCACCCCTCAAAGTATTCAAAACAGCATTTAGAAAGTTTCTTAACCCTTTAGATGTTTCACAGGAATTAAGGCAAAGTAAATGTGAAATTTTCAAATTTCTTTTTTGTTTTGCAGAAATTCATTTTTAATCTATTTTTTTTGTAACACAGAAAGTTTTACCAGAGAAACGCAACTCAATATCTATTGCCCAGATTCTGCAGTTTTTAGAAATACCCCACATGTGGCCCTAGTGCACTTATTGACTGTAGCACAATCCTCAGAAACAAAGGAACACCTAGAGGATTTTGGGGCCTCCTTTTTTATTAGAAAATATTTTAGGCACCATGTCGGGTCTGAAAGGCTCTTGCGGCGCCAACACAGTGGAAATCCCCCAAAAGTGACCCCATTTCGGAAACTATACCCCTTGAGGAAATTATCTAGGGGTATAGTGAGCATTTTGACCCCGCAGGTTTTTTGGAGAAATTATTGGAAGTAGGCCGTGAAAATGAAAATCTACATTCTTTCAAAGAAAATGTAGGTTTAGCTAATTTTTTCTAATTTCCACAAGGACTAAAAGGAGAAAATGCACCACTACATTTGTAAAGCAATTTCTCCCGAGTAAAACAATACCCCACATGTGGTAATAAACGGCTGTTTGGACACACGGCAGGGCTTAGAAGGGAAAGAGCGCCATTTGGCTTTTGCAGCTCAAATTTAGCAGGAATGGTTTGCGGAGACCACGTCGCATTTGCAAAGCCCCTAAAGGACCAAAACAGTGAAAACACCAAAAAAGTGACTCCATTTAGGAAACTACACCCCTTGAAGAATCCATCTAGGGGTGTAGTGAGCATTTTGAAACCACAGGGGTTTCATAGATTTTATGAGTGAAGATAAAAAAAATCATTTTTTTCCAATAAGACGTAGCTTTAGCTCAAAATTTTTCATTTTCTCAACAAATAAAAAAACATTTGTAAAGCAACTTCTCTGGAGTACGGCAATACCCCATTTGTGGTCATAAACTGGTGTTTGGGCACACGGCAAGGATCAGAAGAGAAGGAGCGCAATTTGGCTTTTGGAGCACAGATTTTGCTGGATTGGTTTCTTGACACCATGTCACTTTTGCAAAGCTCCTAAGGTGTCAGTACAGTGGAAACTCCCCAAAAGTGATTCCATTCACAAAACTACACCCCTTGAGGAATTCATCTAGGGGTGTAGTGAGCATTTTGACCCCACAGGTGTTTCATAGATTTTATTAGAATTGGGCAGTGAAAATAAAAAAAAATCCTTTTTCTTCAATAAGACGTAGTTTTAGCTGAAAATGTTTCATTTTCTCAACAAATAAATGAAAAAAAGCACCACAACACTTGTAAAGCAACTTCTCCTGTGTACGGCAATACCACATATGTGGACATAAACGGCTGTTTGGGCACAGAGTAGGGCTCAGAAGGGAAGGAGCGCCATTTGGCTTTTGGAGTACAGATTTTGCTGGATTGGTTTCTGGGCGCTATGTCGCATTTGTAAAGTCCCTGTGGGACCAAAACAGTGGATCCCCCCCAGAAGTGACCCCATTTTGGAAACTACACCCCTCAAGGTATTCACTTAGGGGTGTAGTGAGCATATTAACACCACATGTGATTGGCAGAAATTGGTGTGCACTCGATGTTGCAAAGTGAAAATGGGATTTTTTCTATAGATATGCCAATATGTGGCGCCCAGCTTGTGCCACTGGAGACACACACCCCAAAAATTGTTAAAAGGGTTCTCCCGGGTAAGGCGATGCCATATATGTGGAAGTAAACTGCTGTTTGGGCACACTGTAGGGTTCAGAAGGGAGGTAGCGCCATTTGACTTTTGGAGCGTGGATTTTGCTTGTAGTAGTTTTGTATTGAGTCTTACTGGTGTTTCCGTTTATAATGTGTGGGTACATGTAAGCCGGGCGGAGTATATAAGGGGCATAGTCAGGTGGTATAATAATGGGGTAAACAAAAACAATAAAATAATCCATAGATGTGTGTTACGCTGTGACACAATCCTTTCTGCACAGGCCGGTGTTGCACTGATAAACTGTGTCCTTTCTTATCCCCCTTTTGGTCCACACTCCGCACCTTTGCAGTTTGAGGAATATGAGATATGTTTGGGCTCTCCCCTTCCTGGTTCCCTAATTTTAGGGGCCTTGATAATTCGCCACTTGAAACAGAAGAAATGTTCCCCTCGGGCCGGCACAACTGCATATTTTTATTTCCTGGCTTATTGGAGCCTTAACTAATTTTATTTTTTCATAGACGCAGTGGTATGAGGGCTGTTTTTTTTGCGGGACGAGCTGTAGTTTTTATTGGTACCATTTTGGGGTACATGCAACTTTTTGATCACATGTTAACCTTTTTTTTTGGGAGGCAAGGTGACCAAAAAACAGCAATTCTGACATTATTTTTTTAATTCTTTTTATACAGCGTTCACCACGCGTTATAAATTACATGTTAGCTTTATTCTACGGGTCAGTCCGATTCCGGTGATACCTAATTTATAGAACTTTTTTATGTTTTACAACTTTTTGCACAATAAAATAACTTTTGTAAAGAGAAGTGAGAGCCATAACGGTTTTAATTTTTTCGTTGACGGAGCTGTATGAGGGCTTATTTTTAGCGAGACGAGTTATAGTTTTTATAGGTACCATTTTTGGGTACATGCGACTTTTTGATCACTTTTTATTTCAATTTTTGGAAGACAAAGTGACCAAAAAATAGCAATTATGTCAGTATTTTTTAGTTTTTTTTTTTACGGCGTTCACTGTGCGGAATAAATAACATAATATTTTTATAGTTAAGGTCGTTACGGTCGCAGCGATACCAAATATGTATGGCTTTATTATTTTTTTCAATAATAAATGACTTGATAAAGGAAAAAGGGCGATTGTGTTTTGTGTTATTATTTGAAACTTTTATTGTATTTTTACAACTTTTATTTTTACTTTTTTTACACTTTTTTTTTTTACACTTTTCTTTAGTCCCACTAGGGTACTCGAAGGTCCAACTGTTTGTTTGATGTTCTAATACATTGCACTACCCATGTAGTGCAATGTATTAGAACTGTCAGTTGTTCACTGACAGCAAGCCGATCAGGCTCCGCCTCCGGGCGGGGCCTAATCGGCTAACGTAATGGCAGATAGGAAGCCTTTGTTAGGCTTCCGGTTGCCATAGCAATCGCCCCCCCCCCCACAACAATCGGCCCCCGCAATCACGTAGCGGGGTGCCGATGTTGCTATAACAACTTAAATGCGGCGATCACTATTGACTGCCGCAATTAAGGGGTTCATCGGTTCGGATCACCGCTGTGATCCGACCCAATGTTTTCCCCCAGTACTAAGGCTGCTAGTAGCAGCCTGTACTAGGGAGATGCCGGGCTGCGGGGAGCGTCTGTGTGCTCTGTTAGGAGCACACGTGAATTAACGGGCTGCAGGCACAACGACCAGCTTTGCAGCCCGTTAATCTACGTGGGGTGGTCGTGAAGGGGTTAAACGCACCCCCACCGATCAAAACTTCTGACTGATGTCACTATGACATGTCAGAAGTTTGTTGAAGGTTTAGTTACACTTTAAGCTTAATGGTCTATAATTACCTGGGGAAGACCTAGAGCCCTTTTTGAAAATAGGCACCACATTTGCCCTGCGGCAGTCCCTTTGCACTATACCAGTCACTAGAGAATCTCTGAATATTATGAAGAGGGGGACAGAAATAACTGAACTAAGTTGTTTAAGAACTTTAGGGTGTAACTCATCTGGTCCCGGGGCCTTGAGTCTTAAGCTTCACCTATTTTCTCCAAACATTCATATGTGCCACACAGGAGCCTCATAAATATGGCATTAGACCAAGCACTGTATTTATAAGTGTTTACACTAGAAAGCTGTCTGCAGATAGGTATCAGCCCCAAAGTCATTATAAGCATGCATGATCAGCTCCGCCAAAAGCTTATTATTTCAGTAGAGGGTGAGAGATAAGTGCCTGCCAAACAGCTCTGATGCCACTTTTTCAAGGAAAAACAATAGGATGGAACATACTGATTGTTGGGGGACAATGAGGTACCCCTACAATTGCCTCAGCCACAGGTTTTCCTCATAGGTGCCCACTAGGGCGAGCCCCAGGACTATGTGCGTGCCACAGATATGTCCCCATAATAGCTCCAGCTCAGCAACAGCATAAAAATAATCATTTATTGGAAGCACACCTAGAGGAATGTGCTGGCAACAATAATTAAAGAGGTATTCCAGCTGCCAGCATTTTTCACCTATCCACTAGATAGGTGAATAAAGCTGGAATGCCTCTTTAAGTGTATAGATGAGAGTCTAAGGAGGGATGCGTGACGCGTGAAAAAAATAGAATATGTCCTATTTTCTCACGGACCCTTCACACGGTCCGTTGAAACAACGGCTGTGTGAATGGCCACATTGAATTACAAAGGTCCGAGAGACGGCCGTTTGTCACGAAGGGTTCGTGAAACCACTGGGCCGTACCGTCTTGGCGGTATGGCAGCTGGCCAACAGGACGCAGGTCAAAGTCTATAGTTTGTATAGGGTACCTGTAGCAGCTCGGACAGTAGCGAGGCAGGTTAGGCAGGAACTTGGCAGCAGGTGGACGTCAGGTGTGGAGAGGCAGGTCAGGCATAGAATACAGCACAGCACGGCTACAGCAAGCACGACACTACATTCAGGATACAGGAACAGGAAAATACTGGGAGCAGGAAACACTAGGGGGCCATTTGTAAGACAGACTAGGGATACAACAACAAAGCTCAGGCATAGAACAAGGGGGCTGGACACCTCTTATAGTCCAGAGTACTCACAGGTCAAAGGTCAGGAACGAGGTCCGTGCGCACCCTATGGGATCCGGCATTGGTGAGTAGACGCGAGTGCTGGCTTCTCCTGAGGAAGAGGCTGGGGCCAGCGCTTGCCGACTCGTGGCTGCGGCTGTCAGGGGAGGAACGGAGCTGACAGCCCGAAGTCACGTACATGACAGTATCCCCACTCTTACGCCCCCTCTTCTTGGGACCAGAGCGACAGAGACATTTTTTCAGAAGAGCAGGAGCATTGAGGTTCTCTTCTAGCTCCCAAGACCTCTCTTCAGGACCAAATCCCTTCCAATCCACCAAATAAAAGGTCTTTCCTCTCACTCTTTTGGTGTTCAGGATCTCTTGAACCTCAAAGGTGTCTAAAGGGCCGCTGGCGACAACCACAGGGCTAGGAGTCTTGGTGTAGCGGTTTAGGACCACTGGCTTCAGGAGGGATACATGGAAGGAGTTGGGGATCTTGAGGGTAGGAGGCAGCCGAAGTTTATAGGCGACAGGGTTGATTTGTTTTAGGATCTCGAATGGTCCGAGGAACCTGGGAGCAAACTTGCATGACGGTACTCTTAGTCGAATGCTCCTGGAGGACAGCCAGACCTTTGTGCCAGGAAGAAACTGAGGTGGTTCTCTTCTCCTGGTGTCCGCCCTCCGTTTCATACGATCAACTGCCAGCAGGATGGAGGATCGAGTTTGCCGCCAAATTTGTAGAAAGTCCTTGAAGGCCGCGTCAGCAGCTGGTACCTTGGATGAATCAGGAACAGGGAGAGGTATTTGTGGGTGTTGGCCAAGGACTATGAAGAACGGAGTGTTCCTTGTGGACTCGCTGGTATGATTGTTGTAGGAGAATTCAGCCCACGGGAGCAACTGTACCCAGTAATCATGTTGCCTAGAGACGAAGTGACGCAGGTAGTTCTCCAAGATTTGATTGATCCTCTCGACATGTCCATTGGACTGAGGATGGTAGGCCGAGGAAAAGTCCAACTTCACACCTAGAAGTCCGCAGAGGGCTCTCCAGAACCTTGAGGTGAACTGAACCCCCGATCAGACACAATATGCTGCGGCAAGCTGTGCAGGCGGAAGATGTGTTGGATAAACATTTTGGCCAGTTGAGGAGCAGACGGAAGACCGGTCAGAAGAACGAAGTGGGCCATTTTTGAAAATCGATCCACAACCACCCAAACAATGCTGCATCCGGCAGAGATAGGCAGATCCGTAACAAAGTCCATGGCTATATGATGCCAGTGAGCATCGGGCACAGGCAATGGCTGGAGCAGACCAGCGGGTCTGGAGTGAGCGACCTTGTTAGTTGCACACACAGAGCAGAAGGAAACAAAGTCCATAACATCTTTGGGCAGCGTGGGCCACCAGAAATGACGGGCAATCAAATCCCGGGTCTTACGGATCCCCGCGTGACCTGCCAGTCTTGAGGCATGTCCCCAGCGGAGGACTCTCCTTCGGTCAGCCATGCGCACAAAAGTTCTCCCTGGAGGAATGTCCCCAACTTGCAGTGGATTGACTGAAACAATACAGGACGAGTCGATAATGTTTTGGGGCATCTCCATAGTGTCCTCTGTCTCGAAAGACCTGGATAAGGCATCAGCCCTCACATTCTTGTCAGCCGGGCAATAATGGAGCTCAAACTGGAACCTGGCAAAGAACAGTTACCACCTGGCCTGACGAGGATTCAGCCGTTGGGCTGTCTGGAGGTAGGTGAGGTTCTTGTGGTCCGTAAAAATCAGGATGGGGTGAGCTGCACCCTCTAGTAGATGTCTCCACTCCTCCAGGGCCAAATTGATGGCCAGTAACTCTCGATCCCCAATCGAGTAGTTGCGTTCTGCAGAAGAGAAGAGCTTAGAGAAATATTCACATACCCTAGACTTGCCCTTGGAACCCCTCTGGAACAGGAGTACACCAGCACCGACAAAGGTCGCGTCCACCTCCAACGAGAACTGTAGGGAAACGTCTGGATGATGGAGGATAGAGGCTGACATGAAGGCACTCTTCAGGGCATCGAATGCGGACTCTGCCTCAGGAGTCCACACCTTGGCGTTCATGCCAATCTTGGTGAGGTTAGAGATAGGAGATGTTAGTGAGGAGAAGTTTGGGATGAACTGTCTGTAAAAATTGGCGAATCCCAGACAGTCTCCCTTAATCGCAGCAAGACTTGACAGACATGTTTCCGATGCGTCATAGGATCTGGAGAAAAAATTAAGATGTCATCAAGATAGACTACCACACAAACATAAAGGAGATCACGGAAAATGTCATTCACAAACTCCTGGAAGAACGTGGGAGCATTACACAGGCCGAAGGGCATTACTAGATATTCATAGTGTCCATCCCGGGTGTTAAATGCCGTCTTCCATTTGTCACCCTGGCGAATCCGGATTAGGTTGTAAGCCCCCCGCAGGTCTAACTTGGAAAAGATCTTGGCACCACGTATACGGTCAAATAATTCTGAGATCAATGGCAATGGATACTTATTTTTCACCGTGATCTGGTTGAGACCCCGGTAGTCTATACAGGGACGAAGAGAACCATCCTTCTTTTTGACGAAGAAGAACCCGGCTTCTGCCGGGGAGGAAGACTTGCGTATGAAGCCCCGCTCCAAGTTCTCTTTCACATAGGCGGACATAGACAGAGTCTCTGGCAGAGAGAGAGGATATACCCTGCCACGGGGAAGGGAAGCACCCGGAACCAGCTCGATAGGACATTCATACGCCCGATGTGGGGGCAGTGTCTCCGCCTCTTTCTTGCTGAAGACGTCCGCAAATGAAGCAAATGACTAGGCAATCCTGCCAGTGACTGAGGCAGAGGAGACTGAGCCAAACGAATCTGTCCCAGGCAACGATTGTGACACTCGGGGCCCCACTGGAGAACCTCTCCAGAGTTCCAGTCCAGGACTGGTGCATGCAATCAGAGCCAAGGCAGGCCCAACAACACAGGATCAACGGCTCTGGGTAGGACATAGAACGACAGCAGCTCGTATTGGAGGGCCCCTACTTGGAACCTCAGCGGTTTGGTCACAGCAATAACTGGGTTAGGCAGGTGTAGACCATCTACAGAAGCAATTGTCAACGGGCTCTCCATAGGAGTGGTAGGTAACTGAAGAAGGTCCACCAGGAATCTGTCCCAGGCAACGATTGTGACACTCGGGGCCCCACTGGAGAACCTCTCCAGAGTTCCAGTCCAGGACTGGGGCATGCAATCAGAGCCAAGGCAGGCCCAACAACACAGGATCAACGGCTCTGGGTAGGACATAGAACGACAGCAGCTCGTATTGGAGGGCCCCTACTTGGAACCTCAGCGGTTTGGTCACAGCAATAACTGGGTTAGGCAGGGGTAGACCATCTACAGAAGCAATTGTCAACGGGCTCTCCATAGGAGTGGTAGGTAACTGAAGAAGGTCCACCAGGTCTCTACGGATGAAATTAGCAACGGATCCCGAGTCCAGATACGCAGAGACCTGATGCATTCTCTCGCCGGACATTATGGTCGCTCGTATGGACAATTTGGATGAAAGTCCTTTTTTACCCAGGGTTGTCACTCCTAGCAACCTTAGGCTTTGGGGGACACAGGCGCACAAGATGGCCACCGAGGCCACAATAGAGACAAGGTCCCGAAGTGCGTCTGCATTGTCTCTCCTGGGTGGATAGCTTACCCCGGTCCATCATCACAGACTCCTTAGGAGGATCGACATCTGAGGACAGCAGGGGTTGCTGCAAAGTAGGTCCCAGACTAGGAGGGTCTCCCTCCCGACGAACCTCTTGGAGGCGTTCCCGGATCTGTATGTCAACCCGGGAGGACAGAAGGATGAGGTCATCCAGGGTAGATGGCAGGTCTCGAGCGGCAAGTTTGTCCTTAATCTTAGGGGACAGTCCATTCCAGAATGCCGCCACCAGAGCCTCATTGTTCCACAACAGTTCTCCCGCCAGGGTGCGGAAGTGGATGGCGTACTCACTCACGGAGGTGTCTCCTTGGCGTAGTTTAATCAAGGCAGCCGCTGCAGATGAGGCCCATCCAGGCTCCACAAATACCATGCGAAAGGTCCGGAGAAAGGCTTGGAAGTCACAGGTCTCAGGTCCTTGTCTCTCCCAGATAGGGTTCGCCCATGCAAGAGACTTGCCAGTGAGGAGAGAGATGACCAATGCGACCCTTGCGCCGTCAGATGAAAATGACCTAGAACACAGGCTGAAATGGATCTGGCACTGGTTCAAAAATCTACGACAGGAACCATCATAGCGGTCCGGAAGTGGCAAAGAAAAACGTGGGTCAACACTGCCAGGAGGTGTAGTCTGAGGATCAATACTGCTAGGAGGTATAGTAGGAGGAACGGCAGCTCTTGCTTCCTGTTGACGAACTAGAGCGTTCAAAACTTGGAGGAGTTGGTCCTGTCGAGACTGGAGAGCCAGCAAATCCACCCGCATCACTTGTGACGTCGTCATGGTCTTGGATTTACCAGCGGGGTCCATGGCCTGAGCTTACTGTCACGAAGAGTTTGTGGACCCACTGGGCCATACCATCTTGGCGATATGGCAGCTGGCCAACAGGACGCAGGTCAAAGTCTATAGTTCGCATAGGGTACCTGTGGCAGCTCGGACAGTAGCGAGGCAGGCTAGGCAGGAACTTGGCAGCAGGTGGACGTCAGGTGTGGAGAGGCAGGTCAGGCGTAGAATACAGCACAGCACGGCTACAGCAAGCACGACACTACATTCAGGATACAGGAACAGGAAAACACTGGGAACAGGAAACACTAGGGGGCCATTTGCAAGACAGACTAGGGATACAACAACAAAGCTTAGGCATAGAACAAGGGGGTTGGACCCATCTTATAGTCTAGAGTACTCACAGGTCAAAGGTCAGGAACGAGGTGCGGTGCGTGCGCTGCCCCTTTAAGAGCGTGCGCGCGCACCCTACGGGATCCGGCATTGGTGAGTAGTTGCGGCTGTCAGGGGGGGAATGGAGCTGACAGCCCGCAGCCATGGACATGATAGTATCCCCCCTCTTACGCCCCCTCTTCTTGGGACCAGAGCGAGAGAGAAATTTTTTCAGAAGAGCAGGAGAATGGAGGTTCTCTTCTGGCTCCCAAGATCTCTCTTCAGGACCAAATCCCTTCCAATCCACCAAATAAAAGGTCTATCCTCTCACTCTTTTGGTGTTCAGGATCTCTTGAACCTCAAAGGTGTCTGAAGGGCCGCTGGCGACAACCACAGGGCTAGGAGTCTTGGTGTAGCGGTTTAGGGTCACTGGCTTCAGGAGGGATACATGGAAGGAGTTGGGGATCTTGAGGGTAGGAGGCAGCCGAAGTTTATAGGTGACAGGGTTGATTTGTTTTAGGATCTCGAATGGTCCGAGGAACCTGGGAGCAAACTTGCATGACGGTACTCTTAGTCGAATGTTCCTGGAGGACAGCCAGACCTTTGTGCCAGGAAGAAACTGAGGTGGTTCTCTTCTCCTGGTGTCCGCCCTCCGTTTCATACGATCAACTGCCAGCAGGATGGAGGATCGAGTTTGCCGCCAAATTTGTAGAAAGTCCTTGAAGGCCGCGTCAGCAGCTGGTACCTTGGATGAATCAGGAACCGGGAGAGGTATTCGTGGGTGTTGGCCAAGGACTATGAAGAACGGAGTGTTCCTTGTGGACTCGCTGATATGATTGTTGTAGGAGAATTCAGCCCACGGGAGCAACTGTACCCAGTAATCATGTTGCCTAGAGACGAAGTGACGCAGGTAGTTCTCCAAGATTTGATTGATCCTCTCGACATGTCCATTGGACTGAGGATGGTAGGAAGAGGAAAAGTCCAACTTCACACCTAGAAGTCCGCAGAGGGCTCTCCAGAACCTCGAGGTGAACTGAACCCCCTGATCAGACACAATGCAGGCGGAAGATGTGTTGGATAAAAGGTTTGGCCAGTTGAGGAGCAGACAGGTCAAAGGTCAGGAACGAGGTCCGATTCGCGCGCTGCCCCTTTCAGATCCTACGGGATCCGGCATTGGTGAGTAGACGTGAGCGCTGGCTTCTCCTGAGGAGGAGGCTGGGGCCAGCGCTTGCCGACTCGTGGCTGCGGCTGTCAGGGGAGGAACTGAGCTGACAGCCCGCAGCCACGGACATGACACCGTTGTTGCATAAGATTGTTGTATAAGATTGTTGCATAGAATTGCTGTATAAGCTTGTTGTATAGGATTGTTGTATAAGATTGTTGTATAAGATTGTTGTATAGGATTGCTGTATAAGATTGTTGTATAGGATTGCTGTATAAGATTGTTGTATAGGATTGCTGTATAAGATTGCTGTATAGGATTGTTGTATAGGATTGCTGTATAGGATTGTTGTGTAGGATCTTTGTATAGGATTGTTGTGTAGGATCTTTGTATAGGATTGTTGTGTAGGATCTTTGTATAGGATTGTTGTGTAGGATCGTTGTATAGGATTGTTGGGTAGGATCGTTGTATAGGATTGTTGTATAAGATTGTTGTATAGGAATATTGTGTAGGATCGTTGTGTAGGATTGTTGTGTAGGATTGTTGTATAGGATTGTTGTGTAGGATTGATGTGTAGGATCGTTGTATAAAAGTTCTCAGAACTGGAGATAAGTGGAGATCATGGGCGCAGGGATTTTCCTGGACTTCCTATCACTAATCCCAGAGGGACATTAGTCACCCTGAATGATCTGATAACAGGAAACAATAGAGTGTATTCAGCTTCATTCATACTGATAGACCATAGGTTGCTGCAGGGATCTGGATCTGCCACATCACTATTGTCCACCGTACACATTACACTGCCCACCGGTGTGCACGCCAGAAACCGTGACAGGGGCGGGGCTACGGAACGTCGATCAACAGACTACAGCCGATGATTGGTTGTTGCAGCTAACAGGAAGTGACCTGTAACGTCAGCGTGTGATTGGGCGCGTCCATGCATTCGGGGCTGTGGGCGCTTCCGGATCACTGGTGTCTGCTCTGCGGGAGGAGAAATACAATGTTGCAGGATGGGAGTTCCTGAGACGCTGTGACCCGGGGGACAAGAGCTGGGAGTGTGAGTGAGCGGGTGAGCGGAGTACAAGAGGAGGCAGCAGGCGACAGAGGCCCCCGGGACGTCAGCAGTCCGGTAAGAGCCGTCCTCTGTGTGCAGGGAATACCCCTCCCCTGACCATCAGCTGTTCTCTGGATCATCGTCCTCAGGGACTGGCCATGGAGGGGAGTGGCTGCACTACCTTATCAGCTGGGCACAGTACACCATGCAATCCGTGCAGGTGACCCCATACACCCTGTATTGTACAGGGCACACAGCTTTATGTGCAGAATAATGAAGTCCTGCGCCACCTGGAGGCCACTTATACATCGTGCAGGGAATTGCATTGTTAGCCATTGCCTCATTCACATCTGTGACCCTAATCCATTTGAGTGGAGCAGGAACTATGTGGGGAATGTGGTCCCTCCCTTCTGTATTGTATCAGTCTGGGTACATTATAATGATTGCTGGTAACGCAGTCCTTTATATGGTTTATGGTGAATCCAATAAGGAGCTTTACTTTAAAGGGTTGTCCACCTGGGATCTGGCGGCTGGGATCTACCAGGGGGAATATATCGGCTTCTCCTGCAGAGACACCAGGGAGATGTGGTAATGAATTGCCTGGGTGACTATATAATACATGATCACACGAGTCCTCCAGAGCGGGAACCTCTCCACATTGTATACTCCTCCGTGATGAGCCCCGCGGTCTGGGTATAATCGGAGTATGGATCCAGCTCCGTGCAGAAGTTGTATGTTAGCAGCTTTGTGTCCAGTAGTGTCGACGTCATCCGCACTGACCCATCGGAGGGTGGAGGAGGCGCGTGTCACATTTTCTTATAAATTTGTTTTTATGTAAGATATAGAACTCAATCACAAATATGTACAGTGTTGTATCAACATATAAACATAAAAAAGGAGGAAAGAAAAGCTACATTATACATAAAGTAACTAAGACACCCATATGGCAGCGTCATGCGTTAAAAGATCTCCATAGAAAAGGCATTTTTGATACCAGAAATAAATACTTTTGCAATGTATAATACCATTTTTTATTTTGCTAAAGGGTGGTCTTAGGCCTCGTGCCCACTTCAGGTTTATTTTTTGGTCGGGGTTCTATCCGTTGTTTTAACTGATAGCACCCTAACACATTCGTTTCAATGGGGCCATGCACACTAGCGTTGTTTTAACGGAACCGTCCGGCTGTACCGTCACAAATAGAACAGGTCCTACTCCTGTCCGTTTTTGACGGAACAGTCTCTACCTTTTCATTGATTTTGTCCGTGAAGCAACGGACTTCACACTGAAGCCATCCAGGTGTGGCCTGTGTTTCACGGAACCGCAATTAGCGTCCGTACAACGGCAGACGGAAGTGTGCATGCTGCCTTCATAGATGCGATTAAAAAAATAAATACAACTTTTCTGTGGAGAGAAGTGTATGACGGTGACCAATCGGCGTCATACACTTCTCTCCATTCATGTACTCAGCACATAGTGATCTTGCTAGATCACTATGTGCAGTCACTTACTCACACATTAACGTTAGTGAAGTGTCTTGAGCGTTAATAGACAACACCTCCAGCCAGGACGCAATGTCTATTCACAGTCCCGACACTTCGCTAACATTTGTGTGGGACATACAGCACAGCAAGCGTAATCTCGCGAGATCACACTGTGCTGTCATTAAGTCCCACACAAACGTTAGCGAAGTGTCGGGATTGTGAATAGACATTGCGTCCTGGCTAGAGGTGATGTCTATTAACTCTCAAGACACTTCACTAACGTTAGTGTTTGTGACTGCACATAGTGATCTAGTAAGATCACTATGTGCTGAGTACATGAATGGAGAGAAGTGTATGACGCCGATTGGTCAGCGTCATATACTTCTCTTTACAATGCCCAATTGGTCAAAAAGTAAAACACGCCCAGTTGTCTAAGTCATTAGCATAAAAACACTGCTGTAATCTACATTACAGCGCCGATCACAAGATGTACCAGATAGGGCACTTATAATGTGGTGACAGAGCCTCTTTAAGTACATCCAAAGGTCCATAACTGCCACAAGATCATCAAAAAGAGTTTTCCATTGTGGTTATTCTGCAGGTATGAACTAGTTACTTTAGACTCCAGGAGTCAATGTTTTAGGGCTCATTCACAGGAGCGTGAATCTCGTCCGTGTGCTTTGATACAACGCACAGCATACGGCTCCATTGATTTCAATGGGGCTATTCACATGCGAGTTTTTACGCAGCGAGTTTTTGTTGCGTAAAACTCACTGCACGTCCTATATTGGTGCGCTTTCACGCACTCAGCCGCCCATTGAAGTCAATGGGTTTGTGAAAACCAGACCGCACACGGATGCACATCCGTGTTTTGCACATTCATTGCATTGAAGAAAAAAAAGTGCTTGGGAGTGCATGAAAAACACATGCCACACTCAAAACGCACACGGACAGATTTGCGTTTTTTTCGCGTGTAGATCTGTCACGCTTGTAAATCTGTCACGCTCTTGTGAATGTAGCCTTAGTAGGCAGGTAATAAGTGCATAGATCTCAATGACCACAAACCAAAATCTAAGGCCACTTGCACACGGCAGTATTTTGCACCAATATTTGAAATCTAAAACCATAAGTGGATCTTGCACAAAGAAAAAGTCTAATGGAAAGATTTGCAGCTCTTTTGTGTTTTTGGAACCACTTTTGGTTTTGACAAATACTAATGCAAAAGACAGGCGTTTTCCCACAGAATAGGTGACAAATGTGGGGTTCCTCCGCACGTTCCTCCTCACTGCACGGTCACAGTGAGGCTTTTGAATAGCGCTATGGTCGCACGTATGCGCTGCCGCTCCATTTAATGTCTATGGGGCCACAGACACCGCCAAGTGCAGCGCTCAGGTGTTTCTCTTGGCCCCATAGACATTGAATAATGGGATAGTGCATATGTGCGATCACCGCACCCATTCAAAATCCACACTGCGACTGTTCAGTGAGGAGGAACAGGGGACGGAGCCCCAGTTCTAGTGATCGGTGGGGCCCCCAGCAGTCACACACTTATCACTTATCCTGTGGATCGGTGATAAATGTGTTTAGTTGGAAAACCCTTTAAGGCTCTGTTGTTCCGTTCCATCATTGTTAAACAAAATGTGTAGGGAAATAGTACCGTTAACTTCCTCGATAATTCCTATGGGATTTTCCTGATGGTAATGACTTGGCTTGAGTTGGCCTAGGCTTCCATTATTTTTGGCAGACAGAATAGCAGAGGATGTTACACAATTCAACCCAGTACAAATAACCCTGACTGATCCCATAAAAGTTAATGGGACAAGTCTGATTTCATTATGTTTTCACTTAGTAAATTAAGAGATCGTGCTGAAGCCTAGACGCTGGTTTGAACAGAGCCTAAGAGAGTGCGACTGGCGGAGTTTAGTCCTTGCCAAGCATCCTTGCCCCCTTAGCGAAGTGCCAACTCTGCCTTAAACTGAAGATCTGGGTATTCTAAGACAGACTGGTTGCTAGGGACGTGCTGCCTGACAACTACGTATATTAGGTTAGGTAGTTATTCCTAACAGCCAGTCTGTCCCCAGGTCTCTGCTCTTCAATTCAATGCTGACCGCAGATAACAGGGACATCCGCGTGGCAGCAGTCAATTCGTGCCATTCCCATCGCCATTATCAATCCCTTCTCTTGACGACCTATAGGATACACGTAAAAGAACTGGGAATGATCGTCTTCTGTTGATCTAGCAAGTGTATAACCTCAAACCTGTTCATCTTTCTCCAGGCAAGAATTGCGCAAGTGCGATGACTGAATATAAGCTAGTCGTGGTCGGGGCTGGAGGCGTGGGCAAGAGTGCTCTGACCATCCAACTCATCCAGAACCACTTTGTTGATGAGTATGATCCCACTATTGAGGTATGCATTGTGTTGAATGGACGTTGCTCCAAATTAAAGGAAGTTTCAGTAGTTCTGATATCAGTGCCTTGTGTCATTGTACGTAGTTGACACCCTTTAGCATTTAGTTGTCAGACACCACTAAATAACGATATTCCGTAAGTGGAGCAGTCAGTCACTGTCCGTCAGGGTGGAGGATAAATAAGTCTGCCTGGCAACCGCCTATATGTCTCCTGCCTCCATAGGGATAGTCTCATAAAGACAGCCCCTGTCCATATGCCCTATTAGGGGATATGGATGTCTGAGAGAGGGTCACCTGGCAAGAACCGCTGATCAGCTGGAGTTACAGAAGCCGCTGATCCTTCTATTCAAAAATGGTTTGTCTCCATGGAAGAACCCATTTTTAGTATTCACATTCAATTTAGCTAATGTGCATGTTAAAGGGGTTATCCCACGATCAATATTTATCACCCATCAATAGTGTAGGTGAACGATGTCTGATCAGTAGGGGTCCCAGTTATTAGACATTTACCACTTATCCTGCGGTCCTCTTTAATAAAGGGGTTGGTGGTGTTTGAGGCGGAGTATTATATACTATGTCTGTACTGGGCTATTTTATACTTTAGTTTTATTCCACTTGAATATTATGAGAATTGACCATTGCTGTTGGCCAAACGATGTTTGTCTCTTTCTCTATAAATTTGCATGTTTAGCCAAGCATATGTTATTTCAGAAGGGAGATGAGCGACTGCCATACAGCTGTAGCCGCTTATGTTGGGAGGAAACAATGGCTGCGTTTATACTCATTACGTTCTAATGGAAGTCTGTATCCACTGAGCAGAATCTAATGTCTAAGATCAGTTTTATTTTAAGCCAGACCTATTCTACTCTGTCAAACTACAATAACATACTATAAATTGTCTAAGGTCTCGTGCACATGGCCCTGCCCATAATCACAGCCCACGATTGTGGGCACGGACGGCCACGGGCCGCATCCCACATTTTCTGGCCGTTCTCACATACAAAGTATGTGAGCACGGCCCGTAAAATACAAAAAATAGGACATGCTCCATAATTCCCGGCACAGTTCTACGGCACGGACACCTATCCGTAGCGATACGGAAAGGTGTCTGTGGCGAATAGAACTGAATGGGTCTGTAATTGTGGACTGTACCGCAATTACGGACATTGTTTCATTCGTGTGCATGAGGCCTTAGTATGATATTGGCCTTAACAGGGAAATCTAGTCTCTGATTTTCTGAAATGTATATTGTAGATGTGAGGCCACATAGGGGAAGTCTGTCATCTTGAACCACTACTGTGGTCTGGTGTCCATGTTTCCTCTGTTTGGTTTCTTATCTGACCTATGGTCATTTTGGCCAAGGTATCTCTAAGTATCGAAGTGTTCACATGAATGAATATCACAGTACATTGTGTTGCTTTCTCCCACTGTTACAGGACTCGTACAGGAAGCAGGTTGTCATAGATGGTGAAACGTGTCTCTTGGACATTCTCGACACTGCAGGTCAAGAGGAGTATAGTGCCATGAGGGATCAGTACATGCGAACTGGAGAAGGATTTCTTTGTGTCTTTGCTATTAATAATACTAAATCCTTTGAGGATGTCCACCATTACAGGTTAGAGGCATATTAACTGTAGCGCTTGGCTTCATGGCTGCCATAGTTAGTTGTCACCAGATTAGAAGTGTCCTATCTCCTACATAATCTGATCAGTGCTGGAATGTAGATAACAGCAGTGGTTTTTTTATTTTGAAAAACAATATTTTTGAGCAAGTTATGAGCAACTTTAGATTTTATGCTAATTAGTTTCTTAATAGACAACTGGACGTGTTTTTACTTTTTACCAAATGGGCGTTGTACAGAGGAGTGTCTGACGCTGACCAATCAGTGACCAATCAGTGTCATACACTTGTCATTGTTCCAGCCCAGCTTCTTTCACTGCACAATCACACTGCAACAATGAGAAGTGTAGGACACTGATTGGTCACTGATTGGTCACTGATTGGTCAGCCTCATACACTCTTCTGTACACCGCCCAGTTGGTAAAAAGTAAAAACACGCCCAGTTGTCTATTAAGAAACTCATTAGCATAAATCTAAAATTGCTCAAAAATGATTGTTTTTCAAAATAAAAACCACTGTTCTCTACGTTACCGCGCCAATCAGATTATGTTGTCCGCAGCTGATTGGACAGTGTCAGAGCGCTGAGATGTAAGGAGGTGCAGCACTGTGGAGAGCTTTGTGGGTGAGAGTGAGAAGCTTAAATTGTATTCTAAAGTGAATGGGCAAACAGTGCAGTGACTGGCAGAGGGTAGAGGCGCTGGTGTAGCGGTTGGAAAGAAAGATGAGCCCGGCTGCTGCATTCAGGGAAGAATGGTGAGTTTGAGGGGACATTCACCAATGCGTCACACTGGAGCAATTACTGTATTTGTATAAGAAACCGTAATGAGATTTGTGAAATTAATATTTAGATACAGATTAGGATGTAGAAAAGTTCAGATTTCTTGGGGAACATTAAAGAGGTTTACCACTCTACGAAAATTGTCAGCAGTGCATTCTAAGCCATATATTTGGTAAATGTACTATTTGACTTTATTTGCAGTTCAGCGCCGTTTTTCCATGGTCATGAGCCACGCCTACTTATTATAATAGCTGTATCCTCCTTATTCCTGCGGCTCTCTCCTGTATATGACCGAGGATGGAGAAGCATGTGACCAGACACATCCCTCTGCAACCGCCATGGTAACGGTGTGCCTGCGTTAGTTTCGGGGACGCACTGTTACAATAGAGGATGCAGAGAGGTGTCTAGTCACAAGCTTCACCACCCTCGGTCATATTATAGACAAGAAGCATAACAAGGGGGCGTGGCTTATGGCCGCAGGTAAACTGCGCTGAACTGCATATAAAGTCAAATGGTAAGATTACCAAATATACTGTTTAGAATACACGGCTGGTAGTTTTCGTAAAGTGGTCAACCCCATTAAATATTCATACAGGTAGCCACGAATAGTCTGCCTATTGGGGGATGTGCGTTCATACCTGATTGGATAATAACAGTAAAACTGTTAATCCAGACGCTGATGGTTCGGATATTCTTTGTAATCCGACATTGGTGACCAAATGGCTATAGTGGTTGAATGTTAGTAATATGAAATTTTTGATCTTTATCTTTTTTATTCCATTTAGAATCTCTTAATATCTATTGAAAATGATCTCCGAATGGTTTTTGTCTCTTGTTGATATTCATTAGTAATTGTGGCTGTTCTTATTTCACCAGAGAACAGATCAACAGGGTAAAAGATTCAGATGATGTCCCCATGGTATTAGTTGGTAACAAATGTGACCTACCTTCACGGACGGTGGACACAAAGCAAGCACAGGATCTAGCAAAGAGTTATGGGATTCCGTTCATTGAAACTTCTGCCAAAACAAGACAGGTAAACAAACATCTGTACTGCGTTTATAGAGTCACCATCTTGGACTTAGGATAGGGCATAAATGTATGGTCTGGAGGCTCCAACCTCTGGGACCCCCAGCAATCAGTAAAATGAAGGCTGTGGCCCCTTTATGGTTTATCCATATAAATGTGTCCGGTACTCCTCCGCTGCCCATTCAACGATCAGGAACGTCCACGCTTGTATAGACCTCCCTGTGCCTTGATAAACATTATCTCCAGCGAGCGCTGTGATCGTTGTTCTTTTGCTGCTGCTCTTCGGACCCCCACAAATCATTGAACACCACTTTACCTGGTTTTTCTTTGGATGGGCTAAAGATAAAGCTTCCTGGAAGGTTGTATAGTCTTCAGTAATCTGCCAGTGTGACACTTCTCCAACGATTGAGTGTTCACTGTATTTCTACATTTTACTATGTTGTCATTTCTACATTTTTACATTAGTCCCGACCTGCTGATCTGCAGGAGGATGTGCTGTGCACAAACTACAAAAACATGCAACAAATAGTTACCAGCTTTTTTTCAAAGGTTTTATATTAAAATAGAGTGAATTATAGTAGGAGCTCTTTATTTCAAGGGGGTTTCCCATAATCGCTACTTATCACCTATCCACAGGTAATAAATATCTGATTGGTGGGGATCCAACCGTTGGGACCTGTCCTGTAGATAGGTGATAAATAATGATTATGGGTAAACCCCTTTAAGCTGCTGCTGACTATAAATGCAATATTCTGGTACAGGAAAATAAAGATAAAATATAAAACTATTCATTTCTCATAGGTTTAAACATTTCTACTTGCTATCAGTGAACGGGAACTTCTAATGCTTTCAGAGTATGCAGATCTGTCCTGGTCATGTGGTGATCACACAAGTGCAGCGCTCTTTACAGTACAGTTATCACAGCTCTGTCTTGTAACACGTGACAAGGACAAATTTGTATCCTCTGAAAGTAAACAATGAAGGCTCCCAATCATGGACTACGATCAGATGTATAAAAACACAAAGCGCACGTAGTGCATCAAACAATACAAAGGTGAAGGTGTTCAAGGGTGGTCAAATCTGCTGACCTGGTTGGGTTGTGCTTGGAGTATTTTATGTACAAATACCCAATACATTATCTTCACTATTACGAAGCCTTTTCATCTGTTTCTACGGATATCAGAATTTCTCAAAGTTGGTTGCGCCAGGGCGATCATCCGGATTTTCTGCCTCTTCTCCATACAATCCGAGATGAATATGTTAGAACAATTCACAATTTTGCGTAAAAAAAAAAAAAAAGTGGCATTTACACTTTATTAAAGGGTTTTCTCACAATAGCGCTCGCTCATTTGTCAGTTTTATAACTTTCATTGTAGTGGGCAGCGACAGTACATTCCCAGCTCACTACCCACTGACGGGGACTGGTTCAATCATTGGAAGTCCATTCTATTGACGTGACATATAACACACTTTAGTGCGGGAAAACATGTTACACCTACGTTGTCAGGTTATAAACCGTTCAGCCACGTTTCTTAATGATTTTTGTACATACAGTGCGGTGAAAGAATGTATTCTTTAAACTGGGTTGTATTGCCTCGCAGGGTCATCGCCTCGCTGATGTGTATCATACCGGCCTTACATTCGTATTGTACAAGAAAGTTAGCAACAACTGACAAATGACTGTCCATTGTTTGGCTTTAAGTGTTTATAGAAAGGGAAAGGAATGTGTAAGCAGACGTGACTTTCCCATCCTGTTGCACAATAAGGGACCTAATCTGGGGGAAATTTCTATCCATGGTTAACCTGCTTTTTTCTTTCTTTTTTTTTTTCTTTTGACACCAAGGGAGTTGAAGACGCGTTCTACACCCTTGTCCGTGAAATCCGCAAGCACAAAGAGAAGATCAACAATGGGAAAAAGAAGAAATCCTCCAAAAGGAAGTGTGTAATTCTTTAAAACAAGTGCCATCCTTGCCAAAAGAACGCCAATGAAGCCACAGCCTGTGTGCCAACCCAAACCAAGCAGATTGTGTGGACCTTAGTAATGCAGTGGAAGAGAAATTATTGCCATGAAATTCCAGATTCCATTTTGTTTTTATTATAGGAAATTCATAAACCCAAATTTTTGGAGTGGGGAAGAAATCTTCGGAAATACTCCCTTTTTGAAGCCCATTCTCTTGTATAGAATTGAGACAGAAACCATAACACGTGTACAAACTTTTAATGAACAGACTATTGAAGAACCTACAGGACTTCTCCCTGAGTAAGGACCCCTACCACCATTTTTTTTTTACACCCTGGGGAGAAGCCAGTGGGTCAGATCTGCCTTGTTTTTTGCCTATGAAATTATTTGAATAAACAGAATATCGGTCAGCAGTATTTAAACCTAGGAACTTTATATGAATGAGTGATGAAGCCTTAGCTGGGAACATAGTCTGAAAATAGGGGAAACATGCTAGAAAGAAATAAAGGAAAAACATCTTTAAAAACTGTTTGTGTTTTTACTTTGCCTTTTTATTGTAGTAAAGATAAGATGACTGGGCTGAATCTGCTGAGCACGCTACACCCTCTAACTCGTATTCCTGTAGCCTTTTACATAGTCTTAAAGGGGTTGTTGGAGTATCCACTTGTAAGAAATATTAAGATAAAAAAAATGTAACATTTTTCTCTGGTCTGGTGTATACCTTAGGCCTCAGTGACCTAATATCACGTGGCTACATCATCTAACTGCGGCCACAGGATGTCCTGCCACCATGTACACAACGTCACTGAAGCCTAATGTATACACGATACCGGAACAGCATTTTAATGTTAGAGTTGTCTCATCAAGCCAACGCCTTTATAAATAGAAGCCGGCGATGAGCTGATCACTGCAAGTCCAGCTTGTCTAACCCCCAGTAACCACTGGGGGATGCTGTGTCTTGCTTTACATTTGTAGTATTTCATTCCAACCATGCAAATTATTGGCTGACCTCCCCTATTGGTCATCTTGTCATGACACAAACCCTTTAAGAATGTGACTGCTGCTTGATGCTATTCCTGTCAATCAAATCAACACAGCTTTCCTGGGGCGTAGCTGCATGCTATTTAGTTTTAAGGTGATGACTGTTATCCATGGGGTAAAGAGTCCTCAAGATATTTGAACATGCGTTGTTGTCCGTTTTAAATACTTCGGCTTGAGAGCGATTAGTATAGTGACAAACAGATGAACCAAGAGACTCTTATCTGAGCCTAAAAGCTATGAAGAGGAGGGATGCCTCCATGTAGGTCTTGTAGACAAAAATGCTCAAATCTGTGTAATTTTGCACAGCGCCTCGTGATACTGCAATGTTTGGGAAATCACTGGTACAATTTCTGACCCTTAAATTGCCAATGTAATTTGTGTGGTGCTTACTCGGTAGACCATGTCCTTTATGCATAAGTACACCTTCCTGCCGTTACTTTAGACTTGGGGTATGTGCACACAGAAACTCAAACGTCTGAAAATCAGGAGTGGTTTTCCCTTGAGTCCACGGAAAAACGGCTCCAAAAAACGGCTGAAGTGTCATGCACTTTTTCGCCATTTTGAAAAACGCCCATTGGAACAGAGTAACGTTTTTCCCATTGAAATCAATGGACAGTAGTTTGGAGGCATTCTGCTCCTGATTTTTCAGCCATATTTCGGGGCATTTACGGGCTGAAAAACGTCTGAAAACACTCCGTGTGAACATACCCTAAGCCCGGATTCACACGAGCGTTGCGCATCTCGGACGTGAAAAACTGCAGTTTTTCACGTCTGAGGTGCATCCGTGCTCTGCGGGACGCGATGTCATGCATCCCCCCCATAGACTAGAGTCTATGGAGGGAAGCGTGAAAAAATAGGATGTCCTATTTCTCACGGACCCTTCGCAATGTCCGTCGAAACAACGGTCACGTTGAATTACAAAGGTCCATGGGCCGCCATTGTTTCAACGGCCGTCTCACGGACTTTTAACACGCTCGTGTAAATAAGGCCTAAGGGTGAAATGCAGGTTACTATATAGCGGAGAGTAATGCGATGATCACAAGAATTTTAACCATGGGTTTCTTGCAAGTGTTGTATGACTTCCCCCGTAGCTAAGCTTTCCAGTTTCATGACCGTTGCAGTTATTGGCTATATTACCGCTACGGAAAGTCACTGTGGAGTCATAGCCTTCATTGTAGGGATAATGTCTCTTTGTAGGGAATCTGCAATAGTTATGTAAAAGGGGTTATCCGTATTCAAGTCCTCCCCAATAAAAGAATACTTCTTTACATCCAGTGAGTGAACCTGTCCTGACTTGCATCTAGTTTGTCACCGTGTGGTTTGTTAGTGTTTCTGAACTCTTACAATAAACCACCTCTGCTTTCTCCATGGTGAGGTCTGGCTATATGTGACAGCCAGCTCTTACCCTCTGTTATAGAAAGCACTGCAGTTCTATTGGGGCCAAGAGATTGGCCGGCCCTCAAAGTGTTCCAAGGATCTTCTGTTTTTATCTTTGCTATATGTTTGCTCTAAAAATGTGGTTGCTGAGCTGGGATCTCTGCAACTGCTACAGTATGGCTTTACACAGCACATGCTGGATGCGTGGAGTTTGGGGTACACAGTGGGTGCTTGAGTAAACAAACACAGCACATCCATGAACAGCAGTGGTTCCCAAGGTCTCCGTGTCAAAGGCTAGACAGCGACTTGGTTGCGCGACAAAGATTGCAATATCGTGTGAAATGGCAAGTAATGATTTTATTGTAATGCAACCACATTTACAAATGACTGACACAACAGTTGTAAAAGTTCAAACCTGCTGGATCGTTGGTCGCAGATCACTAGTCGCATGTGACTTTGCCTTCATAGAATTGAATGGAACGTGTCACCAATTTTATTTTAGGATGTAGCAAAGCCTAAATCACGTTTGACTTGCAACCAAACCACGTTCTAAAATAGCAAGTCGCAGCCTTATTTTTTTGTTGCGCGACTTGTTTGCGTCTTGATGTCACGTGACCATAGTCGCGGTATAGACCTAGCCTGAAAAAAATGACAGCTCGTGGTTGGTATGGTCACTGTAATCATGTAGAGAAGGGCTTCTCAGCCAACCAGTGATGACCCTTGCCGTGATTAACAAGTTTATTTATAGAGCAGTCAGTTTGAAATTAAGAGTAAATTCACACAACAGAAGACATGCAAGGTGAAGATCAGGCAATGGAATATATTTAAACTTTCTCTTATCCAACATTTTTAGTTCCAGCTAAGCTGTGATATCTAACAGTTCTCCTAGTATATAATAGGGTTACTTTTACTACAATCCAGAGCAGGACTCTAAATTGGTGGAAGCTTCAGATGTTGCAGTTTGAGGTAAGGCTGTATGGTTGCTGCTACGACTGTCCAGATGTTTTCTCCAGACCATATGGAGAAGATCAAGGTGTAGAGAAGAATCAATAGTAGAAGTCTCCGAGTGGAAAAGTGAGATCTTAATTTTGTCATCAATGGAGCCAAAAAGCAGCCTCCCTCTGTAAATAACCTAAATACAATGGTATCAGGGGAGTAAGTGATGTGAAGCAGGGAAAAGCCTTCCACAACTACTAAGACATGGCATAGGTAAGCATAAGGAAGTAATTGGTGTGTAGGAGATCCACAGTCTATCACAGTCTATAACATGTTCCATATGAAATAGAAAAAAATCTTGTTGCGCGCACTTCTGCACTATAATCGAATTTCTATGTAATTAAAGGCATGGGAAAAAGTTTTTGTCTCCTTCTCAATGTCTTCTTCGAGGCAGTGACACCTAGCATCATAGATAACTATGATACTATGAGCCCGGCTCCCTGCAGTGTGTTCTGTACGGGAAATGTGGCAGACATACGGACCGTATATCACGGACCAAACATTCTCGTGTGTGAGGCTCCTAACCGTGGTAAACCTTCCGAGGAGAGGCCAAAAGCGCATTGACTAGTCATCCACGAGGTCACAAAAGAATCCACTGGGGCTGCTTTACTTCTGCAGGGCCTGGACAACTTGTCATAATTGATAAAACCATGAATTCTGCTCTCTATCAAAAAACAAAACCTCTCTGTACATACAGGCAGAGTGATGCCTCTAAAATACGTAACAAGACTAAATCAAACATAATGAGAAGTAGTTCTCATGCATCTAATGTTTCTAGGGCATTGAAACGTGTATACCAAGCATTAGTTGGTGCATTGACCAAAAAGAACATAGAGAAAACCTACAAGGGATGGGGTTAATTGTTGCCCAATAGTCATGAGATAATGGAAAAGATGACTTTATTAGGGGATAAATACAAAAGGCATTAAAAATGAGTCATACAATGCAAAAGATGGCGTCAGCCTATGCAAGGAGTATAGAATGAAGTCAAGAGAGATGTGTATAATCATATAGTAATCCAGCATGTAGATGCAAAAATTTTAATAATGCATACAATAAGACCTCACTAAAAAAATATATATATATATATGGATTCTACATCCGATAAGGCTTATTTAGGAAAAGATAATGAAGTGACAAATGTAGTCAAGTTAAGATGGAGCCGTATCGGAGAAAAAATATGCCAAGAAGGTACAGGTCATAAGTTAACATAGCAACATACACAAACATGAACAAAGCTGGGATGAAACAGTAACAACCAGGAGTGAAAACATACCTATAGTAAGACTCCTGCACTGGGAATGACGCCAGACCCGTCACGCGTTTCGGCAGATGCCTTAGTCCGGGAGTGGTGTCATCCCAGTGGAGACCTCCCTTTTAAGGTCACGATGACCAATCAGGAAAAGAGCATAGATTCGCAGGTGAAGAGGACGATGTCGGCAACATGCGGTGGGTGGGTACAAAGATGGCCGCTGCCACACTTCCAGGTCCGCGTCATCAGAGAGTATGTGACGCAGCGATGTCTGACATCACCGCCTCCATCCACATCCGATTGGAAACAGCGAACAGCAAGGTGCGTAGGCCACTCCCCCCTCACACACGAGTGCACAGTCACTCACAAGGAGCCTCTGATTGAAGGTTATATAAAATGATCATGGAAATAGCTACATAGGAGGCATATATGGGGGCAATTAGAAGTATTGAAAGTAATCAAATAGTACCTAGTTACATGAAAAACTGTCTGCTAATGATGAAGTAAGAGTGATAAGTAAAATACTTACATAGACGGACATACATATAAGGTGCATATGTGTGAAATGAAGGAAAAAATTATGCCGCTATTGATTCCTTCAAAAACGACGGAAGCCTGTTACAATGGTGACAAATGGAAACCATTATCTAGGTTTCCGTCACCATTGAGTTCAATGGTGAGGAAAACAGAAGCTTATGTTTCCTTTTGCCTTTCTGTTGAGGGGTTAACCCAACGGATACCTCAGATGGAACCCCTCAGAGGAAAGGAACTGTGATGTGAACACAGCCTTAACTTAACTACATTTATCACTTTGTTATCTATTCCTAAATAAGCCTTATCGGATGTAAAATCCGTATATACTAGTCCTTCTCAATTAATTAGAATATCATCAAAAAGTTAAGTTATTTCAGTAATTCAATTTAAAAAGTGAAACTCCTATATTATATAGATTCATTACACACAGAGTGATTTATTTCCAGCATTTTTTTCTTTTAATGTTGATAATTATGGTAACAGTTAATGAAAACCCAAAATGTAGTCTCTCAGACTATTTTAATATTGGGTAAAAGTTGACGATGGTAGATTCATGGTGTGACACTCTATTCAGCTAAACAACACAAAACACCTGCAAAGGTTTCCTGAGGCTGGGTTCACACGACCTATTTTCAGGCGTAAACGAGGCGTATTATGCCTCGTTTTACGTCTGAAAATAGGGCTACAATACGTCGGCAAACATCTGCCCATTCATTTGAATGGGTTTGCCGACGTATTGTGCAAACGACCTGTAATTTACGCGTCGTCGTTTGACAGCTGTCAAACGACGACGCGTAAATGGACTGCCTCGGCAAAGAAGTGCAGGGCACTTCTTTGCCACGTAATTTGAGCTGTTCTTCATTGAACTCAATGAAGCACAGCTCAAGATTTACGAGCGTCTCAGACGGCTCGCAAAATGCGAGGAGAAGCATTTACGTGTGAAACGAGGCAGCTGTTAACAGTCTGTCTTTTCACACGTAAATGCCTCTCATCGTGTGAACATACCCTAAGCCTTTAAAAGGACTGGTCTGCTGCTCAGTGTCCAAAATCCTGTTTTCAGATGAAAGTAAATTTTGCATTTCATTTGGAAATCAAGGTCCCAGAGTCTGGAGGAAGAGTGGAGAGACATCAATCCAAGTTGCTCGCAGTCCAGTGTGAAGTTTCCACAGTCAGTGATGGTTTGGGGGGCATGTGATCTGCTGGTGTTGGTCCACTGTGTTATATCAAGTCCAGAGTCATCGCAGTCGTCTACCAGGACATTTTAGAGCACTTCATGTTTCCCTCTGCTGACAACCTTTATGGAGATGCTGATTTTATTTATCGGCAGGACTTGGCACCTGCCCACACTGCCAAAAGTACCAATACCTGGTGTAATAACCGCAATACCACTGCGCTTGATTGGCCAGCAAACTCTCCTGACCTAAACCCCATAGAGAATCTATAGGGTATTGTCAAGAGGAAAATGAGAGACACCAGACCCAACAATGCAGACGAGCTGAAGACCGCTATCAATGCAACCTGGGCTTCCATAACACCTCAGCAGTGCCACAGGCTGATCGCCTCCATGCCACGCTGCATTGATAACACCTGAGCAGTGCCGCAGGCTGATCGCCTCCATGCCACGCCGCATTGATGCAGTAATTCATGTAAAAGGAGCCCCGACCAAGTATTGAGGGCATATACTGGACATACTTTTCAGTAGGCCAACATTTCGGTATTAAAAATTTTGTTTTTAAATTGGGCTTATATAATCTAATTTTCTGAGATACAAAATTTTGGGTTTTCATTAACTGTTAGCCATAATCTTCAACATTAAAAAATAAATAAATCTGGAAACTGTAATAAATCTATATAATATATGAGTTTCACTTTTTAAATTGAATTACGGAAATAACTTTACTTTTTGATGATATTCTAATTCGTTGAGAAGGACTAGTATATATTTTAGTCAGGTCTTATTGTATGTATTATTAAAATGTTTGCATCCACATGCTGGATTACTATATGATTATACACATCTCTCTTGACTTCATTCTATCATCCTTGCATAGGCTGACGCCATCTTTTGCATTGTATGACTAATTTTTAATGTCTTTTGTATTTATCCCCTAATAAAGTCATCTTTTCCATTATCTCATGACTATTATGCAACAATTAACTCCATCCCTTGTATGTTTTCTCTATCAGAAAATTCTGAAGGAGAATGTCCGCCCGTCAGTTTTGTAAATTAAGGATCTAGGGCATTTGGGTTATGCAGCAGGACAATCATCCAAAGCACAAAATCAAGTCCACTTTTGAATGGCTCAAGAGAAATAAAGTTAAGGTTTTGGATTGACTTGAGTACTATTGAAGTGCTGTGGCAAGACCTTAAACGGGCAGTTCATGCTCGAAAACCCTCCATTGTAGCCGAATTAAAACAATTCTGCAAAGTGAGCCAGAATTCCTCCACAGCGATGTAAAAGACTTATCGCAAGTTATTGCCAACGTTTTATTGCAGTTGTTACTGCGAAGGGTGGTACAACCAGTTATTCGTTTTAGGCGGCAATTACTTTTTCACATGGATGATATAGGTTTTGAATAAATCTTTATCCTTAGTAATTGAAGTGATCATTTAAAAACGTCATTTTCTGTTTACTCATGTTGTCTTTATCTTATATACATTTTTTGGGATGATCTGAAACATTTAGGCAAATACTTTTTCACAGAACTGTACACTTTAACCATATGGAACCAAAAAAGAGAAATGTAAAGCTTTCAGTTATACTTCTACATTTAGGAACCACTCCTGGTGTTGACTAAAGGCCCCATTACACGGGCCAATAATCTGCCGAATGTGAACGTTTGTTCCCAATTATTGGCTTGTGTATACAGGGCAGTGTCAGTCGACAAATGAGCAATTGCTCATTTCTTGGAATATCACATAGTTTATGCAACCTGTAAAATGATCGTTGTCGGCATTACATCTCCACGTGTAAACAGGGAATGTGCTGTCGACAATGCTGCAAACTGATGGGGACTGAATGATCATATTAATGATATTTGTAGCATCGGCCAGTGTAAAAGGGCCTGCTAATGAGTGCCGATCGATATTGTTGATCGGCGCACCTTATGGGCAGAAATCTGTACATGTAAACTCACCCTAAGAAACTGCACCAAGAGTGCAAAGTGTTTTCCAAAAATGAAAAAGATGCACATTTGAACTAATTTTATTTCAAGCTGTGGTATTGTCATCACATCTTTGATTGTAAGCTTCCACTTACCAGGTTATACAATCTCCAGCTGATATGGTGTCTTGTACTCTCTGGTGCACAATGAGTTGGTTATTCACAGGCAACAATGACCAATCAGTAGGAAACCTGTTTGTTAATAGAATAGTTTATGTCATATACGTTTTTTTATAGTAATACATGAGGATTATTCCAATCTACAGTAATTGTCAACTCTTAACACTGATATACACAAGGAATTATATAAAAGAAAACATTATATGGAAGGTAAACAAACCTCACAAAATTAATTTCGGGATCATGGCTATATAGATGCTGGCACCAGGTATATTAGATGGCAGTGTACCCTCTAGGTTACAGATCTCCAAGGCAACTTGTAAAAGTCTTAACAATTTACAGCAGAGGTCGCTGTGTGTTTTATAATAACCAACCTTGCGGTGGCAGGGCATTATATCCAAGAAAGGGGTGGTAGAGCAGATAAAGCTTCTACATAGCCAGGAGTCTGTCTAGAAGCTCAGATGAATTATGCCTCATGCACACGACCTTGTGTGCTGGCTAGGTCCCGTCAGTGATCCGTGGAAAGATAGGACATGTTCTATCTTACCACAGATCGGATAATCGGGTCAGTTTTCACTGACCCAATTCACCCGCTAAAGTGAATGGGTCCATGAAAACTATCGGGTCAGATGCCACTCGGATGCTGTAAAAAAAACAGCCCATGTGGCACTGCGCTTACACTCCTGGTACTAATCTCTGCTGGGAAAGTGACGTGCAAGCGTCTGCTCATTTGCCAATGACATCACATCCAGGCAAAGAGTGACAGTGTATGAGCAAAGAGGAGATGAGTGTGGGTATGTGTCATGTAGGTGTGGGACTCTGCCATAATGGGAGCTGTCTTGCTGTAATTATGGGGGCACTTTGACTGTTGCTGACTGTGGGGCACAATGGTTAGTCCCTCTCTGCGGGTACTCTGACTGTCATGTTATGTACTTGTGACGTATGCACATTTCTTATAATGTTACATGGCTGAGAAAAACCATACATAAGACATGCTCAAACATTTTCAAGTATAGAATTTCAGAATACAGCATATTATTAGCTGTCTTAAGTTATTTCATATTCCTTTCCCCTTTTGAGACACTTTTCTACATAGCTGAATCTAGTCTGTTCTATTTTTTAGATTAAGATTTGAAACTCTTTAAATATGTCCTCCACTGTATTGAATGCTTTTCTTTCTGCTTTGAATTAAAACATCCTGAAATACAACTTGCTCTTAAGGGACCTAATGGAGAACTACAGTAAATCCATGTGGGAAATGATCCTCCATCTGAATGAAGAACCTTGGAGATGATACCTTGTCCTCGGTGAGAGGGCCAGCTTGTTAGTGTTAATCTGCTTTGCTCCATTTAGCATGCTTGCATATGTTTCCCACGCACACTTAAGATGGGTCAAGTAGCTAAGGCTTTGTAGCAAGAAGGTGCTCTGCTCTTTCAGCTGCAGTTTTAGAAAAGGAAGCAGAAAAATGAATAATTATGTGAGCAACTGACAGCTGTATATTATACTGATATCTTCTGCAAAAATATTCAGCGAACTACTCACTTATTGTACGCACACTCACATTTTTCCACAGATAATTAATCTTACACCTACCATACGGATGTGTATTTTGCCTATGGACATTTCTGACTTATGAACAAGATCTCATTGGTCGTGATTTCACATTTATCGTACAATACAAAATGAAGTTGTTGAAATCTTCCACTGACAGAATCATTAGTGCTCCTTGGGCACAGATATTGGATTTCCAATGGTGTCTACCACCAGTCTTTACAGTGGTGTTAAATAGTCCCCCAAACAAATTGTTGTTACATCATCACCATAGAACACGTTTGAAAAACATTAGGGCAGTTTACCAGCAGAAGACCACAATCGCTCAAGGTGTCAAATGTATTAGTTCAGTTCCTGTACCCCAAAATAAACTTCATTGAATGAAAGTAAATAAATACCGGATTTCCAGCACCATAGGTGTAGGATTTTTCTAAATAATATGTTTAGATCATACACCTTCTAAACAAGCTCTATTATTTAGAAAAATCCCTCACCTATAGTGTCTGGAGAGCCACTTTTTATTTACTTTTTACAATAGATCACCAATTCTAAATGAAGACACAGTCTCTTGTGATACCCTCAAAAAAGAACATAACTTATAAATCATGACAAACACTATAGAAAACAGTCAATAAATAAATATAAGCATTACTGTAACACTAGAACACAGCCTAGATATAAATATAAGCACTACTGTGACAATAGAACATAGCCTAGAAATAAACATAAGCACTACCATGACATCACATAATACACAGCCTGGTAATAAAGACAAACACTATTGTGAGATTATCACAATAGAAAACAGCATAGGAATAAAGGACAAATAAGAGTGTGACATCATCACAACAGAAAGCAGGTTATAAAAAAAGACATCAATTAAAATAGAACATAGCTTATAAATGAAGACAAGTGCCTTTGTGACATCATCACACTTTAGAAACAGAGATACCTGACTATTGTTAAATCATTAAAATAGAACATAGCCTATAAATAAAGACACTGGGGAGATTTACTAAACAAAATGCACCAGAATTCTGGTACAATGTAAAGTATGCAGTTGAAATTAAAAAAGTGGATCCGTTGAAATTAAAAAAAACGGACAGACTGACCGATGCCAGACTGAATGCAATGGAAGGTAAAATAAGATCAGTTTACCGGATCCATCAAAAAAACTGACTCTTTTCTTTCCATTTGTGTCAGTTTGTCATCAGTTATACTCTGTTTTTAACAGATCCGTTTTTATCTTTGCATCTTTCTTGCTTTCATTTTTAGTCTACACATGTACAGAAAAAAACCAAATCCGTTAAACGTAATACATAACTGATAGAAACGAATGGCATATCAGTTTGTATCCGTCATCCATTGACTTCAATGTTAAAAAAAACCGGAAATTACCTTTCCGTCAGGTTTCCGTATTTTTTAACGGAAACAATAGCACAGCAGACTACGCTATTGTTTTAGTAAAAGAAACAGAAACCTGATGGAATGGAGCCTAACTGTGCACAACTGATGCAAAACCAAACCCATTGAAATTAATAGGGTTTTTGATTGAAACGTTTACTTCTGTTTTTGTGGTCCTCTGGCGGAACAGCTAGAACGGAAGGCACAACGCAGATGTGAACGAAGCCTTAAGGCTGTGTTTCTTTAGTGGAAACAATAGTGTATTCGACTGCGCTATTGTTTCCGCTAAAAAACCGGAAACCTTACGGAATGGAAGCAAACGGAAACCATTTGCAACGGAAGCATTACTATTGAAATCAACGGTAATGCAAATGGAAGCTATGGTTTCCATTTGGCTTTCCGTTCATGGGTTCCTCCGACGGAAATATGCAACGGAACCCATGAACGGAAACCAATGCTGATGTGAACAGGCCCTTAGAACACAGTCTAAAAATAAAGACAAACACAATGGTGACATGATCATAATAGAGCACAGCATAGGGAAAAAAACAGACTATCATAACATAACAATAGAACACCTAGAAATGGAGACACAGTCTATTGTTCCATAATTAAAATCAAATACAGCTGATAAAGAAGACAGTTCATTTTGTAATCATTACAATAGAGCATAGTTTATAATTTAAGAAAAAAGCCTTGAGATAAAGAGAAACACTACTGTGATCTCAGATAAAGCGGCTGCTTCTTCCGCCTTTTGGTTCTGCTGGCCTTCTGTATTACATAGTTACATACATACATACCGTATTTTTCGGACTATAAGACACACCTGACTATAAGACACACCCAGGTTTTAGACAACAGAAAATAGGAAAAAATTCATATTTTACTTCTTTTACAAGGAAAAAAGTATTGTTTTAAAAAAAAAAAAAATGGTTCCGTTAAACCACATTCTGAGAGCCATAACTTATATTTTTCCATCGTCTGAACGGTGTGAGGGCTTATTTTTTGCGGGACAAACTGTAGTTTTTATTAACACCACTTTTTGGGGGTTTTAAATTATTTTTTTTACGCCATTCACTGTGTGAGTCAAATAATGCTATATTGTAATAGTTTTGGACTTTTACAGATGCAGCGATACCAATTTTTCTATTATTTTTTTATTTTTACATTGTGCTTGGGGAAAAATGGGAAAAGGTTTAGAGATAGATGCGGGTCCCAGAGGTGGGATCCGCATCTATCTGAGATTTATGACACATCCTGTGGATATGTCATAAATGTCCTTCATGGGAAAACCACTATAAATGCCGCGGTCGCTAATGACTGTGGAATTTAACTAGTTAAACGGCTAGGAACAGCGCCATCGCTGTTCCTGGCCATTAGAGCAGCATGTCAGCTGTAAAACACAGCTGACATCTGCAGTGTATGGAGCGGGCTCAGTGCGTGAGCCCGCTCCATACATCATCCCCTCCCCGCTCCATGATATGCCAGCACATCACGGGTCGGGAAGTGGTTAAGTAAGGAGCGGTCAGGGTCCCTTGACTGCCAACTATAAGACGCAGGGACTTTTTAGCAAGATTTATCCTTGCTAAAAACTGCGTCTTATAGTCCAAAAAATATGGTAGGTAGTACGGTTGAAAAAATACATATGTCCATCAATTTCAACCAATGGATGAGAGAAAGGGGAAGGGATATGGGTAAACTTTAGAACTTTGTTTTATCCCTATTGATCCACGGGAAGGTTAAAAAAAAAAAAACATTAGACATGAATCAATCTGCTCTAAAAAGGAAAAATTTCCCCCCTGATCCAAACTAGCGATCAGACTGAATCAACATTCAAACAAGAATTCTGTACATTGACATAGATGCTAATATCTTTCTGTTCTAAGAAATTATCTAAGTGTTTTTTCCAGCCATCTACTATTCCTGCTGTGCTCAGCTCCTGCGGTAGGCCGAAACTCAGGCTCTCAATGCAATCCTATGGTAGCCTCGTTCTGCACACAGTACCCCACTGAAACACCAATGTACAAATGGAGGGGTAAAAAAAATAAAAGTTGGAGTGCTTCTTTAATAAATAAGTTAATTAATAGTGGTCCAAGCTCTGAAACCTGCGGTACACCACTTATTACCGGTGACCATTCAGAGTCGGAATCATTGGCCACAACTCACTGGATACGGTCCTTTAGCCAATTTTCAATCGAATTACAAACTATACTTTCTAAACCTATAGTCCTTAATTTACCCATTAGGTGTCTATAAGGGACAGTGTCAAATGCCTTCTAAAAGTCCAAAAACACTATATCTCACAGAAAAGATTCAGAAGTGTCAGGATTCTGAACACACATGACGTCCAGGCTGGAGGTCATGTATATTCATTATCAGGACACTGGATTAACGTTAATGTGTGTGTATGTGGCTGCACATCGTGTTCTAGTAAGAACGCGATTCTGCTGTGTAAATGAATGGAGAGGAGTGTATGACGCTGACTGGTCACTGATTGGTCAGCGTCATACACTCCTCTGTACAACGCCCACTTGGTCGAAAGTAAAAACACGCCCACTTGGGCATTAAGAAACTCATTAGCATAAAGCTAAAAATCGCTAATAAAGTGGTTTAAAATAGATCATTTTTCTAAATAAAAAGCATCACTGTCACCTACATTATAGCACCGATTTCCTTATGTAGGAGAAAGGGCACTTATAATGTGGTGACAGAGCCCCTTTAATGCGTTAAAAGTCAAGTTAAAATCTGTAGTCCCTTAAGAGCCCCCCATACATTTTTCCCACAATGAATGTTGAGCTTACTGGTCTGTAATTACTTAGGAAAGAACTAGTCTTGTTATAAAATAGGCACCACATTTTCCCTGTACCAGTCCCTTGGCCCTATACCTGTCACTAGAGAATCTCTGAATGTTATGAAGAGGGGGACAGAAATAACTGAACTAAGTTCTTTAACAACTCTTAGGTGTAACCCATCTGATCACTAAACCTTGTGAACATTAATTTTCTTCAATTTAGCTTGGACCATATCTACATTCAGCCAATTCAGTATATTAATTGATGTATTAACAGCACTGGCATCGGCTACATCAGCTGCTCTTTCTTCTGTTGTATATACAGAGCTAAAGAACCCATTTAGTAACTCTGCCTTCTCTGGATTCCTAGCGACCAACTCCCCATTACCACTATTTAGGGGTCCTACATGTTCTGACCTTGTTTTTTTGGCATTTACATACCTAAAAAAATGTGGATTAGTTTTGCTTTCTTTGGCTTTATTACCCTTTTATAGATTTTATTTCTTGGTTGTCTTCAAAGTCTAAAGCTGAACTCTCAGATTTGAATTTTTTAAATGCCCTTTTTTTTTGTCATTTATCATTCTTTTTACAGAAGGTGTAAGCCATGTGGGGTTTAATTTAAGTTGTTTATACTTGCTACCTGTATGTCATGGTGCGTGGAGGGGAGTATGGGGCGGGTTCACCACTACGGGTGTCAGCTGTGTATTACAGCTGACACCTCACACTAAGGGCCAGGATCAGAGATAACTCTGATCCTGGTCATTTAACACAATATACATTGTTATTGCAGTGTATTGTACTAGCAATCTAATGATCGGTGGTTCAAGTCCCCTAGGGGGACTAATAAAAAATGTTAAAGATAAAGTTTTTAGTAATGTCAAAAAAATAAAAACAACATTAAAGGTTCAATAAATCCTCCTTTTCCTTTTTCCTCTAAAGTAATGTAAACAATAAAATGAAACATAATTATTATTGCCACGTCCGTAGAAGTCTGAACTGTTACAATATAATATTATTTAACCTGCAAGATGACACCGCAAAAAAAAATAAAAAATATTGCTTCCGGCAAAACGACGGATCCGGTGCACAACAGAGACAAACGGAAACCATGGGCACCAGATCCGTCACCATTGAAATCAATGGTGATGGAAACGGAAACCTCTGGTTTCCGTTCGTGTCAGTTTGTGTCTGTTCAGGCGCCCGTTCTGAGGGAAAGCTCAGACGGAACGTCAGAACAGGACCCCAACGCAGATGTGAACAGAGCCTTACTCGGGCCTAACAGAGGAAATTATTCAGAGGTTCCAATTTATACACCAGATGTGAACACGTAATTTAATTGCATTATATACTTTGGTATCATTGAACAAATGGGACATATCATCAATAAGATCTAATAGGTTATTTGTGACTCAACCACAAACAATAGACTCTACTGACAAGTGATTGAATCCAAAGTCACCTCTAAATGAGGTTGTCTTTTGCTGGATCTTTGGGGTCTATAACTGAGTCTGGGCCCACGGGAGGATCATCTAATATTGTTGTGAGTCAGTCTGACAATGATGGCACATTAATCTGAAATTGTATGTATAATTAAACTCCCCCTTGCTCTGTTTTTTTTCCTGCCCTGTATGTGTAATTGTTACCGTATTTTTGGTATAGTGAAGCTGAGGATGACCGGTGCTTCTGATCTCTCTATAAATCTGGACAACTCCTTTCATTTGTTGCTCAAAAACATTGCATATAGCCATGATGCATGAAAGTGGTGTGAAAGATGTTTCCTGTAGAAGATTAAGTTACAGAATCATATGGACCGACAAGTACTAAGAGTGATTTTCACAAAATGTATTAAAAAACGCACGTCTCTTAATATATAAGGCACTTTTTTTTAGTTGTTGACAGCCAGAAAGTAAAATTTGTGTTAAAATTTGCACCATTTTCACTTATTGTTCTTAATAAATATAGCCTAAACCACGTCTCCTAGGAAACTATTCTCACTTTTCTAATCACGTTTAAATTTGACGTGAAAACTTGTCACAGAGTACAATGGTAAACTGGTAAGAATCGCTGGACCACTTGCATGCTGCTCTGTTCTTTCCTGCTAAAGTCCCAGAAGCTGGCTGTCATTGGCTAGCATTTCCAGGATTTTTCTATTCTCTTCTATAGAACAAAGTGCATGAGTTATCCCATAACCTTACACAGGATAACCAAACAGAAGAAAATCTCAACAAAATAACATCACTTACGTATGCGACTTGCTGCCAGGACAAAGTGATTTGATGTAAGTTGATCATTAATATATCGACTCCTTGCTTTAGTTGAATTAGCTATAGGAAATGAAAGAATTCAAATCTGTTTTATAATTACCTATACCAAAGGGAAATATTCACCGAATTCTTACAGGACGACATTTAAGACTAAACCATGGTTTGAGGGTGGTGTAAACTTCTGAATTGGGCAGTGGGATGGTGAAGCAAGAAGTCAGGTTGGTTCTTAAATTTAGGTTGCACAAAACATTTTAATATTTAAAGCCAACACAATTATTGTTTTTTTGCCAGTAAGAGAAAGTTTGTAAATTCTGATCATTATTATTGTAAAATTGTTTCACTTAGAATACTGAAACAAAGGATGATAGATAGATAGATCAGATAGAGAGGAAGAGAGGAAGGGAGGAAGAGAGAGGGAGAGAGAGAGAGAGAGAGAGAGAGAGAGAGAGAAGGCAGGGAAAACAATAACTTTACCTCTGTTTCTGTGTCTATCCAGATATCCTCTACTGCCTTCTCAACCTCCAGAGAACATTCAGATATATGATACAATGGATCAAGTAGCTCTAATTGGTGATTCAAGTTAGACTGGAAACACATGATAACCAAAGAAATATTAGTATCTTCTGTTTTTTTTTTTATCACAAGTATTGGTTCTAAAAGATGGTTTGATGTCTGTCCTATAATACAAGTTTACAACTATAACATTGTTTATACCAATACATTATATGGCAGCGCAGCCACAATAATGTAGAAAATAATTTGTGACATACACTGAAGAGGGTATAAATGTTGAATGAGTTACTCTTCTTTTATTTTCCTAATTTGCCTTAGAAAAATAGCATCTGTACTTTGAATGGTCACTACATGCAATAGATCTATTTTTATATATTTCCCCTATTGTGTTTTCTTGTTTATACATTATTGGTCTGTATACCGTCATATAAAGAACAGCTAATTTAATTTTATGACATGATTTCTAATAACGATACCTCTTCTAAATTCCTCATATCATGATATACATTAGAAAGTAATGCGAGTACTAAAAGCCCTAGTGTGTGTTCTATTAGAACACAGTACAAATACTAGACAAGCGCTTGTGCTTTTGCTTGAGCTACCAGAAGTATAACATCAAATACAACACCAAATGTGTATATAACAAGATGGCGGTCCCATACATATACTGTGGCGTTCGATCATGTGAAACAGTCCTTATTGCTATCAATTCCAATATTTATTATTATGATCCCTACCAATATTTAATAACAATATTTGATTTTTATTTCTAGTTTGCAACTGCTGAAAACTAATAGAAGTTTGTTAAAGCCTCCAGTGTCATTAGCATAACGTATTCCAAGAAAACCTTATTATGTGAAGGATGGATAAAAACATAAACACCTTACTATCTAAACATTCACTTTCCAGGAAAATAATAAAGGTATGTTCACACTAAGGCCTCATTCACACGACAGGTTTTCCCAGCCGGGTGCCGGCCGTTCATAAATCGGCCGGCACCCGGCTGCATTAGGAATAATACCGGCCGTCAAAAGATAGGACATGCTCTATTTTCGCCCGGGTACCCGGCCGCCCGGCTCCCATAGAAGTCTATGGGGCCGGGTAATACCCGGCCATCACCGGAATGTGTCCCGAGTGATGGCCGGGTTTTCCGTGGCTTGCGCTCTGTCTCCTCCTCCTCACAGCGCAGAGTGCATGTGAGGAGGAGGAGTTGATGCCATTCGGACGAATGGCTGCGCTGTACACTGTGTGGCAGGGCTGGGGTGTACAGCAGGTGGAGGGAGCGTTGCGCTGGCTCCCTTCCCCTGCTTGTTTTAAAAGCGCCCTGGCCCGGCGACACCTTCGATGGCGCCACTAGCAGCTGCTGCGGCTGCTACTACTGTAGCGACGCCACTATAGCAGAGCGGGGAGGTATCTCCCCGCTCTGCTATGTGCTAGCCGCACTTTAGCTCCTTGAAGGAGCGGAATCCCCGTGTTTTCGGGGATTCCGCTCCTGGACAGAGCGCTTGATGTCTCTGTCCATATCTGGGCAGTGACATCAGGGGAAACTCCTGAAGCGGAATCCCCGAACACATGGGGATTCCCCTTCAGGAGTTGCCGCTGATGTCACTGTCCAGATCTGCCCGGCCCAGAACGGATGCATAACTTTATGCAAACCGGCCGGGCAAAATGGCAGATTTTACCGGCCGGCACTCGGGCGGGACCCGGTCGTGTGAATCCCGCCTAAGTTTTTTGGGTAGCAGAAAAAAATCTGCCTCAGAATTTCCTTCAGGATTTTGGAGACAGTTTTTAAAATGCAATGGGTTTTTTAAAACGTCTTTTGAGTAGAATCTGCCCCAAGATAGAGCAGGACTTTTTTTTCAGTGATCAGAAAAAAATCTATCCTGAAAAATAAAAAAAAGCCTCTGATTCCCTTTGAAATCAATGGAAGGCAGATTTGGGGAGTTTTTTTGACTGTGATTTAGATGCAGAAAACATGTCAAAATTTGTGTAAAAACAAACTCAGTGTGAACATACTCTAACATTATTTCTCAGATCGTACCTCAGATGCATGATATATTATCTTCTAACATAGTCACATAACAGATGTTATCGGCTCATACTACTACTATGTGCCAAATAGAAGTAGCTGCAATGCTGTATAGAGCACAATTCACATTTTTTTCCTGCACGAAATCCCGGGCAGGTCATGACAGCATCTGCTCAGGGCCTGAACATGGTAGCAGGCTGCAGGAGTGGCCCGGCTGCAAGAAGACCATGGTGGATCTCTAAGTCAGAGTGTATTAGGTAAGCCTAAATATAGGAGGGACGTACGAGCTTCCATTTCAGGCAAAAGTTTGATTTTGAGCTTTTTGCCCAGAGTCTCACTTTAGGTGCTCATGCACACAATATTGTATGGAGCCGTAATAGAGCTGCTATAGAGGTGCATGAGCTCTCTACTACCTTCGTATGTTGTTGAATTTCTATAGAGGTTTTTATCTGTCAGATTCCATACGAATATGACAGGAAAAATAAACCTGTTACTCTCCATCGAATGCAATATGTAGGGAGGTATTTGCCTCTATAAGCACTGCTTCTAGGAGAGAATATCTCCTGTGTTCATACAACCCCATGGAGCCTGTCATACAGCACAGCTCCAATCTAGGGAATGACTACCTACTAGGGAGCTGTATGTCCCCTGCGCACTGCTGTACAGGCTCCTTGCACAGGGTTCTACTGTGTGCATGATCTCTCATACATTATCTTACATGATAAGTTCTACTGTGTGCATGATCCCTCATACATTATCTTACATGATAAGTTCTACTGTGTGCATGATCCCTCATACATTATCTTACATGATAAGTTCTACTGTGTGCATGATCCCTCATACATTATCTTACATGATAAGTTCTACTGTGTGCATGATCCCTCATACATTATCTTACATGATAAGTTCTACTGTGTGCATGATCCCTCATACATTATCTTACATGATAAGTTCTACTGTGTGCATGATCCCTCATACATTATCTTACATGATAAGTTCTACTGTGTGCATGATCCCTAATACATTATCTTACATGATAAGTTCTACTGTGTACATGATCCCTCATACATTATCTTACATGATAAAAAACAGTAAAATCATGCTAAATCTTACTAAACGTATAACATTATCCAATAATATTTTGATTTTTTTTAATATCCATATCGAGCATCTATATTTTACTTTACTGCCTTTGAAATTGCCATGGAGACCACGTCATTGAATTCTCTTTTTATATGAATTCCTTACTAAATAGGATTTTCTTTTTAAAGTTAACTTTCAAGGTAAAAGTATAGAATTTAGATTCTCATTGCAATAGACAACAATAGCATGCACATATTTTCTGAAGCAAGCCTCGGCTATAATAAACGATGTAGCATTACCTCTTGAGTCTCTTGTATTTCATTACGCACAGACCATACGGATAGAGAGCTGGAACATTGCTTGTGGGAAAGGCTTGAATGTCTATAAAGACACAGTAAAGGACACTTTTACATGTGTTTTGTTCACTATACTGAACTGTCCACTATATACAATTGTAATTCGCCTTTTGTATTGAATATATAAAGACATGACCTTCATGCTCAGTCACATACTATGAAAGGTATTATTATGTGGTGAGGCCATTTATTTCATTTATAGCAGCTCAAACCAATGGTAAGACTGCAGAATATAACTGGACACTGTTAAGTTCTATCTAAGCAAAGCAATCAGGGAAATTTAGAAAAAAGTTCTTCTCTTTAGAAAAAAAATCCGGAGTCATTATCTCTATTTTCCTGCCTCTCCCATTCAACTGCTGTGGGAAGACGCCAATAAAGTTAATGGGGCTGTGTTGTACTTCTCTACACAGCGGGTGGCTGGGAGCGCCAAGAAGTAGGGAAATGCTGTGAAGGAGCTGCAGCACTTAAAGGGGTTGTCCAGATGCTAAAAATTGATGGCCTATCCTGAGGATAGGCCATCAATATCTGATCGGTCGGTGTCCGAAACCCTGCAACCCAGCCAATCAGCTGTTTTGAAAAGGCCGCAGTGCTTGGACGAGCGCTGCTTCCCCTTCATTCCTTATCTGCTCATACTGTGAATCGCCGACACACTTTTAGTGGCAGTTCACAGTATTACACCCTTCTCCCATTCACTTCAATGGGAGAAGGCTGTAATACTGTGAACCGCCACTACAAGTGTGTCGGCGATTCACAATACGAGCAGATAAGGAATGAAGGGGAAGCCCCTTCAAAACAGCTGATCGGCAGGGGTCCTGGGAGTCAAATCCCGACTGATCAGATATTGATGGCCTATTCTGAGGATATGCCATAAATTTTTAGGGACTAGACAACCCCTTTAAAGGGGTTATCCCACAGTTAACATTTATCACCTATCCACAGGATAGGTGATAAATGTATGATCACTGGGGGCCCCACCACTAGGATCCCCACCAATCGGATCCCCACCAATCTCTAGAACGTGGGCCCTGAATGCCGTTCCTCCTCACTGCACGATAACAATGAGAATTTAGAATGGAGTAGTGGTCACGCATATGCGCTGCCACTCCTGTGCAATGTTTATGGGGTAGATTTTAGATATCAGTGGAGGTCTCAGTGGTTGGGCCCCCAGCAATCATACATTTATCACTTATTCTGTGGATAGGTGATAAATGTTAATTGGGGGAAAACCCTTTTAACTAAAGCTGTGGCACCTTCATAAGGATCAGCCTTCATTCTGAGATGGCAGCCTAGATTATTGTTGAGTGGAAGCCCCAGAACTTTGTCATACCCTATATTAACCCCTTAATGACCGCCGATACGCCTCTTCACGGCGGTCATTAGTGGGCTTTATTCTAATGCAAGAGCCCTTTCACGGCGCTGCATCAGAATAAATAAACAGAGCAGGGAGCTGTTAAATCTCCCTGCTCTCAGCTACCAGAGGTAGCTGAGGGCTGGGGGCATCCCTGCTCGAACGGGTGAGATCGATATTAGTATCGATCTCACCCATTTAACCCCTCAGATGCGGCGCTCAATAGCGAGCGCCACATCTGAGTGGTTTTGAAGAGAGGGAGGGAGATCCCTCTCATCCCATTGACACCCAGCGATAAGATCGCCCAGTGTCTGTGTCTCCGATGGCAGCTGGGGCTTAATAAAGGCCCCAAGGTCTGCCTGTAGTGAATGCCTGCTAGGCTATGCCAGAGGCATGGCCTAGCAGATGCCTGTACGTTTATAATACAGTGTATTATAAAAGCGATCGGATGATCGCATATTAAAGTCCCCTAGTGGGACTAGTAAAAAAGTTTAAAAAAAGTTGAATAAAGTTAATTAAAAAAATGTGAAAAAATATGAAAAACCCACTTATAAAATAAATTAAATTAAATTAAATTAAAGCAAAAAAGTTACACATATTTGGTAACGACCCCGACTATAAAACTGTTACATTATTCAACATACACGGTGAACGCCGTAAAAAATGCTGTTTTCTGTGAATCCTGACTTAAAAAAAATGTGATAAAAAGTGATCAAAAAGTCGCATCTACTCCAAAATGGTACCAATAAAAACAACAAGTCGTCCCGCAGAAAAATAGCCCTCATAATACTGCATCGGCGGAACAATAAAAAAGTTATGGTTCTTCAAATATGGAAACACGAAAACAAATAATTTTGTAAAAAAAGTGTTTTTACTGTGTAAAAGAAAACATACAAAATCCATACAAATTTGGTATCGTTGCAATCGTAACAACCCGCTGAATACAGTTATTGTGTTATTTATATCACACAATAAACGGCATAGATTTAGGATGCAAAAAAGTGTGGCGAAATTGAAGTTTTTTTTCTATTCCCCCCCCCCAAGAAAGGTAATAAAAGTTAATCAATAAATAATAGGTACCCCAAAATGGTGCTATTAAAAAATACAACTTGTCCCGCAAAAAATAAGACCTTATACAGCAATGTCAACACAAAAATAAAAAGTTATAGCTCTTCAAATGTGACGATGGAAAAACTATAAAAATTGCTTGGTCATTAGGGCCCAGAATTCAAGCAGGGGGAAGGGGTTAAAAAAATGGTAACAATGCACAGTTTTGCTACTATGATGACCACAGCAATAGTTGGGGCTACGTAGTGACATAATATTGTGGTAAAATCATTATTCCATATGGAGAAAAAAGTTGCAAGTTACCTTGTGACTATCATTGGGGGCATTTTTGTAAGTCAACCTATCTTTCATATTTTTTACTCTATTACAGCTTTCTATCATTTCCATACTGGCAACTTACATGGCTATGGCCTCATGGGTCTGTAAAAGTTCTTCTTGTAAATTATTCTTTTCATTTTTAAGCTCCTTGCAAGAAAAAAAAATTAACAGAAACTGAAGAATGATTTGTAAGAACGTTCCCAAACATATTCAGTTCATGATTTGTATATTTCTTTCATGTGCATGTAATATACTACAGAGTAATTATTTAGTAACATATATATTGCTGTGCACTGATTGGTTTCTTACATTTAAAGAAATAGATATTAGAACCTACAGGAACTTGAGTAAACATATAAGGCTGTTTTTGTATTATTGCTTCATTTATTTAAATCCCAATTCCACATGCACCTCCAGATGTAAATTATTTTCTGTATTGGTGGCCACATGGAATAGGCACAATATCCGTGGTCACTGGTAGTGGCAGTCAGAGTATTTCCTATACAAACTTTCTATACAAACCACTTCGTTCTAGCAATTGGTGGGGGTCACAACGGTCACGAGCCACACTGGAGTATGCATAGGAAATACTCAATCTCCCATTACCAGTGGCCACAAATATTATGCCTATAGATTATTTCCTATGCAAACTTCTGTGTGGTTCATGAATTCTGTGACCCCCTGTGGCTGTAAAATAAAGTGGCAACACTCTAGAAAAGCACTGTGCCACTTCGTCTCATGTCGGCTCTGCTTGGCATGGTCAGACATTGACTTAATGAGTGGAGAGTTTTTGTTGAGCTTTTAGAAAAACTCCAGCAAAATTGTCAAAACCATTATTACTATTTATGATACTTCTTGCGTGTTTAATATGTGGCCATGTATAAGAGGGAGAGATAAATGATAGTAGAGCTGCTTTAATGATTATCTCAGACTTAGGGCGGATTTACACGAGCGTGTGCGTTTTGCGTGCGCAAAAAATGCGGTGTTTTGCGAGCGCAAAAGGCACTTAACAGCTCCGTGTGCCATCACCATATGATGCGCGGCTGCGTGATGTTCGTGCAGCCGCCATCATTATCACACTCTGTATGTTTGTAAACAGAAAAGCACGTCTTGACTTCAATGGGTGCGTGATGCGCGAAAACCGCACAAATATAGGACATGTCGTGCGTTTCACGCAGCGGACACACGCTGCATTAAAATCACTGACTGTCTGCACAGCCCCATAGACTAACATAGGTCCGTGCGATGCGCGTGGTTGCACAGACGTATTGCACGCTCGTGTAAGTCCGCCCTTAGGAGCAGCAATTTCTCTTTCATTGCCATTCATGGGCAGCCATTTCTTTGAGAACAGTAAACCCTAATTCTCGGATCAGTGGAGGTTCCAGATTTGGGCCCCTCAACAGTCTGACATGACATATGTAGTTACAAAAGTAGTGGGTGGAAAAAAGACCTAAGGCCATCAAGTTTAACATTTTATACTTCAAAACCTGAGTTGATCCATTCCAGAGAAAGGCATAGACAACCTTTAGGTTAGATGGCACCCTGGGGAGAATTTTTTTGGTGACCCCCATAGGGGAAAAAAGGTTTTAAAATCGGGAAGCAAAGTGTTTACATATTAGACAAAGCAAAACACACCATTTAGTTTACATTGCCACAAAATTCACTAAATTATCTGCATCAAATAGCAAGATATATACATTTTAACCATCAGTTGTGCATTCTGAGCCCCATAAGGACTGTTAAATGACAATACCAGAGGAGGCAACATGTGATATTTTACCAGGATAAAAATGCTGTGCTATTCTGACCTGTTAAAAAATAAGTGTAATGGCGGGGGGTAGGGAGACGGACAAGTGAGCCCTAATCTACCCGCCACTCTGTCCCTGCCTACCTGCAACGACCCGTCCTAGGCGACGGGGTACAACTGGGCGGCGGTCCCTGCGCTCAGTAAGTGCACGACAAACACGACAAACATACAAAGGAACACAAGCAAGGAAAAGGGGCAGTTGCCCACGGCAACACCGTGAGCAACCAGAGTGGTGAACGAGCCGAGTCAAGCCAGGAATGTGCGAGGTACAAAACGAAGAGCAGAAGAGTAGTCGGTAAGCCAGGGTCTGTATGGAGCAGGATCAAAAATAGCAGGAGCTGTAGCTGGGCCAGGAAACCACAAGAAAAGAATCACAAGCACAGAGGGACAGGAAGGGCAGGCTTAAATAGACCGAGGGCGGGAGCTAGCTGAGTCTGGCCAGGTTACGATAGGCTCTCCCACTCCTAAGCCTGCCAGCCACAGTGGTGGAAGCAGGAGTCAGTCCCAGGGACGTAGCCTCAGGTGCCGACTGATTAATTCTGGGAGTTAACCCCGAAACTGTGCCTGGCAGATCCTTTACAGTACCCCCCCTTTTATGAGGGGCCACCAGACCCTTTCTAAGTGGACCTGGCTTACTGGGGAAACGCAGGTGGAACCTCCTGACCAATACCCCAGTGTGAACATCCCGGGCGGGTACCCAAGTCCTCTCCTCGGGCCCGTATCCTCTCCAATGGACCAGGTACTGGAGGGAGCCTTGGACCATCTTGCTGTCCACAATCCTGGCCACCTCGAATTCCACCCCCTCAGGGGTGAGGACGGGAACAGGAGGTCTCCTCGAGGGAGCCAAGGACGGGGAACAGCGTTTGAGGAGGGAGGCATGAAACACGTCGTGTATACGAAAAGACGGGGGTAACTCCAGCCGGAAGGAGACAGGATTGAGGACCTCAATGACCTTATACGGCCCAATAAACCAGGGAGCAAACTTCTTGGACGGAACCTTGAGACGCAAGTTCCTAGACGACAACCACACCAGATCCCCGACCATAAACAGGGGATTAGCAGAACGTTTTTTATCAGCCTGAGTTTTTTGTACGCTCTGGGACACCTCTAGGTTTTTCTGAACCTGGGCCCAGACTGTGCACAGTTTCCGATGAACGACCTCTACCTCGGGATTGTTGGAACTACCAGGTGAAACGGAGGAGAACCGTGGATTAAACCCAAAATTACAAAAAAAGGGAGAGACCCCTGACAAGTTACTGACCCGGTTATTAAGGGAAAATTCGGCGAGGGGAATGAAAGAGACCCAATCAAATTGACAGTCAGAGACAAAACACCTTAAGTATTGTTCTAGAGATTGATTAGTCCTCTCCGTTTGGCCATTGGTTTCAGGATGGAAGGCAAAGGAGAAGGACAGATCAATCCCCAACTTCATACAGAAGGCTCTCCAAAACAATGAAACAAATTGTACCCCTCTGTCCGAAACAATATTGACAGGGACCCCATGGAGACGCAGAATGTGTTTGACAAACAAGGTAGCCAACGTCTTGGATTTGGGTAGTTTCTTGAGGGGCACAAAGTGGCACATCTTACTGAAGCGGTCCACCACCACCCACACCACCGACTTGCCTTGGGATGGAGGCAAATCGGTGATAAAATCCATGGAGATATGTGTCCAAGGTCTCTGGGGAATGGGCAACGAACGCAGTAAGCCCGCTGGTCGGGACCTGGGAGTCTTGGACCTAGCACAAACCTCACAAGCGGCGACGTAGGCCTTAACGTCTTTAGGCAACCCAGGCCACTAATAATTTGTGGTAATGAGGTGTTTGGTACCCAGGATGCCTGGATGGCCAGATAGTGCGGAGTCATGATTTTCCCTAAGTACCCTTAGCCGGAATTGCAGGGGACTAAATCAGAATCGATCGAGGAAATGATTATACCTGGAGGCAAAATACAAGCAGGATCTTCCTCCGAAGCAGGGCTGGCCATGAAGCTACGCGACAGTGCATCAGCCTTAATATTTTTAGACCCAGCCCTATAGGTAACCAAAAAATGGAATCTGGTAAAAAATAACGCCCATCGAGCTTGTCTCGGGTTTAGCCTCCGGGCAGATTCTAGGAAAACCAGATTCTTGTGGTCGGTAAGGACCGTTACCTGGTGCCTAGCCCCCTCCAGGAAGTGGCGCCACTCTTCAAATGCCCATTTAATGGCTAAGAGTTCGCGGTTGCCAATATCATAGTTACTTTCAGTTGGCGAAAACTTCCTGGAGAAGTAGGCACAGGGGCGGAGATGGGTGAGGGACCCGGTACCCTGGGACAAGACAGCCCCCACTCCCACCTCAGATGCGTCAACTTCCACGATAAATGGCTCCATTTGGTTGGGCTGAACCAGCACCGGGGCCGAGATAAAGCACTTCTTAAGGACCTCAAAAGCCTGGACAGCCTCAGGAGGCCAGTGGAGGAGATCAGCACCTTTGCGAGTGAGGTCCGTAAGGGGCTTAGCGATGACCGAGAAGTTAGCAATAAATCTCCTGTAATAATTAGCGAACCCCAAAAAACACTGTAACGCCTTCAGGGAGGCAGGTTGGACCCATTCCGCCACAGCCTGAAACTTGGCGGGGTCCATGCGGAATTCATGAGGAGTGAGGATTTGACCCAAAAATGGAATCTCCTGTACCCCAAACACACATTTTTTGGTTTTGGCAAACAGTTTGTTTTCCCGAAGGACCTGGAGCACCTTCCTGACATGCTCAATGTGGGAGGACCAGTCCTTGGAAAACACCAGTATGTCATCAAGGTACACTACCAGAAATATCCCCAGGTAATTTCTCAAAATCTCATTTATGAAATTCTGGAAGACCGCAGGGGCATTACACAACCCAAAGGGCATGACGAGGTATTCGAAATGGCCTTCGGGCGTGTTAAACGCAGTCTTCCACTCATCCCCCTCTTTGATGCGAATAAGGTTATACGCCCCCCGTAGATCCAATTTAGAAAACCATTGGGCCCCCTGAACCTGATTAAAGAGATCAGGAATCAAAGGAAGGGGATACTGGTTCCTTACCGTGACCTTATTCAGGCTACGGTAGTCAATGCATGGCCTAAGACCACCATCCTTCTTCCCTACGAAGAAGAAGCCAGCACCTACCGGAGAAGAAGAGGGACGAATGTAACCCTTGGCCAGGGATTCCTGGATATACACTCTCATGGCTTCACGTTCGGGACAAGAAAGATTAAATATCCTGCCCTTAGGAAGCTTAGCTCCTGGTACCAATTCGATAGCGCAATCGTATTCTCTATGAGGAGGTAACACTTCGGAGGCCTCCTTAGAGAAAACATCAGCGAAGTCCTGAACAAACTCGGGTAGCGTATTCGGGGGAGAAATAGAATTAACAGAAAAACATGACGTACAACATTCATTACCCCATTTGGTTATCTCCTCAGTATTCCAGTCAAACGTGGGATTATGCAACTGCAACTAGGGAAGACCTAGAACCAAATCGTACGATAATCCCTGCATCAACAGTACAGAGCATTGCTCCAAATGCATGGAGCCAACAAGGAGTTCAAAAACAGGGGTATGCTGTGTAAAATAACCATTAGCAAGAGGAGTGGAGTCGATACCCACTACCGGGACAGGTTTAGGCAAATCAATCAGAGGCATAGCAAGAGACATAGCAAATTCCACAGACATGATATTAGTAGAGGACCCTGAATACACGAAGGCACTGCCGGTAGCAGACCTACCACCAAAAGAGACCTGAAAGGGAAGCAAGATCTTAGTACGTTTCCTATTTACGGGAAATACCTGTGCGCCCAAGTGACCTCCCCGATGATCACTTAGACGCGGAAGTTCTCTGGCTGCAATCTTACGCTTAGGACAGTTGTTCACTTGATGCTTGTCGTCCCCACAGTAGAAGCAGAGACCATTCTTCCTGCAGAATTCTCTACGTTGTTGGGGGGACACGGAGGCCCCGAGTTGCATAGGTATCTCTGAATCTTTCGGGGAAGAACGAAGCAACGGAGCTTCGGGAGGCATCATGGGGGAGTCGGAGGAGAAAACACATAAACGTTCACGTTGTCGTTCCCTGAGACGTCGGTCAAGTCGTACCGCTAAAGCCATAACCTGGTCTAGGGAGTCAGAAGAGGGACAGCTAACTAGCAGGTCTTTCAGGGCATTCGACAGACCCAACCTAAACTGGCACCTTAAGGCAGGGTCATTCCACCGAGAAGCTACGCACCACTTCCGAAAGTCAGAGCAATACTCCTCAACAGGTCTCTTACCCTGACTTAAGGTCACCAGCTGACTCTCGGCAAAGGCAGTCCTGTCAGTCTCGTCATAAATAAGTCAGAGAGCAGAAAAAAAACAATCAACGGAGGAAAGTTCAGGGGCGTCAGGAGCCAAGGAGAAGGCCCACTCTTGGGGCCCTTCCTGGAGCCGGGACATAATTATACCCACCCGCTGGCTCTCAGAACCTGAGGAATGAGGCTTTAAACGAAAGTAAAGCCTACAACTCTCCCGAAAGGAGAGAAAAGCCCTCCGGTCCCCTGAGAACCGGTCGGGCAACTTGAGGTGGGGTTCAAGAGGTGCGGTGAGGGGAATTACCAAGGTAGCATCAGGCTGGTTGACCCTCTGAGCCAGGGTCTGGACTTGTAGGGAGAGACCCTGCATTTGCTGAGCCAGGGTCTCACGGGGATCCATAGTGGTGTCAGGGACCAGGGTAGACTAGGTATGGGCTTGTGATTATGTAATGGCGGGGGGTAGGGAGACGGACAAGTGAGCCCTAATCTACCCGCCACTCTGTCCCTGCCTACCTGCAACGACCCGTCCTAGGCGAAGGGGTACAACTGGGCGGCGGTCCCTGCGCTCAGTAAGTGCACGACAAACACGACAAACATACAAAGGAACACAAGCAAGGAAAAGGGGCAGTTGCCCACGGCAACACCGTGAGCAACCAGAGTGGTGAACGAGCCGAGTCAAGCCAGGAGTGTGCGAGGTACAAAACGAAGAGCAGAAGAGTAGTCGGTAAGCCAGGGTCTGTATGGAGCAGGATCAAAAATTGCTGGAGCTGTAGCTGGGCCAGGAAACCACAAGAAAAGAATCACAAGCACAGAGGGACAGGAAGGGCAGGCTTAAATAGACCGAGGGCGGGAGCTAGCTGAGTCTGGCCAGGTTACGATAGGCTCTCCCACTCCTAAGCCTGCCAGCCACAGTGGTGGAAGCAGGAGTCAGTCCCAGGGACGTAGCCTCAGGTGCCGACTGATTAATTCTGGGAGTTAATCCCGAAGCTGTGCCTGGCAGATCCTTTACAATAAGACAATAAGGCCATGTTCACACATGGCATATTTGTGTGGATTCAACCAGAGCTGTAGCAAGGCCTTCCTTCAGTGTGCCAACCCCTCCTGCAAACTTAAACGCACACCAAGAACTTTAAGGGGTTTTCCCATGAGAGACATTTATGACTTATCAACAGGATATGTGGAATGGCAGTTACGGAAGCAATGTAGCTTGCGAGCTACGCTGTATCCGTAACTAATATTCAGTTCTATGGGAGTTACAGGAACAGTGTAGCTCAGGGAGTTATGCTGTTTCCTTAACTCCTGACCATGTAATCAGTAAGTGGCCGGGAGGCAGCGTGAACACAAAAAAGCTAGTATGGGGTTTAGGGGGCCCCGTCCTAGAGATAGGTGCAGGTCCCAGAGGTGGGACCCGCATCTATCTGACATTTATGACATATCATGTGGAAATGTCTCTGATGGGAAAACCCTTGCGTGATTGGTGCAACTTTATAAATAGTTTTTATTAAAAATTATTTTTACTTTTTGAGATACAGCTGCTCTGTATTCTCTATACAGAGCAGCTGTATACAGAGCAGCTGCATCGTTTGCTAAATCCTGCTCCCGTTAGGTCTGCAGGCCTGACGGGTTAAGTGAAAGTAGGTCCTGTGTGTCTCTGACACGTAGGATCCACGTGTAATCTATTACATCTAAGTTCATAACTTAGAGGTGATAGATTATAGGTTGATCATGTGTGTCAGAGACACGCAGGATCCGTTGACACTAACTGAACCCGTCAAGTCCGCAGGACTGACAGATTCAGGTCATAGCGAGAGATACAGCAACTCTGTATAGAGAATACAGAGCAACTGTATCTAAAAAAGAAATATAATTTTTAATAAAAACTATTTATAAAGTTGCACTAATCACACTGACTGACCTTTTTATATAAAAAAAATATGGCATTCAAAGATTTACATAGCATTTAAATAAATTTGTCCCTCCACACAAAATATAAATATAAAAACGTAAAAATAAATTGGTTCAGGCCCTCATAATTAAACTCCTACTTTATTTTATGTTACTTAGAAACTTATGTTGTACAAAAATTCTTAAACTAAGTCACAAAGGTTGGCACTCTTCGATAGCAGAGAAGCATACAACCAGCTAAACATACACTGATCTGCCATAACGTTAAAACCACCTGCCTAATATTGTGCAGTTCCCCCTCGTACCGCCAAAGCATTCATTTCACAAGGTGTCCTGTATGTTGTGAGGTAGGGCCTCCATGGATCAGATTTGACTTTTCAACACATCCCACAGATGCTCGATCAGAGTGAGATTTAGGGAATTTGGAGGTCAAGTCAACACATTGAACTCTTTTTTGTTATGTTCCCCAAACTATTCCTGAACAGTTTTTGCTGTGTGGCAGGGGCATTATCCTGCTAAAAGAGGGCACTTCCGATAGTAATTATCAATATCACGAAGGGATGTGCTTGGTCTGCAACAATGTTTAGGTAGGTGCAGGGGCGTAGCTAGGGGGGGGCAAGCGGGGCATGTGCCCCGGGCGCAGTTCAGAGGGGGGCGCCAGCGCCACCTCCTCCTGCACTATAATTGTACCTGTGTCGCAAGGACACAGGTACAATTAGAAGCAATGAATGACCGGGCACGTTCCATGCCCGGCGATTCAGCGCCTCTCCACGAATGAAGCGACTGGTACCTTTTCTACCAGTGACGCTTCCGTCGATGAAAGGCGCTGACTGACTGGCAGCGAAAGTCATCCTGCCCAGCCAATCAGCGCCTTTCATAGACGCCGCGTTCAACCCCCTGGAAACCTGCGCAGAAGAGAGCAGGTCTCCATGGCTGCCGGACGGCGTGGGAGCGGGAATAAGGTGAGTTTGATTTTTCTTTATTTTTTATTTTTTTTTAAATTGTAATAGACGTGTGGCTGTATCTGCGGGGGGGGGGGGACTTTGTCTACACGGGGGACTTTATCTACGGTGGGTGTCTATCTACAGGGGGAGTCTATCTACAGGGCTGGGCTATATACAGGGGGACTATATCTACAGGGGGGCTATATACAGGGGGACTATATCTACAGGGCTGGGCTATATACAGGGGGACTATATCTACAGGGCTGGGCTATATACAGGGGGACTATATCTGCTGGGCTATATACAGTGGGACTATATCTACAGGGGGGCTATATACAGGGGGACTATTTATACAGGGGGACTATATCTGCTGGGCTATATACAGGGGCACTATATCTACAGGGAAGCTATATACAGGGGGACTATATCTGCTGGACTATATACAGGGGGACTATATCTACAGGGGGGCTATATACAGGGGGACTATATCTGCTGAGCTATATACAGGGGGACTATATCTGCTGGGCTATATACAGGGGGACTATATCTACAGGGGGACTATATCTACAGGGCTGGGCTATATACAGGGGGACTATATCTGCTGGGCTATATACAGGGGGACTATATCTACAGGGGGGCTATATACAGGGGGACTATATCTACAGGGGGGCTATATACAGGGGGACTATATATACAGGGGGACTATATATACAGGGGGGCTATATACTGGAGTGGGCTGTCTATAGAGCACCATATACAGGGGTGGGCTATATAGTATATAGCCCCCTGTAGATATAGCACACCCCTGTATATGGTGCTCCATAGATAGCCCACCCCAGTATATAGTCGCCCTGTAGATATAGCCCCCTGTATATAGCCCCCCTATGTATAGCCCACCCCTGTAGATATAGCCCCCCTGTGTATAGCCCACCCCTGTAGATATAGCCCCCCTGTGTATAGCCCAGCCCTGTAGATATGGTCCCCCTGTAGATATGGTCCCCCTGTAGATATGGTCCCCCTGTAGATATAGCCCACCCCTGTAGATATAACCCACCCCTGTATATAGTATCCCACAAATAGCTCCCCCTATAGTGCTCCACAGAAAGCCCACCCCTGTATATAGCCCCCTTGTACATATAGTCCACCCCTGTATATAGTGCTCCACAGATAGCCCACCTTTGTATATAGTATATACAGGGGTGGGCTATCTGTGGAGCACTATATACAGGGGTGGACTATCTAGTGGAGCACTATATACAGGGTTGGACTATATGTACAAGGGGGGGCTATATACAGGGGTGGGCTATCTGTGAAACACTATATGTGGAGCACTATATACAGGGGTGGGCTATATCTACAGGGGGGCTACATACATGGTTGGGCTATCTGTAGAGCTCTATATACAGGGGTGGGCTATATCTACAGGGGGCTATATACAGGGGTGGGCTATCTGTAGAGCACTATAGTGGGAGTTATTTGTGGGACACTATATACAGGGGTGGTCTATATGGGGGCACTATCTACAGGGGCACAGTGTGTGTGTGTGTGTGTGTGTGTGTGTATGTGTGGGACATGGTGTATGGTGCTATTATAATTAGAGGTGCAGTGTATGGTGCTATTATATTTAGGGGTGTAGTGTGTGGTATAATGATAACTTTATATTTATTTATAGGTGCAGAAATGTTGGAAAAGTGAGAAGCTGAAGACATGTGAGCGGCAAACTGCAGAAATGGACCAGGAGAAGTCATCATAGAGGTCTGGACCAAATGGAGAAAAAGAAATAGAATCTGAGACGTCACCGGTGAGTCACTTAATGTAAATGTTTATTCTGCCTCTAATCAGTAATGTAGTCACTGTATGATCTGCAGCGAGATGATGGGTGGAATGATTATGATAAGATTTATTTTTTGTGAAACGGCATCTCCCAGCATATCCTTATCATTGTTCGGGCCATGCTGGGAGCTGTAGTTTTACGCCGTACACATCTATATGGCAGGGGTTGCACTAAATTGAGCTGTATTTGTGCTGGGGCTGTATATATGTACCGAGCTTGGTTCTGGTGTTGTGTATAGAACCATATTGCTTGTGAAATGTACAAATAATTTTATGCTCGCGTTACATAAAAAGAAATGACACGTCGATTGGTAGAAAAAACAAACATGGCGAGGGGGAAGGAGATGTCGGGAAAGAGGTTGGGGGGGGGGCGCCAAACTGAATCTTTCCCCCTGGGTGCTGGAGAACCTAGCTACGCCTCTGGGTAGGTGGTGTGTGTCAAAGTAACATCCACATGAATGCCAGGACCCAAGGTTTCCTAGCAGAACGTTGCCCAGAGCATCGCACTGGCCCCGCCATAGTAGATCCTGGTGCCATCTCTTCCCCAGGTAAGCGATGCATACAAACCTGGACGTCCACATAATGTTAACCCCTTAAGGACGCAGCCTTGTTTTGGCCTTAAGGCTCAGAGCCTATTTTTCAAATCTGACATATTTCACTTTATGTGGTAATAACGTCGGAATGCTTAAACCTATCCAAGCAATTCTGAGACTGTTTTCTCATGACACATTGGGCTTTAGGTTAGTGGTAAAATTTGGACGATATATTCAGTGTTTATTGGTGAAAAATTGCAAAATTTATAAAAAATAGAATTTTTTCTGAATTTTAATGCATCTGCTTGTAAAACAGACGGTTATACCACCCAAAATAGTTACTAGTTCACATTTCCCATATGTCTACTTTAGATTGGCATCGTTTTTTGAACATTCTTTTATTTTTCTTGGACGTTACAAGGCTTAGAACATAAACAGCAATCTCTCATATTTTTAAGAAAATTTAAAAAGCCTTTTTTTTAAGGTACCTGTTCAGTTCCGAAGTGGCTTTGAGGGGCCTATATATTAGAAACCCCCATAAAACACCCCATTTTGAAAACTTGACCCCTCAAAGTATTCAAAACAGCATTTAGAAAGTTTATTTAACCCTTCAGGCATTTCACAGAAATTAAAGCAAAGTAGAGGTGAAATTTGCAAATTTAATTTTTCTTGTTGAATTTCAATTGTATTCATTTTTTTTCTGTAACACAGAAGGTTTTACCAGAGAAACATTACCAAATATGTATTGTCCAGATTCTGCAGTTTTTAGAAATGTCCCACATGTGGCTCTAGTGCGCTCGTGGAATAAAACACAAGCCCCAGAAGCAAAGAAGGACCTAGTGCATTTTGAGGCCTCTTTTTTTATTAGAATAGATTTTAGGCAGCATGCCAGGTTTGAAGAGGTGTTGAGGTGCCAAAACAGTAGGAATCCCCCAATAGTGACCCCATTTCGGAAACTACACACCTCAAGGAATTAATTTATGGTTGTTGTTACCATTTTGACCCCACAGTTTTTACACAGCATGTATTTGAATTGGGCTGTGAAATTAAAAAAATGAAATTTTTTCCAATAAGATGTCATTTTTTTATATAAATTTCTTATTTTCACAGGGAACAAAATACCCCATTTTGTTGCCCAATTTCTTCTGAGTGCAGCAATATCCCACTTGTGGCCCTAAACTGCCGTTTGGGGCCATGGGTGGCCTCAGAAGGGAAGGAGCGCTGTGTGTTCTTCGGAGTGCAGATTTTGCTGGATTGGTTTTCGGGTGCGATGCCGCATTTGCAGAGCCCCAGAGGTATCAAAGCAATGGAAACCCACCAGAAGTGACCCCATTTTGGAAACTACACCCCTCAAGGAATTCATTTATTGGTGTTGTGACCCTTTTGACCCCATAGTTTTTTCACATAACTTATTTGAATTGGGCTGGGAATTCAAACAAAATTATTTTTTTCCAATAATATGTAGTTTTGGCTGAAAATTTCTTATTTTCACAAGAAATAAAATACCCCATTTTGTTGCCCAATTTGTCCTGAGCGCGGCAATGCCCAATTTGTGGTGATAAACTGACGTTTGGGCCCATGGGAGGGCTCAGAGGGAAAGGACCACCATTTAGCCTACTGGGTATTTTCTGGTGCGAAGTCATGTATGCAGAAGCCCCTGAGGTACCAGTACAGTTGAAAACCCGAAGAAGTGACCCCATTTTAAAAACGACACCCCTTAAGGCATTCATCTAGAGGTGTAGTGAGCATTTTGACCGGAGACATACACCCCATAAACTGTAATGTGGGTTCTCACGGGTATGGCAATACCCTCAATGTGGCTGTTATCAGCTGCCTGAGCACACAGCAGGGCTCAGAAGGAAAAGATGAGGGGGATAAGCTGTGCGGAGTGCATCAGGGTAAGTAAAACTGGGGTAGATTAAAAATCAAGGGATGTATGATAAATTTTGAAGCACTCTTTCATACGGAGCCTTAGTTTTTCGGGACATGTGTCACATTGATATATTGTGTCCTCCCTTATCCCCCTCTTATAGCAGACTTTGTACCTCTTTTGACTTTTTCCTTTCTTGCCAGTTTGGGGAACTTCTCCTGGAAACTGTTGCCCTAGTACGATGCGTGTGGCCCCCGCTTCCAGAAGTACTGGGTGCCCACCCTTCTTGGTCCCTAAAAATTAGTTTCTTGATAACCACCTCTTGAAATTGCAGGAAAGTTCCCGTCTGGCCTGCACATCGACGTAGCACGTACGCATTGTACAATGCCACCTGTATGATGTGCACGGCCAGCTTCTTATACCACACCGCATGGCGCTGTAGGGCTTCAGGACTTGATCTGACAAGTCCACCCCTCCCATGTACCTATTGTAGTCCAGGATGCAGTCTGGTTTGGGGGCCTCTGTACCGGTACAATATGTTGCTGCTAGATTGTGCCCTGCTCTCACCCCTTCTGAGTGTATGCCCAAGCAGAGTCTTAGGGAGGCCTCTCAGATTTCTTCTAGCAGTGCCGCATGCCGCAGGACTTCTGGAAGCGAGGCAGTTGAAGAGTGGGACGCTGGTATAAAAATTATCCAGGTAGAGTTGGTAAACCTGGTCCAGCAGTGGGTGAACCAAATCCCACACAAATTTTGCATTAACTCCCAGTAAGGGGGGGGGGGCATTCTGGGGGCTGAGAACTGGTGTCCTTCCCTTCATAATTGAAGCCTCCCTTTAAAATGTACCAAGGACTCATCAATAGAAATACACGTCTCGGTGGTGTATGCTTGGGAAAACCGGGCACTGACACGGTCTAATAGGGGGCTCCGTTTATACAAACGGTCAAAACTGGGGTCATCTTGGAGTAGGCAATGCTCATTAGGAGAAGCGAATTATTGCCTCATTTTTATTTTTTTTAGGTTCCAGTTCAGAAGTTGCTTTGAGAGGCCTATATATTAGACACCCCCATCAAACACCCCATTTTAGAAACTAGACCCCTCAAAGTATTCACAACAGCTTATAGAACGTTTATTAACCCTTTAGGTGTTGCACAGGAATTTAGAGCAAAGTAAAGGTGAAAAATCCTTTTTATACCATTTTTTTCTATAACACAAAAGGTTTTAACAGAGAAACGCAACTCAATACTTATTGCCCAGATTCTGCAGTTTTGAGAAATATCCCACATGTGGCCCTAGTGTGATAATGGACTGAAGCACCAGCCTCCGAAGCAAAGGAGCACCTAGCGGATTTTGAGGCCTCCTTTTTATTAGGCACCATGTCCGGTTTGAAGAGGTCTTGTGGTGCCAAAACAGTGGAAACCCCCCAAAAGTGACCCAATTTTGGAAACTAGACCCCTTGAGGAATTCATTGTAGTTTTCTTGGGGTGCATGCAGCTTTTTGATCAGTTCTTATTCTATTTTTAGTTGGTGTGGTGACTAAAAAACAGCAATTCTACTATTGTTTTTTTATTCCATTTTTTTCACAGCAATCACCGTGCGCTATAAATGACATATTCACTTTATTCTGCGTGGCGATACGATTACGGTGATACCATATGTTTATAGTTTTTTTTATGTCTTATGGCGTTTGCACAATAAAATAAGTTTTGTAAAAAATCATTCACTTTTTGTGTTACCATATTCTAAGAACCAGAACTTTTTTATTTTTCCATCAATAAAGCCGTGCGAGGACTTATTTTTTGCGTAACGAACTGTAGTCCGATCTGTACCATTTTTAGGTACATGCGACTTTTTGATCTCTTTTTATTCCGTTTTTTGAGAGGTGAAGTGACCAAACAATTGTGATTGTGGTACGGTTTATTATTATTTTCTTTTACGGCGTTCACCACGCGGGATAAATTAACGAAATAATTTTGGCGTTCAGGCCGTTACGGACGCGGCAATAGCAATTATGTATAGTTTGTTTGTTTATTTATATATTTTTATTAATAATAAAGGACTGATAAGGGAAAAGGGGGGATTTTTACTTTTATTACTTTTAAAACTTTTATTTTCTTATTTTTACACATCTGTTTTTTACTTTTTTTTTGTTACTTTATTACTTCGTCCCACTAGGGGACTTGAGGGCAGGAGGCACTGATCGCTATTCTAATACACTGCACTATGGTGTCCGTTTGCCATAGTCACCATCGCCGGCCGCTATCGTGTAGCAGGCCAGCGATTGTAGCTTAACCCCTAAAAAGCCGCGATCCCTATTGAACGCAGCTTTTAAGGGGTTAATCAGTGGGGACACAGTGATCGGTCCCCGCTGTAGGAGCTGCGGCTGTCACAGCTCCTGCATGTGTCGGGAGGACGGCCGAAATGGCCGTTACTCCCGTGACGTACTATTAGGTAATGGAGCGCGAATGATACAGCTACCATGACCTAATAGTACGTCCGGGAGCGGGAAGGGGTTAAAAAAATGTGATTCATCAGACCAGGCCACCTTCTATTGCTCAATGGTTCTATTCTGCTGCTCACGTGCTCATTGCAGGTGCTTTTGGTGGTGGACAGGGGTCAGCATGAGTGTTGTGACCAGTCTGCAGCTATGCAGCACCAAATTCAGCAAACTGCGATGTACTGTGTGTTCTGAAACCTTTCTATCATAACCACCATTAATTTTATCGGTAATTTGTGCTACATGGATCAGCCAGATAGGCTAGCTTTTGCTCCCCATGCTCATCAATGAGCGTTGGGCGCCCATGACCCTGTTGCCAGGTCACCAGTTGTCCTTCCTTGCACCACTTTTGGAAATTACTAACCCCTGCAAGATCTGCCGTTTTGGAGATGCTCTGACCTAGTCGTCTGGTCATCACACTTTAGCCCTTTTCAAAGTCGTTCAGGTCCTTACTCTTGCATATTTTCCTGCTTCCAACACATCAACTTCAAGAACTGACTGTTTACTTGATGCCTAATAACATGTGACCTTGACATGTGCCATGGTGCATAGGTGCCATTGTAACAAATTTGCATAGTTTTTGTGTGGAAGGCTCTGTACACACTTTCTATCGGCGTTTCTATGAAGTGTTCTTGATTTGCAGCGGTATTATTGCTGTCAAAAACACCAGAACTCAGAGGGACCCCATTAAAGTAAATGAGGGTTTGTTAGGATCCATTTGGGGCAGTCACAGCCATCATAGCTTCATTTTAAACTGAGGCCATGATGCTAGTGCGAACAGAGCCTGAAAGGAAAGCAAAACGCTCCATTTTCAAAAATTCAATATAACAAAGTTCTTCTTTCTTTATCAATTTTTCAGAAAAATATTACAAACTGGCAACAGATCATATTATCATGCATATCAGGAATACAAACCCACTCCCCTAATCCCACTCCTTTGCAATTCTGCTATTTGCAAAATCTGAGATTTCAAGCAGCATTTCAAGAAGAAGACTGAGCCTTTACAATGCTATTATTATTATTTAAAAAATAATATTATATATATTAATAATATATGTATTTAATAATTTATAATACATATACTTTTAAATAAATATATAACAAATTTACAAAATCACCTGACCTACCTGTAACAATGTTTTTTGTTCTTCCGCTATTTCCATTACTTCTCCCAATTGTATTGTTTTCTATGGATATGCACATAGGTGAAAGTTATATACACATGCACACAAACCATAAATGTTTTATACAGTGTTGATCTGGAAATATAATTACATAATTGAAATACACTTAGAAATACACTAGAAAGCATCTCCTTGTTCTTATGAGTAACTTTAATAATGATTAAAGTGGTTGTCCCATCTTATCGTATCTTAATTACATATTAAAACCCACATAACTACAATAACAGTAAATTTGTGACAAGGAAGGATAGATGATAAAGCATTTACTATTCTGAAGCTTCAGTGACATCTGCTGGCTACATCCTAGCACATTTTTCTGTTTCCTCTCTATCTTGAGATTATGACTATTCCCTTGTCCAAAGGTGATTGTTTCCGGCACAAACACAATAGGGCAGTTGATGAGCATAGACTAATCTTTGATGAGCCTACATATACATTGTTATATAATTGGGATTCACATTCCTATAACTTAATATCATTTTATTATGGGGATTGCTCCCTTTATTAGTGCAGAGATCTGATAATAGAGCACCAACAGGGAAATCCTATTTTTAATTGTTGCCTTTTTGACTGTAAAAAGGTTCATTGCTATGATTCTAGAGGTGGTCAGTGTGGAACAGGTAAACATTTATTATGATGTGGAAATAAAACTTATGGAATGGGAAGTTTGTTTCTCTTCACTTCAGGACTGAAAGATGAGTGAGACGGTATGCATGACAATTAAACCCGACGATATCTGGGCTAGGGATAATTAAACCTATAAATAAATTGACACAGGACACCATAGCTATTCTCCTTTTAACGTGGGTTGACTCTGGGTCGGCCACAGCTTTATTATTAATTTAAATATTGAACTGTAAACATACAGTAACATAACCATTAAAATCAGCAAGTAATCAGAACATGAATTATAAAGGTCAGACATAGGGAAAATACTTCCAGATCACACTCGTCAAAAGATCAGTCAATACCATATGCTTTTCGATTGGCTCTTTTTTTTTTTTTTAATACATAAACACCTACCAAAACTGCACTCACAAAAAACAGGCGGGAGGGAGGGAGAGAGATTGTGGCCAAAAGAGGAGGAAGACTGAGAAATCGATAGTTTTATGAAATGGGGGGGGGGCACCACTGACCCACCCCTAAATGTTATCAACCAATACCCTGTACATCCTAGCATTAACCCGCAAATGACTGGGTTTGACTAAAGCCACATTCCCTGCCTTAACCCCTTCGGGTTGCTACAGTTTCAGACCCGTTGGCTATACGCCTGTGGGCCTAAAATATTATTCCTTTGATTTAAAGGGGTTTTCTACTACTTTCTTTTGTTGTTTTTTTTTTTTTTTACAAATCATTGCAATGCTGCTGCTTTGTAATTTTGTCCCCTGACTATAGTTTAAACAATTTTATTTATTTAAATCAGCTTTACGCTGTATTGTTTATGTTGTGGTTTCTTCACAATATTTTGCGCATGCGCAATGAAAGCATGAGCGTTATTCCTCAGTGTCATTATCACTGTAGATGCTATCTTTGTGGGGCGCACTGGCACTGAGTGAAAATAAAATAGTGCTCGCATTGAGACGTAATCTAAGAAAGAACGAGGCAGGTATTGAGGAGGCTTAGGATGCCTCGAACACAGGCGCAATGAACTTACTGTTACTGCGCATGCAAGGGGAAGAAGACGTCATTCAGAAGAGAAGAAGCAAGAAGACCGGAAGAGGAGCTCATCCGGAAGTCAGGATTGAAGAAGACCGAACGAGACGTCAGCGGAAGAGAAAAGTTTAGACGGTGGCGGAGTCACGTGACACTAGACGGAACTAGAAGACATCTGCAACTTTGAGTTGGTAAGTATATTTTAAAAATACTTGAATAAATATTTAATAGCTATTGCTGGATTGTTTTTCAAAAGTGGACAACCCCTTTAAGAGTACATTTTGGAAATAGATTGTTCTGAAATAATCTAACAAATATTTAGCAATCTGACACGAGTAGTGACTATAATCCGCAGGATATGCCATAAATGCCTAATGGGTGGGAGTCCTACCTCTCGAACCCCAACCAAATGAGAAAACAGGGGTCCTCTGACGTTTGCTGATGAAAGTAACTACCAGCTCCATCGGCTTCAATAAAGAGGTGGCTGTGCTCTTTACATTGATACGAATGGAGGCAAGTACAGCTTCAATGGGATCCAGTGCATCAAGTGGCCACTTTGTATCAGCAAGCAGAGATCAGGGGCCTGTTCTCCCAATAGGTGGGGGTTTCACAGGTGGTTATGTCATAAATACTGTAGCTCGAAATTGACGTTTAAAGAAGCACTCCCACAAAATTTGTTATTCTCTGGCCCATAAGAGAGGCACATTATATAAGTTGTGGTGAAGATAATCGTCTTACCGGTGAGTTATCCCCTCCCTTCTGCTCCTCAGCTGTGTCATGTGACCAGCAATACGACTCTCCAACCGCCACAGCGTCTCCTGTGGACAGGAAGTCAGTTTCTCCGTTCATTCCTACGATGTGGCAGTTGGAGAGTCCTATTGCTGGTCACATGTCACAGTTGAGGACCAGAAGGGAGGGGATAACTGACTAATACTTCCTGGTAAAGGGGGTTTAGAGAATTTGGCCTCACTACTGCTGACCTATTCCTTTTGGACATTGCTTATTCTAAGAGCATCAGAAAAATTGGGCATGGACAGCCGTCCCACTAAGCACTTGAGATGATTTTAGCTGGGGACCATACTTACATAGTTACCTGACAAAATTGATTACTTTAAATAAATAGCAAGAAAACTATGATGGTTAATATCGAGTTGTATGAAATATGTCTATCTTTGCAGCATACTTCTTTATTGCTTTTAGTATGATAAAAAAAAATTATTTATTGTGTGTTCTAATTTTTACTTTTTTTTAATTTTTACTTCTCTATGGGGGCTGAATTTTTTTTTTCATCTCTGTATGTGTCGATTAACGACACATACAGAGATGGAATACGCCACATACAACCCCATGGAGAATGCAAACGGGAGCCGTTCCATTCACTGCAGCGTACGCCGTCTGTGTGGGAACGGCGCATGCGCCGCTCCCACACAGACCAAAAGGAAGGTCTTTGGCAGAGCGAAATCCGGCGCCATTTTCATGTGGACCGGAAGCCGCGGCCGGACAGTAAGATGAAGACTTCCGGCCGCGGCTTCCGGCCATATGTTCAAGGAAGCGAAGGCGCAAGGAATAGGAGCGGAGGTGGCAGCGGCGGCAGGAGCAGGTAATTTATGTTTGTGTATGTGATGTGTGTTTTACGTTCGTGTATGTTTGTGTTATACTGTCTGCTTAGCACTGTATCTAATCCTCCTACACTGTGCAGTCCCTCAGAAAATGGCGGCACACAGGAGATTCAACCCCCTCCTTCTCCTGGCACTAGCCAGGATAAGGGAGGGGGGATTGTGTGAGGACACTAGAGTGTGTGTCTACCCCAAATTTGCAGCATAAAGCAATGAGGTTGCTTTACCACATTGACCATGCTGCAATTTTGGGAAGTGCTCCCCCTAGAGCCCAGCACATGGAAATGTTATAAATTAGAATCTAATTTATAATATTTTTAAAACAATTAAAACAATGTGTAATCACTCAAATAATAATTGTTTAACTGAAAAAAAAATAATAATTCTAGCGACACATTCCCTTTAAGTCTTTATCTTCTGCAGTGGTTTTCTTTTACTGACACATAAAACCCTCACCTGTGTCAGGAGCTCATCTTTCTGCACTAGTAAGTTTTCATATTCATACAGTTGGTTCTGTTGATATAAATGTATGTCAGTGAGGAGCATGTCACAGTATGCACGACTCCCATTTATGAATCATACCATCCACTTACTAGTAACTTGGAGTTTTCCGCTCTAAGACCATCCAGCTTCTCTTTAATATTCTCATTCTCGGAGAGCAGCTTATCATTCTGCAGGATATATCTCCAGTTATTGATAATAGTTATTGTTTATAGGTGCATCATGTTCAACAGAAACACAGGCAAGGGCATATGCAGAAATCATTGGGCCCGATAGCAAAATTTTTAATTGGCTGCACCCCACACTGAAAGATCCAACAAATATCTGTCAGAACGGGCAGTCATCTAATAAGAAAAGTGGCTGGCAGAGACTGTTAACAAATTTGTTGCACATGTTGTAAAATGTGGCGCAGGGGCTTCATAAATATACTGTTCATATGAATTTTTTAATGCATTTATGCCAGAAAACTGCCATCAATACATTGATAAATCTCCCCCAGTGAGCTCCAAATCACCTACTACCCTTTACACTGTAATCAAAACTCTGACTGCCTGCAGCCACCACTAGAGGGAGCTCAGTGCTTTTAGAAGTGGTAATGCAAAATGACACTAACAGTAATGCACACATACATACACATATACATTTCATATACATACACACTTATTACACACATACATACACATAACACACACATACATAAACATTACACACTAATACATACACATCACACACACACACCCATACCCACACGCACACGCACACAAACACACAAACAAACACACACACACTGATATATAGTTGCACACACATATGCTAGCTGTCACATCCCAGAAGTGGAGAGGGAGCTGTGGTGAGCAGACTTAGGGTACGGCCACACGGAGCAGCCCTGACACGGTCGCAATGCGGCCAACAACCGCGCTGGCATTATGTAGGAGCGGCTGTCAAATACTTTGTTAAGGAGTATTCCAGCTGCATGCGCACTTCCGCTCCATTCATTCTCTATGTGAGTGCAGGAGATAGCCGAGTGCAGTCTTCTGCTTTTTCCGGTGCTGCCATAGAGAAAGACGAGGCTGGACGGCAGCGCGGAGGGCTTGAGGAAAGCCTCCATGACTGCCATAGGAGGAGAAGGGCCAATAGGAAAGGAGATGGGAGTAGAGGGAAAGGAGGAGACGGAGATTGGAGGGGACATGGGGGAGGTACCTGTTCTTCCCACTGTTTTCGGCATTGAGCCGGAAGCAGCGGGAGGAAGAGCAGGTACAGAACGGAGCTGAGCACTTACCTCTCTCTGACTTAGCAAGATGTCTTCCCCGGCAGCGTTACTCGAGCAGCTGCAGGCTGCAGCTGTGTTCCACGATCCGGGCTGGCTTGAGGAGACAGTTGCAGCGCTAGCCCGGATTCCTCAGGCAGGCCAGTCGCGCTCTGTGTTTGCAGTCGGCACAGAGGCGCTCCCTTCTCCCTCCCTCCTCACAGGCATTAGTAATATTGCAGCAGAGGGAGAGATAATCCCTGCGGCCCCTGCTCCGATAAAGCAGAGGGCGTCGTCGGGAGCGGTGGCTCAGGCCCGGTCACCCCGCCGCTCCCGGCGGTCCCGTCCACCAGAGTATCTGAGCCCAGACATGGCCCCGCGCCGGCGTCGCAGGGGGAGCCCTTCTAAGGACGCTGCAGGCCAGGTTGCTGGGACGGGCGCCTCCTCCCAGGGCCTGCGTCCTGGCAGGAATCCCCAGCCGCGACGGGGTTCGGCTGCTAACAGGGAGTCGCAGGCCGGGCTCCCTATCACACCCCCGCCTTCAGCCGCAGTATGCCGGGTGCAGTCCACGGCCGCCCCGCATGGTGATGTGCCGGCCAGGGGGCTGGCTTCCTCGAGTTCATCGGGGAGGACGACAAGATCAACGACGACGTCGAGGCAACAAGTCCGGTCGGAGGTTTGGATCCCTACGGTCGGGCGGCAGGTGGCCTGCCCCTCGGTCAGCATATCGGGGTCCCCATGTCGGAGATGTCGGTGTGAGCACCAGTTGGCAGCGAGAGAGGATCTAGAAGATGGAGAGCTGGATGAGACGCAGCGCGGTCAGGATTTTCCGGCTGACGGGGATACAGCACCTGGGCAGCCCGGTGAGTGTGTAACTCCTACGTTACCGTATCCAGCAATTTTCATGTCGGGTTTTGAGGGTGGGACAGCGAGCGCGGAAGTTGCGGCTGTCGATAGTGGTGTTGTCAGGCGCGATGGCTTATCGGATTTGGTGGGTTGTTTGTGCGAGTTAGTCGGGCGCTTAGATAGGGCAGCGGCCCCTGTAGTTCCGGCGGTGTCCCCAGCGGTGGTATGGGAAGGTCAGCGTGATGTATTGCTGCAGTCCGGGGGTAGTAATGTTGCGGGGGGGTCGAGAGAAGCGGTAGCAGTGTCGGTGCAAACTGAGGCGCAGAAGGATGGGGATAGAATTAGGTTGGATGATCGTGCTCGGGGCGAGGTTTATGTTTGTTTTGAGGGTCCGTTAGGGGCTCACCTGAAGCAGGAGGTGAGGGATCGGATTTGGAAGGATGAATACGTGGAAATATTTTCTCTTCTGCCGCTTGCAAAGTTCAACTTGGATAAAGGCAAGCGGGATGAGAGTAAAAAAGAAGAAGAAGAACGCCGGCGGTATAGGCTTATTCCGCAGACGTTCGTTAACTGGTCGCAAGCTTTTGCTATTTTGGCGAGCGTGATCGGAGAAAAGGCTCCGGAAAATTGCTCGGCGTTGTTCTGTTATTTCGATGCCATCGGGGAGGCCTATAGGGCGTATGGGGGCAGGCATGGTTGCGGTATGATGAGCAATTTCGCCAGCGGAAAGCGGTAAGGCCGGTGTTGTGTTTTACGGGTTACGGCCCCGGTTAAGCAGTCCTTTCCCGGGAGCGTTGGCTAAGGAGGTCAGTCGGGTCAGTCCGGACAGGGTTCCGGTTCAAAACTTGGGTTCTGCTGGCAGTTCAATGATGGCCAGTGTAAGTTTGGGGCCTCATGCAAATTTAAACATGTATGTTCGGAGTGTAACGGCTCCTCTCATGGGGCTGCAAAATGTATGCGGAAAGGGAAGCGGTCAGGTCCTCAGTCCTCCTCCGGTGGCCAAGGGGCGGTCGCCGGTGAGGGTGGAAAGAATGGCACCGTATCTAATTGAATATCCGGATAGGGTTGCAGCCAAGTTAATTTTTGAGGGGTTTTCGTTTGGTTTTGTTATTCCCCCTCCTCCTTATGAGGTTCCGGTTACACGGCGTAACCTTAAGTCGGCTTATTTGCACTCGGCGGTTGTTTCGGAAAAGCTGTTGAAAGAAGTTTCGCTGGGGCGCATGGCCGGTCCTTTTGTCGAGCCGCCTATTGTAAATTTAGTTGTATCCCCCTTGGGAATTGTGCCGAAGCGGGAGCCCCATAAATTCCGTTTGATTCACCATTTGTCCTTTCCAAGGGGATTGTCGGTAAATGATGGGATAGATCACGATTTATGCTCGGTGGTTTACACGTCATTTGATAAAGCGGTGGCGGTTGTGCGGGGGGCTGGACCCGGGGCGTTGTTGGCGAAGACAGACATCGAGGCGGCTTTTCGGTTGCTGCCGGTACATCCGGAGAGCCAATGGCTGTTCGGTTGCTTTTGGAACGGTTGGTTTTATGTCGATAGGTGTCTTCCAATGGGGTGTTCTCTTTCATGCGCATACTTTCAGGCGTTTAGTAGGTTTGTGGAATGGGTGACGAAAGATGTAGCGGGGGTGGACTCCTTGATACATTATCTGGATGACTTTTTGTGTGTCGGCCCTAGCGGGTCCCCTGTTTGTGGTAACCTATTGTATTGCTTGCAGAAGGTTGCGTCGGATTTTGGAATTCCTCTGGCGCCGGAAAAAAGAGGGCCCGGTCTCTACCATCTGTTTTTTAGGGATTGCAATTGATTCGGTCGCTATGGAGTGCAGGTTGCCTGAGGATAAATTACTACCCTTGCGGCATGAAGTGAGGCGGGCCTGCCGACTGAAGAAGATCACTTTGCGCGAACTCCAGTCGCTGCTGGGGAAGTTGAATTTTGCCTGTAGGATTATGCCAATGGGCAGAATTTTTAGTAGGCGTTTGGCGGCAGCGACGGCGGGTATCAGGGCATCCCATCATTTTGTGAGGCTCGGGCTGGAACACAGGGCAGATCTGCAGGTATGGGATAAGTTCCTCTGGAAATATAATGGTAAATCGTTGTGGATGTCCCCGATGCAAGAAATGAGCGAGTTGGAGTTGTTTACTGACGCGGCGGGGTCCGGTGGTTTTGGCACGTATGCGGGGGGTCAATGGTGCACGGGGAACTGGCCGGACAGCTGGGTGGTCAGTGGGCTTACGCGGAATCTGGCCACTGTGATAACATGGGGGTGGTGCTAGCGATTAACAACTTATCAGCATCGTCTCCACCTGTGGTTCAGTTGTTGCGTCACCTAGTGTTGGTGTGCTTGTCGCTAAACGCGTGGGTAGTGGCGGTGCATATGCCAGGGGTGTCCAACTGTATTGCTGATGCTCTTTCTCGCTCACAGTGGGATCGCTTTCGTCAATTGGCACCGGGAGCGGATGTGTTCGGCTTGGCTTGCCCGGAGCATCTCTGGGAGCTGGTTTCGGTCCCGTGGACAGGTTAATTGAGCGGTCGCTGGCTAGGGCGACTTGGAACGCTTATTCGGCTTGTTGGCAGCAATGGGAGGATTGGGTAAGAGTATTGGGCAACATCTGTACGGAACAAGACAGGTTGGTAGCATTGTTGTACTGGTTGGGTGATGCATGGGAGGCGGGGTTTTCTCTGGCTAAGGTGAATCGTTTCGTTGCTGGTTTGGCGTTCGGTTTCAAATTACGGGGTTTCCAGGATGTATCCAAGCATTTTCTAGTGAGGCAGGCGTTGAAAGGTTTGCGTAGAGGCAGGGCTGAAGCAGATCAGAGGCGACCCGTGTCTTTTGCCCTCCTTGGTTCGCTGGGCGCATCGCTGGGGGCGGTTTGTAATTCACCTTATGAGGTAGATTTGTTTCGGTTGGCGTTTTCCCTCGCGTTTTTTGGAGCACTCCGAATTGGGGAGTTGGTCTCTCCTAGTAAGGTGAGGGCTGGGGGTTTGCGACAGGCGGACGTGGGTCTTTACGGGGATAGACTCGAGTTGTTGGTGCGGCGGTCCAAGACTGATCAGTTGGGCCGTGGTAAGCGGTTAGTGCTGTTTTCTCTCCCTGGGTCGTCGATGTGTCCGGTCGCTTGCATGGTTGCGTTCAAGCCACGTGGCGAGATGCCTGAGGCGCCGTTGCTGCGCCATGAGAATGGCGCGTTTCTGTCTAGGTATCAATTTGATGCAGTATTCAGAAAGTGTTTGGCTTTGGTTGGTGTTGGGGACGGGTGTTACTCGTCCCACTCGTTCAGGATTGGCGCGGCTACAGAAGCTGGGCGTTGGGGGTTGGATGACGAAGGTGTGCGTCGCATTGGCTGCTGGGAGTCCAATAGGTTTAGGACTTACGTTCTCCCTCATTTGTTGTGAGTTGTACGCTGTTTCTGATGGCATTTCTTTGAGTTTGTTGTCCTTTCATTTCAGATCATCGCCCATGTTTAGTCTGGCTGTTAGGACATTCTTATGTGCATTGGGGGGCACTGCGGGCGGACGTGCGCCCGGATGGCCGCCAGCTTCGCATTCCGCGGCGAGATGCGGTTTTACATTGGTTGGGATTTCGAGGTATGCTATGGAGCCGGGTACTGGCCGAGTTTCAAACATATGCTCGTTTGGATAGAGTCCCGGAGGTTTTGGTGTTGCATGTTGGGGGGAACGATTTAGGGGTACGCCCCTTTCGTGAGCTAGTGCGGGATATAAAGCACGATTTGTTGTGTCTGTGGGTGTCTTATCCGTCCTTGGTGATTGTTTGGTCGGACATAGTTCCGAGGAAGTCTTGGCGCTTGGCAAGGTCGGTGGAGAGGGTTAATAAGGCCCGGATTAAGGTGAACCGGGCGGTGTCACAATTCGTTGCCAAGAACGGGGGCATTTGTGTTCGACACAAGGATCTGGAGTCTGGGGTTGGAAATTATTGGCGGAGTGATGGGGCACATTTGACCGAGGTTGGAATTGATCTGTGGAGCTTGGCCTTAGCAGAAGGAATTGAGTGGGCGGTTGTGGTATGGAGGAACTCACAGGCTTAGGCCTCATGCACACGACCATATTTTTTCCCACCCGTAAATACTGGCGTAAATACGGGTCCGGTGTCACACGTATTCGACCCGTTTTGCACCAGTATTTACGGACCCGTGCCCGTAAATATGGGTCCGTTGTCACCCGTATTCCACCCGTATTTACGGGCACGTTTTTGGCGGCAAAATAGCACTGCACTAATCGGCAGCCCCTTCTCTCTATCAGTGCAGGATAGAGAGAAGGGACAGCCCTTTCTGTAATAAAGGTAAAGAAATTCATACTTACCCGGCCGTTGTCTTGGTGACGCGTCCCTCTCTTCACATCCCTGGATGACGCGGCAGTCCATGTGACCGCTGCAGCCTGTGATTGACCTGTGATTGGCTGCAGCGGTCACATGGGTTGAAACGTCATCCAGGGACGGCCAGGACGTCGGGCCGGATGTCGAGAGGGACGCGTCACCAAGGCAACGGCCGGGAGACCTGACTGGAGGAAGCAGGAAGTTCTCGGTAAGTATGAACGTCTTTTGTTTTTATTTTTTACAGGTTGCTCTTTATTTTGATCGGTAGTCACTGTCCAGGGTGCTGAAACAGTTACTGCCGATCAGTTAACTCTTTCAGCTCCCTGGACAGTGACTATTTACTGACGTCGCTTAGCAACGCTGCCGTAATGACGGGTGCACACATGTAGCCACCCGTCATTACGGGAGCTCCATAGACTTCTATGGACTGTCCGTGCCGTTATTACGGCCTGAAATAGGACATGTTCTATCTTTTTCAACGGCACGGGCACCTTCCCGTAAGAAAACGTGAAGATACCTGTGGCCAATAGAAGTCTATGAGCCCGTTATTACGGGTCGTAATTACGACCCGTAATAACGGGAGTTTTACGGTCGTGTGCATGAGGCCTTAAGGTAGTCAAGGCCTGTTTCGCTGTGGCGGGGGGAGTCCTTGAGGTTGGTCAGTACAAAATGGTGGGGGGGTCGCATCGGGGGTATGCGTCCCCCAAAAAGGTATATCATTTGAAGACTTCATAGGGTGTTATCCCTTTGAAGTGGTCTTCTGGCGGTTGGAGCCATCTGCAGAGGTGAGCGGTGCCTCCGAGCTGGTTTACGGCTGGAGGTAAAGAGTTGGTGGTGGTTTGCAGATGGCTAACGTAAAGGAAATCCGGTTTAAAATGGCTTCAAGGACTTCCCCTGCTCTGTTAAAGTATTAAAATGTTGTTTATTATTTCTGATTCTGACCCATGTTGGGTCATGTGAATTAGAGGAGGAATTCTCCGGTCGAATTCCTAAAGGAGTTATCCGAATGTTTCGGATTAAATTGCATTTAATAATGTAAATAAATAAACGGCTGCTGTGGCCATTTCATATCCAACCTCGGTTGTCAAGTGTCGTTATTGGGGGCCAGGAAAAGGGGGAAATAAAACTTAAAAGGTTTAATAACACATGACTCTACTTAGGCCAGTCATGAATTGGGGTTAAGTTGTTGTAATTTGCAAATTCGTGTGGCCATAAAGGGTGTATTAATTCATGGCCGCACGAATTTGCAGATAAAGGGACGGTTTACCCGCATCAATGTGCGGCCACTAACAGGCTGTTTGACAGCCGCACCGAACATGGTGCCGGCGCGGTTGTTAGCCGCATTGTGACCGTGTCAGGGCTGCTCCGTGTGGCCTTACCCTTAGGGTAAGGCCACACAGTGCGGTCACGGTGCGTTTATGTTGCATTTTTAAAACGCAGCAAGTCCTTTTTCAATAGAAGTCAATGGTGAAATGTTTGTTATGGACAAACTGCTGCTATTATATTACAATGTGTTTTTTGTAAAGTTAACTGCATCTTCATAATGTCCGACCGCATGCAGTTAATGACTTGTTGCTGAACTACTTGCGTTTTTGCTAACAGTTCTGCAATGCCTTGTAATGAACTTTTTAAAGGAAGCACCTAACAAACTTTAATACGGGTGAAAACTATATCCATCAATTATTTCCTTTAAAAACGCAACAGAACCGCATCATTACAGAGACAAAAAACGAATGCAGCTGACTGCATGCGGTTTTCAAACGCAACAAAACCGCGTCAACAACGGACTGTGTGGCCTTACCTTAAAGAGTGTGCCTCCTGCATGAGCTGCTCTCCTCACTCCCTCCCCCTCCCTCCCATGTCCGTCTCAACATAGCTGCTGCCTGTATCAAGTTACAATAGGTGGCAAGAAGCTCTGGCTGTTGTAACTTAAAGCAGCACAGGCAGGAGAGGGAGCGGAAAGGTAGAACCTCCAGAAACATACGTCCTGCGCTCCTCTCTACATCTCTATCTAGCTGCACTCGGGGACAAGTGCCCCGCCAATCCCATCTTAATTACGCCCCTGGCCCATATTGTACCGTCATCATGTGCCTCCGAGTTAATCATGGCATCACATGTATTGCGGAAGTATTCTCCTCTACAAGATTTGCTCACTGAAGAACCATAAGAAGTGCCTATAACTCCATAATAAAGACCGTAGGTGCACATGGCTTTGCCATCTTTATGAGCCCTAAGGTTTTAGAACTTTCCATCCCCTTTTACGTTACCTCCTCATGTAAACTTTGCTTCTGGCTACTTAACAAACGTTCATCCTTTTCCTGTAGTAAAAAATAAAAGATGATTGCTCCTTATAACCAAACAAGATAATCAAGAATAAACACAAATCTTATTCATCCATGATTAAATGTTCATACATAAATTCAGGAGTAAGGCTCCTCTATGACACTTGACATCCATGTCTCTTTACCTTCAGTCTATCTAAAACACCTGGGCCAGCGTCATTGGAAAAATTTACTTGCTGGATTGTTCATGATGCAGAGGTAGTATTTCCCAGACAGACTCCATAGGAGCACTTAAGTACATCGATATAGGGACTCATGAACTAGCTCTGACCTAGGCAGGGAGTAGTATGGATCTCAAAAATGGCAAACAGGCTGTGGTCTGTGACATGTGATTTTGCTTGTATACTATGCTGAATTGAAAGGGAAGACAGGCAGAAGCTTTGTCTCTGAAAACCAACCAAATACTATACATGTTCTTAAAGAGAACCTTTCACCTGCCCATACATGTGCGGCTGAATGCACCATGTAATAGGCGCTGCTGCACAAACCCTGTCTCACTTTAAATATTTTTCCTATCCTCCTCCGTTGTTTAGGTATCGGTGACGTTATATTTGGTGCCCAATATGTAAATAACTCCCTGAACTGTCAATGGGGCGTGTAAATGGCATGGAGGCGTGTTACTTATCGCTGTGACACTGTCCAATCAGGTACGGACAGTGTCAGAGCTGCTTGTGATGCGAGATCACACAGACTCTCCACTGTCCACTCCAAAGCCGCCGCTACGAAGCAGAAGAGGAGAAGAAGAATGTGAATTCCTCTTCCCTTGTTCCGTGGCGGCGGGGGTATCATCGGCAGTGGCATTGGAGCTGCGTGCGCAAGTGGACGCGCGCACGCTCTCTTCAGCTCTCAGCAGTCAAGGATGACAAGATTGTGTGATCTCTCCAGCTCTTGTCAGACTGTGAAGGAAAGACTGTGATCTCGCGAGAGAGATCACACAGCACAAACAGCTTTGACACTCCGTAGCTGATTAGACAGTGAAACAGCGATAAGTAACACGCCCCCATGCCATTTGCACGCCCCATTGACAATTCAGGGAGTTATTTACATATCGAGCGCCAAATATAATGGAACTGATATCTAAATAACGGAGGATAGAAAAAATGTTTAAAGTGAGACAGGGTTTGTGCAGCAGTGCCTATTGAACATGTGCAGGGCAGGTGAAAGATTCTCTTTAAAAAGTCTTGATCTTGCACTTTTTATGAAGTCTGCTAAAATTATTCCTTTGTGTACTGTATATAGAATGCTTACTTTTTTCTTAGGTAAAAATAAAAGCATCCATCATGGGTGGTCAGGCTATGGCTCTATGGTGACCCTGATCAAATTATGCAATTACTGCGATCGAGCCATTACTTCAGTGTTTCCTTATGAAAAAGTCCCCAGTGACCTTGAGACCATCACTAAAAATTCAACATGTTCAGATATTTTTGGGGCGATCATGTGGTCACTTGCAACTTTTTTCCCATAAGGAAACATTGTATTTGTGTAGCGGTCACAGAAGCTTTGCAGTTTTACTGTCATTTACGAGTGGCACCATGTCGTCACCATGATGAGAAATACAACCTAAGTGGATGTATTAGTTATGTTTTACTGAACTGTACTAACCAGCTGCTTTTTTTCAGTAATCACCACACTAATTTTGTCTTCAAGGTTTTTGACAAATATCTTCGTATCTTCAAGCTCATTGCAGATAGACCGGGCATCCTGCCTGGCCTGCTGGGAACTAAATGTGCAACATATCATTAAGCCTTTGAGTAATGCATCAGTAAAAAATTTCAGGTGTGGGTTCTATGGGCTAATATCCTAAATATTTGAAATCACCACGGCTAACATCCAATAAACGTACTTAAGGCCGGGTTCCCACATAGCGTAAATGCTGCGAAATTTCCGAAACAGATTTCTGCGTGGAAGTTCCGCAGCATTTACAGTAGCAGCAAAGTGTATGAGAATTACAAAATGTCATGGCCACGCTGCGGAATAAACTGCAGCGTAAACTTTAATAAATTGACCTGAGGTGCGGACTTTAAATTGCGTGTTTTCCCCATTGAATTCAATGGGGATGCAAAACCCGCAACAGAAAGCCAAGTGCTGCGAGTTTTTCGGTGGATTCTGCCGAAAAAAGACGCAACTCAGCAAAAAATAAATAAATCATACTAACCCAGAACACTCTCCTCCTTCCTGCAATCCGGCCTCCTGGGATAACGTTTCATCCCATGTGACCACTGCAGCCAATCACAGGCTGCAGCATCACATGGCCTGCAACGTCATCTTGGGAGGCTAGACTACGCGCAGAAAAGCGGGAGGAGGTACAGCGCTGCATTCCGCAGCAGAAACTCCGTTCTGGTGCGGTTTTTCGGATAGAAGGTGCTGCTGGTTCCAGGTCGGATACGCTGCCCAGGTACTCATGATAATGGTAGGAAGTAAAAGCTGATTACAAGAAATGAATGTTTTACTTACCTGATTGCAGAATCTATACCTCAACCTATTGAATAATTGTATATTAAGATTTGCAGCTTTCCACTGTAAATGTATTAGTTGTATTCTTGTGTATTGCCCATTTTTTATATAGTGCCAAAAAATTCTGCTGTGCTGTACAGAAATTGTAATCACTCACATCAGTCCCTGCCCCCATTAACTTTCTAAGACTAGGCACATACTTACATTTTATACTAGATGTATTGAGGGTAAAGTCTGAGGCTCACATTATAAAATGAGAGCCCCACCCCCACCTCCGAGTTCATTCCCTTAGCAATCCAGATGCTTTTCTCAATCAACTCCAATTATATACCCTAGGCAGCCAAAATTACTGAAATGCCTGTTTGCCCAAGGCCTGCCACTATGGTGTGTATGCCACTGGATGAGGTTACTGTTCACACTCACCTTTTTAACTTGATTTTTAAGTCAGATATCTCTTCTGTCAGAAGAGTGTTGGTTTCCTCTGCTAAATCAAGACTCCTCTGTAGTTTTATTTTCTGGTCAATCAACTTTTTGTTGGCACAGTTAAGCTCAGCAATTTTGATACTTTGATTTGTATGCTCCCCCCTTCAGAAAAAAATAAGGTATTTAAATAGAAGAGAATAAGAAGATCATAAGACAGAGGAATTTCACCGCAAAACTGCCATTTTAACAGCATTTTTATACAAAGGCAATATACTAAGAAGCTAATTCAAAGAGAAAACGTTTGGTGCTGCGTTAGCTAGTTAAAAAAAAGTTTTATTGCTCCATATTGCTGTCAATAAGAGAAACTAACTAAAAGTATAGAAGTTATGATGCCTGTCAGTGACTAGCTGTGCTATTAAAAGGTATGATAACTGCAATACTTTTATTTTGTTTCTTTTATTGAGAGCAATAAATCTAATTCAAAGGTGACAACCAATATGACTGCGACTCCTGGTGTCATTTTTGCAAAAATGGCCGCCACAACAAAACAGAAAAATGTATTTTTTATTTACTAATATATGGGCATATTTATATTTTGAGTGAAAAAGGCTTTAAAGGAACAGTGTCATCACAAATAATTTGTTTATATGTTAAAGATGTTAGTGCCTTAATATAAACGTTTATTTTCATTTGTGTGTTTGTGTTTTACTGTTTCTTATTTTCACACTTTTTCTTCCCTATGGGGGCTGCCATTTTTTGTTCCATTTCTGTGTGTGTCGATTAACGACACACACAGACATGGAATACGGCAGCCACAGTCCCATAGGGACTGCGAACGGCTCCCGTCCCATTGACTGCCGTGTACGGCGTCTGTGTGGGAACTGCGCATGCGCCGCTCCCACACAGTCCTATTCGAAATTGGCGCCGTCCGGCGCCATTTTCCCGTGGACCGGAAGTCGCGGCTGGACAGTAATATTACTACTTCCGGTCGCGGCTTCCGGACAAGTGCACATGGAACAGCGGCAGCAAAGGGAGCGGACGGGCCGCGGCGGCAGGAGCAGGTAAGCGATTTCAATGTATGTTAGTGTTTGTGTGTGTTTACTACTGCATGTAAACCTACTACACTGTGGGTTACCTCAAAAAATGGCGACACACAGTGTAGGAGGTTAAACCTTTCAAACCCCTCGTTTATCCCGGCACTAGCCAGGATAAAGGAGGGGGGATTGCTGAGAGCTCACTAGAGCGATAGCTTTTAACCCAATGTTGCAATGCTGCAATTTTGGGAACTAGCTCCAAACAGCTCCATCTAGTGACCAAAAATGGGTAGTATTATAAATTTGAAAAAATTTATAATATTTCCTGACTCGCGAAAAAAATAAAAAAAATTTGAACAATGTTTAATCACCCACACACTAAATGTTTAAATTTTAAAAAAAAAACATGTTTTTGGGGCGACACCATGCCTTTAAAGAGGCTCTGTCACCAGTTTATAAGTGCCCTATCTCCTACATAATCTGATCGGCGCTGTAATGTAGATAACAACAGTGGTTTTTATTTTGAAAAACGATTATTTTTTAGCAAGATCATACTGTGCTGTCACATACACCCAACATTAATTTTACTGAAGTGTCTTGAGAGTGAATAGACAACACATCCAGCCAGGACGCGATGTCTATTCACATCCCGACACTTCGGTAAAGTTTCTGTGGGACTTAATTGCTGCACAGTGTGATCTCGCGAGATCACGCTACTGCTGTGTGAGTAAGTCCCACGGAAACTTTACCGAAGTGCCGGGAGTGTGAATAGACATCGGATCCTGGCTGGAGGCAATGTCTATTCATCCTCAAGACACTTCAGTAAAGTTAAAGTGGGTGTATGTGACAGCACAGCGCGATCTCGTGAGATCACGCTGTGCTGTGTGTACAAATGGACATGAATGGAGAGAAGTGTATGATTCTGATTGGTCAGTGTCATACACTTCTCTTTATAACGCCCACTTGGTCAAAAGTAAAAAAACGCCCAGTTGGGCATTAAGAAACGAATTAGCATAAATCTAAGATTGTTCATAACTTGCTAAAAAATGATCGTACTTCAAAATAAAAAGCACTGTTGTTATCTACATTACAGCGCCTATCAGATTAGGTAGGGGATAGGACATTTACAAAACTGGTGACAGAGCCTCTTTAAGACAAGTATATTAATGATGATTTCGTATGTTATGAAAGTTAGTTATCTTTGAGCTTAGTTCTCATGCAAAACTCAAAGGGAAGAAATATTGCTTAGTGATTGTTGATGCATATACCAAATGGGTAGAAGTATTGCCCACAGCAAGCCAAGATGCTATCACAGTCGCTAAAGCATTTGTAAAGGAGATAATACCTAGGTTTGGGATACCTAAGAAAATATACAGTGACAATGGATCTCACTTTGTGAATAATGTCATATCCTTACTAGCACAGAACTTACAAATAGAATTAAAATCAGTGGGATTGGTAGAAAGACACAATGGGATACTAAAAAACAAATTCAAGAAAACAATGGAAGAGACTGCGAAGAATTGGGTATATTTGTTTACCATTAGTAGTCCTAAATATGCATCAGGTTTGATACCTTTTGAAATGATGTATGGTAGACCATTTGTAATACCACAGTTAAATCCATTCTCTAAGGCCTCATGCACACGACCGTAAAAACTCCCGTTATTACGGGTCGTAATTACGACCCGTAATAACGGGCTCATAAACTTCTATTGGCCATGGGTACCTTCCCGTTTTCTTACAGGAAGGTGCCCGTGCCGTTGAAAAAGATAGAACATGTTCTATTTTTTTATTTTCCGGGCCATGCTACTATACATTTTGTAATGGGAGCACGGCCCGGAAAAACGTCCGGTTGCCCGTGGCCGGCCGTGCCCAGCCATGCCCGTAATTATGAGTCGTAATTACGGGCACGGTCGTGTGCATGGGGCCTAAGGCCTCATGCACACGACCGTATTTTTGTCCACCCGTAAATACTGGCGTAAATACGGGTCCTTGGTCAAGCGTATTCGACCCTTATTGCACCAGTATTTACGGACCCGTGCCCGTAAATACGGGTCCGGTGTCACCTGTATTCCACCCGTATTTACGGGCACGTTTTTGGCTGCAAAATTGCACTGCACTAATCGGCAGCCCTTCTCTCTATCAGTGCAGGATAGAGAGAAGGGACAGCCCTTTCTGTAATAAAAGTAAAAGAAATTCATACTTACCCGGCCGTTGTCTTGGTGACGCGTCCCTCTCCTGACATCCAGTCTGACCTCCCTGGATGACGCGGCAGTCCATGTGACCGCTGCAACCAGTGATTTGCCTGTGATTGGCTGCAGCGGTCACATGGGCTGTAACGTCATCCCAGGAGGCCGGACTGGAGGAAGAAGCAGGGAGTTCTGGGTAAGTATGAACGTCTTTTTTTTTTTTTTTTTACAGATTTATCTACATTCTGATTGGTAGCCACTGTCCAGGGTGCTGAAACAGTTACTGCCGATTGTTTGACTCTTTCAGCACCCTGGACAGTGACTATTTACTGACGTCGCCTAGCAACGCTCCCGTAATTACGGGTGCACACACGTAGTCACCCGTAATTACGGGAGCCCCATAGACTTCTATGGGCTGCCCGTGCCGTTATTATGGCCTGAAATAGGACATGTTCTATCTTTTTCAACGGCACGGGCACCTTCCCGTAAGCAGGGGAGGTACCCGTGGCCAATAGATGTCTATGGGCCCGTAATTACGGGCCGTAATTACGGGAGTTTTTACGGTCATGTGCATTGGGCCTAAGATGGATGAAGAGTCTGATTTTACACTTGCTGAATATATGGCAAAAATGCTAACCAACAAGGATTTTCCTATCTCTAAATGTATTCCAGGTGACCCTGTACCTGAACCTGTGAAGCCAGGAAATTGGATCCTGATCAAAGTTATAAAAATAAAACACTGGTGTTATTTTCATTGAGAATGACCATATCAGGTTCTGCTTACCACACCTACGGCCGTAAAAATAGCCGAACGTAGCTCTTGGATACACTTATCACACTCTAAGGTAGATAGCGAACTGCCACTATCCTCCTATGCTATGAAAGACTGATTACAAGGCGTGGTAATTTGTTAGAAGTCACTGGTCTCAAACTTCAGCGAAGAAAACATCCTGAGCCTGGGAGGAGACAGGGCAAAATTTTATTAGTTATTCTAGGTATCCTATGGGGGTCCAAGGTGTGTCAAGCTAAGGTATGGGATCCCTGGGAAACAGACTTCGTTTTTAGGGTTAAATATTTAAATTTCACTGACGATGAGATTGCAACATAGGAAATAGATTTCTGCACTGTGGCTAGAGACCAATGCACAGATAGAAACACAGCTCACAAACTAGTATATTCAGATAAGTACAGTTGTACTATCTCTGTAAATACCCTAATAAAAAGGATAAGGGACTACATGCTATAGGAACTGATTTCTTTATTGAGGTTAAGAAAAGGATACAACTGAAAGTTCTTTAGCCCCGAAGATAGACCTACCCTCTATAGTCTATCTGGCCAACTTTACTTATGAAGATAAATTGGCATTAGAAACAGGTTAGGCTGGATTCACACGAGCATGTTCGGTCCATAAAGGACGGAACGTATTTCGGTCGCAAGTCCAGGACCGAACACACTGCAGGGAGCCGGGCTCCTAGCATCATAGTTATGTACGACGCTAGGAGTCCCTGCCTCTCCGTGGAACTACTGTCCCGCACTGAAGACATGATTACAGTACAGGACAGTTGTCTCGCAGCGAGGCAGGGACTCCTAGCGTCGTACATAACTATGATGCTAGGAGCCCGGCTCCCTACAGTGTGTTCGGTCCGGGACTTGCGGCCGAAATACGTTCCGTCCTTTACGGACCGAACATGCTCGTGTGAATCCAGCCTTACAGTGATAAACATGAATGGTTAGCCTGCATGAGATACACTGCAATCCAAAATAATAGAACTAACTGTATCGCTTACGCAAAAGCTATGCCACATCTGTGTACTAAACCTTTCAGGCTATCAGATAAGGAGAACGCACAAGGTCTGCAATGCATGTTATCTTTATATAAGGCATCATATAATCCATGTGATCAATTATGTAAGACACTCTCTTTATTGTACCCACCCGTAGGGAGAGATCAATTCCCTCGCTTAGTAGTTGCTTACCCAGGCAACTACACCTGCTTTCTGAGTAATGGGCAAGGTAAGAAAGTAGGGAACCTCACTGAAGAGTTTTGTGAAACCACCATAGATATTGGTACCAATAATGGTAATTACTCATCTAATTGGTTTACCAACCAGACAAGGGCAAGGACTGATCTCTGGTGGCTATGTGGAGACAGGAAGGCCAACTGGCAGGGAGGCTGTACTCTGGTTCAGCGTCTGATGCCATTCCACTTGTTTTCAGCCCCTGAGTTTCAGAGAATGAGAAAAAGCCCTGAAGACTATCTAAATCGCCATAAGCGGTCTATCCCTGGAGGTTCCTTTGACCATAGAAAATAGGAGTACCCCGAGCGGTGCCAATTGAGTTTAAGGACCAAAATCAGATTGCATCATGCTGGTGGTCTACGATAAATAAGAATGTTGACTGGATTAATTACATTTATCACAATCAACAGAGATTTGTTAATTATACCAGAGATGCAATAAAGGGCATTGCAGATCAGTTGGGACCTACAGCTTTAATGACATGGCGAAATAGAATGGCACTCGATATGTTAATAGCAGAAAAAGGGGGTGTTTTCAAAATGTTTGGTACCTTCTGTTGTACTTTTATTCCCAATAATACAGCTCCTGATGGTAGTATTACCAAAGCATTGGAAGGACTCAATTCCCTGTCCGAAGAGCTTGCGGAAAACTCTGGAATAAATTACATCTTCACCTCATGGATTGAGGAGTGGTTTGGAAAATGGACTGGCCTGGTAACCTCTGTACTCATGACCATTGCTGTTGTTGCCAGTATATTGACTGTTTGTGGATGTTGTGCAATACCCTGCATAAGCGGGTTGATCCAAAGGTTAATTGTGACCTCAGTGACAAAGACTATGTACTAAGAGATTCCAAGTAAGGACATATACCATAACTTGGAAACACCCCATGACGACTACCAAGATTCTGAAGTATGTAAGGATTGGTGAAAACTTAAGAAGAGAACCTGTCCTGGATGTCTCACAGAACATTTCTTGATAAATTTACAACAGGGGGGAATGTTAGGAAAGTTTTATTCTAAATTTATTCTTACTTCATGTAATGGAAATTAAATGTGCATTAAGCTATGCAAGCTTCTCAGAAAATGCTTTAGCTGACAAAGTGTTAAATATGCTGTACTTGTAAGAGTGTGAGGCGGATGAACTTCTGAATAAAGATTGCAATCTCCAGAGGAAGTTCAAATGTGGCCTAATTTCATTCTGAGGTGTAAAACATTTCATATGACAAGAAAACCACAAACGGTTTTCAGTTAGTCTGAATCGCAATACGCCTTGATATGTGTATATAAACCTGTGCTTATGTGATGAAGCTCAGACAACTGCTGATCTGCCATTTGTCACGTTGCCGCAAGAATAAAAGAAGCGCCTTCTCAACTTAGTCAGATGAATCCCTGAATTTATATTGATAAGAATGGAAAATTCTCATAACACCCGCTGTGTATGGAGCAAGCTCAGCCCGTGAGCCTGCTCCATACGTCCCCTTAATGGCTGCCGCGTACCAGTACGTGACATGTCGTTAAAGGGTTAATGAGTTGAGATATTTGCTGCGTAATTAGTCAAAAAACTGGACTTTCTGTTGCGGGATTTGCATCCCCATTGAATTCAATCGGGAGAACCCGCAACAGAAAAACACAGAAAATGCAGCATAAATTAACCTGCTGCGGATTTAAATTCCGCAATGCAGGTCAATTTATTAACGCTTTTGCTGTGTTTTTTCTCTCGCAGCGTGGGCATGAGATGATCTAAATCTCATTAACTTTGCTGCTACTGTAAATGCTGCACAATTTCCGCCCAGAATTCTGTTGCGGAAATTCTGAAGCATTTACGCTACGTGGGAACCCTGCCTTAGGGTCTTCCTTGTTTCCAAACACAGGTGTGGTTCACCTGAATACCAACCCTGTTCCATCAGTAATAATGTATTCACTAACTGCAGTAGGCATGGCAACAACAGCCAGTTTAGCCAGTGCTGTGCAATAATACAGGGATGGCTACATCCCCTGCATCCCCTCCTCCATGTCAGAAACAGGGGATCCCTCAGTAAAAAAAAAACATGAGAGAATGTGTAAAATAAACCAGGCTATAAACACTTGTACAGCTGTTCTGCTCTGGCCACAATGAAATGCTTCAACTTCAGACCTGAGTGAGTTTTTATCATGCTCAGAGCCAAGTCTGAGTTTTCAGTTTCTCTCTGGGAATTAACTTGTAACTTATAACACTGATACATTATATAAAGTTTATCAAAAATTAAATTACACGTTTTCATTGCGTTGAAGTAGCTGGATAAGTAAAGCTGTAGAATATAAAATATTCATATTCTTTTGGCAAGGGAACTATATACACAAAGTTTTACGAGCTGGTGATTTACAGAAATAAAATGTTAATGTTTCTACAGATGGAGAAATCTTTATTATCATAAAAATAGAACGCAAACATCTCTAAAACTATGTCCCGGGGTCTCATAACCTGTCTAGGTGCACTGGCTAAAACATTACAACATTCATTATTTGTAGTGAACTTACATGTGTCTATTAAAATAACCTCCATATTCCTCTAGCTGCGCTGTGCTCTTGCTCTCTGTAGAAGAAAACATACAGTACTTGGAAAATAAATGTCCTCAACTATCAGGAATACCAGTCATTGCTATGTAAGTCCATGTTTACACAATAAACCGAAAAATATGCAAAACAAAATGAAACATACATACAGTGTTTTTCAATATAGCTCTGAAAATAACCTAACATAAAAAAAACAACTAATAATATATATATATATATATATATATATATATATATGAGAGGAGGAGCAATGCAAGGGGACAAGCACTCATTCTCAACTCGTTCTCAAAAAATTCCATCATGTCGACTTACACAAGAAGATGTGCTGCCGACAACGATAATATTTATTGCTGCGTAAACGGCACGATCAGCCTATACAGGGCAACGATCAGGAACAAACATCCATATGAACGCTCGTTTGCCCGATAATTGACCCGTGTAAAAGGGCCTTCAAAGTTAAGGAAAAAAAAAGAGATACAAAAGTACCAGGACTAGGGCACACTGTAGTTTAACCCTTACAGGACCAGGCAGGGGCATAGCTGTGGGGGGGGGGGCAGGCGGGGCATGGGCCCCGGGTGCAACTAGGATGTAAGGAAGGGGGGGCGCCAATGGTATAGCTGCCCCTTAACACTACAGCTGATTGCTTCTGCAGCCTCCCGGCATACACGGCACCTATGAGCAGCGATGAGCTGTTTTGATACGACTGCTCTGCAGCTGTCCCATCCTCTCAGGGCCCCTGCTGCTACGGGGCCAGCGCTGCCCGGCACATTACATTTATGGGCCAGGCAGCACGGGCCCCCTCACGCCCGGTGAAGTCGCTAGCGCAGGCCGGTGTGATGACATCACTGGATCATGCCAGCCTACGCAAGCGTCCCGCCTCGGCGTGGTGCAGGGAACGGGTCTAGGTAAGTACATTTTAATTTTTTGTTTCTACAAAGGGGGGCTGTGTGGCACCATCTACATGGGGGGTGGCACCATCTATGCAAGGAAGGGCTGTGTGGCACCATCTACAGGGGGGTTGTGTGGCACCATATACAAGGGGGGCTGTGGCACTATCTACAAGGGGGGGCTGTGTGACACTATCTACAAAGGGAGCTGTGTGACACTATCTACAAGGGAGGCTGTGTGGCACCATCTACATGGGATGTGTGGTACCATCTACAAGGGGGACTGTGTGGCACCATCTACAAAGAGGGCTGTGTGGCAACATCTACAAGGGCTGTGTGGCACCATCTGCAAGTGGGTCTGTGTGGCATCATCTATAAGGTGGGTTGTGTGGCAACATCTACAAGGGGGACTGTGTGACACCATCTACAAGTGGGGCTGAGTGGCACTATCTACAAGGGGGGCTGTGTGGCACCATCTACATGGGGGTGTGGTACCATTTACCAGCAGGACTGTGTGGCACCCTCTACAAGGGGGGGCTGTGTGTCACTATCTACAAGAGGGCTGTGTGGCACCACCTGCAAGGGGGGGCTGTGTGGCACCATCTAGAAGGGGGGCTGTGTGGCACCATCTACAAGGGGGGGCTGTGTGGCACCATGTACAAGGGGGGGGGGCTTTCTGCACCATCTACAAGGGAGGCTGTGTGGCACTATCTGCAAGGGGTCTGTGCAGCCCCATTTACAAGGGGGGCTGTGTTGCACCTTCTAAAAGGGGGGCTTTCTGGCACCATCTACAAGGGAGGCTGTGTGGCACAATCTACAAGGGAGGCTCTATGGCACCATCTACAAGGGGGGGCTGTGTGGCACCATCTAGAAGGGGGGCTGTGCGGCATCATTTACAAGGGGGAGCTGTGTGGCACCATCTAAATGGGAGGTGTGGTACCATCTACAAGCGGGACTGTGTCACACCATCTACAAGGGAGGCTGTATGGCACTATCTACAAGGGGAGCTGTGTGGAAGTATCTACAAGGGGGGACTGTGTGGCACTATCTACAAGGGAGTCTGTGTGGCACCATCTACAAGGTAGGACTGTGTGGCATCATCTGCAAGGAGGGGCAGTGTGGCACCATCTACAAGGGGGGCTGTGTGACACCATCTACATGGGGGTGTGTGGTACATTTACAAATGAGACTGTGTGGCCACATATACGAAGGGGGGGACTATGTGGCACCATCTACAAGGAGGGGCTGTGTGGCACCATCTGTAAGGGGGGTCTGTGTGGCACCTTCTACAAGGGGGGCTGTGTGGCACCATCTACAAGAGGGGGCTGCGTGGCACCATCTAGAAGGGTGGGCTGTGTGGCACTGGATACAAGACGCAGCAATGTCAAAGGAAATAACTTTTTTGTTTAATTCTTATTTTTTTAAATATTATTCAAAACTTTATTACATTTATTCTAATATTTTATTTTAGTCCGACTGTTAGGCTATGTTCACACGGAGTATTTTGGGGGAGGAATATCTGCCTCAAAGCTCCAAACGGAATTTTGAGGCAGATATTCCTCCCCCAAAATACTCCGTGTGAATAGCAATGATCGCGCCGTTTTTCGCCCGCGGCCATTGAGCGCCGCGGGCAGAAAACACGCTTTCTCCTGCCTCCCATTGAAGTCAATGGGAGGTCGGAGGCGGAAGCGCCCGAAGATAGGGCATGTCGCTTCTTTTTCCCGCGAGGCAGTTTTACTGCTCGCGGGAAAAAGACGCCGACGCCTCCCATTGAAATCAATGGGAGGCGTTCTCGGGCCGTTTCTGCCGAGTTTTGCGACGCGGTTTCCGCGTCAAAAAACTCGGCAAAAGACCCCGTGTGAACATAGCCTTAGATTACTGGTAACCTTTTACTCCAATACTTATGTATTACAGTGTATGGTACTTTTAACACTCTACTGTTAAGCCCTGCCCATTTTTATTTTTGGGGGGTGTGGATATCAATGTGTGTATATATTTTAAAAAAAATTAGGAGTGAAATGATTAGGAGTGAAATAAATTTACCTGCAATCTTACCAGTAGATGGCTGTAGATCTTTCAAACGTATCTCATCTTCAGTTGTACCACTTACATCCCTGATTACCAAGAGATAGTCAGTTACCAAACAAGCTGCTAGAAGAACAGGGTTTTTCATCCAAAAAACGAAAAAATCTACTCTTGGTGCATGCAGAATATTGCACTTTTTTAATGCAGGGGATCCACAGAAATATTAGGCCAGGTTCACACTGCCGTTTTAGAGCAGTTTTTAAGAATTTATTCTAGATAAAACCAAGAGTTGATCCTAGGGCCAGGATCACACATACAGTATTGATGCCGTTTTTGTGGCAGTTTTTGGCTACATTTTTTCAGCCAAAGCCAGAAGTGGATCCAAAAGGAAAGGAAAGGTATAAAAAAAAGACTGATGTACCTTCTTTCTTTTGTGTCCACTCCTGTGTTTGGCTCAAAAAATGTAGCCAAGAACTGCATCAAAAACTGCATCAAAACTGTGTGTGATCCTGGCCTAAGTGTATATTCATACATGTGGATGAGGTGCACACATTTATTTTTATTTTTTTGCAGTTTTGAAACTTTGAAACTATCTGCGATTGATTTCTCAGATAAATGAATTGTTATTTATTATTTTGGAGTCTAATGTAGCAGTTAAGAAACGCCTATTAAGCTAGACTTGCAAAATCAATGCAATCAACTTGCGTTGGTAACTGCAGCAGTCCTCTTATTATTTTCATGGGGTATATCGTAACTACTGGTGTTGGAATTTTATGATGTGGAACTGCTTGGAAAAACTGTGGGTCGTCCCACGAGCATATTGCACGGAAGTGGGTCAGAAAGGTCTTGAAAAGTCCATTATAACTGCATTAAAAACAGCATGACAACCGCAAAACAAGTGCACTAAATTAGCGCTATAAAAACCGCATTGAAAAAACGCAAGTCCTTTAGATACATTTATATACATACAGTTCTCAGAAACATTTATAACTGCAACTCAAGCGCACCCTGTGCAATGAATAGGGTGAAACCCGTGGCAAATCCACTACAAAATCTACTTGTAATTTATGTGGATTTTCCAGCAGACTAATAGCGAATTTGATGCAAATTTGTGTTGTTTCTGCAGCATGCACATAGATTTCTGCAAACCACATTTAGGTGAATAAAACAGTAACAGAAACACTGCATGTGAATGTACACTTATAATTGTCCTCTTTTTAGGATACTGATTTTGGATAAAAGAAAAATAAAGCACTTTAAAAACAGCCGTGTGTGCACCTAGCCTACTTCAATCTTTGTTTTGGTTTAAAAAGCGTATGAAAAAACTGAAACAAAACTTCTCAGTCCGAACTAGACCTTATCTTTTATCTTTTACATGGGAAAACGAAATATGTACTAGGGAAGCACAGGATTGATCGCTATGTCTGCTATTCCTGGCACTATTATCAGAATGCTACGGGGAATATATGACAAGATTTACGCCGGTTTTCTTGCATGCCATAGTTGCAGTAAAACGTGTGACTTTTTACTTTTCTCACCATTTTCGGAAAGTGGTGATAATAGGTGACTGAGTTTAGAGGAAGGGGCAAGGGGTCCACCGAAATGAAAGATTTATAAAAAATTCATGCCAGAAACTTCTGTAAATTATTATGCAAATTTACACCTGCTCATACCAGTCGTAGATGTGCATTTGTGTTGCACGGACAGATAAAGATACGCCAATTATATTAGGAGATGTGCACTTCTTAATATATATAGTAAAATTTCCGATAAATTAAAATAGTTAAAGGCTTTAAATCTTATTCCCCCCACTGTGTGCTGTCTACAGTATCTGTATTCTTGGAATGTAGATAGAAAGGGGGCTGTTGTGTTGTGCTGACGACCATTACAAAGCCTCTCTCCTCTCTCTAATAACAGAATACGCATGTTGTAGAAGGTATCTCTGTTGTGGTAAAAGTACTGATGTAGTGAACCTTTATCATTGTATTGTAATGTTGTCCACTCTCCGTGGGGTAAATGCAATGTAATAAAGGTTGGCAGTAGTGAGAAGAAACATATAGAAAGATGTCCCTAGCCGAACAGTCACTCTTGGCCCGCTGCACACGGCCGTGCCCATAAACACGGCCGGACGTGGACGGCTGCGGACAGTCCTTCTGCATTTGTGGGCCGTGCTACCATTATTAAGTATGGAAGCATGGTCCGTAAAATAAAAAAATAGGACGTCCTATTTTTTGCGGGTCATTAGAAATTAATGGGTCCTTACTTTGATCCGCAATTACGGTCCGTAATTGCGGATCAAAATTATGGCTGTGTGCACGGGGCCTTATAGTTAAGTAAGCATTGAGTCCTTTATTTGTTATCATTATAGTTACAAAGTATGTAAGGCTAAAAAAGCTATAAGTCCATCCAGTTCAGTCTATTAGGGTATGTGCACACACAAACTCAAAAACGTCTGAAAATACGGAGCTGTTTTCAAGGGAAAACAGCTCCTGATTTTCAGACGGTTTTTAAGTCGCGTTTTTCGCTGCGTTTTTAACGGCCGGTTTTGGAGCAGTTTTTCTATAGAGTCTATGAAGAGGAAGAAGAAGTAAATTTTCCTTATTTTGGGAAAACATTTTCACAACTCCAAACCTGCCAATAAGAATAAATCCTTGGATCAACGACCCATATCCAGTAATCTAGCACATGTAACTTGTAATATTATGACTTTCAGCAACGCCATCCAGACCCCTTATAAACTTTTTCAACTAATTAACTATGACAACTTCCACTGGCAGAGAGTTCCATACTCACACTGCTCTTACAATAAAGAATCCCCTTTTATTTTAGTAAAGAAACTGTCTTTCTTATAGATGTAGTACATGCCCATTTGTTATAGTTATCTAATATATAATAATTTCAAACCTGTCCATCCAGCAACTTTCAATCCACTTTGACATGGCCTTACGAAATGTCAGTAGATCTATCAGAATACTTTGACCGTCTGGGTCCAGCATGTTACTCAGACATTGAAGACGTTTTCCATCACGACTGGGGTCTGTCACACTTTTCAAGTAATCAAGGATCTGGAAAGCTGGCACCACCCCTTCAGATAAATACACACATTACATAAGTATATGGTATGTTCAACTATATATTCATTAATTCTGTATACCAGGCTCAATGACAAGAAAGGAGACCTACCAGAAGCAATAACTATCAGTTGCAGGTCTACATGCTGAGGCTGTACTTCAGCCTTTTGTCTGTCCTTGTTTCGGTGCAAATTAATGTTTATAGACTAAATCCACCTACGAATGCAGACAAAACCTCCAAGAGATGCTAATTTTGCAGTACATTTAAATAAGTCCTGCCCCCTCCTGGATCTGTCTGTTGGACAATCCCGCAAAATATGGGATGGGAGGCGTGATGTATTTATATTTCTTCTGGCAGTTCGCTACTAACAAACAAGCTGTTCGACAATAGCATGTACATTTCATTATATCACTACTGTAGAAGTATTTGATGAAATAAAAGTTACCATATTAAAGCATGTTGCAATTCTTGGCAAATGAAGGGAAGTTTAGAGGGACTGATTTATTACAGAATAAAAACAGAATTTTAAAATAAACTTGTTAATAAGCCATCAGATCATTAAGAAAGTCTTCTATATATGTTTCTTTCCACCAGAATTTTAATCGTAATTGCCGAATAGCATATTAGTGTGCTGTTTGGGCATTTACCATGTGGCAAAGCTGCTTTTTACGGCGAATTACCACAGTTTCTCAGTGTGGTTTTTGGTCATGCAGCTTTTAAAGGTGAAACAAGCTGAGAGCACTACCGGTGATATTTGGCTTGTGAGAATATACCCTAATCGACCACAGACAGTAAAACTGTTTTAACATTTCTTTATTTAGCTAGAAAGGTAAAAATAATTGCGCTTGAGGCAGCAATAAACAAAATATCCTTGCATATATATATATATATATATATATATATATATATATATATATATAGATAATGTTTATTTAGAATGATCCTTCAGATGTTGAGGGAATGTCAAATTGTAGTTGATACAGGGAAATTAGCTAGTGGCTATGGCCAGCATTAGTGTTAGTGACATACATAAATGATGGTGGGCCACATAGGTGATAAATATTGGGCCCCTTTCAGTTGCTGCTTGGCACGACTACACTCCTAACCATCCCTAACAGTAGGTATTGGTGCCCCCATGACTTGAATACATTTTCCACTTTGTTTACTAACATTGCAGCACCTGTGGACACAACATCCCTGTGCAGGTTCTAACTACCTAATAAAATGGGGTCCCATAGCAGCCGCATAGCCTGCCTCGATAGTATTTACATAGTTCGTATGGTTGAAAAAAGACACATGTCAATCAAGTTCAACCAAGGGATGGGAAAAGGGAAGTAAAAAATTTCTACACATAGGAGCTAATACTTTTTTGTTCTAGGAAATTATCTAAGCCTTTTGTAAAGCCATCTACTGTCCCTGCTGTGACCAGCTCCTGCGGTGACTATTCCATAGACTCACAGTTCTCACAGTAAAGAAGGCTTGTCGCCTCTGCAGGTTGAACCTTTTTTTTTCCAGACGGAGGGAGTGCCCCCTTGTTTTTTGATTGGGTTTTACATGGAACAGGATTTCATTATATTTTTTTGTATGTGCCATTCATATATTTATATACACTACTGTTCAAAAGTTTAGGGTCACTTAGAAATTTCCTTATTTTTGAAAGAAAAGCACAGTTTTTTTCAATGAAGATAACATTAAATTAATCAGAAATACACTCTATACATTGTTAATGTGCTAAATGACTATTCTAGCTGCAAACGTCTGGTTTTGAATGCAATATCTACATAGGTGTATAGAGGCCCATTTCCAGCTGTCACAAAGCGGGTTAGTGGACCCACTAGGCCGTACCGCCGTAGCGGGAAGGCAGTTGGCCAAACCACAGGAAACCCCAAAAATACAATGTCCCGCACAAGGGTACCTGAACAGTCCAGACGGTGGCCGCAGCTCTGGCACAGATGAGATGGGTGCAGCAGATGGCGCCAAACGTGGCGGATGACACAGGAGCCGCAAGTTGCGCCAGACGTGGCGGATTCCTCCGGACGTGGCAGATGACACAGGACGTGGCAGATTCCTCTGGACGTGGCAGATGACACAGGACGTGGCAGATTCCTCTGGACGTGGCAGATGACACAGGACGTGGCACGACTTGATACTAAGGCAAAGCACGGGAAATAGGAACGGGGAACAAGGCACGGGTAACAACAGGAACGGGAAACACTAAGGGACCATTTGTGTAAAGGATCTGCCAGACACAACTTCTGTGTCGACGCCCATAGTTAATCAATCTGCACCTGCTTCTATGTCTGTGAGACTGACTCCATCTTCCACCACCCAGGATGGCAGGCTTAGGAGTGGGAGAGCCTATCACAGCCTGGCCAGAAGGAGCTAGCTCCCGCCCTCTGTCTATTTATATCTGCCTTTCCTGTTCCTCCTTTGCTTGTGATTCTTCTCTGCTGGTTTCCTGGCCCTTCTGCAGCTTCTTGAACTACTGATCCTCTGCTTGTGATTGACCTTGGCTTTACTGACCACTCTTCTGCTCTGAGTTTTTGTACCTCGCTCATCTCCTGGTTTGACTCGGCTCGTTCACTTCGCTTGTTGCTCACCTTGTCCCCGTGGGCAGCTTCCCAATTTCCCTGGCTTCTTTGTACCCTTGTCTGTTTGTCTGTCGTGCACCTATTGAGTGTAGGGACCGTCGCCCAGTTGTACCCCGTCGCCTAGGGCGGGTCGTTGCAAGTAGGCAGGGACTGAGTGGCGGGTAGATTAGGGCTCACCTGTCTGTCTCCCTACCCCGACATTACAATTTGCAAGACAGACTGGGAAAACTAACAACGCTCAGGCAAGGATTAGAAGGCCAGGGTCCTTCTTATAGAAAAGGAAATCGTGGCAGTTGATGATAATGACGATTTCCTATTGCGCGCGCTGGTCCTTTAAGGCCGGGCGCGAGCGTGCGCGCGCACCCTACGGGACACAGCCGGACGGAGCGGAAATGAGCGCTGGCGTCTCCTAGGAGGGAGACGGGGACCAGCGCTCACAGATCCATGGCTGCGGGCTTCGGGAGGTGAGTGAACCCGATGGCCCGCGGCCATGGACGCTACAGTATCCCCCCTCTTACGCCCCCTCTTCTTGGGGCCAGAGTGAGAGAGGAACTTTTTAATAAGAGCAGGGGCACTGAGGTTCTCTTCTGGCTCCCAGGACCTCTCCTCAAGACCAAACCCTCTCCAGTCCACCAAATAGAAAGTCCTTCCTCCTACCCTTTTGCAGTCCAGGATCTCCTTTACCTCGAATACATTAGAGGGACCGCAGGAAGCAACAGTGGAACTAGAAGTCTTGCTGTAGCTGTTCAGGACCACTGGTTTCAGGAGGGACACATGGAAGGAGTTGGGGATTCTGAGGGTAGGAGGCAAACGCAGCTTATAGGAGACAGGGTTGATTTGTTGCAGGATCTCGAAAGGACCAAGGAACCTGGGAGCAAACTTGTATGAAGGCACCCTCAAGCGAATGTTCCGAGAGGACAGCCAGACTTTAGTCCCAGGAAGATACTGAGGCGGCTCTCTTCTCTTAGTATCTGCCTTTCGCTTCATGCGATCTACCGCCAACAAAATAGAGGATCGGGTCTGTTGCCAGATTTGCAGGAAGTCCCCATATGCAGAGTCAGCAGCGGGTACCTGAGATGAAGTTGATACAGGAAGAGGGACTCTGGGATGTTGACTGTACACGATGTGAAACGGAGTGGAAGTGGTGGACTCGCTTGTGTGGTTGTTGTAAGAAAACTCGGCCCATGGAAGAAGCTGTACCCAGTTATCGTGCTGTGAAGATATGAAGTGGCGGAGATAATTTTCCATGATCTGATTGATCCTCTCAACTTGCCCATTGGACTGGGGGTGATAGGCAGAGGAAAAGTCCAAACTCACATCCAGGAGTTTACCGAGGGCTCTCCAGAACTTGGAGGTAAACTGAACACCCCGATCTGACACGATGTGAAGAGGCAAACCATGCAAGCGGAAGATGTGCTGAATGAAGAGACTCGCCAGACGAGGAGCAGAAGGTAGGCCGGTCAGCTGGATAAAATGAGCCATCTTAGAGAACCGATCCACCACCACCCAGACAGTGTTACATCCTGCTGAGGGGGGAAGGTCTGTGACGAAGTCCATCGCAATGTGCTGCCAGGGGGCATTGGGTACAGGCAGTGGTTGAAGCAGGCCGGCAGGCTTGGAGTGAGTCACTTTGTTAGAGGCACACACCGTGCAAGCAGAGACAAAGTCCAGAACATCTTTAGGTAGCGTGGGCCACCAGAAGTCACGAGCAATCAGGTCTTGGGTTTTACGGACACCGGCGTGGCCAGCCAGTTTAGAACTGTGTCCCCAGCGGAGAATTCTTTTTCTGTCTGCCAACCGAACAAAAGTCCTCCCAGGAGGGATGTCTCTAACCTGCAGAGGATTAGCAGTGACAATGCAGGACGGGTCTATGATGGTCTGAAGGGACTCCACCGAGTCTTCCGTCTCAAACGATCTGGACAGGGCATCGGCCCTCACATTCTTGTCCGCGGGACGGTAGTGGAGCAGAAACTGACAACGGGTGAAGAACAGCGACCACCTGGCTTGACGAGGATTCAGTCTTTGAGCGGACTGAAGGTAAGTAAGATTCTTGTGGTCGGTGAAGATCAGGATGGGGTGAGCAGCGCCCTCCAGAAGATGTCTCCACTCCTCCAGAGCCAATTTGATGGCCAGCAGCTCCCGATCTCCAATGGAGTAATTGCGCTCAGCAGAAGAAAACAGTCTTGAGTAGTAGCCACATACTACTGCCTTCCCTTTGGAGCTCCTCTGGAACAGAAGTGCGCCTGCACCAACAGAGGAAGCGTCCACTTCCAGTGAGAACTGCCGAGATACGTCAGGATGATGGAGGATCGAGGCTGAAGTGAAGGCTCTCTTGAGGCTAATAAATGCGGACTCTGCCTCTGGAGTCCACACCTTGGCGTTCACACCCTTCTTGGTAAGGGTCGAGATGGGAGACGTCAGAGAAGAGAAGTTAGGAATAAACTGCCGGTAGAAATTGGCGAATCCCAGGAACCGCTGTATGGCCCTTAAGCCTTGGGGACGTGGCCACTCCAGGACAGCCTTCACTTTGTCAGGATCCATTTTGAGGCCTTGATCCGAGATGATGTAGCCCAGGAAGGGCAGAGAGCTCTTCTCAAAGACGCACTTCTCCAACTTGGCGTATAAATGATTCTCCCTCAATCGTAGTAGAACCTGACGGACATGCCTCCAATGAGTCGTCGGATCTGGGGAGAAAATCAAAATATCATCGAGATAAACAACAACACAGACATAGAGTAGATCCCAGAAGATATCGTTAACGAACTCCTGAAACACTTCGGGAGCGTTACACAGTCCGAAGGGCATCACTAGGTATTCGTAGTGCTCGTCCCGGGTGTTAAATGCCGTCTTTCATTCATCACCCCGGCGAATCCGGACTAGATTGTAAGCCCCACGCAGGTCTAGCTTAGAAAAAATTTTGGCCCCTCGTATGCGATCAAACAGCTCAGAGATGAGTGGCAACGGGTATTTTTTCTTGACTGTGATCAGGTTGAGGCCCCGGTAGTCAATGCAGGGATGAAGGGATCCATCCTTCTTTTTAACAAAGAAGAATCCAGCCCCGGCCGGGGAGGAAGATTTTCGTATAAATCCCCTCTCCAGATTCTCCTTGATATAGGCCGACATGGATAGAGACTCAGGCAAGGAGAGAGGATATACCCGTCCACGGGGTAGAGAGGCATTAGGCACCAGTTCAATGGGGCAGTCATAGGTCCGATGTGGAGGCAGAGTCCCAGCCTCCCTTTTGCTGAAAACATCGGCATACTGAGCAAATTGGGAAGGCAATCCCGCCAACGACTGTAGCAGAGGAGGCTTGACAGGATGGATCTGCAACAGACAACGACCATGGCACTTGGAGCCCCATTGGAGAACCTCTCCAGAATTCCAGTCCAGGACTGGGGCATGTAGTCGAAGCCAAGGCAGGCCCAGCAGAACAGGATTGATGGCCTTGGGCAAAACAAGGAAAGAAATAAATTCAGAATGAAGTACTCCAACCTGGAGCTTCAACGGCTTGGTTTTAGAGATGATGTGATCAGGCAGAGGCAGTCCATTAACTGAGGCAACAGCCAAATATGTCTCCAGGGGAACTGTGGGCAACTGAAGATGATCCACCAGCTCTTTCTGGATGAAGTTTGCAGCAGAGCCAGAGTCAAGATAGGCAGAAACTTGATGCGTCCTCTCGCCGGATACCAGGGTCACAGGAATAGTCAATTTGGAAGTGAATGCTCTGTTAGACTCCGTTCCACCTAGGGTTGTCTCTCCAACCAATCCTAGGCAATGGGGTCTCTCCGGCCTCTGGGGACACAGACGCACAATATGGCCTCCACAGCCGCAATACAGACAAAGTCCAGAAGTGCGTCTGGGTTGTTTCTCCTGGGTGGACAATTTGACAAAATTACCCTGCATCGGATCCACTGGTGGGACGACTGAGGAGGAATGCGGGACAGCAGAATCAAGCCTGGGAAGTTCTCTCCCCCGGAGAACCTCTTGGGAACGTTCCCGGATCCTCATGTCGACACGGGAGGCGAGTAGGATAAGATCGTCCAGGGTAGATGGCAGATCACGAGCAGCCAGCTCGTCCTTGATCCCTGAAGACAGTCCCTGCCAGAATGTAGCCACCAAAGCCGCGTTGTTCCAGGTCAATTCAGCAGCCAGGATACGGAACTGGATGGCATACTCGCCCATGGAGAGGTCTCCCTGGTGTAGGGTTAGCAAAGATGCAGCAGCCGAAGAAACTCTTCCAGGTTCCTCAAAGATCGAGCGGTCTCTGGTCCCTGATGTTCCCACAGAGGATTGGCCCATGCCAGGGCTTTGCCAGTAAGGAGAGAGATGATGAAGGCGATCCTGACGTCATCTGAACAGAAGGACCTGGCATGTAGTCTGAAGTGGATCAGGCACTGATTAAAAAATCCCCTGCAGGACCTCGGATCTCCGTCATAGCGTGGAGGTAGCGGCAAGAAACACATGGGGTTGGTACCGGTACAGACAGGAAGTGTAGCAGGCGGAACCGCAGGAACGGGTGCGGTGACGACTGTGGTTGGAGCGAGCAACCGATGGGCTATGGCGTTCACCGACATCTCGGCCAGCATGGCTTGTGTCGTCAAAGTCTCAGGTTGACCAGCGGGGTCCATGGCCTGAGCGTACTGTCACGAAGCGGGTTAGTGGACCCACTAGGCCGTACCGCCATAGCGGGAAGGCAGCTGGCCAAACCACAGGAAACCCCAGAAATACAATGTCCCGCATAAGGGTACCTAAACAGTCCAGATGGCGGCCGCAGCTCTGGCACAGATGAGATGGGTGCAGCAGATGGCGCCAAACGTGGCGGATGACACAGGAGCCGCAAGTTGCGCCAGACATGGCGGATTCCTCCGGACGTGGCAGATGACACAGGACGTGGCAGATTCCTCTGGACGTGGCAGATGACACAGGACATGGCAGATTCCTCTGGACGTGGCAGATGACACAGGACGTGGCACGACTTGATACTAAGGCAAAGCACGGGAAATAGGAACGGGGAACAAGGCACGGGTAACAACAGGAACGGGAAACACTAAGGGACCATTAGCAAGACAGACTGGGAAAACTAACAACGCTCAGGCAAAGATTAGAAGGCCAGGGGCCCTCTTATAGACCAGGAAATCGGGGCAGTTGATGATGATGACGATTTCCTATTGCGCGCACTGGCCCTTTAAGGCCGGGCGCTAGCGTGCGCGCGCACCCTACGGGACACAGCCGGACGGAGCGTAAGTGAGCGCTGGCGTCTCCTAGGAGGGAGACGGGGACCAGCGCTCACAGATCCATGGCTGCGGGCGTCGGGAGGTGAGTGAACACGACGGCCCGCGGCCATGGACGCTACACCGGCAACCATCACTCCAGTGTTCTAATGGTACATTGTGTTTGCTAACTGTGTTAGAAGGCTAATGGATGATTAGAAAACACATGAAAACCCTTGTGCAATTATGTTAGCACCGCTGTAAACAGTTTTGCTGTTTAGAGGAGCTATAAAACTGACCATCCTTTGAGCTTGTTGAGAATCTGGAGCATTACATTTGTGGGTTCGATTAAACTCTCAAAATGGCTAGAAAAAGAGAGCTTTCATGTGAAACTCGACAATCTATTCTTGTTCTTAGAAATGAAGGCTATTCCATGTGAGAAATTGCCAAGAAACTGAAGATTTCCTACAACGGTGTGTACTACTCCCTTCAGAGGACAGCACAAACAGGCTCTAACCAGAGTAGAAAGAGAAGTGGGAGGCCCCGCTGCACAACTGAGCAACAAGACAAGTACATTAGAGTCTCTAGTTTGAGAAATAGACGCCTCACAGGTCCTCATCTGGCAGCTTCATTAAATAGTACCCGCAAAACGCCAGTGTCAACGTCTACAGTGAAGAGGCGACTCCGGGATGCTGGCCTTCAGGGCAGAGTGGCAAAGAAAAAGCCATATCTGAGACTGGCTAATAAAAGGAAAAGATTAATATGGGCAAAAGCACACAAACATTGGACAGAGAAAGATTGTAAAAAAGTGTTATGGACAGACGAATCGAAGTTTGAGGTATTTGGATCACACAGAAGAACATTTGTGAGACGCAGAACAACTGAAAAGATGCTGGAAGAGTGCCTGACGCCATCTGTCAAGCAAGGTGGAGGTAATGTGATGGTCTGGGGTTGCTTTGGTGCTGGTAAAGTGGGAGATTTGTACAAGGTAAAAGGGATTTTGAAAAAGGAAGGCTATCACTCCATTTTGCAACGCCATGCCATACCCTGTGAACAGTGCTTGATTGGAGCCAATTTCATCCTACAACAGGACAATGACCCAAAGCACACCTCCAAATTATGCAAGAACTATTTAGGGAAGAAGCAGGCAGCTGGAATTCTATCTGTAATGGAGTGGCCAGTGCAGTCACCAGATCTCAACCCTATAGAGCTGTTGTGGGAGCAGCTTGACCGTATGGTATGCAAGAAGTGCCCATCAAGCCAATCCAACTTGTGGGAGGGGCTTCTGGAAGCATGGGGTGAAATTTCTCCCGATTTCCTCAGCAAATTAACAGCTAGAATGCCAAAGGTCTGCAATGCTGTAATTGCTGCAAATGGAGCCTTCTTTGACTAAAGCAATGTTTGAAGGAGAAAATTATTATTTCAAATAAAAATTATTATTTCTAACCTTGTCAATGTCTTGACTATATTTTCTAGTCATTTTGCAACTCATTTGATAAATATAAGTGTGAGTTTTCATGGAAAACACAAAATTGTCTGGATGACCCCAAACTTTTGAACGGTAGTGTAAGTTAATCATGTCCCCCCTTAGTCGTCTTTGTTCAAGGCTAAATAGGTTTAATTATTTTAATTTTTCCTCATAACTTAGATTCTCCATGCCCCATATTATCTTCGTTGCTCTTCTTTGTATTTTTTCTAACTCCAGGGCATCCTTTCTATGAACTGGAGCCCAGAACTGAACTGCATATTCTAGATGAGGCCTCACTAATGCTTTGTAAAGTGGTAATATTATGTCCCTGTCCCGCGAGTCCATGCCTCTTTTAATACACAACAATATCTTGCTGGCCTTTGAAGCAGCTGATAGACACTGCATGCTGTTATTTAGTTTATGATCTACAAGTACACCCAGATCCTTCTCAACAAGTGACTCCCCCAGTGTAGGACATATGATGCATGGAGGTTGTTGGTACGCAGATGCATAACTTTACATTTATTTACATTAAACCTCATTTGCCAAGTGGATGCCCAAACACTCAGTTTTTTTAAATCTGCTTGCAATTCACGAACATCTTCCATAGACTGAACTATATTACATAGCTTGGTGTTATCTGCAAAAATAGAAATAGTGCTATTAATCCCATCCTCTATATCATTAATAAATAAGTTGAATAATAGTGGTCCCAGCACTGAACCCTGGGGTACACCACTTATAACCGGGGACCGTTCAGAGTAGGAATCATTGACCACAACTCTCTGGATACAGTCCTTGAACCAATTCTCAATCCAATAACAAACTATACTTTCTAAACCTATAGTCCTTAATTTACCCATTAGACGTCTATGAGGGACAGTGTCAGGGCTTATTCAGATGAACGTGATATACGTCCGTGCAACGCGCGTGATTTTCACGCGCGTCGCACGGACCTATATTAGTCTATGGGGCCGTGCAGACAGTTCCGTGATTTTTATTCAGCGTGAGTCCGCTGCGTAAAACTCACGACATGTCCGTTCTTTGTGCGTATTTCGCGCATCACGCACCCATTGAAGTCAATGGGTGCGTGAAAATCACGCGCACCACACGGAAGCACTTCCGTGGGACGCGCTTGATTCGCGCAACAGCAGTCAAAAGTATGAATGAAAACAGAAAAGCACCATATGGTGATGACACACGGAGCTGTCAAGTGCCTTTTGCGCGCGCTATATCTACAGCGGCCCCTCTGTCTAGGCTTCTGCTCACCTCTTCATAAAAACAAATCAAGTTGGGTTGACAGCTTCTTAGTAGTACTAATACAGAATCAAAATTTTAACAGTTCTCTAAAGTGATAGACAATATCCCATGTGCTTGTTTAGCCAACCAGCTGTAGTGACAAACATCATGTGATACAAGTGGGGTTTATTGCACCAACTAGTATACCTTTATTTCATTATCATACAATAAATAGGACTGTAATAGAGACAGGATCACTTTAAATCAAATGGACACATAATGCACAAGGTGTATCAGGTTTTTCACTCCACTGTATTACAATTTATAAATTCTATTTTATTACATGTATGAATAAAAGTCTCAAGCAATTAGAATATATTCAGCATATGTTGTACTGTTTTATTGCACCTGCAATACAGTAGATTAAGTAGGAAGCAAAACTTGTAGACAGGTTTACGTCAGATCAGATGCAGCACAGCCAGGCTGATCATTTCCAGATGACCAGCATTTACCAAAGTTTATAAAACAGTGGAGTACGTCAGATGTACTTTTCAGCCATGGAAAGGATGAGTGAGTTATCTGTGTAAACACCTACACATTACCTAATATAGGAACTGCACAGCTGCTGGGATTTACAGAGCTTTAAGGGCATGACCAGACGTGGCGGAATTGCTATGGAATTCCGCTGTGGACAGTCCGCAGTGGAAATCTGCAGCGTACACGTTTCTCCATTGCCTTCCACAGCTTTTTAGTAGGGTTCGTTTACACATTGCAGACAATTCCGCTGCGGAGCATAGGCTGCGGTGCGGAATTTGGTGTCCGCAGCATACAATGGTTGTTGCGGACGTGTCGCGGACTTGTTGCGGACTCATTGCGGAATTTCTCCATTGACTTAATTGGAGAGTCAAAATTCCGCAATGAAGTCCGCACATGTTATGTGTGCTGCGGAGCGTATTGGTTTTACTAACATGACATTTCTTCATTCTGGCTGGACCTATGTATTTCTAGTATAAACAGAAGGAGATCAAGGAGCTGGATAGCCAAGTATAGTAAAATTAAATACCTTTATTAACACATAAATACACATAAAATGTTAAAAAAATTACAAAAGGACAAAAGGACTCTGTAGTTCCAAAACAGCACAACAGTGGAGACTCCCAGAAGTAATTCAGGGCAAGGTAAACAAACAGTCTAGGTACAAAGTATGAGACAAGGGCACAGTGTCTAATGGTACGGATGAATAATTATATCCTAATACAAGTGCAACCTTCACATACAAAGAACAGGGTGAAGAATGGAGATGAGTCACCTGAAAAAGCAGGTCCACAGACTGAAAAATCAGCCCCCACTATTCAAAAAGTCGTCTTACCCATAGTGAGTGGACCGGGAGAGTCGATCAAGTGTGCTGTTGAACCCCAACGCGCGTTTCGCGGTCTGCTTCCTCAAGGGGTGTCTATGTATTTCTAGGTCTACAGCCAGAGTGAGGAAGTCAATGGGGCTCCCGTAATTATGGGAGCGTTGCTAGGCGACGTCAGTAAATAGTCACTGTCCAGGGTGCTAAAAGAGTTAAGCGATAGGCAGTAACTGTTTCTGCACCCTGGACAGTGACTTCCGATCACAATATACATCAACCTGTAAAAAAAATAGAAGTTCATACTTACCGAGAACTCCCTGTTTCTTCCTCCAGTCCGGCTTCCCAGGATGACGTTTCAGTCTAAGTGACGGCTGCAGCCAATCACAGGCTGCAGCAGTCACATGGACTGCCGCGTCATCCAGGGAGGTCGGGCTGGATGCCGAAAGAGGGACGCGTCACCAAGACAACGGCCGGTAAGTATGAATTTCTTTTTACTTTTACTAGGGAAAGTGCTGTCCCTTCTCTCTATCCTGCACTGATAGAGAGAAGGGAAGTACTTTTACCTCAATACGCAACGGCCAGTCCGCATCAATTTAATGCCCATTTTGGGCAGAGCCGCAACAGAATCTGCAACGCAGATTCTGTGCGGCATTGATGCGGACAGTGGCGGAAGAATTCCGCCACGTCTGGGCATGCCCTAAGGGTCAGTTCACACGTTGCCTAAATACTGCAGATTTTCCGCAACAAAATTCAGGCCAGCTAAGTGCTGAATTTTCTGCAGCGGACATTCTAGGCAAAAAACTGCACCACAGTTTGGTGCGGTTTTTCACCTGGAATTCCCTGCGACGCACAGGGCGGATACACAGCGTGCTCTTACGCAGTGTATTCGCACCGTGTGAACTCAGCCTAACTCGGAACTGGCTATTTCTGTGCAGGACATTTCTGCGCCTCTAAATGCTTTGCTCCCATCTCGTTTGAGCCATCTATCGTAGTTATACACTGGAAGTATTCCCAGATGTGTACCTTAAATGTAAGGCTTCAAGGTATTCCACCATATAGCCATACATTGGCATTCGTCACCCATTGGATCCAATGTTAAAAAACTTATACCAAACTTATACCAAGCACATTTTTTTTCTGGTGGCCCACTTTATAGGAAAGTGCAGTCTTCTGCTCATTCCTATATAGTCAAAAGGCCCACAGAGTTCAAAAGGACACTGTTTTGGACTCCGTAGGATGAATGGGGGCCTACGGATACATTTGACCAAGCTATTTTAGACTCATAATCTAAGAAGCGCTGTGGGGAACGGACGACAGAGCAAGAGGGCGCGGAACAAGATCTAGGGCAGGTATGTATAAATAATTTTTTGTCTAATGCAGTGGTTCCCACCCGTGTTGCCACGGAACCCTGGGGTGCCGTGAGAACCCTCCAGGTGTGCCGTGATACTCTTCTGAACCTCTACCTCCTCAAAGCGCGAAGTGCATGTGAGGAGATTTTTTGCAGCCCCATTGTAGATAGCACCCCCCCCTTCTGTATATAGCTTCCCTTCCTGTATATAGTGCCACTGTAGCGCCCTGAAGTAGCGGAATCCCCCTATGGCCGGGGATTTCGCTCCTGGTCGTAGCGCATGATGTCTCTGTCCATATATGAACAGTGACATCAGAGGCAACTCCTGAAGTGGAATCCCCGTCCACAGCATTGCTGGTGCGGTGGCCGGTGATTCGGCTCCAGGAAAAGCCCCTGGCACCACTGTCCATAAATGAACCGAGACGTCAGGGGCTTCTCCTGGAGTGGAATCCCTCGTAACAGCGGACTGATGGTCATTTTACTGTGAGTGGGGGGCTGAGGTTCTTCAAGTAGTTTCCACCCCTGACCTCCAATTGAAATTAATAATCAGAAAATACCTGTGGCGCTCGTTTGGAGTACATTTGCTAGCGGGAAAAAGAAGTGTCATGCCCTTTCTTCAGGTGTTTCCTTCTCTGAACACTTTTGGCAGAGAAAGTGGTTTTCTCTGCGCTTTTTTCCTGCGGCAAAGAGAGTGCAGGCTGGTCAAAATCTGTCTCAAAATTCCTAAAGGAATTTTGAGGCAGATTTTTCTGCCTGCATAAAACTCCTTGTAAACATACCCTTATAATGGTTTTGCTTTTTTAGTTATTAGTGTTACAAATTTTTTTTTTTTTTTGCGTGTGTGAGTTTTTAGATGTTCGGTCATTGGACTACGTCGGATTCGAGGACTACTTCGATGATAGAGTTTTTATTTGAAATAAATTGGTTAACGAGGATCGTGTGGGGGGGGGGGGTGTTTATTTCAATAAAATATTTTTTCTGTGTGTCTGTGTTTTTTTTAACTTTATTACTACTGCCTTATTAATGGCAGCTGTCTGATAGATAGTGTCCATTACTAAGCCGGGGCTTTGTGTAAGCCGATGAAGAGGCTAACACTAACCCCCATTATTACACGGTACCCACTGCCACCCGTGGTGCCGGGAAGAGCCAGGTACTATCCAGTACCCTACCATCTAAAGTGATGGTCAGGCACTGGGGCGGCCGCAGTCTGGTATCATTAGGCTGGGAACGCCCTAAAACAGTGGGCTTTCCCACCAAGGTAATGCTAGGCTGTGGCTGCTTTATTGTATCTGGTTGGTTATGAAAAGTTGGGGGGACCCTACGTCGTTTTTAAAAAGAAAATAAAAAAATTGAAAAGAACAACATGGGGTCCCCCCATTTTTCATAACCAACTAGATACAATAAATCAGCCACAGCCTAGCATTACCAGTGTGGAAAGGCCCATTGTTTTTGGGCATTCCCAGCCTGGTAATGCCAGCCTGCGGCCGTCCCAGTGCCCGACCGTCACTTCAGATGGTTGGGTACTGGATTGTACCCGGCTTTTCCCTGCACCCCTGCTTGCGGTGGGTACCGGAGTAATAATAGAGGGGGTTAGTGTTAGCCTCGTCTCCGGCTAATACTAAGCCCCGCCTTAGTAAATGGACGCTGTCTATCAGACAGCCACCATTACTAAGGCAGTAGAAATTAAGTTAAAAAAGACACCAACACAGAAAAAATATTTTATTGAAATAAAACCCCCCACACAACCCTCGTTAACCATTTATTGAAAATAAAAATGCTGTCATCGAAGTAGTCCTCGAATCCGAAGTAGTTCAATGACCAAACCTGTAAAAAAAACACACTAAAATAAAACCATTAAGAAAACGAATAACTAAGAAAGCAAAACCATTATCATACTTACTTTCCTGGGTTTGTGACAGTAAACTAAGCAGTGACAGCTCTAAAGAACTCTTTCCTACATTAATGTCTGAAACGTCTTTCTTCTACACACAATGAATGTCCCCTGGTCCTTTGTACAGTCCTTGGAAAAAACAGATCACGTGCCAGTTCTTTGCATTCACCACACATATATTTATACATGTTAATAAGATCACCCCTAAGGCGCCTTTTTTGCAGGCTGAACAAGCCCAATTTTTCTAGCCTTTCATTGTAAGCGACACCTCCCATCCCATTTAATAATCTTTTCGCCCACCTTTAAACCCTCTCCATCTCCTCAATATCATTTTTATAATGTGGAGCCCAAAACTGAATTCCATATTCTAGATGAGGCATTTATAGAGGGGTAATATTACATTTGAATCACAGGTTTTTATCTCTCTTTTTATACACCCTAAACTCGTATTTGCTTTTGAAGCTGCTGCTTGACATTGAGTGCTGCTTAGCTTAACCCTTCCCGCTCCTGGACGTACTATTAGGTCATGGTAGCTGAATCGTTCACGCTCCATGACCTAATAGTACGTCTCGGGAGTAACGGCTGTTTCGGCCGTCCTCCCGACACATACAGGAGCTATGACAGCTGCTGTCTCGTACAGCAGCTGCCGCAGCTCCTACAGCGGGGACCGATCGCTGTGTCCCCGCTGATTAACCCCTTAAAATCTGCGTTCAATAGAGATCGCGGCTTTTTAGGGGTTAAGCTGCCATCGCCAGCCTGCTACACGATAGCGGCCGGTGATGGCGTCCGGCTATGCCATCGACGGAAGCCTAGTGGGTCCTGCTGTCAGTGAGTAGCTGACAGTTCTAATACACTGCACTACGCATGTAGTGCAGTGTATTAGAATAGTGATCACGGCCTCCTGCCCTCAAGTCCCCTAGTGGGAAAAAATAATAAAGTGAAGAAAAAGTAAAAAAAACATGTGTAAAAATAAGAAAATAAAAGTTTTAAAAGTAATAAAATTAAAAATCCCCCTTTTTCCCTTATCAGTCCTTTATTATTAATAAAAATAGATAAATAAACAAATAAACTATACATAATTGGTATCGCCGTGTCCGTCACGGCCTGAACTACAAAATTATTTTGTTATTTATCCCGCACGGTGAACGCAGTAAAAGAAAATAATAATAAACCGTACCACAATCACAATTGTTTGGTCACTTCACTTCCCAAAAAACGGAATAAAGAGATCAAAAAGTCGCATGTACCTAAAAATGATACTGATCGAAACTACAGTTCGTTACGCAAAAAATAAGTCCTCGCACGGCTTTATTGATGGAAAAATAAAAAAGTTCTGGCTCTTAGAATATGGTAACACAAAAAGTGAATGATTTTTTTTACAAAACGTATTTTATTGTGCAAACGCCATAAGACATAAAAAAACTATAAACATCTGGTATCGCCGTAATCGTATCGCCACGCAGAATTAAGTGAATCTGTCATTTATAGCGCACGGTGAACGCTGTAAAAAAAACAATAGTAGAATTGCTGTTTTTTTAGTCACCACGCCACCTAAAAATAGAATAAAAACTGATCAAAAAGCCGCATGCACCCCAAGAAAACTACAATGAGTCTGCTTCAGTCCATTACCGCACTAGGGCTACATGTGGGATATTGCGTTTCTCTGGTAAAACCTTTTGTGTTATAGAAAAAAATGGTATAAAAAGGATTTTCTGACAAAAATAAATATGTAAATTTCACCTCTACTTTGCTCTGTGAAACACCTAAAGAGTTCATAAACTTTCTAAATGCTGTTGTGAATACTTTGAGGGGTCTAGTTTCTAAAATGGGGTGTTTCATAGGGGTTTCTAATATATGGGCCCCTCAAAGCAACTTCAGAACTGAACTGGAACCTAAAAAAAAAAAAAGATTAGGCAATACTTCGCTTCTCCTAATGAGCATTGCCTACTCCAAGACGACCCCAGTTTTGACAGTTTGTATAAACGGAGACCCCTATTAGACCGTTTCAGTGCCCGGTTTTCCAAAGCATACACCACCGAGACGTGTATTTCTATTGATGAGTCCTTGGTACATTTTAAAGGGAGGCTTCAATTCCACCAGTACCTGCCGGGTAGGAGGGCAAGGTATGGTGTGAAGATGTATAAGCTGTGCGAGAGTGCATCAGGGTATACCTACAAATTTATGATATATGAAGAGACGGACACCAGTGCTCAGTCCCCAGAATGCCCCCCCTTACTGGGAGTTAATGCAAAAATTGTGTGGGATTCCCACTACTGGACCAGGGTTACCACCTCTACCAGGATAATTTTTATACCAGCGTCCCACTCTTCAACTGCCTCGCCTCCATAAGTCCTGCGGCATGCGGCACTGCTAGAAGAAATCTGAGAGGCCTCCCTAAGACTCTGCTTGGGCAAACACTCAGAAGGGGTGAGAGCAGGGCACAATCCAGCAGCAACATATTGTGTGTCAAGTACAAGAGAAGAGAGATGCCACACCAGTACCCATGTACCTGTACGAGGTACCAGTACAGAGACCCCCAAACCAGACTGCATCCTGGACTACAATAGGTACATGGGAGGGGTGCACATCATACAGAGGGCATTGTACAATGTGTACGTGCTACGTCGATGTGCAGGCCAGAGCGGAACTTTCCTGGAATTTCAAGAGGTAGTTATCAAGAAACTAATTTTTAGGGACCAAGAAGGGGGGGCACCCAGTACTTCTGGAAGCGGGGCCACACGCATCGTACCCGGGCAACAGTTTCCAGGAGAAGTTCCCCAAACTGGCAAGAAAGGAAATAGTCAAAAGAGGTACAAAGTCTGCTATAAGAGGGGGATAAGGGAGGACACAATATATCAATGTGACACGTGTCCCGAAAAACTAAGGCTCCGTATGAAAGAGTGCTTCAAAATGTATCATACATCCCTTGATTTTTAATCTACGCCAGTTTTACTTACCCTGATGCACTCCGCACAGCTTATCCCCCCTTGTCTTTCCCTTCTGAGCCCTGCTGCGTGCCCAGGCAGCTATAGCAGCCACATTGAGGGTATTGCGATACCCGTGAGAACCCACATTACAGTTTATGGGGTGTATGTCTCCGGTAAAAATGCTCACTACACCTCTAGATAAATGCCTTAAGGGGTGTAGTTTTTAAAACGGGGTCACTTCTTGGGGGTTTCAACTGTACTGGTACCTCAGGGGCTTCTGCATACATGACTTCGCACCAGAAAATCCCCAGTAGGCCAAATGGTGGTCCTTTCCTTCTGAGACCTCCCATGGGCCCAAACGTCAGTTTATCACCACAAATTGGGCATTGCCGCACTCAGGACAAATTGGGCAACAAAATGGTGTGTTTTATTTCTTGTGAAAATAAGACATAATTTTATTTGAATTCCCAGCCCAATTCAAATAAGTTATGTGAAAAAACTATGGGGTCAAAATGGTCACAACAACAATAAATGAATTCCTTGAGGGGTGTAGTTTCCAAAATGGGGTCACTTCAGGTGGGTTTCCATTGCTTTGATACCTCTGGGGCTCTGCAAATGCGACATGGCACCCAAAAACCAATCCAGAAAAATCTGGACTCCAATGAACAAATAGCGCTCCTTTTCTTCTGAGCCCTCCCAGGGGCCCAAACGGCAGTTTATCACCACAAATGGGGTATTGCTGCACTCAGGACAAATTGGGCAACAAAATTTAGTATTTTATTTCTTGTGAAAATAAGAAATTTTGAGCTAAAACGACATATTATTGGAAAAAATAATTTTTTTTAAAATTCCCAGCCCAATTCAAATAAGTTCTGTGAAGAAACTATGGGGTCTAAATGGTTACATTACCCATGTAGTTTCCAAAATGGGGTCACTTCTGGTGGGTTTCCATTGCTTTGAAACCTCTGAGGCTCTGCTAATGTGACATGGCACCCGAAAACCAAACCAACAAAATCTGCACTCCAAAGAACACACAGCGCTCCTTCCCTTCTGAGGCCACCCATGGGCCCAAATGGCAGTTTATCGCCACAAATGGGGTATTGCTGCACTCAGTAGAAATTGGGCAACAAAATGGGTTATTTTGTTCCCTGTGAAAATAAGAAATTTTTATCAAAAATGACATCTTATTGGAAAAAATTTCATTTTTTTAATTTCACAGCCCAATTCAAATACCGTGCTGAGTAAAAACTGTGAGGTCAAAATGGTAACAACAACCATAAATTAATTCCTTGAGGTGTGTAGTTTCCAAAATGCGGTCACTTTTGTGGGATTCCTACTGTTTTGGCACCTCAACACCTCTTCAAACCTGGCATGCTGCCTAAAATATATTCTAATAAAAAAAGAGGCCTCAAAATGCACTAGGTGCTTCATTGCTTCTGGGGCTTGTGTTTTAGTCCACGAGCGCACTAGAGCCACATGTGGGACATTTCTAAAAACTGCAGAATCTGGACAATACATATTTGGTAGTGTTTCTCTGGTAAAACCTTCTGTGTTACAGAAAAAAATTGAATACAATTGAAATTCAGCAAGAAAAATTAAATTTGCAAATTTCATCTCCACTTTGCTTTAATTTCTGTGAAATGCCTGAAGGGTTAAAAAACTTTCTAAATGCAGTTTTGAATACTTTGAGGGGTCTAGTTTTCAAAATGGGGTGTTTTATTGGGGTTTCTAATACATAGGCCCCTCAAAGCCACTTCGGAACTGAACAGGTACCTTCAAAAAAAGGCTTTTGAAATTTTCTTAAAAATATGAGAAATTGCTGTTTATGTTCTAAGCCTTGTAACGTCCAAGAAAAATAAAAGAATGTTCAAAAAACGATGCCAATCTAAAGTAGACATATGGGAAATGTGAACTAGTAATAATTTTGGGTGGTATAACTGTCTGTTTTACAAGCAGATGCATTTAAATTCTGAAGAATGATATTTTTTATACATTTTCTCTAAATTTTGCAATTTTTCACCAAGAAACACTGAATATATCGACCAAATTTTACCACGAACATAAAGCCCAATGTGTTACGAGAAAACAATCTCAGAATCGCTTGGATAGGTTTAAGCATTCCGACGTTATTACCACATAAAGTGAAATACGTCAGATTTGAAAAATGGGCTCTGAGCCTTAAGGCCAAAACAAGGCTGTGTCCTTAAGGGGTTAAGGTCCTTCTCCTGTTCTTTTATCCCCAGTTTTATGCCATTTAATGTATATGCATTAATACTATTATTGCGTCTTAGGTGCATTACTTTACATTTATCAACATTACATTTCATCTTCCATGTTTTTGCCTATGCTGCCAGCTTATCCAAGTCTTTCTGTAATATTTTATAGTCGAGCTGAGTTTTAAGTATCTTATAAATAGTCTCATAAGACATATAGAGTCTTATAAGACATATCACGTTATTCCAGTTTACCATTTCTACAAACAGTATACTGCAGTTTATTAATGATATGTGGCTCATCCACTTCCTCAATTACATCAGCTTACAACTCTTACCTCTTTCCTCTACATCACACACTCGAAAAACACTATCAAGTATTTGCTCTTCAGATGATAAATTGGCTGTTTGTTCAAGGTATTTCTGGGAAGCATCTAAAAGGAAAATTGAAGAAGATCCTTCATTATTGAACCTTTACAATAAGATAACAGGAATGGTTTCTTTGTAAAAAGGCCTTAGACTGTACAGATGCCGCATGGGCTACGTATTTGAATGGAAACAATTCAACCAGTACTTAGGAGAACAGCATCTATCTGATGTAAATACCTGAAGATATAGAGACGTGTTTCATCATTAAGGGCCGGCAGTGCTGATACTTGGAGACCAGTAACATCCTTTAAATATTCTAACATTCAATAATTCGATTAGCAACATTTAATAAATTAAAGGGAACCTGGTACCCTGATTGACATGAACTAGATTTTACTCTGAAGCACTGCAGCGTTTTAAAATGTACTCGGGGAGAAGTGTATTTACTTGGCGGCTTCCCTACGGCTGCTTCCTGCTCGGTTCAGCTTGATTGACAGCTCTCCCTATTTGTGTATAGGGAGAGACCTGACAAATCAAGCTGATGTGAACAGGCCCTAACAGAGTGGATTTTACTCTCTGGATCAACAAGACAAAACTGGGGTACCCTATTTTTCATCCCATTACCAACCTCCCTTTAATTGGATAAACTTGATGGACATTTTTTAAACCATTCTATAGTATGAAACGTAGAATGTATTCTTTAATTTAAAAAATATCTGCCCCCGAAGAACAACAGAGCAAATTAAAATTTTCTGCCAAATTCATTGGTCCCTAGATCAGAGCTCAAAGACCAATTGTTGAAAGTGATTATATTATAAGGCGGCTACATGTGTAGTGCTCAGTGCATACAAACAAGTTTTTTTTACATAAATTAAGACCTGTTGATAATGATTATAAATATGTGTAATGTGTTATATTATACCTTCATTGATGGGCTCCAGATCCTGCTCTGATGACTCATCTGTACTCCAGTATTGATACTCGTCTAAGATTCCTATAGACATCTCTATAGTATTTTAAACCTGAAAAAAACTAAAACATTTCTATTTATGTACTTAGTTTAGTTTTAGTTCAAATAGGCAACATGTACAATAGTCTACAGGACATCAGTAATGCAGCCTCAGGCTTTGGGCCTGTAATTTTAATCGATCATATCTCAGCATGAAAGTAAGATAATAAAAAATATTATCAGATTCCTAATGTATACTACAGGGTCTTACATCATTTAATTTCAGTAGGTCGCCAGAGAATACACAGTAATAAGGAGAAATGTGATAACCAACGGCTGAGAGGCGGGTGGAGCATAAATATATGACTATTATTGCACTCATTGGCTGCATCGCGTCCGGCACCCCGCAAGTTTGAGATTCATATTCTTCGAAATGACTGTGTAATATTAACTAAGTGACTGACTTCTGAAATCAACGTGTCTGTCATTTCGTTATGCTGCCCTCAGACATGCCAGTATAAATATATAAAAGATCCATGTAAAAGAGTGTCGCTTTCTCCAAATAGGGGAAAGCTGAAAGAAATGTTAAAATTAAAAATATTCTTATTTACCTATTGTTACAAGTTTTCTCCTCTTAGGTGGAAGAAACGTCACTGATGCCTAGTGTATGTACCGGCTCGGCAGAAACTGGTGGCAAGCAGTAGTATAGGGTAGGAGGTGAATTTTAACAAAAAGTATAATAAAATTCAGCACGGAGCTGCAATAGATTGTGAAAGAAAGGACCAAATCACAATGCAATATTTTATGTTAATATTTTGAATCGGGCTTTCTTTTCTCTATTCTTAAAAGTGTGTTTTATATACTTTTCTATGAACGTCCGATAATCCAGAATATTTGATCACTTGGTACCTGGAAGGTTTCATTGATCCTCAATTAAAGAATCTTTTTACTGTATATTCCTATTTAATACGAGATTCTTTCCTTTGAGAGAAATGTCTGAATGTCAATATGGACTTACATATATAGTGATACGTTGTATCCGTATTTATCTGTTTTTTTAATAGATATTTTTAATCATTTTCTTTGCCCATGTTGCAAATACAAATACGCTGAGGTAATATTCTCTCATTTTATATTAGAGGTTATATCATTCCCTACATTACAAAGCTCAGATGCTGCAGAACCTCTTTTTTTACATATATAATTGTAGCTTTCTGTCCACCATTGATTGATTGATTGATTGATATAAAACACACTCATCATTTTGAAAAAGAAGCTCTGCAGCTGCTCATATACGTATTATGATGTTCTAGAGCAGTTGGGACACAGAACTGTTAATCATACCTCCCAACTTTTAAGTATCACAAAGAGGGACAACCGCTGCGGTGCACGTAGCGCGTCGCAGCATTTTTTTCCTTTTAAGCCATGCCTCCAATACCGCCCAATCCCCGCCCATACACACCCGTTTCAGCCCACACTGTATCATGCTCCCATAGTGCCTCCCACACAGTATAATGGCCTCTAGCTGCCACCATACAGTATAATGCCCCTATAGATGCCCTATACAGTATAATGCCCACACAGCTGCGCCCATACAGTATAATGCCCACACAGATGCTCCTATGCAATATAATGCCCACGCAGATGCCCCTATACAGTATAATGCCCATACAGATGCCCCCTTGCGGTATAATGCCAAAACAAATTCCCCAATACAGCATCATAATGCCCCATAGCTCCCACCATTCAGCATAAAGCCCCCATAGCTGCCACATACAGTATAACGCCCCAATACAGTATGATGCCCCCATACAGCATAATGCTTGCATAAAGTATACAGTATAAAGCCCCCACAGCTGTTCTTATACAGTATAGTGCCCCATAGCTACCCCATACAGTATAATGCCCCCACAGCTGCCCCATACATTATAGTGCCCCTGTAGCTACCCCATACAGTGTAATGCCCCCTTAGCTGCCCCTATACAGTATAATGCCCCCACAGCTTCCACCATACGCTATAATGCCCCCACAGCTTCCCCATATAGTATAATGCCCCTATAGCTTGCCCCATACAGTATAATGCTCCCTTAGGTGCCCCATACAGTATAATGCCCCCTTATCTGCCACCATACAGTATAATGCCCCTTTAGCTGCCACCATACAGTATAATGCCCCCTTAGCTGCCCCAAGTGCCAGTGCCCACATATAAAGTGCCACAGTGCCCACATATAGTGCCCATGTACATAGTGCCACAGTGCCTATGTAGATAGTACTATACCCCCTTGAAGATAGCGCTACCCCCCTGTAGATAGCACCAGAGCATAGGCCGGGGATTCCGCTCCTAGAGGCAACCCCTGACGTCAGTGTTCATATATGAACAGTGACGTCAGGGGTTACTCCTGGAGCGTAATCCCCTGCCAGAGCATTGCCGGCGCTCTGGCCGGGCTTTTCGCTCCAGGTGGAGCACCTGACGTCACTGTCCATATAGTATAATGTATGAACAGTAGCGCTGTGCCCAGGGAGTCCTCGGTGAGCGGAGGGGATCAACTGCCAACGCTCTGTCAGGGGATTCCGCTCCTGGAGGAGCCACTGACGTCACTGTCCATATATGAGCAAGGGCTATGAATTAAGGGCTTCCCCGGGCACCGTGCTCAAAGTCGCGCTGCAGCTTGGGGAGTCCTTTGCGAGCAAAGTAGCTCCCTCTGCTCCTCCGCTCTGAACTAATGCTAAAGCAGGGAGCTGACGGTTCCCTGCTTCAGCATTGGGTTTAACTGTACCTGCGTCCTGAGGATGCAGATAGATACAGTTGACAAGGGGAGGCACAACTGGCCACCCGGATCAGCGGGACGGTTGGGAGGTATGGTTTGATATACACTGCAGCTACTGAAGAACTTATTTTTTAAAGAGAGAGGGAGCACTCTAGTAGACACAGCAGAAGGAACCTCCTGCAGAAGCGATCTGCAAGAGACAACTTCTGCATGAAGAGATAAGAAGTGCCAATATAGCGACGCTTTTCTCTGTAAAATCATCTGGTTCTGACATCTAAATGTGATGTGTATGCAAATATTATTTACAGTAATGTCATTGATGTGTAATATGTCATAATAATAAAAAGAATAATGTGGTCTTGCGACTAGCTTCATTGACTACCATTACCGCCATTTTCAGCACTTTCCAGATACAAACATGAAACACGGTTGTGTGAATGAGGTCTTACAAGTAGCTTACATGAAAGATGTGCCCTTTAGGCAGGAGCACATACAGTTGGTGCATTGCCTAGCAACAAACTATGTGGCAGCAGGTGGCACCGCTCAATCTCCAAATTCATTATACAAAGTAGTGTCCCTATACAAAGTAGTGTCCCTATACAAAGTAGTGTCCCTATACAAAGTAGATGTTTGTTGATTTCCCCTTTCCCCGCATTTCACTGTGAAAGATGGCCGCCTGCCCTGGAGCAGCCATTACCAGGTAAGTGTATATGTGTCTTTCTTTTTTTTTTGCTGCTGTTGGTCTGAGGGGAAAGATGTTTCCTTCTGGAGAGATATAAAATATAATGGTATTATTAATTATGACTCATTATCTGAAGGTAATTACCTCAGGGGATCAGGGACACCGAGCGGTACAGTGCTTACCTCACACAACAACCTCTGACCTCAACTATTTTTTTTGTAACAACTTTATTTGTTTCCGAGCATTATTGTACAACTCCAGAGATGAGGCCCAGAGAAGGTTTATATGACTATAAAATGCCCTCAATTAATTTATCAAACAATAATTCCCCCTTTTATTGCATACTTAACACAATGCGGGCTAGACAGACTGTAGTCTGGCCCCCAAGCAATAATGGTCAGGGACCCCTTACCAACCACAATAGTTATAGAGCTGGGATTCGACAATGCCTTTGAGAGGCATTTGTATCATCCGGTTCTGTTCACACTAGCGTTTTTGGGTTTTGGTTATCTTTGACAGGAATAATTGTATAGTCTGAGGGGCTGTAAGACAATGGGATTCATCAGTATTTGTCACAATACGTTTAAAAATGGGTCCGCTATAGGTATCATGGTACTGTTATGAACAAAAGTCATGATGCTTATGTAAAAGGAGCACAATCTTTAGCTTTTTTTTTTTGCAGACCCATCACTTATGCATCTGTCTTTGGGCACTGCTCTGATGCCCAAATGATCAGTCTACCCCTGCCACAATGAATGGTTCCTAAACTTTAGCCCCTGGCGGTTAGTTCCCGCACAGAACCGTTAATGTCCGTTGCAAGGATGAGCGTGCTCACGAGCTGAGCCCAAACCATCAGCAGCGGGTGTTGTAACACACTGCTGCAACGGGCGGGATCGGTGCTAACTCAGATGCCGGCAGTTCAACTACTGAGGGCATATTCACACTACTTATTTTCAGCCGTTTTTCGGGCCGTAAACGCCCCGAAAAATGGCTAAAAATGCGGGGGCTAAACGCCTCCAAACATCTGAATGGGAAAAATGGCAGTTTGTTCCCACAGGGCGTTTCTTACGTGGCCGTTTTGAAAAACGGCGCGTAAAAAAACGCCCCATAAAAAAGAAGTGCATGTCACTTCTTGAGAGGTGTTTGGAGCCGTTTTTCATTGTCTCAATAGAAAAACAATTCCAAAAACGGCCGTAAAAAAACGCCTAACGAAAGTGGCAGGGCCACCTGTGACCTGAAAAATTTTATCATAATTTACGCCAAATCTGGCATAAATTATGGTGCAAATCTACATCAGCCAGACATGGATGGTGTAGAGTTCACTTTATGGCGCATGGACAGCCAGAGAGCGTCTAAGTTATGCGCCTCTTAATAAATTAGGTGCATTTTACTCCAACTTTCTTTGTATGAGATGCCAGTCTTAATGAATTTCATGCCATACTGCTTGTGCCCTGCGCTGTGCCCTGCAGAGCCATTCATATTCACTGTCCTCTTGCAGACTAAACCCTTTAACAAAAAATTTTTCCAATAGATATGAAAAGCTTCTGCCCCCTTAAGCTTAGTAAATAGTATCTTGCGCCACCTTTAGCAACAGTAATTTCAACCAAACAATCCCTATAATTTAATGTCCGTTTTTCACATTATTGTTGAGGAATTTCACTCTACTTTCTGCTGTATTTCAATAACATAGGTAGGTTGTGTTTATTTTTTTAAAGGAACTGTTCAGGTTATTCAGGTTCCAAGGCAGCTAAGCCTCCCCACACCCTCACACTAACACCAGTATATTTGATGGTACGTCTGATGTTTTTATTGTGGAACACAGTACAGGGTGGGCCATTTATATGGATACACCTAAATAAAATGGGAATGGTTGGTGATATTAACTTCCTGTTTGTGGCACATTAGTATATGGGAGGGGGGAAACTTTTCAAGCTGGGTGTTGACCCTGGCGGCCATTTTGAAGTCGGCCATTTTGTATCCAACTTTAGTTTTTTCAATGGGAAGAGGGTCATGTGACACATCAAACTTATCGAGAATTTCACAAGAAAAACAATGGTGTGCTTGGTTTTAACGTTACTTTATTCTTTCATGAGTTATTTACAAGTTTCTGACCACTTATAAAATGTGTTCAAATTGCTGCCCATTGTGTTGGATTGTCAATGCAACCCTCTTCTCCCACTCTTCACACACTGATAGCAACACCGCAGAAGAAATGCTAGCACAGGCTTCCAGTATCCGTAGTTTCAGTTGCTGCACATCTCGTATCTTCACAGCATAGACAATTGCCTTCAGATGACCCCAAAGATAAAAGTCTAAGGGGGTCAGATCGGGAGGCATTTCTTCTGCGGTGTTGCTATCAGTGTGTGAAGAGTGGGAGAAGAGGGTTGCATTGACAATCCAACACAATGGGCAGCACTTTGAACACATTTTATAAGTGGTCAGAAACTTGTAAATAGTGCAACCTGTTCTACTTTGACTCATCAATTGGTGAGATAATGGTGAGATTCCCGAAAGTAATAGGCCTCATTCACACAGTGCAGTTTTCATGCAGTTTTTTTAATGCATTTTCTGTAGCCAAACCCAGGAGTGTATCTTAAAGGAAGGCCATAAAGAAAGTACTTATTACTCTCATTAGTTTAAGATCCAGTCACAGTTTTGGCAAAAGAAAACACATTAAAAAATGCACTGTGTGAATAAGGACTGACTATCTTTTAATATTCTATTCTACCATTTATCAGTTAGCTTGGTCAGGTGTTTCAAGAGGGACAACAATATATTGGCATTAGATTTCCAATAGAAGTTGACTCTCTATTTTTGCCAGTTGCCTAATGCTAGATTCACATGAACAAGTGCAAACTCGGACATGAAAAATGGCAGTTTTTCACGTTCGAGATGCACCCGTGCGGGACCTGTTTTCACGGATCCCTCATAGACTTCAGTCTATCGAGGTAGCCGTAAAAACAGAGCAAAATAGGACATGTTCTATTTTTAAATGGACCCTTCACAGCCTTGTGAACGGCCTCATTGAAATACATGCGTCCATGTGACGGCCGTTAAAACAAGGGCTGTCACACGGACGTGTATTACAGTCATCCAAATTCGGCCTTAATGCCAGTTACCACCCCTCTCCCATCACTCACTCAATTTACTCATGTGTCAGGAAGCTCAGGTTGGACAGTGCTATATGTGCCCCCCACATGAGGGAGTTCTGTGGTGTATTGAACTATGTGAAAATACAAAAAAAGACATTATAATACAACTGTTGTATTTCTCCATATAATGGAACCATTTTATTCTGTCTATATGACATAGAACACATTATTGTAAATGTATCAGTTTTATCAAATTAAAAGAAAAAAATTAACATAATAGCAGCTAAATAACACCAGAAAATGAATAAAGGTCTAATTAGTAGAATCCAGGACCGAAGTATTGTCCCATTTCACTAGCAAGTTGTTTAAGCTCTTGGAAATCCGCTTCACTTGGATCATCCGGTTCATCTTCATGGTCATCGAAATGGAGAATTTCTTCCTTCAACTCATCACCCATATCAGTATTGAATATTTGAAAGTCATTCCTTACATCACTCTCGCTCACTTCTCCTCTCCTTGGAAAGTCTACAAAGGGTAGCTGGTCATCCTGGGAGGGCCATGGGACGAGATCTGCATCATAGTAGGACAACTCTTCATCTCTTCGGACCAGTGGTTGGAAAAAAGAGTCTTCTCTGTAGTTTGTGAAGTCTATAATTTCATCTGGCTTCTCACAAGTCGATATTAGATTTCTAGAGAAGGAAGTAAGAAGAACACTGACGTGACACGGCATGAAACAGAATAGAAGTACACCCAACAGCCTTAAAGTGAAGTAACTGATAATGGTAGTATTTTGGTGCAGTTATGGCCTCCACTGTTCCTCCGTATGCATCTGAATTCATGTGTTTTTTTCCGTCGGATTCTGTATTAATCCGCCCCAAAAAATAATTGAGGCATTCTTCATTAGATGCCTTATGTGTGGAGGTATTCTCCCCTAGAAACATTGCTTCTAGAGCAGAATAGAGCCCGTACAGCAGCACATGCTGTGTGCATGAGCCCTAGGGTTTACAAAAAATAAAATAAAAAATGGCCAAAGTAAAAAACAAACCCCATTTATATATATATATAAATATATATATATATATATATATATATATATATATATATATATATATATATATATATATATATATATATACATATACAGTGAAGGAAATAAGTATTTGATCCCTTGCTGATTTTGTAAGTTTGCCCACTGTCAAAGACATAAACAGTCTAGAATTTTTAGGCTAGGTTAATTTTACCAGTGAGAAATAGATTATAGAAAAAAAAAAGAAGAAAATCACATAGTCAAAATTATATATATTTATTTGCATTGTGCACAGAGAAATAAGTATTTGATCCCTTTGGCAAACAAGACTTAATACTTGGTGGAAAACCCTTGTTGGCAAGCACAGCAGTCAGACGTTTTTTGTAGTTGATGATGAGGTTTGCACACATGTTAGATGGAATTTTGGCCCACTCCTCTTTGCAGATCATCTGTAAATCATTAAGATTTCGAGGCTGTCGCTTGGCAACTCGGATCTTCAGCTCCCTCCATACGTTTTCGATGGGATTAAGGTCTGGAGACTGGCTAGGCCACTCCATGACCTTAATGTGCTTCTTTTTGAGCCACTCCTTTGTTGCCTTGGCTGTATGTTTCGGGTCATTGTTGTGCTGGAAGACCCAGCCACGAGCCATTTTTAATGTCCTGGTGGAGGGAAGGAGGTTGTCACTCAGGATTTGACGGTACATGGCTCCATCCATTCTCCCATTGATGCGGTGAAGTAGTCCAGTACCCTTAGCAGAGAAATACCCCCAAAACATAATGTTTCCACCTCCATGCTTGACAGTGGGGACGGTGTTCTTTGGGTCATAGGCAGCATTTCTCTTCCTCCAAACACGGCGAGTTGAGTTACTGCCAAAGAGCTCAATTTTAGTCTCATCTGACCGCACCTTCTCCCAATCACTCTCAGAATCATCCAGATGTTCATTTGCAAACTTCAGACGGGCCTGTACATGTGCCTTCTTGAGCAGGGGGACCTTGCGGGCACTGCAGGATTTTAATCCATTTGGCGTAATGTGTTACCAATGGTTTTCTTGGTGACTGTGGTCCCAGCTGCCTTGAGATCATTAACAAGATCCCCCCGTGTAGTTTTCGGCTGAGCTCTCACCTTCCTCAGGATCAAGGATACCCCACGAGGTGAGATTTAGCATGGAGCCCCAGATCGATGTCGATTGACAGTCATTTTGTATGTCTTCCATTTTCTTACTATTGCACCAACAGTTGTCTCCTTCTCACCCAGCGTCTTACTTATGGTTTTGTAGCCCATTCCAGCCTTGTGCAGGTCTATGATCTTGTCCCTGACATCCTTAGAAAGCTCTTTGGTCTTGCCCATGTTGTAGAGGTTAGAGTCAGACTGATTAATTGAGTCTGTGGACAGGAGTCTTTTATACAGGTGACCATGTAAGACAGCTGTCTTTAATGCAGGCACCAAGTTGATTTGGAGCGTGTAACTGGTCTGGAGGAGGCTGAACTCTTAATGGTTGGTAGGGGATCAAATACTTATTTCTCTGTGCACAATGCAAATAAATATATATAATTTTGACTATGGGATTTTATTTTATTTTTTTATATATAATCTATCTCTCACTGGTAAAATTAACCTAGCCTAAAAATTCTAGACTGTTCATGACTTTGACAGTGGGCAAACTTACAAAATCAGCAAGGGATCAAATACTTATTTCCTTCACTGTGTATATATATATATATATATATTTGTTATCATCACAATCGTAAAAACCTCTTCCAGACGTAGAGGATAAAAAGTAGCAGAGCCTAATATGGGTACAATAAGTACATTGATCTCTATGTATGAATTGTATTAATATGGACTGCTTTCATGACATGCCAGAGCAGCGGTGGGACAGGTTGTGTGGTGCCCAAAGCATAGGTTTCAGACTGCGCCTTCACCCCCTCTCAGCCTCTAAAATTCAGCATAATAGCTGTCGGATGGACATTCATTTAATTTGCTCATGTTGCCCCCTGTTCATCACCAATTCTTAGTGTTCTAATTTCCATACTTACTACCCATTTCTTTCCACCCTTATCCCTGACACATATGTGTAGGGGTTGTCCAGGATGTATGCTATCTTTCAGGAACAGCACCACAACTGTCCACAAGTTTTACGTGGTATTACAGCTCATGCCTATTAACTTCATATACCAGACACAACCCATATAAAGATGTGGTGCTGTTTCTGGATGAAATCAACCATGTTTTTCTAATCCTGGACAATAGCATGTTCACAGTGACACATTTTTCATACTTTAGCCTTTTTACATCACCACAATGGATCTGAAACAAAGCAATGAAGATGTGATTGAAGTGTAGACTTTAACCTTTAATTCAAGGGGTTTGACAAAAATATTGCATTAACCGTTTAGGAAATACAGCCATTTTTTACATAGTCCATCCATTTTTGCAATGCTTAGGCTGAAATCTACCGCAAGCCCGCTGAGAAAACGCAACGTCTGAAGACGCACACTCAAATATGCTAATTTAGATTAATTGCGTATTTGCAGCGAATTTGTGGCAAAATCTGCAGCGGATAATTTCTGACTCGTTTGAACGTGCCCTAAGTGTTCCAAACAGATTTGTTTGTTTATTCACCACATGTGCAAAGACATTGTTTCCGTTTAACCAATAACCTTTCTCCATTGTGTAAATAATTCTGGTTGCGACTGTATATACTGTCACCGAACACTTGCACTCTCAGTCTCTTTCTCTTCCTCTACAAGGAAGCATTTATTGATACAGTTAGCACCTGTCACACGGGAAAAGTCTATTCTGTTGACTCCCCATACCGCTATTGGTTGTACAAGGAAATTTTAACACAAAGAATTGTTTTTTAAAGTTTTTTTTATCAATAAATTGCCCCCCCCCCCCCCCCCAATGGTGCCCAAGGCGATTTACCTTCTCCTATCCCTCCTCCTGGCCTTGTGCTAAAGTATTTAAAGGGAACCTGTCACCAGCATTTCACCTATTGAACTTTACGTATCCCTCACTGGCCGCTGCTATCAAAAGTTAATTACCGTTATCCCCTCTCCAAAACTCCTCCTCCGACTGTAAATAACGGTCTGCAAACATTTTGCGCTTTTTATCGTAATATTCCCGTGTCCCTTTGTGCGCCCACACCAGAAGAGGACATCAAAGCACAAGCGCGTGATTTTGTGTGCTGGGGGAAGGCGAGGAGCTGTCAATCAAAAGTAAGGAGGCGGGGTAAACTCAGAAAAACTTGAGGAATGAAGTTATGACTCTTTTCAAACGAAGATATGACTCTTTTATGCTCACTAGCATACGGTGGGGGAACACTAAAAACCTGAATACTAAAGCCACAGAGTAGTCTAAGAAGACAATTATAGGTTATATAGAAATGATTTTTCACCCACTACCATCAGGTATTGCTGGTTTAATAGGTGACATGCTGGTAACAGGTTCCCTTTAAACACGGCCCATCTGCAGCTGCCTTCCCTAACTGACGATTTTCAACATGACCCACCTAATGGCCAATCAAACACTGGCTTCGTATGGAAATTGTAATCTTATAGTAGACGCAAAAAATGAAATTGCCAATTTAGATATTTCAGTATTTACAACCCTTTTCTCCTTGTTCGCCATAACTAATTTTTCAAACATTTCTTTGTTAAGGGAAAGTTTTATGTGTGTGAACACCACCTTTCAAAATGACATAGATATAGGAACTGTAATTAATCGTGCAACCAAACTTTCCTGCATAATTGTGAAATAATAACATTTATATGTGTTTGTCTGTATCCTCAGTAGCGCGCTTCTATTTATCAGTCAATGCGCAAAACAAAGAAAATCATTTCCATACATTGATGTGCTGATAATATTGGAGCGCTGCTTCCCCTTCATTTCATTCTGCTCATACTGTGAATCGCCGACACAAGTATGTTGGCAATTCACAGTACAAGCAGTACAGGGAATGAAGTGTAAGCAGCGTCCGTGGGAGTGCCGCATCTCCTTCAAAACAGCTAATTGGTGGGGTGCAGGAGTCAGACCCCCACAGATATTGATGACCCATCCTGAGCATAGGCCATCAATTTCCTAGGACTGGAAAACTCCTTTAACTTGAAGCTCCTCAGCCCCAATGCAAAATCTGTAACAGGCTCCCCAGCCACCATGTGCCATTTATTACTGGTGTCTTCTTACGTGGCAGAGGGGCCTGTGAGTCCTGCTTCCCCCACCCACACACAGTAATCGACAGCTCTATCTATACAAACTCATACAATATAAGTTGTCAGTCACTCTGCGTGGGCGGAGAGAAGCCGGACTCACAGGCTTTCTCTATCACACAGCTTTATACATGAAGATACTGAATAAAATCATAGAAATACTATACTGTATATCCCTGAGCTCAGGGTCTCCACCTCTATCCTGTACTGTCCTTAGGGTGGCACAAGTAAATTGCCATGATCATGAATGTAACTATAGTGGAGCAGAGGTTGCAGCTGCACCTCGATCCTGGTGCATGAGACCTACTAGAAATGTCATACCATTGTCGGGGAGCCCTGCTACAGGTTTTGCATTGGGGTCCAGGAGATTCATGTTACGCCCCTGATGAAGATGATGATTATTCATTTTGTTGTGTCATGTTAGAAGATCAATCACTACAGTATATCATTTCACAAATGCCTTTGTTATAGAAACCTCTGGAGCAATCTTACCCTTTACTGGTGCAAACCAGATCTTCAGCACATGGACAAGGCAGTAAACCCAAATCATAATCTGCCCCAAAAGTTAGCAATTTCAAGAGGTTACTGGTCTGAGCACGACACTGTTCCCCTTCTGAGGGAAGCGGCAAGCATACTGAGACTGGAAGTGCTGTAAAGATAAGAAATTCTAGAGTTGATACATAGAGAACAGCAGAATGTTCCTTATTTCTTATTAGTAGATGTAGCATGTGCAGCACTCGGTATGACTGAATGATTAAAATATTGAACTATAGCTTTTCATGTATTGGAATTTATATTTTTAACTAGACATTCATTCCACCAAATATATATAATATTTCTGTTAAATTGCTTAATTTGTCCCAAATTCTGATACACTTTGTAATGTCTAGTACAGAGCCTGAGGGGCGGTGCATGACACAGAGATTCTTTTTTTATGTTATTTGAATCCTTGTGTCATGCTCCGCCCCCTCAGACCCTCTACTAGATATAACAGTGTATCAGTTTTTCCAATAGTGTTCCATTAAATTCCTTATGCTGGAGAGCCCTGTCATTAGATGTCCTCTAATGTAAAATTGTTCTTAGCTGTTTCTTAGTAAGATAGGCATCAGCCAATATGGTGGACACTACAGCTCCAACATATACTATATAGACAAAAGTTTTGGGGCACACCTCTTAATCACTGAATTTAGGCGTTTTATTCAGTCCCATTGCCACAGGAGTATAAAATCCAGCACCTAGCCATGCAGTCACCTTTGCAAGCATCTGTAAAAAGAATGGGTCGTTCCAAAGATCTCACTGAGTTCCAGCGTGGTACTGTAATAGGAAGCCACCGTTACAACAACTTAGTTCGTGAAATGTCTTCCTTTCTAGATATTCCATGATCAGCTGTGAGTTGTATTATTGAAAAGTGGAAGCGTCTAGAAACCACAGTAACTCAGCCAAGTAGCAACAGACCACATATAGTTACAGAGTGTGGTCGCTGAGTGCATAGAGCATAAAAGTCACCAATTCTCTGCTGACTGAATAACTGGAGAGCTCCAAACGTCGTTTGGTATTAACATCCACACAAAAACTGTGTCGCCGGAGCTTCATGGCATGGGTTTCCATGCAAGACTTACAAGTCTTAAATCACCAAGCACAATACCAAGCCTCAGATGGAGTGGTGTAAAGCATGCCGCCACTGGACTCTGGAGCAGTGGAAACGTGTTCTGTGGAAAGATGAATCACACTTCTCTATCTGGCAGTCTGATGGACAAATCTGCGTTTGGCAAAGGCCAAGAGAACGTTACCTGCCTGACTGCATTGTGCCAACTGTAAAGTTTGACATGAAGTATATAGAAAAACGTAGAACCATGGACTAGCGCTGCCACCATCAAGAATAATCCAGGCAAGTAAATGAAACAGCTTTATTTGGAAAAGCAAGAGGCTACGCGTTTCAACGCTGGACAAGCGTCTTCGTCAGGTCAGATAAGCAGAGTGAAAAAATAACCAACTTATATAATCATTGTGATAAAGTTTGAAGCACTCGAAGATTTAAAAAAAAAACGCCAAACAGAGGTCAAAGTATCCCTATGACATCATGTAGGGTCAAATTAATGTAAGCAAAGCTAAGGTTAGGATTGCAATAAAAACAGTGTAAAAAATAACATTATTACAGAATGCATGCAATGATCAATAGAAATCTAGCACAATGTTGATGAATAGATACATACAAAATTAGTACATACAAGTTAGATGTACAACGGGAGTCAAAAGAACAACCAACTGACGGTAAACCACTTTCCATTGGTAATGTAAAATATAGTTAAAACAATAATAATAATAATACAATAAGTAGGATTTAAGACATATAACATTTGTAAGTATAGTAAAACTTGTTATAATTATTGTAAAAAATGTAAAAGCTCACCGCTGGTTGCAGACGTTATCTGCACGAGTCTACGGAGAACACAGGCTAACGCTCCCATGGGCATCCCTGGCGTCATAGGAACCCCAGCCCCCAGCTAGTGGGGCGGCCGATGAGGGGAAAAAATACAGATGTACACTGTGTAGGAAATATAACGGGGATGGTAGCGTCCCTGTAGTTAAGGGAACGTTTAAGTGGAAACAAAACTACGGTAAGCACCAGGGGACATAAGGAGCGGAAAGATATGCTAGTTGCGCTGAAGGCAAAGTGCATGCAGCAGGCATGCTGGAGTTGTATGTCTAGAAAGGGGAAATAGTCGTAAGGAGTATGTAGTGCAGTAATATGATGAAAAAAGTGAATGAATTGATGTACTACTGCTCTTTGTAGGTTAAGAGTATACAATGCAAGGTTAATAACATATAGATACATAAAGCATGAAAATACAAAAATACAATATTTAACAAAAACTATTAATATTATAAAATAGTCAAAAAGAAGGATATTGTATGGAGATCATGGCGAACAAAAACGCCTATAATAAACAGTAAATCAGATCTCATAAAAAATAAGGTACTAATGAAGTGCGGTTTCCGAGAGGTCATTGAGTCCCCCTGGGCTTAAACACGCCATTTTATAAATCCAGTAATTCTCTCTTTGTTTCAGTGTAACAAATGTGTCTGGTGTGTCAGCAGCGACTTGTTCTATCGGGGTGATACAAATAACATCAAAGTTGCGGTTGTGTACTGCTGTAAGGTGTCTCGAGACACTGTGTTTTTGGAAGCCAATACGGGTGTTGAAATGGTGCTTATTTATTCTGCATCTAAGGGTCTGAACAGCCCTCCCAACATATTGCAAGTTGCAAGGACATTCAAGCAAATAAATTATAAAATCACTACTGCAGTTTAAAAAAGTTTTAATGGGAAAAGTCCCACCGGTCACTGTGGAGGTATACTTTTTGATTTGGTGATTAATATTACAGGGTGGGCCATTTATATGGATACACCTAAATAAAATGGGAATGGTTGGTGATATTAACTTACTGTTTGTGGCACATTAGTATATGGGAGGGGGGAAACTTTTCAAGCTGGGTGTTGACCATGACGGCCATTTTGAAGTTGGCCATTTTGTATCCAACTTTAGTTTTTTCAATGGGAAGAGGGTCATGTGACACATCAAACTTATCGAGAATTTCACAAGAAAAACAATGGTGTGCTTGGTTTTAACGTTACTTTATTCTTTCATGAGTTATTTACAAGCTTCTCTTGGTTTACAGCCATTGACATTTCGCAGAGGTTAACACGTGAGGAGTGGATAGAAATTGTGTGGATGCCTGGTGAACGCAGTACCCGGGTCATTGCAGCAGATTTCAATGCAAGACACCCTACGAGACCACCCATCTCCCATGCTACAGTTTGCAAACTGCTTGCCAAGTTTCGTGAAACTGGTTCAGTGTTGGATTTGCCCAAATGTGGACGCATGAAAACTGTCACTAATGAAGAAACATCAGTGGCTGTCCTAGCTTCATTCAGCAAGAGCCTGTCTTTTTATAAAAAAAAAACAATTGAAAAACAATAGTAGAATTGCCTACTTGACACCTTAACACCACGCCTCTTAAAAAATAGAATAAAAACTGATTAAAAAGTCGCATGCACCCCATGATAACTACAATGAATTCCTCAAGGGGTCTAGTTTCCACTTTTAAGGGGTTTCCCCTGTACCGGTACCTCAGAAGCTCTGCAAATGTGACATGGCGCCCATAAACCAATCCAGCAAAATGTACATGCCAAATAGCGCTCCTGCCTTTCTGAGCCCCCACGTTTCTCCAACTAGCAGTTTATGACCACATATGGGGTATTGCCGTAACAGTGCCCCCTTAAAAAATATTGATACACAATCCTACAGATGTATTCTGAAGACTATTATTATTTTATTCAGACATATATGGGTAACCTTGAGAGAACACATGATGGATTACCAGTAATAACCCAGTAATGGCCATTATTATACACTCATAGAGATTGTCAGATATCATCTTGTCATCCAGCTTTCCACAGAACTGGTGCTTGCATTGTAACAACCCCCTTACTTGTCTTTCTGATACTCGTCTGCCTGTATGTACTCACATTATATTCATGAACCATGAAGCTCTGGATGAACAGAGGTATAGGCTCTACCGAAGTAGGGGAGTGACCAAGTTGGATGTTTTGGTTGATCCTCTTCTAGTTCTCACCATAGACATAACATGCTTGGTCAGCTGAGTAGAACATATATTATACAAGGGGCACTGGAGCTGATATCTGTCAGCCCCTACCTAGCTAGTTCACTTGTCTGAATAAGGACAATTTCCTATAAGAATCTGATTCTCCAATTTCTGAAAGAAGTCTTTTAAGTGTGTCAGTAAATAATGGAGAACAAGCAAGTAATGAAACTGAATACTCCTGCTATTCTGCGCCGACAATAGACAGATCCTAATCTCAGTTTATACTTCGGGTTTTGTAGCGTTTGACTTGCAAGCTAAACCAAAAGAACAAAATGAGAATTTAAAATATCAAATTTCTCTGTTTACAGACCTCACATCTATCAAATGTGGTTTTATTTCACGTCAAACAGGTGAATACAATGAGCATTATCATGTCGTATGAAGGTGATAAACGCTTGTGCCGTACTGAAACACAGACTGGAATTTCTTAAAGTGGAACAACACCTTTAAATTAAATACTGGTGACTGTCATGAATAAGATTAATTCACACTTGAGGTTTTTTTGTAGAACCTTTTTACACTGTACGGATTAACAAACTAATGACAAAATAAAAATGTTATTGATGTCAATGGTAAAATGAAAAGTCCTATTGAAATAAAAAATATCCAGTCTTTATGGTTTTTTTTAAATCGCAATCATATTACGGCTCCAGGTCCTGTTCTAAGCTGTACAGCCATACTATGGCCGTAATGTTATCCCATGGGAGTTTTCGGTGTGTATCACGTCGTACTCCATTGAATAGCATGGTTGCCAGAAGTGGACATTGAAAAAATCTCAACCATGTACACAGATCCAGGTAAAAATGTTGATAAAGTTACCATTTAAATGGGTTGTCCACTATTACAAAACCATGTCAGCTTTCTTCTGGAAACAGTGCCACACCTGTTGATGGTTTGTTTCTAGTATTGCAACGGAGATCCTTTGAAGTGAATAGGGCTGAGGTGCAATACAACACACAACCTTTTTGCCTGGTGTGGCACTGTTTTTGGAAGAAAACTGCCATGTTTTCCTTATCTTGTACAACTCCTTTTAGTACTGTTACTCATATGTTACCCATAGGGTATGTGCACACGATAACTGCATTTATGTCTGAAATTACGAAGCTGTTTTCAGGAGAAAATAGCTCCGTAATTTCAGACGTAATTGCATGTACTCGCGTTTTGCGAGGCGTCAATTACGGCCGTAATTTGGAGCTGTTCTTCATTAGAATCAATGAAAAACGGCTCGAATTACGTCTCAAGAAGTGTCCTGCACTTCTTTTGACGAGCCGTCTTTTTTACGCGTCGTCGTTTGACAGCGACGCGTAAATGACAGGTCGTCGGCACAGTACGTCGGCAAACCCATTCAAATGAATGGGCAGATGTTTGCCGACGTATTGGAGCCGTATTTTCAGACGTAAATCGAGGCTTAAAACGCCTCGTTTACGTCTGAAAATAGGTCGTCTGAACCCAGCCATACAGAACACCATACAGAAACATATGGTAAAAAATATGTTACCGTACAGAACTTCACAAGTGCCTGGAGTGTCATTTGGTAGAGATTTTTCATACAGTTATGTGCATGAGCTATTATAAGAAAGATACAATATCTGCAAGTGTGAATTTAGCTTTACCATCCTCTAATGTAACTTCATTGTTAGGCTGGGTTCACACGACCATGTTACGTCCGTAATGTACGGAACGTATTTCGGCCGGAAGACCCGGACCGAACACACTGCAGTACGGGACAGTAGTTCCACGCAGAGGCAGGGACTCCTAGCGTCGTACATCACTATGATGCTAGGAGCCCGGCCCCCTGCAGTGTGTTCGGTCCGGGTCTTCCGGCCGAAATACGTTCCGTACATTACGGACGTAACATGGTCGTGTGAACCCAGCCTTATAACCAGAGTAGCAATACTTTTCTTCTCCCAGGTTACAGATTCAGTTTGCTGCTTTAGTATTGTATCTAAATACCCTGGCCAAGGAACCTGTTGGCGCCCCCTGGTATATAAGTCTGCTGCCCATCCTCCACTAGCCACACCCTGGTTGTAATATCCCCTTAACAATGGAAATGTTCTAATGATAACATAAGCAATCCTATAATTCAACAGTCCTTCAGATCATTCTGGTAGAAAAAAAATTGCCACAATCGGCTACAAACCAATACATTTATTAAAGAGACGGTGAGTAAAATGTGGAATCGTCATTCACTAAAGTTGCAATTTTAGCAGGTTGCAAACAGGCGATTGCTGACCCGTAGATTGGTAAGAAAATACCTCCAGCAGAAAGACAATGGGGCACATGTATAATAACTGTTGCAGAGTGGTGGAGTACGGTAGATGTGGGGTTGTAAATGTCACATGTGCCATAGTTATAAAATATCTGGCAGACATTGGCATGACCTGTCTCGTTGATCGGCCAGTGTAATAGGGGCTTTAGACCTGATTGGGGATATGTCCTGTGTATGCAATGATAACGACAAAGATTGCAATGCAATTAAAAGATAATGTGCACGTTTTCTATGCAGACCCAAGGAACCCCAGTTCAATACTGGTGGAGGAGGTGTGAAATATTAGATTTTTGTGCTTAGCAGTTATTAATGATCAGAAGTCAAGGGTCCGATTTAAAATTTATAGGAGGCCCCCAGGGAGCTTGATAACACCTCCTTCACTTTCTTTAGAATAACTCCTGATATGCCTGAGTATGACTGCATTGATATTGCTTTACGTGCAGAATTTAATGAACATACTCTCAGTTCTGGAACAGCAGAATCCAGGAGCGCACTGATCGCCTGTCAGATCACACCTTGCTCCACCACTTCCAGCGCTCAGACGTTCAGTACATTTGCTCAGGGCGCAGACCCACCCTGGACAACACTCTTCATTCTGCTGACAAAGCTGATGCAGAGATAAAAGAACAATGATATATGGTTTATACATTATATGAAATACCCAGAGGCAAAATATTTACCTGTGGGGTGACATTCCAACATAGCAAAACAGGTGACATGTCACCGTAACAAATTATAAATATTTAAATTTAACATACAGCTCTTGTAGTCTTGTGTCTAATGTAGGATATGGTATATGTCACCTCCAGGAAAAGTAGAAGGCAAAAGATAGATGTCGCCCCCTTGTGGTAAAACATGGGGTTTACAATAAGGGTATGTTCACACGGCCTATTTACGGACGTAATTCGGGCGTTTTTGCCCCAAATTACGTCCGAAAATAGCGCCTCAATAGCGCTGACAAACATCTGCCCATTGAAAGCAATGGGCAGACGTTTGTCTGTTCACACGAGGCGTAATTTACGCGCCGCTGTCAAATGACGGCGCGTAAATAGACGCCCGCGTCAAAGAAGTGACCTGACACTTCTTTGGCCGTAATTGGAGCCGTTATTCATTGACTTCAATGAATAGCAGCGCCAATTACGTCCGTAATGGACGCGGCGTTCAAGCGCCTGCACATGCCGTTATGGCTGAAATTACGGGGATGTTTTCAGGCTGAGACATCCCCGTAATTTCAGCCGTTACGGACGCCTTCGTGTGAACATACCCTTAGACTGGATTCACACGAGCGTGTTCGGTCCGTGATATACGGTCCGCATGTCGGCCGCATTTTTCGGACCGAGCACACTGCAGGGAGCCGGGCTCCTAGCATCATAGTTATCTATAACGCTAGGTATCCCTGCCTCACTGCGGGAAATCTGTCCCGTACTGTAATCATCTTTTCAGTATGGGACAATAGTTCCGCGGGGAGGCAGGGACACCTAGTGTCATAGATAACTATGATGCTAGGAGCCCGGCTCCCTGCCGTGTGTTTGGTCCGGGAAATGCAACAGACATGCGGACCGTATATATCACGGACCGAACACGCTCGTGTGAATCCAGCCTTATTTGTGTGCAGCCATTTTATGTTATAGAAAATTGCTAATGCTGTAGATACTAGATAGATAGATAGATTAGATTAGATAGATAGATAGATAGATAGATAGATAGATAGATAGATAGATAGATAGATAGATAGATAGATAGATAGATAGATAGATAGATAGATAGATAGATAGATTAGATTAGATAGATAGATAGATAGATAGATAGATAGATAGATAGATAGATAGATAGATAGATAGATAGATAGATAGATAGATAGATGCATTGCAAACGGAGAAATCCATAGTGAAAATCTGCGGCATTTTCGCAACAGAATTGACATGCTGCAGATTTTGTTCTGTGTATTTTGCACTGTACAGACATGCGGAGTCCTCCAGAGAAAGACACTCTTTGTAGCAGCTCTCCACTCTGGATAATAATCTTTTCTTAGTACTCTGCGCTGTGGCGTCCCTCTGTTAGGGGTAGTTCACATAGAGGTTTTTGTAGGCAGAAAAAAAAACTGCCTTAAAATTTGGAACTGCCAGCGTTGTTTTAACACTTTTCTTTCTGCGTTTTTTGCTGATTTTTTGCCCACGGCTGTTGAAGCTAGCGCAAGGATCATTGCCAAGGAATGCCACAGAAAACAATCGGAAAAGAGCACCCCAGGTTTTTTTGCCTCCCATTGATTAAAAAATTAACAAAATTGGTATCTCCGTGTTTCTAAAAGTCCAAACGATTACAATATAACAATATTTAACTCGCATGGTGAACGCCGTTTTTTGGTCACCTTAGTTCTCAAATAAATTTAATAAAAAGTGATCAAGAAGTTGTAAGTAACCAATAAAAACTACAGGTCGTCCCGCAAAAAATTAGCCCTCAACACCGCTTAACCCCTTAATGACCAGCCTATTTTAAACCTTAATGACCAAGCTATTTTTTACGTTTTTCCATCGTCGCATTCCAAGAGCTATAACCTTTTTATTTTTGCGTTGACATAGCTGTATAAGGTCTTGTTTTTTTGCGGGACAAGTTGTATTTTTTAATAGCACCATTTTGGGGGACATATTATTTATTGATTAACTTTTATTAACTTTTTTTTGGGGGGGAATAGAAAAAAAATCTGAAATTTCGCCACGCTTTTTTGCATCCTAAATCTACGCCGTTTACCGTGTAGTATAAATAACACAATAACTTTATTCAGCGGGTTGTTACGATTGCAACGATATCAAATTTGTATAGTTTTTGTATGTTTTACTACTTTTACACAGTAAAAACGCTTTTTTTTCAAAATTATTTGTTTTTGTGTCTCCAGATTTGAGGAGCCGTAACGTTTCTATTTTTCGCCGATGCGGTTCTATGAGCCCTTTTTTTTTGCAGGACGACTTGTAGTTTTTATTGGTACCATTTTGGAGTAGATGCGACTTTTTGATCACTTTTTAATCACATTTTTTTAAAGTCAGGATTCACAGAAAACAGCAATTTTTCTGTCGTTTTTTATTTAATTTTTTACAGCGTTCACCGTGCGGGTTAAATAATGTAATTGCTTTATAGTCGGGGTCGTTACGGACGCGGCGATACCAAATATGTGTAACTTTTTTACTTTATTTTGTTTTTTTAATACTAAAGCAGTTTGTAAGGGGAAAAAGTGGGTTTTTCATTTTTTTTTCAAATTTTTTTTTATTAACTTTATTAAACTTTTTTTTAAACTTTTTTACTAGTCCCACTAGGGGACTATAATATGCGATTCTGCGATCGCTATTATAATACACTGCAATACTTCTGTATTGCAGTGTATTATGCCTGTCCGTTTAAAACGGACAGGCATCTGCTAGGTCATGCCTCCGGCATGATCTAGCAGGCATTCGCTCCAGGCAGACCTGGGGGCCTTTATTAGACCCCCGGCTGCCATTAGAGACACAGACACTCGGCGATCGTATCGCCGGGTGTCGGTGGGAGAGAGAGGGAGCTCCCTCCCTCTCTCCAAAACCACTCAGATGCGGTGCTCGCTATTGAGCACCGCATCTGAGGGGTTAAACGGGTGAGATCGATACTAATATCGATCTCACCCGGCAGAGCAGGGACGCTCCTAGCCCTCAGCTGCCTCTAGCAGCTGAGAGCAGGGAGATCTAACAGCTCCCTGCTCTGTTTACTTATTCCGATGCCGCGACGTAAAAAGTCTATCGCATCGGAATAAGGCCCGTTAGTGACCGACGTAGAAACACGATGGGCCGGTCACTAACGGGTTAATCAACGAAAAAATTAAAAAGTTATGGCTCCCAGAATATGGTGAAACAAAACAATAGTTTTTTCTTTGTAAAAGTAGTAAAATATTAAAAATATATATATAAATGTGGTATCAGAGTAATCGTATTACGGTGCCGCAGAATAAAGTTACGTTGTCGTTTTTACCGCATCCAAAAACTATGGAGGAATCCCATTTTTCCCCAATTCCACCCCACAAAGAAATTTTTTTCAATTCCCCAGTACATTATATGGTACTTTAAATGGTGCCCATAGAAAGTACAACTCCTCCTGCAAAAAATAAGCCCTCACACCACTCTATTGATGGAAAAATAGAAAAGTTATGGCTCTTGGAAGGCGGGGAGTGAAAAACTAAAATGAAAAAGCAAAAAATGTCTTTGTCCTGAAGGGACCGCTGAAGCCTGTGATTGGCTGCAGCGGTCACAGGGGATGAAACCCAGGAGGCCACGCTGGAGGGAGGAACACAGACTTCTGGGTAAGTATGAGATTTAGCTTTTTTTCTGAGTTGCGTTATTTACGGCGGAATTGCTGCGAACCTGCTGCAAAAAACGCAACACCGCAGGTCAATTTCTAGGCGTTTTTTCGGCTCAGTATTTACGCAGCATGTGGATGTGATTTGTTTTATCTCATCCACTTTGCTGCTACTGTATTTGCTGCAGATTTTCCACAACAAATTCTGTTGCGGAAAAACCGCAGTATTTACGCAACCTGTGAACTGACCCTTACGATGACCCTTTGTTTTCTGGCTCTAAACCAATTCTTGACCCATCTACATACATGTTCCCTCAGGCCCTGCATCTGTAGCTCCAGTACAAGGTTGATGTGTGGGACAGTAAACAAAATGCTTTTGCAGATTCATCCGCATGATCAACATCCAGATTTGCACTCACCTCCTCCTAGAAACCGAGAATGTTAGTTAAAAGTTTATAGTAAAATATGAGACTGTCTTCAGACACAGCATTTTGGTTTTAATGGTGTTCTTGAGGTCAGTGGTGTTTTTATCAAAATGCAGCATGCTGCAGGTATGGCGCTTTCTCGGTTATTTTTCTCCATAGACTTCTTAAAACAACTTCAAAAGCACCAGTAAAAATGCAAGCAAAAAGCGCCCAAAAAATGCTTCAAACTGCAAAATATTAGTGAAGGAGGCCTAAAAGGGGTTAGAAAAACATGGCTTTTTTTTCCGAAAACAGTGTCACACCTGCCAACGAGTTGTGTGTGTGTGTGGTATTGCAGCTCAGTTCTATTAATTTCAAAAAGCTGAGCTGCAATACCAGACACAACCATTGGACAGTTGTGGCGCTATTTCTGGAAGAAAGCAGCCACGTTTACCAAATCCTAAACAACCTACAAAATATTTTTCCTCACCATTTCCTTGGTTTTGCAATCTTGGCATTCAGCAATATGAGATAATAGATGGCAATACTGGTTCTCTGGGCACTTATGTGAATCATTACAAACCTGTGGCACATACTACAAAAAAGAAAGGGAAAGAAATACTGTAATATATTACAGAAATATTTGGTCCATAATGCATTGCACACATCTATGCTCCAATGTTTACACGCTCAGTTAAGTGGGTGCCATAGAAAGAAATGACATTTTGTAACAAACATTATGTTGAAAACTCCCTATTATGCTTCAATAATAAGGGGACTAAGTAGAAAATAAAACATTCCAGACAACCCCTTTAAGATCAGCCATCAGTGTTTGATCAGTGGGGGGTTTGATCTTTGGGTCACACACTAATTAGCAGAAGAGGCAATGATGCAGTACCAGGCACAGCCACATCTGTAGGTATGGTGCTAAGCCTGGATAATAAATCATGTTCTACTGATCGGTGAGGGGCCCCAGGGTCAGACCCCAACCAATCATACATTGATGGCCTATTCCAAAATAACCCTTGTTCCAAACTTAGACATTTATGGCATATCTCCATTCTGTTTCATGGGAGTTAAAGAAACAAATGAGCAACGATGGCCCGTCTGTTTCCATAACTCCTATTGAACAGGATAGAGAGAGCCGTGTGAATGCACGGCCACCTCTCCACTAGCCCCCGTCTGGAATCAACGGCCACCTCAACAGGCGAAACGGGGGTTGGGTGACCCCCATTCTCTATATAGGTACGGGTCCCAGACCTGGGACTTGTATCTATCAGACATTTATGGCATATCCTGTGGTTATGCCATAAATGTCTAAATTGGGATTACCTCTTTAAGCTCCTGTAATACAGGTGGCTGTTATATTTTTCTACATTACATTATTGTACAATGACTGGTCTATAAAAAGCAAATCCTCAAAATCGGCTTAGGGCATGGCCAGACGTGGCGGAATTGCTCTGGAATTCCGCTGTGGACATTTTCTCCGTTGGTTTCCACACCTTTTTAGTTAGGTTCGAAAAACACGTTGCGAAAAACTCAGCTGCGGACCATAGGCTGCGGTGCGGAATTTGGTGTCCGCAGTATACACTGGCTGTTGAGGACGTGTAGCGGACTTGTTGCGGACTTATTGCGGAATTTCTCCATTGACTTCAATGGAGATTCAAAATTCCGCAATGAAATCCGCAGATGTTATGTGTGTTGCGTTGCGTATTGGTTTTACGAACAGGATATTTCTTCATTCTGACTGGACCTATGTATTTCTAGGTCTATAGCCAGACTGAGGCCCCATGCACACGAATGTAAAAACGCCCGTAATCACGGGCCGTAATTACGGCACGGGCAGGCCCATAGAAGTCTATGGGGCTCCCGTAATTACGGGTGACTATGTGTGTGCACCCGTAATTACGGGAGCGTTGCTAGGCAACGTCAGGAGATAGTCACTGTCCAGGGTGCTGAAAGAGTTAAACGATCGGCAGTAACTGTTTCAGCACCCTGGACAGTGACTACCGATCACAATATAGATCAACGTGTAAAAAAAGTAGAAGTTCATACTTACCGAGAACTCCCTGCTTCATCCTCCAGTCCGGCCTCCCGGGATGACGTTTCAGTCCATGTGACGGCTGCAGCCAATCACAGGCCAATCACAGGCTGCAGCGGTCACATGGACTGCCGCGCCATCCAGGGAGGTCGGGCTGGATGTCGAAAGAGGGACGCGTCACCAAGACAACGGCCGGGTAAGTATGAATTTCTTTTACTTTTACTAGGGAAAGGGCTGCCCCTTCTCTTTATCCTGCACTGATAGAGAGAAGGGGCAGTATTTACGGGAGGAAAAAAATATGTTCGTGTGCATGACGCCTGAGATGTTTTAAAAGACAGCAGGAAGCCCTCTTCACCTGAATACGCAACGGCTAATCCGCATCAATTTACTGCACATTTTAGGCAAAGCCGCAACAGAATCTGCAACGCAGATTATGTGCGCCATTGATGCGGACAGTGTCGGCAGAAATACGCCACGTCTGGCCATGCCCTAAGTCATCAATTAAAAGTCCAGGAAAACCACTTTAATTCAGATGTTACGAATGTGTATGACGACAAGCTTATCAACTGTTTCCGATAACAACCATCAGAATTGTGAATGCAGCTCCGGAGTATAGTACAAACTGTAAGTCAGGATAAGTAATACATTGTATTTCTAAACTTTACATAGATTCCACCTATGTATAAACTGTAAAATGGTGATTAAAGGTGGACATACCCGTTCTTAAACAATGTAAATCTTCCAAGAACTATCTAGTAATACAATAATATATTGGCATAGCACAATCAACCAACTTGTTCTTGCAATACATCTCTGTTACCTACCTGTCCAGACCATACTGTACCTCCCATTAGGTGGCATATTCTTAGTTGCAAAAAATACCAACTGCGGTACAGTATATTCTATAGAGCAGGTCTAAAGGTGGAGCTATTCGTTACACCATTGACATGATTTCTCAAATTAATGAGAATATGAACTCATTGCCAAGGTAAATGTGTGTTAGGTGAGAAGAATGTGAACTACATAGTGACAGGAACCGACTCGCCGTTGCACTTGTTAAACAAGCTCCGCGGGTTCTTCTCAGGATTCCGCTGGAGATGTCACATGACCACTATAATTTCTGCCACCTGACAACTGTTTTATAAAACATGAATAAACCCTATTTACATAATGACATGCACCACACACAAATTATGACTCATGGATGACTCAGTGACAATCACACTTTGTAACAATAATATCAAAATATTTACCTCCTTGGTAATCATTATAATTACAGGTCAGGAAATCTGTATGTATATAATTTGCATGACTATTAAAAAGCACCTGCTTCTCTTGGGTTATTATTTTTATATACGCAGAAGGTGGCCGCAATGTGCCTTGGAAAGCTACATGTGGCTTGCGGGCTTCCTTTGTGTGGCTTCTGACTTCCCAACACTATAGAAAATAACTGAGTGGGATTCTAAAGGGGGTTTTACACTGGGCAATTATTGGGCAGACAATCGTTCATATAACGCTCATTGCCGATAATTGTCTTGTGTAAAGAGGGCAGCGATCAGCAGATGAAAGATCATATCTTTTTGAAAAACAAATATTATCGTTGTCGGCAGCACATCTCGCTGTGTAAACAAGGAGACGCGCTGCCGACATGATAATAATGTATGGGGACGAGCAATCTGAGTAATGAGTGCTCGTCCCCATCCATAGCTCCGTGTGAAAGGTGCAAACGAGTGCCAATCAACGATCTGAGTCCTTGATCGGTGCTCGCTGCATCGGCCAAAATTGGCCGGTGTAATAGGGCCTTAAGACTGTCCTGGACTAACACAGTCCTGGAATGCCATACACAGATCTATTCTGTCCAATGGATTGCTTTAGTTCTAATCTTTGTCTATAGCGATTAGTACAGGAAGAGATAGCTACATTTAGAGTGGCTGAAATTGACGTTCCTGTTTGTGGATAAGGCTTCGTTCACATCTGTGCTAGGCCTCAATTCTGACGTTCCACTGGAGCTTTCCGTCAGAATGGATCCCTGACAGACACAAACAAAAACTATAGGTTTCCGTTTCCATCACCATTGATTTCAATGGTGACGGATCCGGTGCCAATGGTTTCCGTTTGTCTCTGTTGTGCAAGGGTTCACTCGTTTTAACGGAATCAATACCGTAGTCGACTACGCTATTGACTCCGTCAAAACGGCGGAACCCTTGCACAACGGAGACAAATGGAAATCATTGGCACCGGATCCGTCACCATTGAAATCAATGGTCATGGAAACGGAAACCTATGGTTTTTGTTTGTGTCTGTCAGGGCTCCGTTCCAACGGAAAGCTCCAACGGAACGTCAGAACAGGCACATGTGCTGTAGCAGTAAATACCTGGAGGTTTGCTATGGGGGGTGCAGAGGTAGCAGTCACCCCAAGGTCCCTCTGATATATAAGAAGACACCAGTATTATAAATGTTATATAGTAGTTGGGGGACCTGTTATAGATTTTGCACAGGATTAGGCCCAGGAGCTACAATTAATGGCTAACTACTCCATGGGCACTGCCTTGTGATTATTTTACGGTAATTTCTCTGCGGCTGGAGCAAATCAAAAAATAATTCTGAATGCTGGGCAAAATTATGGAATATTCTATGTGGATTATTGAGCTGGCACTACTGTGTGGCCTACACTACTGTATGGGTACTGCAGTGTGGAACTCTTGCAAGGTGGTACCACTGCATATGTGCAGCAAGTGTTTCTATTCTTCTTTAGTTGTTAGGATTCGTTCACACAAGGGAATAACGGAAGGAACGATTCCGTTGCACAACGGACACTGTCGGCGGCCGACGAAACCTATTGACTTCAATGGGTTCTGACGACTTCCTGTCGGGGTGTTACCGTGATTTTACAGGACACAACAGCGCAGCATCTGTCTCCGGTAATCCCCAGTAATCTGGGCCGGATCTTCGAATGAGACCCCTAACGGAGCCTCCAACGCAGATGTGAACAAGGCCTTACTCTGATTGTTTCTGCTGAATGTCAGCTAGCTATTATTGTGACTTCGGACTGAGGCATTTGGCTATTTACTCCAATTACATTCAGTAGAGTCTAATGCACCATGTGAAAGTAAATAAGGATGGGTCTTGTCATGCCCCCCCCTCTCTGTGACCTTGTCTTTGTGAGTGGGTGTTTTACTTACATTCATAAAGACCCTTAAAGCAATAGATATGGGTATAGAATGGTCTTGTATTACTTTCAGTGGCAGATCACATAAATGATTTGGCGGCTGTCAGGTGAGTAGCTCAGTATCAAATCCTACCTTGCCCAACATCTACAGTAATTTGTTTTGGTTGCCTTGTTCTTTTGGCATCTAACATTAGACAACTGCAAATATTCTACTCATCTGCGGTGATAGTGAAGGTTATGGATGGGGAAATTGTTTTGCCAATCCTTGCTACATATGGGTGATGGTGGTGGGGGCATGAGTGGGGGTGTTGTTTAGCCAATCCAGGCTGTGCATGGGCAGTGGGGAATAAGGATAATTGAATGATACAGGATGTCCATGGAAGGGCTTGGTGGGTGTGGGTGGCACATATTTATGAGAGATAATATTTAGTTATGGATGATTAATTTTCACTAACAATATACAATAATTTGTATTTAAAAGTCCAAACTGACTGGCTGGGCACATACCTTTTCTCGTTGATCATTAGTTCTTTTTTCCTGTGCAGTATCCATCACTGGGACGCTCCTATTATTCACCTGTGGAGTATAAAAAGTAGCAATCCGAACTATTGTTTATTAGTACATAGCTCATAGATTGACTAGGCAGTAAACACGGCATATCCGACAGTCAATAAGTACCTTACTGTGTACTGACGAGGAGCAACAACTCCAAAACAGTGCTATCTACAGATGGGGGTCTATGGTTTGGCTGATAACCTGAATCATGTTACAAGGCTCTTTGAATGTGTTGTGCCCGCAGTCGCTGACCGCCGGCGCATCCTACTTACCGGCAGCCTCAACCACAGGACATTCTCTTCATGCCAGCATCTCCCTCCCAGAGAAGCCGACACACTGAATCCCGTAGTATGCGCACGCGCTCATTCCCTGCCATAAAGGGCCAGCTCGCGCACCAGTGCAAAGTTCCCTGGCCAATCCCTAATACATCCTGGACTTTAAAAAGGGCTCTGCCCTTCCTCTCCTTGCCTGATTGTTGTTGTGTCTGCCCATGTTAGTCTTTGCAAATGGTCCCTTAGTTGTACCCTGTATCCAGTGTTCCCTTTTCCTGTATCCCGTATCCAATACTTGTGTTTGTGCTAGTGCGTAATCTAGTGTCGGAGTCAAGAGTGTCATCTGTGTCATCTATGCCAAGTGTCATTTGTGCCAACTATCATCTGTGCCATGTGTCATCAGTGCCAAGTGTCATCTGTGCCAAGTATCATCTGTGCCAAGTGTCTGCTGTGCCACGTGTTGCTACACCACATGTCTGCTTCGCCTAGTGTCTGCCACACTGATTGTTTGCCATATCATCCATCTAGGTACTCTTGTTTAAGAGACTGTTATTGACTATCGTTTGGCCAGCTGCTACTCCACTACGGCGGAGCGGCCTAGTGGGTCCACATACTCCATAGCCGTGACAGAATAAAATGACATTGACTCAAAGGGTAGCCACCTGTAGGTGGCACTAGAGACAGTTTTCTGCCTTTTGGAGGAGATATATTATGCATCCCCCCTTTCCCAGGAGCATTTCCCTAAAGACTTCCTATTAGCTGGATCTATGCAGGGAAAATCAATACCTCTTGATAGTTTGACTGGGAACTTCGCCTATGATAATCATAAAAGAGAAGCTCCTATACGTTACCTCTAAAAGGATCTATGGCCAGGTGAAATAGTCATGTCACATTAGAAGGCGTCTAGGAGGATCAGGGCTACCCCCTTACATTCCCCACCGATGTCTAGAACTAATGGGTCTCGGCACTGGAGAAATTATTGTGCTCACCTGTTCATTGAAATTGCCAAGAATTACAGGTGATTGTGCAAGAACTCATAGGTTTCTGTACTCCTATTGATTTCAATGGAGAAGTGGCTGGCGCCGCATGTACAGTATGGTCATCTCTCTGTTTGTTCTAGACAGGAATGAGGGTTCTAACTTATAAATCCCCGCCAATGTGGCCCTTATTATACTCAGGGGAGGCTGAATGCTGGGCAGTGAGTGATATGCATGAGGTTCTTTGTCCCTCAGTCTTTTTGAAGCCATGATTTTTACCATATCTGGTTTCGCTTCACATTTCAGGTGATATATTTTATTTGTAATTGTCACATTACTGTGGTTCTTGTATAGGGATCATTATCTGTTTAATACTGCACTTGGCACTTTAAGTGTAGATCTTTGCAACACTTTTTACAGAATATTTCATTAAACTTTGTTGTGTTTTTCAGCATGATTTATTTTGTTACATTTTGAATAATAATCACAGAACTGCTCGGCTAAAATGTTTTATTATTTTTTTATATTGTATTCTGTCTCTGGAGGATTTGCTTTTTTCCCCCCTGTATTTTTGTGAATGCACTGAGTGGCTAAACCACCTTGTTTGGGCAGGTCTTTAGAGCTGGTCATTATTTTGAGTGTTTTTTTAACACGTGTTGGTTTTTTGTGCATGAGTTTTATGTTCCTTTTGTGGTTTACCTTTTCACATACCCACCTACAGTAACAAGCTTATGTACTGGCATAAAGAGATATGCCCAGGACTAGATTATAGTAAGGGCAAAAGGGGCAAATTGCCCAGAGGAGTCCGTCGCTCAGCTCCCTCTAGCCCTTCCCACACACTTCTAAAAGCCAGAGGAGTATGAAAATATTTAACACGTACCTTAAACTATATAAGTTTTAAGACATGGCAAAACGAATATTTAATATTACGGGACGGAGCTCTTATGGGGCTCTGAAGACCCATCTGTCTGCACTACTCATTATAAGAAACCTGTCAAGCATGCAAGTTTATTGCCATAAGGAGATGGGGATCAGTAGCTGCCAGACACCTCTGACCACGCTTATCTTCAGATTGAATAAGTACATGACCAGGACAGATTTTTATCGCCTGTAGGTAAACAAAGAAGGTACCTATTAAAGGACTGCAAGCAGAGATCTTAAACATGGTGAGGAATCGATACAGAAAGTGTATTGGAGATTGTATAACTTTTTATTATACAAACAATAACATTTATTTCCTGAAACCAGAATACCCCTTTTATTTATTCTTTCATTATATGACACTGCCACTGGGGCCGGAGCCTCCGCCAAGTCTTTAGCCTGGGACCTCCACCAACCTTAACCCGTTGCTGAATACATTAATAGTGATAAATATTGATGAGAAGTTTGAAATCATTGTATTAAATAAAGTTAAATTATAATTGTTATTTTGTTATATATAATGTTACATTTTGTTAACATTGTATTTTTGATACTGTATATTTATTATACTTTTATATATATATTTCTAGGATTGTCCAATAATCCAGAACATTTGATAATCTGGCACTTGTCATGTCCTGTTATTATAAGATTAAAGGGATTTGATTCTATTATCAACATATCATAGTGTTAGTTTATGTTCACATTTGCGTTGCTCTACCTGTTTTAATATCATCCGTTATTTTTGAAGGGGTGGTATAAATATAACGGATGCAAACTAATTATAACCCGTTTGTATCCGTTTTACATTGACACCAATGATAAAAATAACCCATCCGTCAGACATCCGTTTTTTTGAACGGAGAAAGAAGTCCTGTACTCTGCACTTTTAGGCTGGATTCACACGAGCGTTGCGTTTGTGCGCGCGCAAACAACGCAGCGTTTTGCACGCGCAAACACCATTTGACAGCTGCGTGTGTCATCCGTGTCTGATGCGCGGATGCGTGATTTTCGCGCAGCCGCCATCATAGAGATGAGGCTAGTCGACGCCCGTCACTGTCCAAGGTGCTGAAAGAGCTAACTCTTTCAACACCCTCGACAGTGAATTCCGTGAAAAAAAGAAAAAGTTTGTACTTACCGAGAACTTCCCGGCCGTTGCCTTGGTGACGCGTCCTTGGTGACGCGCCTCTCGACATCGGGCCCCACCTCCCTGGATGACGCGCCAGTCCATGTGACCGCTGCAGGCTGTGCTTGGCCTGTGATTGGCTGGAGCTGTCACTTGGCCTGAAATGTCAACCCGGGAGGTCAGACTGGATGAAGACGCCGGGAGTTATCGGTAAGTCAGAACTTCGTTTTTTTTTTACAGGTTCATGTTTATTGGGATCGGTAGTCACTGTCCATGGTGCTGAAACAGTTTAACTCTTTCTGCACCATGGACAGTGACTATCTCCTGACGTCGCATACCGATAATTTTTTTGCCGGGTTCGGCCAAATCGTGTTCGGCCGAACCCGGTGAAGTTCGGTTCGCTTGTCCGGCTTCGCTCATCGCAAAGACACTCCGTTTGGATGTTCGGAAACAGAAAAGCACGTGGTGCTTTTCTGTTTACATTCATCCTTTTGACAGCTGGTGCGCAAACACGCAGTTCGCACGGAAGTGCTTCCGTGCGACATGCGTAGTTTTCACGCACCCATTGACTTCAATGGGTGCGTGATGCGTTGAAAACGCTGAATCAACGGACATGTCGTGAGTTTTTGGCAACGGAGCAACGCTGCGCAAAAAACGCTGCCATGTCTGCACGGCCCCATTGACTAATATAGCTACGGGCAACGCACGTGAAAATCACGCGCGTTGCACGCGCGTATTTTACGTTCGTCTGAATAAAGCCTTATCTCATATAAAAAAACGGATGATTAACGTAACGGACGCGAACGGATGCAATAAAAAATACTATTGATTTCAATGGGATTTTTAACGGATCCGTTCTTATTTGAATGGGATTGTTAACGGATCCGTTTTTATCTGTTACTCTGATCTAAAAACGGATCAGCGTAACGGATTATACAACGCAAGTGTATACTTAGCGTATTCTTTTTTTTATAAACAAGAAATCCAATGAAGTTAATGTATAGAATTCATAATTTATCATCAGGGAATTACACACAAAAAAAACAACATATAGTTCAAATCACGCAACCGTCTATGCATCAGGTTTGGGAGTTTTCGATGCAGCTTACCTTTCCCATCTGTTCCATAGCATTTCTGTCCCCATCATACTGGCTGTGGTCTCCAGTAGACGGGGAGGATGTGGTGAATGCAGTGCTAAGAATAATGAAGAACAGGGCAGGCAGCAGGAGCAGCATTTCCTCCGCCAGGCAGCAGGCTCACAACACGATGCTTAATAACAGGCCATATATGTAAAAATATCATGTAAACGCATAGGACAAATAACCTTGCTGCTGAATTCTCAGCCAATCTATGGGGGATGCTGTGTCTATGATGTGTACAGCTGTTCTGCTGCTGCCATTCGCTCCAATGGATGATGCATGAATGTGAAGCTTCCTTGCTAGAGCTCCCCCTGCTGGGTACCAGCAATCAGCACACATGATCATTCATTACACCAAGTGATTTTTAACTAAAATCTGGCCAAAAAATGTGAAAACCTCAATATATAAAAAAAACATTATAGATGGAATAGAAGAGATTTATTTTGTTATGATGGTAACAATGTTTACTGTAACATGTTCCTACATTGCTAAATACAGTAAAATTCCTTTAATCTGGCCTGAATGGGAACTGATAGGTGCCAGATTATCAAATATTCTGGATTATTGGATGGTTATAGACAGGTATGTAGAACACACTTGTATAAGTAACCGAACTTCTGGGAGAAATCCAAAAATAACATTTAGAAATGAAATCTGCTATGAGAAACAAGCGCCAGATTATTGGATAGTGGATTAAAGGAATTATTCTATATTTCTATATTTAAATGTAACTGTTGAGGTCTGGTGATCATGTCAGTAAGGACCAGTTCACACAGAGTTTTTGATGAGTTTTTTGACGCGGAAACCGCAAAACGCGCCGAAAAATGGCCGAAAATGTCTCCCATTGATTTCAATGGGAGGCGGAGGCGTTTTTTTCCCACGAGCGGAAAAACCGGCTCGCGGGAAAAAGAAGGTTCATGCCCTATCTTCGGGCGTTTACGCCTCTGACCTCCCATTGACATCAATGGGAGGCAGAGAAAGCGTATTTCGTGGCGTTTTATGTCCGCGGCGCACAATGGATGCGGGTGAAAAACGCAGCGAAAATCGGCGTGCAGGCAGAGGAAAATCTGACTCAAAATTCCAAACTGAATTTTGAGGCAGATTTTCCTCCTGAAAAAAACTCTGTGTGAACCCAGCCTAAGGCTATGTTCACACGGGGTATTATGCCGAGTTTTTTGACGCGGAAACCGCGTCGCAAAACTCGGCAAAAACGGCCCGAGAACGCCTCCCATTGATTTCAATGGGAGGCGTCGGCGTCTTTTTCCCGCGAGCAGTAAAGCTGCCTCGCGGGAAAAAGAAGCGACATGCCCTATCTTCGGGCGCTTCCGCCTCCGACCTCCCATTGACTTCAATGGGAGGCAGGAGAAAGCGTATTTCTCGCTGTTTTATGCCCGCAGCGCTCAATGGCCGCGGGCAAAAAACGGCGCGATAATCGCCGCGAAAATCGGCGTGCAGGGAGAGGAATATCTGCCTCAAAGTTCCAAACTGAATTTTGAGGCAGATATTCCTCCCCCAAAATACTCCGTGTGAACATAGCCTAATACTGCTTCAGACAATCCATGATAAAATATCATGTTAGGACACTTTGAGGTTCATTCAGGGAAAAACGTAGGGCTTATTCAGACGAACGGGATATACGTCCGTGCAACGCGCGTGATTTTCACGCGCGTTGCACGGACCTATATTGGTCTATGGGCCCGTGCAGACATGTGCGTGATTTTTACGCAGCATTGGTCCGCTGCGTAAAAGTCACGACATGTCCGTTCTTTGAGCGTTTTTCGCGCATCACGCACCCATTGAAGTCAATGGGTGCGTGAAAACCACTATGCTGCGCATCATATGATGCTGCCACACGGAGCTATCAAGTGCCTTTTGCACCTTCAAAACGCTGCGTTTTTTGCGTGCGCAAAAGGCACACGCTCGTGTGAATCCGTGACCCTCCAGCCCAAAAAAAATGTGACTAGGCATTGCAAATGTTCCTGACATTTTGGATACTGGAAAATGGGGGACAGGAATGCCAGAAGGGAGGTTGGATCATTCGGGAGCGAGGCAGCAGGTAAATTTACTATATATGTGCAATGTATAGTTAGTTTTTTTTGGGCTGGTGGTCGCTTTAAGCGATATGATGAATGTGTGATTTTTAGCTCTAAAGATAAGGGGAATGTGTTGCTGGGTTTGTACAGTGCCCTACAGATGTTTCTATTTGTTTGCCTTTCCTTCTTTTCATGTGTTGCTTTTCTGGATTTTGACCCTCCAAATATGTTTCCTGCAAAAGATTTACGTACAACTGGCACCAGCAATCCGAGATTCCCAGCAAGCCGTATAACATTCCCTGTTTTCCCACATATATCCACCACAGAACGCAGATTTTTTTTTTTAATTCGCCATCAATGAGACCTGCTAGGTGCCAGATTATCAAATATTCTGGATTATCAGACAGTAATTTAAAAAGTATTTAACTGATTAATGACATGACACATACATGTTCATGACAGCCGTTAAGGGGAAGTATTGTGCGGGCTCAATGGCTGGGCACGCTCCATACTTAGCGGGTGTCGGCTGTGTAATGAAGCAACGGGCAGAATCAAAGATCACTGCAACGGACAGAATCAAAGATCACTTTGATTCCTCCTGTTTAACTCTTTAGATGCCATGGTCAATCGTGACCGCAGCATCTAAGGTGTGAGAAAGAGGGGACAGCCCCCTCGAACAGCCTACAGCCAACCCCGCGACGCGATCACAGTGTGCTGCCTCCTTTCTGCCCCTGTTAGTCTGGGTTCCCAAGCAGCGTAAATACTGCGGAATTTCCGCAATGGAAATGCATGTGGAAATTCCGCAGCGTTTACAGTAGCAGCAAAGTAAATGAGATTTAGAAAATCTCATGCCCACGCGGCAGAAAAAAACCACAGCGTAAACGTTAATAACTTGACCTGCGGTGCAGAATTTAATTCCGCAGCATTCATTGACAATGTATGCTGCGTTTTTGTACATATTCCGTTATGGGTTTTCTCCATTGAATTCAATTTGCAAAACCCGCAACAGAAAGCCAAGCGTTGTGACTTTTGTGGCGTAATCACAGCATTTACACCGCAAAAATCAAAACGGCGGAAGAAAAAAAAATCATACTTACCCAGAATGCCCTCCTTCTTCCTGCAGTCCGGCCCCCTGGGATGACGTTGCATCCCATGTGACTGCTGCAGCCCATCACAGGCTGCAGCATCACATGGCCTGAAACATCATCCAGGGAGGCCGGAGCGGACGTCAGAGAAGGGGGTAAGTATGAAAGGCTTTCCTCCGCAGCGGAATTTCCGTCTGAAAAATCGTACCACAATGTGGTGCGTTTTTTCGGACGAAATGTCCTACAGGTTCCAAGTTGGACACGCTGCGTGATTTTTACACAGCGTATCCATCCCGTGGAAAACTGGCCTTAAGCACTGCCTCTGGCAGGGCTTTACAGGAGCCTGCTAGAATGACAACACACTGCGGTACATTAGTATTAGTCGATCTTACCTGCAAACGCTGATGCTGCTGCAGAATCAGCTGTAGCCTCTGGTGCCGATGTGGCCGTCACGATGCAGGACCTGTGAGTGACGTCACAGGTCTGCACTGTCAGAAGCTGGGCGTTCTGAAGAGAAGAGGATGTTACTTCTCTTCACAGCGCCCAGCTAGTACAAGTATTAAAAACGCCCCGATGTACGCACATAATACACACCCACTTGGACTTGTACTTTTAAACACACCCACTTGGACTTTTGCAAGCCTCATTTGCATAACTACAAAAATGGTCATAACTTGGCCAAAAATGCTCGTTTTTTTAAAATAAAAACGTTACTGTAATCTACATTGCAGCGCCTATCTGCTGCAATAGCAGATAGGGGTTGCAAAATCTGGTGACAGAGCCTCTTTAAAAAGTCTGGCAAGATCTTATCCCTATTTCTCTGCGAACTAGTCCCTGCGCTCCTATCTTCCCTGGAGGACCTTACAGTGTTAAGGTCTCCTCCTAGAATTAAAAGCCTAGTACGATCCTGCTGGAGTTGGGCTTCCAAATGACCAAAAAAACCTGTGTTAACCGTATTTGGGCCATACACATTATGAATACTGATAGTTTCCCCTGCATGTTCCACCACTAGATGGATCCAACGACCCTCATCATCACGCTCCTGGGACACCAGCGTAAACGCAAAATTTTTATGTACCAAAATTATAACTCCCACCTTACCCTCCCTTGCCGGCAAGCCAAAAACCTCGCCCACCCAGAATTTTTGCGAATACTTAAATTCTGGCTCGGTAAGGTGAGTTTCCTGTAATAGGGCTACATCTAGGTGTAATCGTTTCATGTGTCGCAAAAGTTTGGTCCGTTTCTGTGGGGACCTAAGCCCTTTAACGTTCCATGAGATTATTTTCATGTTATTGGGCAGTGCATAAGATGAGCTAAAATGTCTAAAAGTCGTGATAGGTTCGGGGAGTCAGATCCATCTTTTCCCAAAAGCCATGCGTAAACATTAAGAACGTAGCCAAAACCCGGCTTAGAAACCAAAACTAAACTCCATATCAAGGCCATCAGGCCATTACCTAAAAAAAAATGAAAAATTACCTGCGGCAGGGGTCACCAACCCCTTAATACCCATTGGCGTAAGAGACTTCACTTTTTTCTGTTGTGCCAAAACACTTCCCTCCCTCCCCCTCCCCCCCAGACCTGCATATATATCACCTTCAATGAGTAAGCTACACCTGCCCTTGCCACCTCATTAATGCTTTGCCGCCTGTACACAAAGTTATACATTCTTATACCATCGGTTTAACATCCTAGAGTCCGTTTGGACTATAACATAACATGTCAAAATGAATCCTGCTTCACCTCTAGGTTTCCCTGCCTCCTTTTCCAGGATCCCCTACCGAACTTTCTCCCAACTATGCGATCTGTGGCAGATATAACTAAGCCCTTGCAAAGGGGAGGCATTGTATCATTCCCGGTCGAGCACACCCACAAGGAGAGATCTCAGAGCCTGCCCTAACTCACTCTCTAATCCCCTGTAGTGAAAATGCGGGAAAATACTAAAATGCATACATTTTAACATTATAACGTTATAACATTAGGTCAGCTGCTGACCGGTACAAGGTGCCTTATAAGACCGCCAAATGCCGCCCTCAGAACTTTTAAAATTATCTGCAAACTTGTCTGCAGCCGATCGGAACCTGCGATTGATCTACAGCGTCCACATGACCATCATCACATCAGATAAAATGGTGCTGAGAAAACTTTGCCCGTCAATCAGGAGACGTAGATCGGGTGCGGTCTCGCGTACGCCTCTGCGGCTTCGGAGAGTCCCCTCCATTTCCGGATCGACCCCCCCGGGATCTTCCTGGTGTGGGCATTAAAGCTTCTGCCCAGGTTCGTTCCATATCTAGTCGATTCCGTTTGGCTTCTCTTGACTTGCGATTTGGACTGTGTGTTGGACTGCGATGCTCCTCGTGCTGGGGTCTGTGTCTGCAAAGCTCTGTAAGTGCGTCCTCCGCTTCCTTCGGTGTGGTGAAAATCTTGGTCCGCCCGTTTTCTTGAAACACCCGTAATATGGCTGGGTACTGCAGGTTAAAACGTATTTTCGCTTGGAACAGCGCGGTACAGATCTTGCTGAAAGAACGCCTTCGTTTTGCGACCTCCGTAGAATAGTCCTCGAAAAGTAGCACTTTCATGCCCATTATTTCCAAAGGACGCGATCTGCTGCGGAATGCCTTCATAAGTGCCACCTTATCATTGTAATCCAACAGCTTAAAGATTACTTGTCTGGGACGAAACGAAATGTGGTCATCTGCTGCTGGGAGATGTCTGGGGTCCGGCCCCACCCTGTGTGCCCTCTCCACCCGGCAGGGACGTGGAAGACCTAACGCTGCTGGCAATGTCCTCTCACATAATCGCTGTAAATCAGAAGAGATCACCGCTTCTTTCAGACCCACCAGTCGTAGGTTGCTCCTCCTGGAGCGGTTTTCCAGATCCTCCACCTTGTCCCCCAACTGCGTAGTAGCAGACAGCACCACTTTAAGTTTGGATTGCAGGCGCTCATTTTCATCCTCCAGCAACGTCATACGCTGTTCTAATTCATCAGTCCTGGAAGTGACTTGTGCCAGCTCCGCATGCACGCGGTTCAGGGAATCTTGCACCGTTTTTTCCAGTGCCTTTTGCAGGTCTGGCGCTATCTGCTTGGCCACTTCACGGGCCAGGGCTATATAATCAATAGGTGCAGGATGAGAAGAGAATATGGGCTCTGCAGGGCTTGAAAGCTGGGACTGAGGGTGCTGCAGCTCATCTTCCTGTTTGTATAGCAGGGGAGTAGTGGCGGGAAGCACCGCGATCTTACCTCCCTTTTCCACGGCCGCGGCTGAATCTTCCATGGCTGGCTTATGCGCACTTCTGAGGAGGTACCTGTCCATACAGGCACCACCGGGTATGCTTCTGTGTGCAGGGCTGGTGGCTTCATAGCTGATTGTCGTCGCCGGAGCGACTATTGCGAGCAAGCAGGCTGGACGGGAGCGGGAGCTCAGTCACTCGCGTCCTGCATCGCCAGCGCCGGAACCGGAAGTCCCCCAGTTTTTTGTTTTTTTTAAGTATACTGCATGCTGATAAATAATAAGTGTAATATTGGTGCTTTTCAACATGCAGCATACCAGGGTTTTTTCCATCTGTGACAGATGTATTTTAGGCACTGGCTGTGTGTTTACTTACACCACATGATTTGCAGAGACACTGGCAAACTGAAATGTCATTGTTTTTCTAATCTCTATTAGATGCAAGTTTTTAATAACAAAACTCAGCAATTCTCCTAAATAAATATTTTAATAAATGACATTGCTCCCTATCTGAGATTTAGAATTGTATTCATGTTAATTTTAAGGGTCACTGTGTATGTCTTTACAGCTGATGATATAATGTTGTTAGCACTTACCATATAATCATAGCCCCAAGCCTTTTCCAGAAAGCAATAAAAAAATATTTTTCTGCTCGTCATTTCCTGGTATTAAAAGTATTTTTGGCTTCAAATTTTCTTTGATGAAGTTGTAGAATTTGGAGGCAGCTGCTGTATTGCTACTAACAGCATCAATTGTATTGCAACACAAATATTTTCCATTAATTTGCTGATACTTTGTTTTCCTGATCTTCTGAAAGGAAGGAGATGCAAATATCCGAGAACATGAAAACAATCAGATAATTGGTTTGGAAATAATCTTAGTAGATATATGTGATATACACACAGTTTGTTCTTACTTTTTATCTTAAAGGACTTGACCCATTAGGGCAATCCACGTCCATTTGTTGTAAAAGGACATATTCACATCATAGAAGGGGGTCCGTGGCAGAACCCCCTCTGATAGCTAGAACAGGCAGTCTCGACATTTTTTCCTGTAGATGTGTCACGTCCATTGGCAGTGGTGTAACTATAGGGGTCGCAGCGGTCGCAGTTGCGACCGGGCCCCCGTTACCATACAGCATGCTTCCTAAATAAATCTTCTGTGCCGTGAAGCCGGCACTTCCTGGTTACTACGGTCACATGGTACACTTAGTGTACCATGTGACCGTGTTGTCATGTGACACGTCTTCCAGACAGTGGAGTGGAAGAGTCGGTGCCGAGGACTCCAGGTAAGCTGCAGTCTGTAATGTAATGTATTGTGTGGTGTTGTAATGTAATGTAATGTAATGTATTGTTTGGTGTTGTAATGTAATGTAATGTGTTTTGATGCCTTGTGATGTATTGTGTTGTATTGTGCTGTTTGCGGTGGAGAGGGGGGGGGGGCGTTAAATCACAGCCCCCCCTCCTCTCTCCACCGCAAACTGCACAATCCAACAAAATACAGTATAGTAACACATGACTATAAGAGCGGGGCTGCGGATGTGTAATACAGTCACTGCCCCGCTCCTGAGTCCTGACATGTGCGCGCCGTCAGGATGATGTGATTTGGCCGGCGCTGCACTAATGATTGCCGGCACTAAAGACAGAACATGGCGGGTGCACTACAAAACACCCCCATGTTCTGTCCTCAATGCCTGAACGGCCGCTCATTAGTGCAGCGCCGGCCGCATCCCCTCATGCTGACCGCACGTGCACTTAATGTCAGGAGCGGGGCAATGGCTGTATTACACAGCCGCAGCCCCGCTCTATAACGGCGGAGATCAGAGAAACCTCTCCTCTCCGCCGCTATTCTCCTGAATGCTGCGATCAAAGCGGACTGCAGCATTCAGGGGAAAATGAGAAGGGAGATGCCCCTGGATCGTGTCACAGGGAATTCCTGTGACGCGATCGAGGGCCATACCATATATGGGCAAACAGCCCTGGGTCCATTGAAGGATCCCAGGGCTGTCTGACCATATTTCCTGTTGTTAGGGCATACTTAGGTCTGTCCTAACAACTGCCTGTGTACTATCAGCACACAGGCTAATGTACTGGGATATAGATATATGCCAGTACATTACTATCAGTGTATAGATATATGCCAGTACATTACTATCAGTATATAGATATATGCCGGTACATTACTATCAGTATATAGATATATGCCGGTACATTAAAGTTTAAAAAATAAAGTAAAAACAAAGTAATGTTAAATTTAAAAAAAATACACATACACCTTTTTTACAATAAACTTTAAAATAAGTCTCAATACATAAAATATACATCTAATCGGTATTGGCGCGGCCGTAATAACCTGCACAACAATTTTTTTGCATCATTTATGATGTGTACGCTGTAAAAAATAAAATAAAAACTGCTTTCTATCACTTATTGTGGGGCACGAGGTGCGATGATGAATTTAACCTCCATGTGCCTCACATTAAGGGCTCATTTACATGAGCGTGTGCGTTTTGCGCACGCAAAAACTGCGGTGTTTTGCGTGCGCAAAAGGCACTTAACAGCTCCGTGTGTCAGCCCTGTATGATGCGTGGCTGCGTGCTTTTCGCGCAGCCGCCATCATGATGACACTCCGTTTGGATGTTTGTAACAGAAAAGCACGTGGTGCTTTTCTGTTTGCAAACATACTTTTGACTGCTGTTGCGCGAATCACGCACGTCCCACGGAAGTGCTTCCGTGTGGTGCGCGTGATTTTCACGCAACCATTGACTTCAGTGGGTGCGTGATGCGTGAAATACGCACAAAGATAGGACATGTCGTGAGTTTTTTTCAGCGGACTCATGCTGAGCAAAACTCACGGACTGTCTGCACTGCCCCATAGACTAACATAGGTGTGTACGACACGCGTGAAAAGCACGCGCGTCTCACGCACGTATATCACGCTCGTGTAAACGAGCCCTAACAGTAATTAACCCCATGATGTATGTACCTTACACATTAACCCATTATGACAGAAACATGATGGGGTTAGTTACTATTAATGTGAGGCACATTCAAAATTCATCATCACACCTCGTGCCTCACATCAGAACACGAAATAACTTTTTTTTTTTAATTACTTTTGGCAAAGTAAACGAAGTATCGGTATCGTAGTGCAAATTTTGGTATCGTGACATCCCTACACTGTGGGTCGCGAACCCCTGGGGGTTCGTGTGAAGACCTTCGGGGGGTCGCGAGTCACTCACCGAGGTCCTGGTTCCATTCAATCCTGGAGCAAGGAGCTGACATCTCCTTGATCCAGCATTCACTGTCCCCTAAGCGGCTGAACGCAGGCAGGCGGGATGCAGCGACATCATCGCGCCTGCCTGCGCTGAGTCACACATAGCACACACCGGAGGAGGCGAAGGATCCTCCACCCGACGTGGGAACGGGGATAGGTAAGTAATTATGTTATTTTTCTATTATGCACATATGGGGGCATTATACTGTATGGGGGCTGATAAGATGGGGGGCATTATACTGCATGGGGGCTGATATGGGGGAATCATACTGTATGGGGGGCTGATATGGGGAGCATTATACTGTATGGGGCTGTTATGGGGGTTGGCATTATACATTATGGGGCATTATACTCTGTGGGGGCATTATACTATGGGGGCTGTTGGGCAAGGCGTCTGGGCATAGGCGCGCGCAGGGGTCTGATGATGATGGTGGTGTTGGGGAGTGGTAGGGGGGCCCAAGCTGAATTCTTGAACCCGGGCCCATGAGCCTTTAGCTACGCCCCTGTCCATTGGGAATGTGGACCCACTGGGATACTCCGCAGTAACAGAGTAGCAGCTGGCTAGACAGATAAAGGACAGTCACTGGTGGATGGTACCTTGGTTCGGGCTGAACATGATCAGTTAGCCGGTAGTGGAAGCAGGCAGGTGCCGGATGACTGGAAGCAGGCTGGTGCCGGATTACTGGAAGCAGGCTGGTGCCGGATTACTGGAAGCAGGCTGATGCCGGATTACTGGAAGCAGGCTTGTGCAGGATAGCTGGACACGGACACTTGACTCAGGATATAGGACTGGTCACGGACACTGGACTCAGGATGTCAGATTGCTTCACGGACACTGGACTCGGGATGTAGGACTGGTCACGAACACTGGACTCAGGGAACAGGACAGGACACGAATACAGGACTAGTCACGGACACAGGTTACAGGAACAGACTACGGAACCTTCGTAGACTAACAGAGGGTTAGTCACAACTTTGCTCATTTGCTTGAGAGATGGTGAAGGTGCCTTAATGAGTCCTGGGAAAGAGCAGGGGTGATTGGGTAACTTTAGAATTTTGTGCGCACTAGCCCTTTAAGAGGAGGCTGGGGAGCGTATTAGGGATCCAGCGGCCGTGAGCTGCAGAAGACAGAGAGTGCCGAGGGAGGTACTGATCTTTGGTGCCTTCATCTGGCAGACATGCGCTGACCAGCTGAAAGATATCCTTTGGAAGAAATTGTAATTTTTTAAGGTAATTTTTACAGGCCAATCAGCTGTCAGCATGCGGCTGAATTTGTTAACTATTGTATTCTATTAAGGCAGGACAGGGCAGAGCCCATTAATGAGCAGCTATTTTTGATTCAGTAGGAAGTTAATTAACCCCTTTATGACTGCCATACGGCTATATACGTTCCAACTGCCGATGCCCCGTGCAGTTGCCATGTGTATAAATGTTGACAGCCTTGAACGGGGTTTAATGAGTGCAGTGCTGCTTCAGCGTGAGCAGCGATGCACTCTCATGTCTGCCGGGGCTTTAAGAGCCCCGGACTACACCCCCCACTGTAGATAGCGCCACACACAACCCCCTGTAGATAGCACAAAACCCCGTGCAGATAGCGCTATCTACCTCTCTGGCCGGGGATTCCCCTCCCAGAGAGAGCCCCCAACGTCTCTCCATCCCCGCTGTAAATAGTGCCCCCCCTGTAGATAGCGTCACCTAAACTCCCACAAGGAGTGGAATCCCCGTGTCAGATCGCTCTGTGCCGGGGATTCTGCTTATAGAGAGAGCCCCTAACGTCACAGAATCGTCAGCAGAATCCCCGGCCGACATTCTGACCGGGAATTCCGCCATTGGAGAAGCCCCTGGCGTCACTATCCATATATGGACAGTAACGTTAGCGTCTCTTTCTAGGTGCGGAATCCCCGGTGTCAGATAGCTCTGTCCTGGGAATTCCGCTTCTAGAGATTGCCCCTGATGTCACTGTCCAGTGACGTCAGAGGCTCTCTCTAGGAGCGGAATGCCCGGCTGACACTCTGACCAAGGATTCCGCTACTGGCGAAGCCCCGGGCGTCACTATCCATATATGCACAATGACGTCAGGGGCTACTCCTGAAACGGAATCCCTGGCCACAGTGCAGTTGATGCTGAGGCAGGGATTCTGCTTTTAGAGTTAGCACGTAACGTCACTGTCCATATGAACAGAGACATCAGGGGCTCCTTCTAGGAGCGGAATCCACGGCCAGATGGATTCCGCTCCTACAGGGAGCTACTGTGGTGCTATTTACGGGAAGGAGGTGCCAATTAGGGGGGTTGCTGATACATACAGGGGGAGTGGCACTATCTACAGGGGAAGTGGCACTAACTGAAGGGGGTGGCGCTATCTACATTGGGACACTAGGACTCCATACCTTTGGACCTTTTTAATAGAAGACTAGTAAAACTTGGAAATAGTTTCCGTTTTATTCCAATCAGCGCTGGATCCATTTTTCTGTTACCTTTTGCCGACACGAGGATTCGTGCGATGTCAGCGACACAAAACATACGTGTCAAGTGAGCTGGAGGATTCCTCCCCCCATTTCTCTTTCTACATTGGGGATGTTACTGTCTACATTGGCGGTGGCACTATATACAAGGGGGTGGTGCTAACTACAGGGGTGATGGTGCAATCTGCAGGGGGAGGTGCTATATGCTATCTACAGGGGGTTCTATATACAGGGGGTGTGGCACTATTTACATGGGCACTGTGGCATTATATTGGCACTATATACAGTGTTTACTGTGGCGATATCTACATGGGAACTGTGTGTGTGGCACTATGTGGGCACTGTCTAAAGTGGGAACTGTGGCACTATGTGGGCACTGTGGCACTATTTACAGTTGGCACTATCTATGTGGGCACTGGTACTTTCTACAGTGGGCAATGTGGCACTAACTGCAGTGGTATTGCGTCACTATCTACATGGGCACTGTGGTGTTTTCAGGTGGCTGCGATAAATAAAACCCTAAGGGGCGGATTTACACGAACGTGATATACGTCCGTGCAACGCGCGTGATTTTCACGAGCCTCACACGGACCTATATTAGTGTATAGGGCCGTGCAGACAGTCAGTGATTTTTGCGCAGTGTGTGTCTGCTGCGTAAAACTCACGACATGTCCTATATTTGTGCGCTTTTCGCTTTTCGCGCATCACGCACCCATTGAAGTCAATGGGTGCGTGAAAATCACACGCACCACACGGAAGCACTTCCATGGGACGCGTGTGATTCGAGCAACAGCAGTAAAAAGTATGATTGAAAACAGAAAAGCACCACGTGCTTTTCTGTTTACAAACATACAGAGAGTCATAATGATGGCGGCTGAGTGAAAATCACGCAGCCACGCATCATATGGTGATGACACACGGAGCTGTTAAGTACCTTTTGTGCGCACAAAACGCCCACGCTTGTGTAAATCCGCCCTAACAAATACATTGCATCCAATTTTTTAACGTCCATGAAGAAGGGATGGCAAATGTCTAAGAAAAACGGTCAGACGGTTGGATTCAAATTTTGAGACACAAAAGAGCCATGAAAAACTGACAGTTCATCCATTGTTAACTGCCCCTTTTTTCATGTCCTGTGAATACAGCCTTATAGCCCTCTTATCTGCTCACAGCAATCCAGGGTGACAGTGTGTGTGTATATATATATATATATATATATATATATATATATACATACATATAATATAGAGAAATATACGTATATAAAAAAAATACAAAAAAGTGTTTTTTTCAAATTTTTTGTGATTTGTCTGCTCATAATAAAAATTAAGAACATGAAATTAATTAAACTAATCTAGAAAATGAAAGCCTCAAAAGTCTTGTAAAAACAAAGTAAAAGTAGTTGTGATATTCAAAACGGTTCCAAAGATATTATCGTTTAAAGAAGTGCATGTCAGAAATTTTACCTAGACACAGGAACATCAATGACCCTTGGTCAGGAAAGAGTTAATGAACATGCAAAATATATTTATTATAGTTAAAAAAACATGAAAAACTGTATTTTAAAGACAGACTTTTTAAAAATATCTAAAACAACATTATTTTTTAACAATACAACAGTACAATGTTGTTATTGTTGTTGTTTTTACTTTATTGGCCTGTTCATTTATTTTTCTTATTAATTACTTGCATGAATTCTAGTCAGATTAGTTTTCTGGAATGTCTTTATCCAACAAATTTACAATCTAAATTTACCAACTAATTGCAATCTCTTTGTCCGTCAAACAGTCATTTAAGTAGCCTGGTACATTACATCCGTAAAATGTTTTATAGTCCTTACAAAAACAAGAACCCAAGAGAATTTCCTAACACATTGTTATTTTTTTATTTTTTTGACTCTTTAAATATTTTTTTTAAAAACAATAAGAAATTTACCTTGTATTTTTCCTTCTTTCTTTGGCTGGAAAAAATAAAAATAATAGTTGTGAAATATACAGATTTTGCATGTGGCTGACATTAGACAAAAGCCTCGGGTCAGCTCTCGAAGAAGGAAAGAAAGTGGCAAAGGGGCTAAAGTCGAATGAACCAACCCTACCTTTAGGGCAAGGGTGTGTGAGAACAAAACAATTGATCATTAAAGTTTGCAATAGCTGTGCCTTGGAGGCTTCCTGATGAAGTGTGGTCTTGGGGTCGATTTTTATAATTCACCTGTGTTGGGTCTTATCTGTTCCAAAGCACTGACAGTCTGCTGTGTTAAATATTGAAATCAGGCACCGTCTACTACAAAAAGCCAATCACAACATAAACCCCATTGAAAAGCAAAGAAAAAAAACTAGATTTAAAACCTAAATAGTCTCACTGCACATACTTTCAATGTGACCTCCCAAATGTATCTAAGTATTAAAGATTCCATAGAGAAGATAATCATTCTGTGTGTGACATTAAAGGCCCTTTTACACTGGCCAATTATGGGGCAAACGAGCGCTCGTTCCCGATAATTGCCCTGTGTAAACAGGGCAACGATCAGCCGATAAACGAGCAAACGCTCGTTCATCAGCTGATTGCATAGTTTTAAATGCATAAACTTTAATAGTTGTCGGAAGCACATTTCCGTGTGTAAACAGGGAGACGTGCTGCCGACACGGTAGAACTGTATCGGGACAAGCTATCGGAGTAACGAGGCCTCGCCCATACTAGCTCCGTGTGAAAGAAGCAAACAAGCGCCGATCAATGAGCTGTTCCGTTCATCGGCGCTCATTTACACGACCCACGTCGGGCAATGTAATACTACCTTAAGGCCCTGTACACAGAGTTTTTTTTTGCAGGCCAAAAAAACTGCCTCAAAATTTCTGAAGGAATTTTGGGCAGATTTTGACCTGTCGGCAGCCTGTCATCTTAGCTCTAAAAAATTTTTTATAAAAAGTGATCAAGAAGTTGGATGTACCATAAAATTGTACCAATAAAAGCTACAGCTCGTCCTGTCAAAAATAAGCCCTCACACCGCTCAATCAACCAATACAAAACAATTTAGTTTTAAGAAATTTCTTTGTAAAAGTAGTTAAATATAAAAAAAAAAACTATGTACATTTGGTATCACCGTAATTGTATTGAGACGCAGCATAAAGTTAAGGTGTCGTTTTTACCGCATGGTGAAAGACGAAAAGACAAAATCCAAAAAACAATGGTGGAAGCACACTTTTTTCCAATTTAATTCCGCAAATAATTTTTTTACGTGTTCCCGTACATTATATGGTACCAATAAATGGTGTCAATAGAAACTACATCTCCTCCAGCAAAACATAAACCCTCACACCATTCTATTGATGAAAAAAGAAAAAAGTTATGGCTCTTGGTAGGCGACGAGTGAAAAACGAAAATAAAAAAGCAAAAAAGGATCAGTCCTAAAAGGGTTAATTAATTTCTAATTTAAAAAAATGTATGACCACATATGGGGTATTGTCGTACTCAGGAGAAATTGCTTTACAAATGTTGGGGTGCTTTTTCTCTTTTATTCCTTGTAAAAATGAAAACTTTCAACATTTTAGTGGACAAAACTGTTGATATTCATTTTCACGGCCTAATTCCACTCATTTCTACAAAAAAACCTGTGGATTCAAAATGCTAACTATACTCTTAGGAAAATTCCTTGAGGGGTGTAGTTTCCAAAATGGGGTCACTTTTGGTGGGTTTCCACTGTTTTGGTCCTTTCAGGGCGTTGCAAACGCGACATGGTACCGAAAATCATTCCAGCAAAATCTGCGCTCCAAGATCACTGAAACACTACTTTATCCAAAAATCTGAAAAATATTAAGAAATGTTTAGTCAGTCACATAACAGTTGTAAAATATAAAAAAAAAAAAAATCCACCAATAAAAAAGGAAAGTGTGTGTTTCCCCAGAACTTATGTGTCCCATATATCAAAATCTATCAGTATCCGTATCAGCATTATCTATAGACAAATACCTATTGCTCATATAATCCCCATAGAACAATGTACAAATCATATACAAATTGAAAGCAGGCCCAATGCCCCCGTGGAATATTGACCACTGTGAGACATGTTGCCAGTGTGAATAGGAAGACACTATTCCTGTTGTCCATAGCGAAAGATCTCAACATGTTTAGTCAACTATTGGGTACAATATTGGCCATACACAAGTAAAGCTGGCCATACACATACAATATCTATGGCCAAACACTCTTTTAAACAATACTATTCCTCCCCATTTCCCAATATAAATGCAGGCTCAGGCTGCATGTGGGGAGCGAAGAATAAGCAGTTTCGTCTGGCAGCAATCTCCTCTCCTGGGCATTCTGAATTCCAACTTTCCCCCGATATCTGTTGTTGGGGGGAGAGGTCTGAGATCTCTATGATCATTAGATAGTTAATCGATCCCACTGAAATAGGCAGGTTCGGCTGACTTTTATCTATTGTGTAGGGCACTTTTAACTTGAGTTCAAAATCTCACAGATATTTTTCCAATATATGAATCAGACTAGTTGGATTTTCACTTTTAATAAAGCATTTGCACTTTTTTTTAGTTTTTTATTTTTTTAAAGAGAGGAAAATGTCAATGTTGGTCAATACATTTGGAGGCTAGACATGCATATATGGAGCAGTCAAGAACAGCGGTATTATTTCAACATATGGTCATCCAAATGACTGGTGGTCTTTGAGCAGCCTGCTGAATTTCATGATTCTATGAATTCAAGTCCTTAGATCCGCAGTTGGGCCTGGATTTACTGCCTTGTAATATGCCCCTTTAATTCAGTGTTGTCAAGTATTGATCAGACCCAGTGGCCACATGACAATCACCATTAATGGGTAATAGACTTTCAACAAACTTCTGACATGTCATAGTTTTCCGAGCACTGAGACCCCCACCAATCCCTAAAACGAAGCAGCAGAAGCACTCAGGTGAGCGCTGAGCCGCTTGGTTTCTCATCGGCTTTCCTCGGAAAGCCGATGTAGCAGTGTACGGATCCAATAGAAAGTCTATGAGCCCGTACACCGCCATGTCGGCTTTCCAAAATAGGTCAATCAGAAACTAAGCGGCTCAGCGCTCATCCGAGCGCTTCTGTTGTTTAGTTTTAGTGATGGGGGGTCTCAGTGCTTGGATCCCCAGCGATCAGAACTTCTGACATGTCACTATGACATGTCAATTTTTATTTTTTTTTGCAACCATATAGGGGTGTAATATATAGCAATATTTAGCCGTGCAGATTTGCCTTTTAGGAGTTTGGGAAAATGTATGATAAATCCTAAAGATCTATTAGTATAATTTGATTTTCCTATGAGTTGGTTTCTATATATTATATCCATTTGAACACAAACATTTCACTTTGAAATAAAAATCTCCAAATAACAGAAATGAATTGGGACATTGCACCAGTAGAGGGCAGCTATGATGTGAGACATACATATTCCAGGATATATTAACTAAAGCTTTTGTTTTATTTTGGAGATTTTCAATATTACAGAAATTCTTTGATTAGTAAGGAGCAATTTGGTAGCCTGCGTCTGTCAGAGCATGCTGGGAGTTTTAGTATCACACAGTGGCGTAAGTATAGGGGTCACAGCGATCACAATTGCCCGCGGCTACCCGCACCACTTCTATAAAAAGTTACTATAGTAACTGGGGCCTATGTAATAAACTACACGGGCCCCCTGTTGCTATAGTAACTGACCGTATACTTACCCTCCTCGTTCTGGAGCGCAGCAGAGGTCCTGACGTCTCTTCGCATTATGATGTCAGAACGTTTTTCGCCCCACATGACATCACGACGTTGTGCGCCGCGCACAACATCCCGACCTCGGATGGAGCCATGACCTCCGCAGCGGCCGGAGTCGTAGACGAGTGTAAGTATAATATAACTGTCTGCTGGGGCCCGGGTTGTCCAGTCCCTAAAAATTGATGGCCTATCCTCAGGATAGGCCATCAATAGCTGATGGGTCGCGGTCCGACTGCCTGTACGGGCTTCGTACGAGCACTGCTTTCCCTTCATTTGCTCACACTTGCTCATATTGCTCACACTTGGTCACTTGCTCACACTGTGAATCGCTGACACAGCCGTGTTGACGATTCACATTCTGAGCAAGTAAGGGAAATGAAGAGGAAGCAGCGCGCCTGTACGAAGCGCTTCTCCCCTTCAAAACAGCTGATTGGCGGGGGTCCCGGCAGTCAGTCCCCGACCCAACAGCTATTGATGGCCTATCCTGGGGATAGGCCATCAATTTTTAGGAACTGGACAACCTCTTTAAGCCTACCACATGGTAGGCTTAGATATAGGGCCCCAGCAGACAGTAATCTTATACTGTATAAGATTACTGTCTGCTGGACCCTGTAACTAAGCCTACCTGGTTGTAGGCTTAGATACAGGGTCCAACAGACAGTATCACACATGGGCCTTGTATCTAAGCTTACCACATGTGTTACTAATGTTTTTTTTATGTTGTGTCTTTTTACAGGTTTGGTCGTTCGACTACTTTGGATTCGAGGAATACTTAGATTGCGGCTTGTGTGAAGGTTTTTTATTTAAATAAAATATTTTTTCTATGTCTTTTTTTAAACGTTATTAATAGCGCCTTAGTAATGGCCACTGGCTGATTGACAGCATCAATTACTAAGGTGGGGCTTAATGTTAGCCGGTGCAGAGGCTAACACTAACCCCCATTTTTACCCCGGTACCCACCACTGTTTTTGGGCTTACCCAGCCTAATAATACCAGCGGCGGCCGCCTCAGTACCCAACCATCACTACAGATGGTCGGGTACTGGATGGTACCCGGCTCATCCCAGTATCCCTGGTGGCGGTGGGTACATGGGGGGTACCGGGGGAATAATGGGGGGTTTGGTGTTAGACTTTTCACCTGCTAACATTAAGCCTAGCCTTAGTAATGGACGCTGTGAATCAGCCAGCGGCCATTACTAAAGTGATAGTAATAAAGTTTAAAAAAATACAAGGACATAGAATTTTTTTTTATTGAAATAAAAAACCCACACACAATCCTTGTTTTTTGTTTTTTTTAAATAAATTTTATTCAATTTTCCAACATAAATACATAGAAATAGATCGTACAAACGATTCAAAATATGGGTAGCAGAGAATATCTAAAACCAGCAAACACAGCATAATAATTAGGGAATGGCCAGACGTGCCGGAATTGATGTGGAATTCCGCTGCGGACAGTCCGCAGTGGAATTCTCCAGCGGCCGTTTTTTACAGTTGTTTCAATACATTTTCTGGCAAGTTAGTTCAGACGATGCGGAAAACTCCGCTGCGGACCATAGGTTGCGGTGCAGAATTTTCCCTCCGCAGCATGCACTGACTGTTGTGGAGAAGCAGCGGAATTTCAATGCGGATTTCAGCCTTTGCAATGCAAAAACTGAAATCTGTGGCAAGTCCTCTGTGATTTCTGCAACGTCTGAATTACCTGTCAAATATGCACATGCTGGTGCAGATTCGTTGCGTAAATGCCCCAAATCTGCGCCAACATTTGTAGCGGAAAACCTCTGCCACGTCTGGCCGTGCCCTTAGAGCGCTGTCTTGTTATGGTGGCTCAAGCTGGGCCCCACATATTGGCATATCTATGGAAAAAATACAAATTGCTTTACAAATGTTGGGGTTTTTTCCTTTATTTGTTGAGAAAATGAAAAATTTTGAGCTAAAGTTATGTCTCATTGAAGAAAAAGTTGGTTTTTTTTATTTTCCCTGCCCAATTCTAATAAAATCTATGAAACATATGTTGGGTCAAAATGCTCACTACACCCCTAGATGAATTCCTCAAGGGATGTAGTTTCATGAATGGAGTTACTTTTGGGTAGATTCCACTGTACTGGTACCTTGGAGGCTTTGCAAAAGTGAAATGGTGTCAAAAAACCAATCCAACAAAATCTGTGCTCCAAAAGCTAAATGGCACTCCTCTTATGATCCTTGCCCTGTGCCCAAACAGCCGTTTATGACCACATATGGGGTATTTCCGTACTCCAGAGAAGTTGCTTTACAAATGTTAGGGGGTTTTTTCTTCTTTATTCCTTGTGGACATTGTTTTTTTTGGTAAAAATGAAAATTTTTCATTTTCACGTCCAAATTCTAATAAAATCTATGAAACATCCATGGGGTCAAAATGCTCACTACACCCCTAGATAAATTCCCTGTGGGGTGTAGTTTCCAAAATGGGGTATTTTTTTCCCTTTGTTTTGGCATCAAAAGACCTCTTCAAACCTGACATGGTGCCTAAATTATATTCTAATAAAAAGAAGGCCCCAAAATACTCTAGGTGCTCTTTGCTTCTGAGGCCTGTGCTTCAGTCTATTAGCACACTAGAGCCACATATGGGATATTTCTAAAAACATCAGAATCTGGGCAATAAATATTGAGTTGTGTTTTTCTGGTAAAACCTTCTGTGTTACAGGAAAAAATTAATTACATATGAATTTCTGCAAAAAAAATAATATTTGTAAATTTCACCTCTACTTTGCTATAATTCTTGTGAAACGCCTAAAGCATTAAGACATTTTCTAAATGCTGTTTTGAATTCTTTGAAGGGTGCATTTAAAAAAAAAAAAAAAAAAAAATTGAGTAACTTATGGGGGTTTGTATTGTATAGGCCTCTCAAAGCCACATCACAACTGAACTGGTCCCTGTAAAAAATTTCTTGAAAATGACAGAAATTTCTGCTAAAGTTCTAAGCCTTGTAACGTCCTAGAAAAATAAAAGGATGTTCAAAAAAATTAAACCAATCTAAACTAGACATATGGAAAATGTTAATTAGCAACTATTTTGTGTGGTACAATTGCCTGTCTTACAAGCAGATACATTTAAATTTAGAAACATTTTAATTTTTGCAATTTTTTGTTGCTGTTTTTCCACAATTAAATACTGAATGTATCGACCAAATTTTACCACTAACTTAAAGTCCAAGGTGTCACGAGAAAACATTCTCAGAATCGCTTGGATATGTAAAAGCATTCCAAAGTTATTACCACATAAAGTGACACATGTCAGGCTCTGTCAGGAAGGTCAAAAGTGGCTGCAGCGGGAAGGGATTAATACTAGTGGTTTTATGACCAGGTCAAATAGAAGGGGAAACAGAGGGCAACGCTGTTTGGTGCCTCTTGTTAATTCAAAAGATCCCAGTTTACTGCCTATATTTAGTCCTGCCGTAGAACCTAGGTACATCCCCTGCAAAAAATTAGAAACATTTCCAGATAATCCCACCCTCCGCATTACAAGGAATAGCCAGTCCCAGGACACACACACACAATCCTTGTTAACCATTTTATTGAGAACAAAAAAAACACTGTCATCGAAGTAGTCCTCGAATCCGAAGTAGTGCAACAACCGAACCTGTAAAAAACACAAACACAAAAAAAAAATGAGTATAAAAGCAAAACAATTATTATTCTTACCTTGCCTGGGTCCAGCACTGGAGCCGCAATGTCAGCGAGCTGAGCCCTATATCTAATCCAATCATGTGTGATACAGTCTGCTGAGACACTGTATCTAATCCTATCATGTGTGATACTGTCTGCTGAGCCGCTGTATCTAATCCTATCCATAGCTATAGGGTCGTAGTGCTATAGATTTGCTGTCTCCTATATATATACATATATATATATATATATATATATATACACGCACACACACACACACACACACACACACACATACATACATACACACACATACACGCGCACAATTTTTTTTGGGGGGGACATATGTATCTATCTCTCCTGATGTTTTAAGACCTTAGTGACGCCCCTTGCTGCTAGTGCTGCATCTTTGGTCACTTAGGAGACCCAGCGATGCAACTGAAAGTTGCGGGCCATCGGCCATGAGAAGAAGTTTGGGGGGGCCAAGAAGAACTTTTGCACCTGGGCCCATGAGCCTTCAGCTACGCCCCTGGTCTCACAACACCTGGAGAACCACAGGTTGCAGACTACTAATATAAATGATCTATCTATGGGTATGTGCACACGATAACTGCATTTATGTCTGAAATTACGGAGTTGTTTTCAGGATAAAACAGCTCCGTAATTTTCAGACGTAATTGCATGTACTCGCGTTTTGCGAGGCGTCAATTACGGCCGTAATTTGGAGCTGTTCTTCATTGGAATCAATGAAAAACGGCTCAAATTACGTCTCAAGAAGTGTCCTGCACTTCTTTTGACGAGCCGTCTTTTTTACGCGTCGTCGTTTGACAGCGACGCGTAAATGACAGGTCGTCGGCACAGTACGTCGGCAAACCCATTCAAATGAATGGGCAGATGTTTGCCGACGTATTGGAGCCGTATTTTCAGATGTAAATAGAGGCTTAAAACGCCTAGTTTACGTCTGAAAATAGGTCGTGTGAACCCAGCCTATCTATCTATCTATCTATCTATCTATCTATCTATCTATCTATCTATCTATCTATCTATCTATCTATCTATCTATCTACAGTATCTATCTATTTATAGTTAGAGATTGTATGTGTATAGATTTATATCTATTATTTTTATCTACTTTTCATATAGTTGTAATAACTACATTCAAAAAAAGATGTTCACAGAGTTTTTTGGAGCAGATTTTGATGTGGAAACCGCGTCAGAATCAGGGCCAAAAAGACAACCAAAATCGCCCCCCATTGATTTGAATGGGAGCCAGAGGCGTTTTTTTCCCCGTATGGCTTTAAAGAGGACCTATCACCTGCCTAACAGACTGCAGTTGACATCTCAGTTAGATTGCAGGGGCCTCACAGATTCTGATGCGTTTTATTTTTTTCTTCTAGCCCCCACCGTTCCTGAGATATCGGGGCCGTTAGTTCTTGTGGCCTTGCATTAGCTTCAATCGCCGTGGGCAAAAAAGGGCAGGCAGTTAGTTCATAACTTAGTCCATAACTTAGATGTGAGCGGTAATAGCTCGATCCTGCGTGTCAGAGACATGCAGTACCCGCTGTCACTCAACCCGTCAGTCCTTCTGATCTAACGGATACAGGTCTCAGCATGAGATACAGCTGCTCTATATACAGGATACAAAGCAGCTGTATCTGAAAAAGTAAAAATCATTTTTAATAAAAAAGTATTTAGAAGGTTGCACCAACCACACCAATACACTGTGCATATATTTATGATAAAATAAAATCGTTTTCCAAGGTGTATATAGCCCTTAAGATATGGTGCATGTAGGAGAGAGATAATATATTTGTGTATGTTCTAGTCAAGATCTTTGATGGTCTCATGAGAGCCAGGGGCTCTTCCTCAAACTTGGTGAGCGCATAAAACAGATATGCATCTCTTAACTATAAAGATACACATGCTTCTCTATATATAGCACTCCCATGTGCTTTATTGTTCCCAGAACTGTCCCCCTTCTTCTATCTTCAGGCTTTAACTCATAATTCGTATTATAAGGCTATGTTCACACATATTGATTTGTTGCAGATTTTGATAGAGATTTTGGATTCAAAGCCAGAAGAGGATCCAGGAGGAAAAAGAAGTATAACTTCTTCCTTTCCCTTTGAAACCACATTTGGCTTTGGCTCAAAAATCTGCAACAAAAATCTGCATCAAATCTCAATGTGTGAACATAGCCTTGGGACTACTAAAGCTTGTTAGTCTTTTACTCTGTGTTCTTCTATCCTATGGTGGAGATGTTGGAGGTAATGGTTTGTTGGGCAGAGAGGGGGGAGGACAGGGGGGTTAAGCTGATTTGGGATCCCATTCCCATTGGTTTCCTAGTTTTTCATTTAGTGGTGCAAGTTTGTTCCAGCTATGGGAGTACATACAGTTTGAAGGTATTTTACATACCAATGAATTAAACATTGTTATTAATGGAATATTTTTTCAGCACAAAATACATTCAACAGGTTGTTATTGACACTTTTTTTTTAAACTCATATTTGTATCTGTTGGAAACCTTACTAATCGTTGTGCAACTGCTCAGCCCATTTATATATATATATATATATATATATATATATATATATATATATATATATATATACTGTATATATCTATATCTATATATATATATATATCTATATATAGATATATATCTATATATATATATCTAGCAAAAGAGAAAGCAGCAGCACTCACACAGAAATCATTGTCCAGGTGCCCAGCAAAACGTCCCGATCCTCGGACGGAATGTAAGATATAGCAAAAGAAAATTTGCAGCACTCCAATATCAAAAAAGTGGTGGCTTATTCACTCCAGATACAACAGCTGTTGTATCTGGAGTGAATGAACCACCACTTTTTTCATATTGGAGTGCTGCAAATTTTCTTTTGCTATATATATCTATCTATATATACATATATATATATATATATATATATATATATATATATATATATAGATATATATATAGATACAGATATATATATATATATATATATATATATATATATATATCAGTTGTTTCTGACTTTTAACCAATGCAACTTTGTCCCAAGGACTTGTTCTAATCTTTTTTCATTACCAGCGTATTAATAGTAAAAATATTAAACTCTGGTGGGATTGTGGGCACTTTGCCCCGTCTATGGCCAGCGTGAGGGAAATATTCTTAAATCTCTGTGTGACACAATCCCTGCTTTTCTTGAATAAAAGAGAAAGCTCAAGTTCAATGCTAAGGGTCCAAGGACGGGCAGATGTCTGACTGACCGTTGGTGTGGGCGACACATCTGCCTGTTGCAGCTGCCTTTACCAGCTGTGTCCTTGTGTTATCTCATTCTGCCTGATGAACCCTCATGTAATCTACATAATCACTATTAACCCACAAAATACTGAGCTGCAGTCATCAGGACCCGAGTTTGTGTTGGTAAATATAGTAATGTCACCTAAGGTATGAAGATAAAAGCTGTGGATTTCCTGTGAGTCTTTGTGGTTGTAGGACGTGTAGGATCAGGCTGAGCCAGTTAGACTTGAAGCACCAGTGAGCATTAGCCACGGGGATTGGGAAGGTCACAGCATGAGGCAAGATGATAACATCTATGGGCAGGAGCACATATATAATTATCATTTTAGTATCATCACCACTGACGTATCACAATTATGGTTGCTCATATACCTGAGTTTCAACAGTAGGTGAATGCAGTTTCAGGATAACTTGTCATTGAATCTAATAGTAAATCCTTTAACATTCTGAATGGTATTTCTTCTCTAAGGGCTTGATCAGATGCAGCAGACTTTTCTTTCTTTGTTTTCTATAACTTTTTAGTTTACTTAGTGCAGACGTTGCGGAAAACAAATGTTGCGGAATATAGCTTGGGGTGCAGAATTTACATTCCGTAGCATGCTCACTCTGTTGCGGGGATGAAAGCTACGGCTAATTTGTTGCGTAATTGCTGCAGATTTACGGCGGAAATTGTCTGTCCCGTCCGAACATGCCTAATTGTTTGATCTGTATGTCAGCATTTTCCCTAGAATAAAAAATAAGCCAATAAAAATTGAAAGTCCTTGAGTTGAGTTGAGTTGAGTTGTTAAAAATTCAGTGTCTATTTTTTTGTGGTTATATCTGTTTCTGGGATAGCTGTGTGTCACCCAGCTGGCTAGATATGTCGTCATATTGGGACAGGTGATGTATGACATATCTTTACTTAGCTATATGGCAACATTATACCTTGTGTTAAATTCTAGTACTATATCATAAATAATAGACATTATGGGATTTCCAGTCATTCATTAATACGGTGCCCACCTCCTAGTGCTGGCGAACACCCCCTCACCTTTCCTCATCCTGGAACATGAGGACCGAGAACTTATTTCAGCCCCAGTTTTGCTTGACGTAGACACCAGATATTTTCCACTATTTCCAGTGGAATCTTCCAACAATTTAGGGGCCATTTCACCAGACTCCTGAATGGCAAATGTGGTTACTTATGAAGATTCTCAGAGTAGGGCACGTATCACTTCTATATATTCTTTGTAGGTATCGCTCCCACATCCTTCCTTATTCCGGTACAAGAAGACCCAGAGGATGTTCCCCCCACCCCACCCCCCATTACCTGGCCGTAGACATATATATTTTTTTCAGAATGATCCCATCGTTTTTAATAGAATCTGCAAACAATTTAACGGTGGCTTTACACGCTGCGATACTTTGATTCCACAGAGCGATTGCTTACTCCACGATATCGTACATTGGTGAAGGAGGTGTACGACATGTATTTCCATGCAGTGATTATTAAATGTTGTGAATACTACTATCGTCGTCCCATGGCTCAGAAGGCGTGGGGAAAATCTAAATATAGTCTTTATTGTACTATGGTAATATTGTATTTAGACACTGCGAGCTTCCGATATAAGTTAGTTAATATGCTAGAAGATTTGTGATCACGTTCCTGACCATCCGAACCCGTTGCATGGTATTATTTACACGCTGCGACACTAGAAAGTGATGATCGCAAAGCCACCTAGCATTTGCCATCAGGATAGCAAAAATATCATAGGTTGGATATAATGTGGAATTGAACATTTAAAGACAGTTTCACACTTCTCTTTTAAGGTCCGGGTCACACACACAGTTTTGATTCCTTTTTTGTGGCAGTTTTTTGAGCCAAACACATAAGTGAACACAAAATAAATGATATACATCAGTCTTTTCTTTATACCTTTTCTTCCTTTTGGATTCACTTCTGTTTTTTTTGGCTAAAAAACCCCCAAAAAACGCCAAAAGCTGCCAAAAAAAAAAACATGTAAAAACTAGAAAGGCAAGGATCACACACACACAGTTTTGGTACAGTTTTTGTGTCAGTTTTTGTCTCAGTTTTTTTTTAGCTAAAGCCAGAAGTGGAGCCAAAGGGAAGGAAAGGTATAAAGAAAATACTGATGCATCTCCTTTCTTTTGTGTCCATTCCTGTGTTTGGCTAAAAAAAACCTGCTACAAAAACTGCATCAAAACTGCGTGTATGTGTGATCCTAGCTTTAGGGAGAAGAATGGCATAACCTTTGGACTGGAGCTTTCCCTTGTTTGCTAATACATTTAGGGTAGGAACACACACAACGTATTCAGTGCTGATACACTGCGTTAAACTGCGCAACGTATCAGCCCTGAACACCGCACGGAATGCCATCCGGAAAATGGCACCATATTGTGGTGCGTTTTTACAGCGGAATTTCCGCTGCAAAGCGGCGCTGGACAAATAAAAAAAAAACTTGTTAATACTTACCCCCTCCCTCTTCTTGGCTCGCAGTCTGGCCTCCTGGGATGACGTTGCAGGGCCATGTGATGCTGCAGCCTGTGACTGGCTGCAGCGGTCACGTGGCCCGCAAAGTCATCCAGGAAGGCCGGACTGGAGAAGAAGCAGGGAACTCTGGGTAAGTATATCTTTATTTTTTTTGTTTTTCGTACTTGCTATTTTTGCAGCGCTTCGCTGTGATTCCGCAGCAAATATCGCAACACACACTGCTTTGTTGCGGGTTTAAGCACCCCATTGAATTCAGTGGGTAAACCCGCCACAGAAGGGTTGCATGTCCGCAGAATTAATTGACTTGCTGCGGTTGAAGTAGTCACACCGCAGGTCAATTTGTGTGCGGACATTTTGGCAGATATTTACCGCAGTGTGGGGACGAGATTTGTTGAAATCTCACCCACACTGCTGCTACTGTAATACGCTGCGGATTTTACGCAATTAATCTGTTGCGGAAAATCCGCAGTGTTTACGTTGTGTGTGTTCCTTCCGTGAAAGTCTTTAATCCAGCATCTGATAATACGGAAAATCTGATAATCTGGCACTGAAATGCTATAAAATGTATATAAGTCTGAGCAGAGAGATTTAATTATGAAAAAAAATGCGAACACAGATGATTTAGTGTTAAAAGTTTACTCCCATCCTATGAAGTGATGGCATATCACTTCATTCTCAGGATCAGTCAAATCCCAGAGGTCGGACCCCCACCGATCATAAAGTGAAGGCATTAGTAGCAGCTTGGTTCAGTCATTTCAAGCAAAATCTGTAACAGAGCCCACCCCCTTACCTACCATTTGACATTTATAATACTGGTGTCTTAATATGTGACAGAGGGGCCTTTAAGCCCACTTAGGCCACAGGGTCCGAATGCGACTGCTACCTCTGTACCCGCTATAGCTACCCCCCTGGTACCTGCCATTATAGTATATATTCCCTATTTATGTACCATTCGTTACCTATTGTCCTTTATTTATAGTGTTAATCCATTGCAGTGGAATGGTGCAGAGGATGTATAACTGAGAGGTGTAAATCCTATATAAGGTGTAATTGACCTGCTAATGTTTTGTTTTGGCACCAGAACCTTCGTTCAGTGAAGTTCCTGCCATTGCAGAACAAGAAGGTCATCCATAACAAATACAATGACATAACCGTTGTGTTTACCCATCCAGGCTGCAGTATTCCTCTTGTCACATATATTTATAACCTTGTAAAACATTTCCACTTTTATGGTTCTGACTGTGTTTTCCTTCCAAAGATAAAATTATTATTTTCAGGCATTAGTATCAGTCCAATGGTTTTTAACAACATTTCCAATTTTTTATCTTCATAAAATTTTAGAAACTTTGCAAATATTTAGCTTTTCCGTTTATGTTGGTGTTTGAGTTATTTTATGTTACAAACCTTCCAACATTAGGAAATAAAAAAAAGGTACAAGTCCTTGCATGGCATAATTATATTTCTGTGCCCCTATAGTTTCCCAATAACAGTGCCAGTCACAGTGCCAGTTTACTTACCTCTTTCACGATGACAGAGTGCCCAAAGCTCACTAGGCTTTAAGAGCTTAGACGTATTTTCAACTAAAGAGGGCTTCAGCATCTAAATGCCACGTCTAAACCCTTCCAATGTCCTAGAGCTATGATTGGCTCAAGGGAAGAAAGTAGTACAAGAAGTACCGTATGGGCTCCAGAGCAATAAGGATCAGGGCCCCAATACCATGGCCTTGTTCACAAAGTGCAGATTTGCTGCAGATTTTGCATGAAGTTTTTAAGCCAAATTAAAGTTTTTTTTTACTGTGCAAAAGTAGTGAAACAAAAACTGTATAAATGTGTTATCGCCGTAATTGTAACGACATATAACGCACAGTGAATACCGTAAAAACAAAACCCCAAAACATTTCAAAATTGCTGTCTATTTTTCCATTCTCCCTGCCAAAAAGTTAAAAAAGTTATTCAATATATTATTTGTACCCCAAAATGAAGCCATTAAAATACAACTCATTCCACAAAGAACAAGACCTCATACGTCGACATCGACGGAAAAATACAAAAGTTATGGCTTTTGGGATGCGGAGATAAGAAAACCAAGAAAATCGCTACGTTCTGAAGACCACGTAGATTCACACGAACGTGTCCGTTTTGCGTCCTCAAAAAACGGACATGTTTGTCATGCGTTGTAGTTCCTTGTGGCGTCCGTGTGTGTTCCGTGTGGCATCAGTTGTTAATGTCTGTTTATGTGCTGTCTGTGATTTTCACGCACCCATTGTCTTCAATGGTTGCGTGATGCGCAAAAGGGTTTCTCGCAACGGACACACGCTGCATGAAAAACACTGCATGTCTGAATTGCCCAATTGAATTGCATAGGTCCAAGTAACGACCGTTGTTTTAACGGCCGTCACATGGACATATTCAGCGTTCGTGTGAATAAAGCCTTAGGGCAGATACACACGAACGTTTTGACAGCTGCGTGTGTCATCCGTGTCTGATGCGCGGCTGCGTGATTTTCGCGCAGCCGCCAACATAGAGATGAGGCTAGTCGACGGCCGTCACTGTCCAAGGTGCTGAAAGAGCTAACTCTTTCAGCACCCTCGACAGTGAATGCCGAACACAATATCGCAAAACCTGTAGAAAAAAAAGAAAAAGTTCGTACTTACCAAGAACTTCCCGGCCGTTGCCTTGGTGACGCGTCCTTGGTGACGCGTCCTTGGTGACGCGCCTCTCTTGACATCGGGCCCCACCTCCCTGGATGACGCGCCAGTCCATGTGACCGCTGCAGCCTGTGCTTGGCCTGTGATTGGCTGGAGCTGTCACTTGGACTTAATTGTCATCCCGGGAGGTCAGACTGGAGGAAGACGCCGGGAGTTAGCGGTAAGTCAGAACTTCGTTTTTTTTTCTACAGGTTCATGTATATTGGGATCGGAAGTCACGGTCCATTGTGCTGAAACAGTTGAACTCTTTCAGCACCACGGACAGTGACTATCTCCTGACGTCGCGTACCGATAATTTTTTTGCCGGGTTCGGACAAAACGAGTTCGACCGAACCCGGTGAAGTTCGGTTCGCTTGTCCGGCTTCGCTCATCGCAAAGACACTCCGTTTGGATGTTCGGAAACAGAAAAGCACGTGGTGCTTTTCTGTTTTCATTCATCCTTTTCACTGCTGTTGCGCGAATCACGCTCGTCCCACGGAAGTGCTTCCGTGTGGTGCGCGTGATCTTCACGCACCCATTGACTTCAATGGGTGCGTGATGCGCGAAATACGCAGAGTTATTGAACCTGTCGCGCTTTTTGCGCAGCAGACAAACGCTGCGCAAAAAGCACGGACTGTCTGTACTGCCCCATAGACTTGTATTGGTCCATGCGTGCCGCGTGAAAACCACGCGGCCCGCATGGACCGAATACACGCTCGTGTGAATCCCCCCTTAAGGGGATAAGTTGTGTTATTTTGTGTGTCAATGGGTGGGGCTCATTACCAACCAGGTTGTAGGAAGATGAAGAAAAAAAGAACAGAGACAAAAGCAACTAAACATGGCTGAAACTAGAAGACAAAATGTATATTTAATTATGTTTGTTTAGTGTGTCCTTAAAAAATCCACCCACATAGTTGTGTCGTAGTCATCTAGATGTCAAACCAAACAGGTCCAGCCAGCCTATTAGTTCTGATGGGGAGATGTCCTATTTATGATATGGAGAATCTCTGCCAACTATGACTTCACATATCCTATTCACATCTGTTATTAGACCATATCTGCTTGTCTCGGGCACTTCCATATACTATCGTTACATAGTATGGTTGAAAAAAGACATATGTCCATCAAGTTCTACCAAGGAATGGGAGAAAGGGAAGGAATGGCAGAAGCTATAGGGGTAAAACCGAGAAAGGTTTGATTTAAAAATGTAAAAAAAAAAAGTAAATAAATATAAAAATTACCAATAAGGCATTAACCAATCTTCCTTCAAAAGGAAAAGATCCCTCCTGATCCCAAGTGGCGATCAGACTGGATCAACATTTAAACAAGAATTTAATGCATTGACTTAGGGGATGATATTTTTTGTTCTAAGAAATTATCTAAGTGTTTTTTTAAAGCCATCTACTGTCCCTGCTGTGACCAGCTCCTGCGGTCGGCTATTCCACAGATTCACAGTTCTCACAATAAAGAAGATTTGTCACCTCTGGAAACTTCTATGAGGGATCCATAAACCATTGGTAATGAGTATAGATAACCAATATAATTTTGAGGGACAACAGAATATGCTTCTCCAAAGGGGTTTTACTTTAAGTTTCGGAATTCCTTTTGGGCAGACATAGCCCTTGTACTATCTGTAGGGAAAACAATATATTTCTTGTTTAAGTGACTATACCTGCTTCAGAAATCCAGCATCTTCATGAAGGTCCACACCTACAGAGCCATGTACTTGTGCTGGACCAGTAACATGAAGAATGCAAATACGTGATGTTTATACAGTTATTCTTAACTTCATAAAAGTAGGCTTAAAATTGAATGGGCCTTTTCTTAGAAGGCTGTGTTATGTTTCCATTAACAGAAATCTCTCAGCAGTGCCAAAGGGCTTTAAGCACTCTATAGACCCCTTTCATTCTGGAAATCAGTGGTAATCTGAGATCACAGACTTTACCAATGTCATGTCGTTACATGTATCTAAGTTTATTTTCAGGCAAGCAATGCAAAAGTATTATTTTGTCTAAAATAATGTGCTGAATTCCATGACTTTGGAAGAAGAAGAAAACACAGAAGATGAACTTGGGCGGATGTATTTTGTAACACAGGTGAGCTTCGGAAGGAGTAATCTAACACATAAGAGCGCTTTGAAGGAAATTATTTGGCATATAAAATAGCTGGCATGGTATGGTTTGACATATAGGATAGCTGGGATAGTAGTGATTTGGTACATAGGTAAGCTGGAGAAGGGGTAGTTTGGTACATTAGACAGCAGAATATAGAGTAAGCTGGCACACACGAGGCCAGTCCGACTCACAGAAGAGCTGTGGAAGGAAGGGTCTGCTATATAAAAGAGATGAAGAAGGAGTAGTCCAGGACATAGAACTGTGGAAGGAGTGGTCTGGCACAAAGGACACCTGGGAAAAGGGAAGTGAGGCATATAAGAGATGAAGAAGGAGTGGTCTGGCACATAGGAGAACATAGGAAGGAGTAGTCTGGCATATGAGAGAGACGAAGAAGGAGGAATAAGGCACATAGGAGAATTGGGAAAGGAGTTGTCTGACACATAGTAGAACTGAGGACGGAGTAGTCTTGCAGATAAGGCTTCATTCACATCTGCGCTAGGGTCCCGTTCTAACGTTCCATAGTCGACTACGCTATTGATTCCGTCAAAAGGACAGAACCCTTGCACAACTGAGACAAACGGAAACCATTGGCACTGGATCCGTCACCTTTGGTTTCCGTTTGTGTCAGGACCCAAGCAAAGATGTGAACAAAGCCTAAGAGAGATGAAGAAGGAGTTGTCTGGCACTTAGGAGAATGGGAAGGAGGGTCTGGCACATAAATGAACAGGAAGGAGGGGTCTGACATATATCATATCAGGCAGATACCATTATATGTTGATCATACATGGTGCAACGTTTTGGCAAGAGGCAACCATTGGGCTGAGAATATTAGAATGCCTTGCCAACTATTAAAATCTTCTGGCACAATGAAGGATAAATGAAATGTCTCGCTGATCATAAGTGTTAACAATAATGTTTACATCTCAGGTGCCTATAAAAGAGTTGCCTGGTGTCCCGTTTTTTTAAGTCTTACCAAAAACCTTGACTCTTGTGCAAATAAACAAGTAATCATGATAGAAATGCTCTGTGTATTATTAACCAAGAACCATACAAAGCCAACACTTCCATTCAATATAAAAGTATTGATTGGAGACTACAGCACCTACTCCTCCTGCGTTAACTTTAGAATGACACTGACCCTGGGAGGGGGGGGGGGGGGGGGGTCTGTTTTTTACCACAAGTCCATCCCTAGGCATGAGCATGTGTCTAATTCTAATCTAAATTGTGTCAAAATGTATGGCGTTTATGGGGAGCACCTCTACCACTATTCATAAATCTTCCCTAATGTGCAGCTAAATATCCTCACTATGATGTATATAATATGATGTCTACAATTATGATCTATACTATAAACCTTGACCTGTAAAGACTAAAAATTAGTGCAAATGATGTCACCTCACAGGTTCTATATCTTATAACATAGTTATTCATATTTTTGGTTTATCTATTCAGTAGGAGCAAATTTATTGGTGCACATGTTAGCCCACCATCCCCCATCCCTGAATTTACAATTAAATGTTGGTTCTTGAAAAGCAAAGAGATAACTAGAATTGCCTTAGGTTAGCAGAAGCTGACATGTGAATAGAGACAGACATGTTTAACATAACAACATATGGGTTACATTAGTGAGAAGCTCTGCGTACGTGGACTGTTATACCTTATAGTAGGAAAGTATTAATATGTTCCTTAAGGGAACTGCTAATGTCCACCTGCTTCCAGACTCGGTTACAACTGAGAATGGTGTAAACCTATAACGTGATTTTGGAGGCAAGGGGTCATAACCTTCTGTTTCAACACCAATGTGAACACAGTTGCTACTGTGTAGGGTGGGTGAGGGTCATCATTACTGTGTAGCGTGGGTGAGTGTCATCATTACTGTGTAGGGTGGGTGAGGGTCATCATTACTGTGTAGGAACTGTGGCACTGTGGGCATTGTTTCTATGAGGATACTGTTGCAATTGTATGTTGGGGCACTATTGCTGTTTGGGCATGACTACACGGAGATAACATTCTATGTGGGAAGTAGTATGTGGGCACCATTCCTATCCAAGCGACAACTGTGTGGGGATAAATATGCTACAATATTTGGACACATTTGTGTAAGGTTAAACAGCTATGTAATACTTTATGTCTGGGCATCACCACTGTGAGGGCATCCTTCAAATGTGGTCACTACTCTGCATGTATTATATGTATTAGGCTTAATCTATATGTGCCAATCTCATAAGCAGAAATATGTTCCAAAGTAGATGACCAATCGCTTCCAATTCTCGTGGGATGGTCACGCTTCTTGTAGCTTAGGTCTTAGATTGATTTTAGACGGTCGCAATGTGGCTGTCATTTTTTGTGTCTGTGTTGCTCTTCATGGTTTTCTATAGTGATCTAAAATTGGTTCAGCAGAACTTTGGAAGGGGGGGTCAAGTTCCTGCAGTTGTAATACAGATGATAGAATGTGGCCATTTTTTGGCCTTCTGAAAGTGGCCTTACTGTGAGTGTTTATGATTGGTCAACTCCATCATGCTACAAATATCTCTTAAGCACAACCTGATCGCTTGTTAAGCTGACCATAGAGATCAGATTGGCGGATCCTAATGGTTTAACAGGATCTGCTGACAATCTCATGTCAATAGGGCCTGGCAGGCAAGCCCTCAGCATCTGCCATCAAAGTAAACAAGTATCCCACTGTTTGGATTTCAACCTCTCTGATTCTTTGTCTCGTCCCAGAGATAAGAGTCACAATACTGTATTTTAGCGACTTATCCACCTGCCCAAGCCAAATTTACTTGTTAATGAACAGGACAGTGAAGATATGTTTCAGCTGAATTACCATTTGGCCCATGGACAGCTTTAGAAAACAACTGTATAATGCTGTATTACAGATCTCTCCACCCACCACTTCACTCCACTGCAAGTTTGGGAATGTGCGGAGCCAGGATAGGGATCAATCATCCAATGATCCCCCTTTTCTCACTGTTGGAAGCTTTATCATCTGGATACCAGCAGTTTTCTGCTGACAGTCCCTGTTTGAAAAGTACCGATAGAAACCAATAGGAACCATCCTGGATTACCTGCACTATTCTGCTGACCCAGGATGCCAAATTTCTGTCCTGGCAGAACTGATTTATCACAGTCAAGCAAACTTCATGTGCAGATTGGGGCAGGAACAGAAAGTTACAAGTAACTGGGAGACACTGTGGCTGTCTGGAAGCACAGTGACTCTGTCTCACTGGTATAGTATGGCTGGTATGGGTGGTATGTATCTTGCTTCGGAGATTTTGGCTAGCACAAGAGGCTGACTAGTTGACTGTGTCTCACTCTCAGAGTCCTGTGGCTGGCATGGGGGCCACTGTGGCTAAGTATAGACGTCCTGTGGTTGGCATGGAGACTACAGTGGCCATTGGGGCTGACTTTGGGGTAACTGTACCTGATTTGGGTGTGTTGACATTCACACATTACCCGTGTGGTTCTGCATCAGTTTTAGAGACTGTTGTAGTTTTTTGTTGTATTTTATCCAAACCTCAGCATGGTCTATGTGCACACTTTAATGCTGTTTTACCTCATTAACTTTAGTGGCAGAGACATGTCATTTAAATAGAAACAATTCTAGGAATTATAAGATTAGTTTCTCAAAGACAAAACTCACATGGTCATCGTAGCAAAAAAGCATGTACAAACGTGTGCTATTTGCAGCATTTTGGTCATGTGGCTCCGTGTGAACAGGATTTGAACAAGTTGCTTTTCGAAACCGGATTAACTACTTAAAATACAACTGAGTTTTACAGGAGACGGCACTGTGCTTCCCTTTACTTTAAATTCCGTGATCTATCTAGACGTAATATTTGCAGTATAAAGGTTTCTGAACAGTGAGCTTTACAAGTAAATAACTAACTTGAGCCTTGTAAAGTTGTAACACTAGTTCTCTATGCAGCTGCCTTGCACTGCAGTGTTACATGAGTGTCAGGGAGGAGGAGACCTGGATGACTACCACCCACCCCTGTATACGCCCCTCCTCTGAACTGCAACTGACTCATTGAGCTAATTTCATTCCACTCTTTCATTCCAGAGATTCCTCTGAAAAGCTGTCACCTTTCCAAAATACCAAGCCTGCTTTCCAACCACCAGCACCAGCACCAACAACAACAGCAGCGGCTGGGCTAGCCAGAGAGCCCTCCTCATCCTCACCTGACCTTCATCACACACACAGAGGAGGGGGCAGAGACAATCCCTCTCAGTGCTGCCCAAAAGGGAAAAAAAAAAAATACAAGTCTTTCCCCTACAAAGTGCTGACCAGGATTGCCTTTCTCTGCCCCCTTTCAGTTCTTTCTCCTGGCTTCCAGATACCCCACAATAGATGCCTAGTTGCCACCAAGTTCCACTGTAAAAGCCCCGCACCTTCCCTCTGCTGGCAAGGTAAGCAGAAAAAGTTCCAGATCTGTGTATTTTTCCCTCTCTCTCTTTCCCGGTCTGTCTATCACAGGATTGAGAGCTTGAAATCCTTGTCGTTTTTCGCATGTTTGGCATTTTTTGGGTTCCTTTCTCTCTTCCTGATCACTTTGAGCCTGGATCAGGCTGGAGAGGAGGATAACTGAGAGGCTTTTTCGTTTTGTCCTTTCCAAGAACATTGGCGGGGGGGTCCATTTGCCTTTTTTTTCTACTTTTTAGCGGCTCGTGTGATTTGGCTATTGAAGTTGGATAATGGATCTGGCATTACATAGGTTGTTTTCTGTCCCAGCGCCTGGGATCGGACTACTGGGATATCTATACAACTTACTGGAATTTTTGCAAAGTTTAAAAGTAAAGACTCCCCCCTTCCCATTTCTTGTCGCACAGACCTACTTCCAATATGCCAAGATTTCTTTAATCTGTAAGTACATCTTATTGTTAATTGTAGAATTTTTTTTAAAAACTTTCTTTGTTTTAGTGACTGGTCTGTGGGCCTCTCACACCACTCCCCCCGGACTGTGATCTGCGCCGGTTCCCTAGCCATTTATGTCCTGATCCTTTGTTTTTCCATCTTTCTGCTGATCTAAGCACAAATCCCCAGCGCAGGGCAAAGCGTGCAGATCTTTCCTCCTCAACTGCTTACAAGTTTAATTTTTACTCTTTGTCTTTAACACTATACATAACTTCCCATATTCCCTACTATATACATATATATATATATATATATATATATATATATATATATATATATACACACACCGAACCCCTAACTTTAGAATTATTGTCAATATAACTTCTTTAATTAACCCTTTGTCCGTATTTGAAAAACTTTTAGAACTTTTAAAAACGTATTACATGGAGAAAGCCGCTTTCAGATGAGTGACAGTATAAGTGTCTTCCAACTCTCTTATGGGAATCCTATAGTTAAAGCGTTATTTTCCTGTTTACTGTTCTAACACAAAGCCCAGATCGCAGTCAGTCACTTGTGTGTTAACCCTTTGCGTCCCAATGGATTGAAGGCTCTTTGTCTTGGAGTGAAACTAAGGGAAAGGAAAGGAGGGGGGGGGGGAGAGTGGAGGGGATTTGGATCTTGTATATGCCATATTGCTGGCTGAATATTGCCCAACTGTTGCTGAGCAGCTTGTAGGAAATGGGAGCCGACATGGAAAATGCTGGAGGAAGGAGGGGGAGGTTGAAAAAAAAAAAAAAAGGAGGGAGAGGGACAGATAAGGAGGGAACAGGGCTGCCTTTCAAAGTTTGCTCTCTTTGTTCAGCTGCTTGGGCACTGCAGATCTGCCATGCTGGCCGGAGTCTCTTGTCCTGTATTTGTTTTGTAGTATACTGAGTGTAAATAAAAGCAGGAAACACTTTTCCACTCTCTTTCTACTATGTGGATGGCAGCAAACAAGTCTTTCATGGTTGGGGGGGGGGGGGGGGGGGGCGGGGGGCGTAGATGAAATCACTGCACAAAGAAGGGTGATCACAATCCCTGCTACTAGTTTAACTACATAGTTGCTGAAGCCGAGCGCTAACATTGTGTTTGCCACACACAGTTTGAATCCTAAAAGAAGACAAATTATATATATAATAAAACAAATAATCTTTGGATGTAATGCTTGTTTAAAAAAAAAAATATATATATATTTATTTTACTTAGGAAATGTTTGGCCATGAAATGTTTTATGCTCCTGAACATTGATATAGTGAAATTTAGTCCATATTTTCTATTTTACCATAGTTTTTTTGCTCTAGGTTTTCTCAAGGTTTAAGGCTATGTTCACACGCTTAACAAAAAATGACTGAAAATACCGAGCTGTTTTCAAGGGAAAACCGCCTCTGATTTTCAGCCGTTTTTTAAGCAACTTGCGTTTTTTGTGGCATTTTTTACGGCCATTATTGGAGCTGTTTTTCTATTGAGTCAATGAAAAACAGCTCCAAAAATGGCTCAAGAAGTGACATGCACTTCTTTTTACGAGGCTTTTTTTTATGCGGCTGTTTTTAAAAACGGGCGCGTAAAAAACGCCCCGTGGGAACGGAACAAAATTTTTTCCCATTGTAATCAATGAGCAGATGTTTGGAGGCCTTCAGCCTCCGTATTTATAGCCGATTTTTGGGGCGTTTATGGCCTGAAAAATGGCTGAAAATAGACCGTGTGAACATACCCTAAACGGTATTTTCTCCTAAAAAAGTGCCCCTTATCTTACCTAATTTAAATAGGAATGTTTCGTAATATTTGCATATAAGCAAAAGGTTTAACATTTTCATTTCCCCATGTCACTTTAGAGACTAAGGAGCGGAATTCCAAAAATGTAAGAATATTTTAATCAAAAACATCCCTATCTGTCAAGTTGTTAACAATTCCATTCAGCTTTTTCTTAGGACAGCTTCTCACCAGCGTAATATGGTCCCTATGATGCTTCTAGTTTTGGTAAAGCCTGGATTTGCGATTATAATAGGGGCATAGAAATGCTCCCCTATTAAGCTTGGTCTTAGTTATAGCAATTAAGGAAATGCCCGCTAAGGCCATCACCCAACTTTCTCAGGCTCCTACATGGTAAGTCTATTTAGTTATCCAATGATACGTCCTCAACTCTCTTCATGCTGGATAACTAGGCAGGTTTGCTAGTCAGGACTCTAGAAAAAGCTGGGTGATAACCAATGTGGCAGACATTACTAGAAAAGAGTTGTGTGTAATTATAAGCTTGACAGAAGAGGTAAACTCAAGGATTTTTATTTACTGCTATTTTAAAAACGATTTTTGAGGGATATACTCTAACTCCTAAGGATTAAAGTGGATTCAGGAAATGCAAATGAGTGCCTAAAACTTTTTGTTACTGTTCTGTTTATGTGCAATGAGTCAAGTGCAAATGTTTCTCCCCAAAAATTCTAAATGTGGTAATTGTGGTAATATTACTATAAAAATATATTAAAATATGGACAACCCCTTAAACTAAATGTCATGGCATTAATTTTAGTATACACTAGTCCTCCTAGGCCCCTGACTCCTCCGAGGGGCTGCCTAGTTTAATACGTGCGTATTGTGTATACTGTGGACTTGGATAATATACAAAGCGAATGAACAGCGTTTTAATTGTATTTTTTTACTATGGTGGGTTGAGTTGTTCATTTTAAAACAGTCCTATGCTGAATTCACCAGGACTTGGTATGAGCCTGGCACATAAAAAAATGCCATTACAACCATATTGGATTAAAAGCAGGACCGTGGATGCTATGGGCAACTGCTCAACTTTAATCTGAACTAGCCCAAAAATGAATATGTCCTTTGTTAAGGCCTCCTTATACACTTGGCGGGACTTATGACAACCTAATGTGGCTTTGGATATGTATTCTTGATGGTAAAGTAAGTCAGCCATGTTCAATTATACCAATGGTTTCTCCTGATTTTCGGATGATAACCACTTCCTTGTAGATATTTTTATAGATATTCTAGTCAATGACCAGGATCAGCAATGTCTCAACTGTGTATGGTAAATTTGTGGGGTGAATGTGGTGGTACAACCCACAAAATGGCCTTTACTACGTGTAGATGGCCATAAGTATAAAACCCTAAGGAATTCATAACATGCCTATGTTTTCAGATGGTGGACGCCAAGTGTTTATGTCCCCATGTAAAGTCATTTTCTAGCAGTGGGATTTTGCATATCTTTTTATGGTCTATTGGAGTGAATTGACTTTCTTCTGACAGTTATTTTGCATTATATTATTTGCCTTTGTGATATTTTATTAACAAGACTTGACACATTGTTATTAATCTTGTTGAAGAAATCTAATGTCTGTAGGTTGCAAGAAAGTTCCACAATATCTGGTGTTGTGGCAAACATGGATTGGATAGATCTGATTTTCCTTCCTCAATCGTATTGTTTTTCTTGCAGATGAGAGGCAGCAGAATAGTTTGGTTGCCACTTATCTCTCAGTCGCTCTTCTTGTTCTGCCTTCATAGAGTCAACATATCTTTTGGTTAACTTTTTTTTTGTTTTATTCGTGCCTGTACATTTTGTGTCCAGCTTTATCAGAAATACTTTGAACATGTTATGTCATATTGCACAACTCAAGTACTATATTATATATACTATGAATATATACAGTGGACCATAATATTTTGTGCATTGTGGAGAGGTTCAATTTGTATAAGTTTTGTTTCTTTCTTTTTTAAACTTCAAGATAATTCTGTGTCGGCACTAACCTTTTTTATGTGTGTATAAAAGACTTTATCAATCTATATATGCTACAATAGTATGGCAAGATAGAAGAGGACAATGACCGCTGCTTTTATATGTTGCATTTTACTTTACATTTATGGGTATTACGATACAGTAAAGGTCCATTTACACAGATCAATAATCGAGAGTGAGTATTTGTAAGAACATTGATTCCACCGATTATTGACTTGTTTGTTGGCCGGTAACCTAGTTTATTCAGGCTATAAAAACATTGTCAGCAGCACATCTCCTCGTGTAAATAGGGGATGTGCTGCCGACAATAATGCAAACTGATGGTGACTGAACGATCATATTACAGATAATTCGTTCAAATACAATATAGCATTGGCCCGTGTAAAAGGGCCTGCTAATGAGCGCTAATTGCCTTGTCATATC